>NC_091435.1:75939030-76539030 GCF_964237555.1 Oryctolagus cuniculus | reverse complement strand
TTCTTTATATTATTCTTTCACACAATGATTCTATTTTATTTTTTTACAGATTTATTTATTTACTTGAAAGGCAGAATTACAGAGAGAGAAGGAGAGATAGAAAGAGGAGAGACAGCGAGAGATCTTCCATCTGCTGGCTCACTCCCCAGGTGGCCTCAAGGACCGGGGCCAAATGCGCCAGAGCCAGCAGCTTCTTCTGGGTCTCCTGTATGGGTGCAGGGACTCAAGCACTTGGGACATTCTCCTCTGCTCTCCCAGGCTCATTAGCAGAGAGCTGGGTCACGAGTAGAGCAAGTGGGACTTGAACAAGTGCCCATATGGGATTCTGATGCTGCAGGCTGTGGCTTAACCAAGTGAGCCACAGTGCTGACCCATGATTCTCTTTTATTTAGTTGGCATTTAATGAATAATGAATGTTAGAATATAAAACCATAAATTTAAGACTTTGAATCTTAAATATAGAGACCAGATTGTGATATGTTATTTCATGGTCATATTTTCTTTTTAAGAAGTGCTTCTGTGGCCAGCGCCATGGTGAGTAGGTTAATCCTCTGCCTGCAGTGCCGGCGTCCCATATGGGCGCTGGTTCTAGTCCTGACTGCTCCACTTCTGATCCAGCTCTCTGCTGTGGCCTGGGAAACCAGTAGAAAATGGCCCAAGTCCTTGGGCCCCTGCACCCACATGGGAGACCGGGAAGAAGCTCCTGGCTCCTGACTCCTGGCTTTGGATTGGCACAGATCCAGCCATTGAGAAAGACCATTTGGGGAGTGAACCAATGGACGGAAGACCTTTTTTCTCTATCTCTCCCTCTCACTGTCTGTAACTCTACTTCTCAAGTAAAAATAAATAAATAACATCTTTATAAAACAAAGAACTGTTTCTTTGGTCTTTGGAGGTAAATATTAACAGGAGAGGTTGATATATAGTTTTCATGATTTGCAGAAAATTTTCTGTACCTCTTATTTGAGGAATCTTTTAAGTATCAGGTTACAAATAAAATCCTATGGTGATTACAGAATTCAGAAACAGTGTAATTGGCTCTGCTGTCCCTTTTGTCTGCAAATAAGGGCCCAGGTACACATTTCGTTTGTAATAATTAACTTATTTCATCTTAATTCATACATTTCTTTTCTTTTTTTCTTTTTTTAAGATTTATTCATGGGCCAGTGCTGTGGTACAGTAGGTTAAAGCCCTGGCCTGAAGTGCCAGCGTCCCATATGGGCTGTGGTTCTAGTCCCGGCTGCTCCTCTTCAATCTAGCACTGTGCTATGGTCTGGGAGAGCAGTGGAAGATGCCCAGGTGTTGGGCCCTTGCACCCACATGGGAGACCCCAAGGAAGTTCCTGGCTCCTGACTTCAGATTGGCTCAGCTCTGGCTGTTGCAGCCATCTGGGGCGTGAGCCAGCAGATGGAAGACCTCTCTCTCTTGTCTGTACAGAGAGAGCTCTGTAACTGTCTTTCAAATAAATAAAAGAATAAATAAGATTTTTTAAAAAAATTTATTCTTTATTCATTTTTTAAAAAAAGATTTAATCATTTATTTGAAAGGCAGAGTTATAGAGAGGCAGAGAAAGAGAGGCCTTCCATCCGCTCGTTCACTTCTCAAATGGCCACAATGGCCAGAGCTGGGCTGATCCAAAGCCAGGAACCAGGAGCTTTATCTGGGTCTCCTACGTGGGTGTAGGACTTGGACCATCTTCTACTGTTTCTCCAGACCATAACAGAGAGCTGGATCAAAAATGGAGCAGCTGGGACTTGAACTGAACATATGGGATGCTGGCACTGCAGGTGGCAGCTTTACCTGCTACGCCACAGCACTGGCCCCTATTTCATACATTTCTAATACGAAAATCAATTTATGAACTTTTTTCCTTTCCTTCCAGTATGTAACTGAAGACTAGTGGGAAATGCTGTTTTGTGTTAACCTTGTAATAAGAAGCCCTGTTTTTTTATGAAGTTGGATTTTTTGGATGGTACTTTAAAGAGTATACCTGGGCTTTAATGTACAGTATTTATTATTATTTAGAGTACTTATATATTTGGAAAGTATTTATTTGCCAGCTCAACTGTCCAAAATGAAGGTGAGAAGTAAGTAGCAGATAAAAATGAGCATTGGTTCCTGAAGTTTTGTTCTTCCTGGGATATTACTATTCTGTGATGTGATTTTATTGAACTACTGCCTATTGGATTTTATTTCTTAATAAGAGCAATTTAGTAGCAATATAAGGAAAAGACTAAGCTGCCCTTTTGAAGGAAGAAGAAAAGATAAAAAATTGACACAAGTCCCACATTTTTGCTTTGTATTAATGAATTTCATGTCCCATAGGGAAAATTTCACTGTAAATTAAGGTGCTTCTTGAGTGATGTTTGATATTGTCTTTGAGTTTCTTGAGCTTTTTCTCTGTTTTTTGACATCATAAGGCCATCTGGTTTCTTCTCTGATCAGGTTTAATAGAATTTAAGAAAGTTACTAGCTTTAAAAGTTTCCTTATTTAGAAGTGTTAGTAATAATATCTATTTTTCTGAGTGATGATGAGGCTTAAAGGAAGTAATTATGCATGTAAGGTGCTTCGCGTAGTGTCTGACACTTAGTGATATTAGCTGCTATTTTTTTATTTATTTTTTATTTTTTTATTTTTATTTTTATTTTTTGACAGGCAGAGTGGACAGTGAGAGAGAGAGACAGAGAGAAAGGTCTTCCTTTTGCCGTTGGTTCACCCTCCAATGGCCGCCGCGGCCGGCGCACCGCGCTGATCCAATGGCAGGAGCCAGGAGCCAGGTGCTTTTCCTGGTCTCCCATGGGGTGCAGGGCCCAAGCACCTGGGCCATCCTCCACTGCACTCCCTGGCCACAGCAGAGGGCTGGCCTAGAAGAGGGGCAACCGGGACAGAATCCGGCACCCCGACCGGGACTAGAACCCGGTGTGCCGGCGCCGCTAGGCGGAGGATTAGCCTAGTGAGCCGCGGCGCCGGCCTTAGCTGCTATTATTATTACCAACACTAACAATAATAAGGCTTAGGTGGAGTTTATTAACCTTTCTGTAGCCTGTTTTTTTTTTGTTCTTTAAATTGGTCTGTGTAAGGTGGTTATAAAGAAAGCCTCCATATCTTCTTTTTCCCTTGTGTTCTGTTGAGAAAAGAAATCATCACAGGGTGCCTTTTTTTTTTTTTTTAAGTAACAGAAGGACATTAAAGAAAGTTGCAGTTCTCACCTGGATGTGGCACCTTTTTAGCCAGTATTAGGTGTAATCAGCAGATGTTGGTTGGCCTGGTTGCCTTTAAACTTTTGTTTTTAATGTATTTTAAGTAGATCTGATGTTTATAGAGTTTAGTCTTTTTAGACTGCATACTTTTCCTCTTAAAACTTATTTTAGGGGGGGAGCTGGCGCAGTGGCTCACTTGGTTAATCCTCTGCCTGCGGCGCCCGCATCCCATATGGGCGCTGGGTTCTAGTCCCAGTTGCTCCTCTTCCAGTCCAGTTCTCTGCTGTGGCCCAGGAAGGCAGTGGAGGATGGCCCAAGTGCTTGGGCCCTGTACCTGTACCTGCATGGGAGACCAGGAAGAAGCTCCTGGCTTTGGATCGGCGCAACGCCGGCCGTAGTGGCCATTTGCGGGGTGAACCAATGGAAGGAAGACCTTTCTCTCTGTCTCTGTCTCTAACTCTACCTGTCAAATAAAAAAAAATAAAATAAATTAAAAAATTAAAAAAATACGTTTTTTAGGGGCCAGTGCTGTGGGGTAGTGGGTAAAGCTGCCTGTAATGCTCACATCCCATACGGGTGCCAGTTCGAGTCCTGGCTGTTCCACTTCCAATCCAGCTCTGCTATGGCCTGGAAAGCAGTAAATGGTCCAAGTCCTTGGTCCCTTGCATCTGTGTGGGAGACCCAGAGAAAGCTCCTGGCTTCAGATCATTGCAGCTCCAGCTGTTGTGGCCTACTGGGGAGCAAACCAGCGGATTGGAAGACCTCTCTCTCCCTCCCCCCCCCCTCTTTCTGCCTCTCCTTCTCTCTCTGTGTAATTCTTTCAAATAAATATATTAAAAAAACTTATTTTACTCTGATTTGTATGCAGTGGCAGTTTGCTTATATTGATCACTAGGTATTAAATGTTTAGTTAAATGTTTAAATGTGTTAGACATACCAGATTACTATGGGATGTAAAGATTTTTTTTTTCCAACTGTGATTCGTTGTAAATGAGAAAATATACCATGGCCAGTGTTTCCAAGTCTACTTTTGTTTTAGGATTAAGTGTCTAGAATTAGAAGATTTGTCTTTAAAACTTTTTAGTTTTAGACTTACAGTTCTTTTATGCTTAAAATCTTGAAACTAATAAATTATTTGCTATATTATTTGTTTGTACATATACAGGATAATACTGTTATCTTGATATTGTAAAAAATTGTTGTTAAACAGTTTATTATTTTCAATTTAAAATCTAGCGGGGATGTATACTCAAATTATTATTTTTAAATCATTCATGAAGATTGTTCTCTGTGTGGTTAAGCCACCCATTTGACGTGTGATTAAGTTCATTTTAATGTCAGCTTGTAAGAATGGCCATTTTTGGGGGCCGGCTCTGAGGCATAGCAGGTAAAGCCACTACCTGCCAGTGCCGGTATCCCATATGGGCACGGGTTCAAGTCCTGGATGTTCCGCTTCCGATCCAGCTCTCTGCTATGGCCTGGGAAAGCAGTAATGGCCCAAGTCCTTGGGCCCCTGCACCCGCATGGGAGACCTGGAAGAAGCTCCTGGTTCCTGGCTTCAGATTGGCCCATCTCTGGCTGTTGTGGCCAATTGGGTAGCAAACCAGTGGATGGAAGACCTCTCTCTCTTTGCCTTTCCTCTCTCTGTGTAACTCTTTCAAATAAATAAATCTTTAAAAAAGGTGTTCTTAAATTTTGATTTAACTTTGTTTTATAATTGTAAGGAATGTTTACATGGCTCCAAAACCAAAGGTGAGATAAAATCAGAAAAGTGCTTTTATGCTTTACTTTTCCCATAGATAGCTATGTTTATTAGTTTTTGGTTATTTTAAAAATAAATGTATATGTTTATTCATATTTCTCTCTCCTTTTATATTGCTTTTTTTTTCTTTTTTAACTTATCAGGTCCTAGGGATCACTCAGAAGTATATGTGGAACTCTTTCTTACTGCCTTCTGTACAGCTTAGTACTCTTGATTTTTTTTTTCTTTCAAGCAGTTTCATTTTCATGGGTATTAGTGTTACACAGTAAAATTTTGATGGGGCTAGGTGCTTGGTTCAAAGATACTTAAGATAGTATTGGAAATGTATACAATAAAATGTTTCAAACTTTCTCTTATTTTCATATGCTCTTTTTTTGTGTGTTTCATTCTTCAGAAATTATCACTAGTAAGTTAGTTCAAACCGTTTTTCTAGACATGTATAGCATTTATATATTACAGATGTTTTTTAAGCAAAACTGGGGTATATCATGAATATTTATAACTTGATTTTTTTAATGCACTTAGTTGAGCTTTAATTTTGGATAATAAGAGATTGCTGAAAAAAATTGAGCTTTAAAGCATGATTTTTGAGAGATTTTTTTCTTCTACCCTTAGTACTAGATATGGATTGTGTATGTGTATGTGCATTTCTGTATATGTACTTCCTAAATATTCTATTTTGCAATCATTGCTCTAAAATCCAAAAAGTGGTGTGTGCAGTTATGTTCTCATATACTTTTTTTATAGACTTAAACTTACCTTTAGTAAGAAACTCAGCAAAATCTTACCTGTTATGGTTTAATACTAAAAGTAAGTCCAGATAAAATTGAAAGGTTCCTATTGACCATCAGTTTAATGTAATTTATTTAAAAGCAGGGAAGAACCGTCTGTCTTGTTCATAATTGGGTCTTTAGCACCTGGGACAGCAACTGATACTTCATTCTTCAATTTTCTATTACTTAGGTTTTGCCATATAAATTATAACTGAATCACATTTTACAAGCCATTCTATGTTCTTTTTTCATTTGTCAATATATCATGGACATTTTTCATGCTAACACTTAAGTATTTATTCCTTGAGTGTGTCACTGGAGATACTGTAGATTACATAATTAGCTAGTTTCAGATTTTAAAATTTTTTGAAAGGGGGAGACACACTGAGACTGATACAAAGAGAGGTGTTCATCCTCCAAATGCCTGCCAAAAGTATGGGCTGAGGCTGAAGCTGGGCCTGGGGAACTCAATCCAGGTCTCCCATGTGGGTGACAGGAACCCAGTTACGTGAATCATTACTGCTGACTCCCAGGGTCTGCATTAGCAGGAAGCTGGAGTGAGGAGCAGGAGCTAGAACTGGGAATTAAAGCTAGATACTCTGATGTATAGGACATGGGCATCTTAACTGCTAGACTAAATGCCCACCCCATAGGTAGTTTTAAAGGAGCCAGCACTGTGGTATAGCAGTAGTGGCATCCCATATAGGTGCTGGTTCGTATCCTGGCTGTACCACTTGTGATCCTCCCAGGTAATGTGCCCAGAAAGCACTGGAAGATGAGCCAAGTGCTTGGGCCCCTGCACCCACTTGGAGACGCGGAAGAAGCTCCTGGCTTCTGGCTTCAGACTGGCCCAGCTCCAGCCATTGTGGCCATTTGGGGAATGAACCAATGAATGGAAGATATCTCTCTGCCTCTCCCTCCCTTTCTCTCTGTGATTCCGTCTTTCAAATAAATAAATCTTTTTTTTTTTTTTCGAAGACTTTGAGCCATTTATTTTCTCTTGGTCTTTGGCATTAGTGTTTTGTTTTTAAGTATTAATGAAAGATACTAAGTTGGGGGTTGTGATGGAATGAGAATGTAACTTTCTATAGATTCATGAGGTAAATATGTTGTATTGCAAGGTAGTACATAGAACTTGTTTTAAACAAATCCAATCTGATTATTCTCACTATGAATATTGGAATAATTCACTTTAAAATTTCTGACAAGCAGTTCATATAAGAATAAAAGTCAACATGTGAAAGAATGTTTAGTTTAGGGTGTGTATAATTGTAGAAGCAAACTAAAGTAAGATTAAATTATATTTCTTGTTCCCTAGTCAGATTGTTATTGATTAGAAATGCAGTCACTTAGTGACAGTGGTGATGTATTGCTGAAGGAAAATAAATTTGTGTATTTTTTCAGAGGACACTTTAACAGGCTTCAGAAGTTCTACTTCTGGGACTTCATTTGAAAGAAAAAAATTAAAGATATGACCACAAATTTAGATATACTTGGATATTTATTAAAAGTTTAATCCTGGGACCAACAATAGTAGTAGTACAGGTATTTCTCTGTTCTTTGAGAGGTTGGTTCTAGGACATCTAGGTAGACGAAAATCTCTGGTTGTCCCTTATTTTTGTATAAAATTGTGTAGTATTAGCATGTGACTTAGACACATTTTTCCATGTACTTTAAATTATCCAGATTAAAAATTTTAAATTTTTATAACTAATGTAAATACTATGTAATAATAATTGTTAACACTATTTGGTTAGGTAATGGTGATAAGGAAAATAGTCTACATGTGCAGTAGGAATGTAATTTATTTTTTCAAAATTTTTTAAAATAATTTTTTAAAAGATTTTATTTATTTATTTGAAAGTTGGAGTGACACAGAGAGGAGAAGCAGAGAAAGAGAGAGAAAGGTCTTCAATCCCCAACTGGCCGCAATGGCTGGAGCTGTGCCAATCTGGAGCCAGGAAGCCAGGAGCTTCTTTCTTCTGGGTCTCCCATGCAGGTGCAGGAGCCCAAGGACTTGGGCCATCTTCTGCTTTTCCAGGCTGTAGCAGAGGGCTGGATTGGAAGTGGAGCAGCCGGCTATCGAACCGGCACCCATATGGGATGCTAGCGCTTCAGGCCAGGGCATTAACCCGCTATGCCACAGCACTGGCCCCTATTTTTTCAAATGTTTTCAATCTCAGGTTCATTGAATCCATGGATGCTGAACTCATGGATATAGAGAGCCATTGTGCTTAAATAATGCTTTCTGTGTGCCAAACAGTATGCTTACTTCATACTCTCAATAATTTGGTGATTTTAAAAAAAGATTTAATTTGAAAGGCAGAGTTAGAGAGGCAGAAACAGAGAGAGGTCTTCCATCCGGTGGTTCACTTCCCAAATGCTTGCAATGGCAAGAGCTGGACCAATTTGAAGCCATGAGCCAAGTGCTTCTTCCAGATCTCCAATGTGGGTGCAGGGGCCCAAGGATTTGGGCTGTCATCTGCTGTTCTTTCAAGCACATTAGCTGGGAGCTGGATTGGAAATAGAGCAGCCCATATGGGATGCCAGCACTGTAAGTGGTAGCTTTACCCACTGTGCCACACCGCTGGCCCCTTGTGATTTTTTTTTTTTAAAGATTTATTTATTTATTTGAGAAGCAGAGTTACGGAGCCAGAGAGAGCCAGAGAGAGTGTGTGCTTCCATCCACTGATTCACTCCACAAATGGCCACAATAGCCGGAGCTGGGCTAGTCTTTTGCCCAGAGCTTCTTTGAGGTCTCCCATGTGAGTGCAGGAACACAAGCACTTGGACCAACTTCTGCTGCTTTCCCAGGTGCATTAGGAGGGAGCCTGATCAGAAGGGGAGCAGTAAGAACTCAATTGGTGCCCATATGGGATGCTGCATTGCAGGCAGTGGCCTTACCTGCTTTGCCACAGGACCAGCCCTGGTGATTTTTTTTTAATACAATAGGATTACAAATGGTGATTCATGACAATAGTGAGTGGAAACAATAGATTTCAAAGGAATATGTGATTACATTGACGAGCAACAAAATCTAGGGAATAACTTGTGAGAATATTCTCCAGAATATTTTGTCAGTTTTACTCTTGATACTCAAGTTACAGAATTTCTTTTGGCTGTTTTTTATTTTCTGTGGTAAACCTATGTTATCTAACAAGAAACTTGTTATTTTTAAAAGTGGCATTTGATTTTTTTTTAAAGATTTATTTATTTATTTGAAAGGCAGAGTTTCAGAGAGGCAGAGGCAGAGAAAATCTTCCATCTGCTGGTTCACTCCCCAAATAGCTGCAATGGCCAGAGCTGTGCTGACCAAAAGCCAGGAGCAAGGAGCTTCCTGCAGGTTTCCCATGCGGTGCAGAGATCCACGTACTTGGGTCATCTTCTACTGCCTTCCCAGGCCACAGCAGAGAGCTGGATCAGAAGTGGAGCTGCCGGGACTTGAACCCGTGCCGATATGGGATGCAAGCACTGCAGGTGGTGGCTTTATTTGCTTTGCCACAGTGCTGGCCCCTTGATTTTTCAATAAGATTTACTTCAGGATTCTTATAAACAGTAAATTCTGTGAAAGTACCTTTAAAATAGAATTCCGAGTAAAAACTAAAATCTGTAAATAAGTCTTGGAGAGCATATAAATGGATTAAAATGAAGTACATTTTGTGCAGCCTTTAATTTTTACTAATTTGAGTTTTTATTTATTTGAGATGCAGAGACAGATTTGAGGGACAGAAAGGGAGCGAGTATGCATGCATGAGAGCTTGCATGTGCTGGTTCACTCACTACAACTGTGATTAGGCTGGGGCCTGAGCCATAGAGGAAATCTAGTTTTCCCAGGTGGGTGACAGGAACCCAATTATATAAGCCATCACCATCTTCTTCTGGGGTCTGAGTTGGGGGGATAGGTGGAGATTAGAGCTGGGTTTCAACCACTAGGCAAAATGCTTCTTTCCTGATAATTTTTTCTTATTGTGTGTAAACTATTTATTTAAAAAATCTCAGTAAAGCTGATAAGGGTAAAAAGACATGCACAATTTTGTAATGTAGCACTTCTTGAATAGAAATAGGTAAATAAGGCGGCTGGAAGAATGTGTATGAGGTTTTGTGTTTTGGTGGTATTTTTTTTGTTGCTAGAAATGGAAAAATGGAAAGTTAAGCTTAAACATCCAAAGTTTGAAGGCTGACAATGGCAAAATGGCAGATTTTTTTTTTTTTATTTGACAGGTAGAAATATAGATAGAGAGACAGAGAGAAAAGCCTTCCGTTGGTTCACCCCCCAAATTGCCGCTGCAGCTGGCACTGGGCCAGGTGCCTCCTCCTGGTCTCCCATGCAGGTGCAGGAGACCAAGTACTTGGGCCATCTTCCACTGCCCTCTGGGCCACAGCAGAGAGCTGGACTGGAAGAGGAGCAAGCGGGACTAGAACCCGGCGCCCATATGGGATGCCGATGCCGCAGGCAGAGGATTAACCACGTGAGCCACGGAGCTGGCCCCAGAATTTTTAAAATATTAATTTTGTGGTTGTTGGCAATGAGCTTCACTAAAAATAAATTAATGAACTTGCAGTATTTTCGTGATACTGTAATTAGATTTTTTCTTTCTCAATAACTTAGCAACTCTTATAATTGTTGTTTCATCTTGTTTTTAAAAGTATTTAAAACACTTAGAACACATGTGCAGAAACACACACACATACACATGCAGATTGAGAGAGACACAAAGAGAAAGAGAAATCTCATATGCTGGTTCACTCCCCAAATAATAATAGTTGTTATACTGTTTGTTTAAGAAATAATGACCAGGCCAGGCTGAATTCAGGAGCCTTCAGCTCAATCCAGGACCCAGTCTGGTTAGAGGGATCCAACTACCTGAGCCATCTATCTGCTGCCTCCCAGGCTGCACATAACTAGGATGCCATGTTGGGGAGCAGAGGCAGGACTCAAACCCAGGAACTTTCATATTGGTTGAAGGAGTCCCATTCTGCATCTTAACTGCTGTTTTAATGTCTTCCCCTGTTGTACCTTCTTAAGAATTGATTTTTCAGGGCCGGTGCCATTGCTTACTTGGTTAATCTTCCCCTGTGGCGCCAGCATCCCATATGGGCGCTGGGTTCTAGTCCCGGTTGCTCCTCTTCCAGTCCAGCTCTCTGCTGTGGCCGGGGAGGACAGTGGAGGATGGCCCAAGTGCTTGGGCCCTGCACCTGCATGGGAGGCCAGGAAGAGGCACCTGGCTCCTGGCTTCGGATCGGTGCAGTGCGGCAACCGTGGTGGCCATTTGGGGGGTGAACCAACTGAAGGAAGACCTTTCTCTTTGTCTCTCTCTGTCTGTAACTCTACCTGTCAAATAAAAAAAAATAAAGAATTGATTTCTCAAATCATCTATGTCTTATGCTTTGTCTTGCTTCCTACCTTTTTGAAGATTCGAAAAAAATTAGTTCACTACATGGCTGTTAATGAATCTCATCTATCTAGAACTAAAACGTGTTAATATTATATAGTTTCATTTTTAAGACTGTTTAAATATTTTTCTTAGTAGTGAAGTTTTAACTCTTATTTTAAACATTGCAAGTATACCCCTTGACCCTGCACTTCATTTCCCTGCTCTGCTTTTTTTTCCTTTTAAATATTTGCCATTTTAATATAAGATAATTTACTTATTTGTGTCTACTATTATCTCCTCTGTTTCTCAGCTTTATGTAAACTCTATGAGTATAGGAATTTTTGTTATTAGTTCATTGTCTATTCTCTGAATTCAGAATAATGCCTAGTACCTGAGGGATTTCAATAAATTTTTTTAAAGGTTTATTTATTTAGGGGCTGGCGCTGTGGCACAACTGGTTAATGCCCTGGCCTGAAGCGCCGGTATCCCATATGGGCGTCGGTTCTAGTCCTGGCTGCTCCTCTTCCAGTCCAGCTCTCTGCTGTGGCCTGGGATGAAATTTGAAGATGGCCCAAGTCCTTGGGCCCCTGCACCTGCGTGGGAGACCCGGAAGAAGCTCCTGGCTTTGGATCGGCATAGCTCCAGCCATTGCAGCCATCTGAGGAGTGAATCACCAATGGAAGACCACTCTCTCTTTCTCTGCCTCTTCTCTCTCTGTGTAACTCAACTTTCAAATAAATAAATTTATTCATTTGAAAGTCAAAGTTACACAGAGAGGAGAGGCAGAGAGAGAAAGAGGTCTTCCATCCAATGGTTCACTCACCAGTTGGCCACAATGGCCGGAGCTGCACCAATCCGAAGACAGGAACCAGGAGCTTCTTCTGGATCTCCCACACAGGTGCAGGGGCCCAAGGACTTGGGCCATCTTCTACTGCTTTCCCAGGCCATAGCAGAGAGCTGGATGGGAAGAGGAGCAGCTGGCTCTCGAACCGGCACCCATATGGGATGCCGGCACTTCAGGCCAGGGCATTAACCCGCTGTACCACAGGGCCGGCCCTCAATAAATATTTTAAATAAATGAATAATGGGCACTAAGTATTTGTGGAATGATTGTATATTCTATTTGGTTGATGGAGTGAAATTTATTCTAAGTATTTACAGAAGAGGGTTAGGTTTGCATAGTTGTGTAGTGTGGCTGTTGCATTGTGGGTCTAGTAGTCAAATTGTATGCAAGTTGGAATTTCAGAACTTTGCTCCCTGACACATAGTAGGTATTCCTTAATTATTGCTAAATGAATACCACAAAACACTAATTGGCCTTTGGGGGGAAAAATCTACCTTGCCATGAGATTCTGACCCGTTGGCATAGCCTTTTTGGTAGTGGAGTTGGACTATGATTTCAGAGCTCTTCTGCTTTCTTGATCTGCTCTCACTCATGTTAAGATTCTCTCAAGCGACTTTCTAAGTATATTTCTTTAGAAACAAGAAGTTGTGAGGAGGTGAATTGGATGAAACTTCACTCAGATTGCTTTTTTGGATCAAAACTTGTTGAATCTTATTTAGCACCACAGCATTGTGTGAAGGCTTTTAGACTTGAGTGCTAATGAAACTTGTTATTAGAGAGCCAAGAGTGTTAGATTTTCAATGGCCTCCACATTTATTTATCCAACAGTTAAGGCACTCTGCTGGATGACTGAAGATAAAAAAATCAAAAAGGCCAGATTCAGTAATGAATCAAACATAAAAATATTTGTTCCACGATACTACTTCTGGGCTTGAGGTTTTCCAAAAGGCAAGGGAAATTTGTTTTCTAGGATATTTTAATTTTGCTTCAATTTAAATTGAAAGTACATATGAGCCATTAACTATTGAGAGAGTATGTAATTAGGGTATACTTATCAATTTTGTGTTAAGCTAGAGTTTGCATGGTTCTTTTTGACAGAGTGAGCATTTACTAAATGTTTCTTATTTTATTCTTTTAAAGTATATTGTGATTGTAAACCCTTCAGGTTTTTTTAAGATTTATTCATTTGAGGCCGGAGCCGCGGCTCACTAGGCTAATCCTCTGCCTTGCGGCGCTGGCAAACTGGGTTCTAGTCCCGGTCAGGGCGCCGGATTCTGTCCCTGTTGCCCCTCTTCCAGGCCGGCTCTCTGCTGTGGCCAGGGAGTGCAGTGGAGGATGGCCTAAGTGCTTGGGCCCTGCACCCCATGGGAGACCACGATAAGTACCTGGCTCCTGCCATCAGATCAGCGCAGTGCGCCGGCCGCAGCACGCCAGCTGCGGCAGCCATTGGAGGGTGAACCAGCTGCAAAGGAAGACTTTTCTCTCTGTCTCTCTCACTGTCCACTCTGCCTGTCAAAAAAAAAAAAAAAATTCATTTGAAAGTGACAGGGAAGATAGAGGTCTTTCATCCTCTGGTTCACTCCCCAAATGGCCACAATAGTGAGATCCGGGCAAGGTTGAAGCCAGGAAATCCATCCTATCCTGATCTCTCATATGTGTGACAGGGTCCCAAGTATTTGAGCCACCTTCTGTTGCCATCCTAAGAGCATTGGCTGGAAGCTGGGTCAGAAATGGAGCAAGTGCTGTGCCAAAATGCTAGGCCCTAGATCTTACACTCTTTCATGTATTATTGTTTTAACATAGAGCTCATAACAATCCTGAAAGATAAAAATTATTACCTGTATTTCACAAATAGGAAAATTGAGTGTAGAGAGGTTAAGTAATTTGATTAAGGTTCTCAGCTTGCAAGTTGTTGATTTTAAAATAGGTTTCTTTGATGCCAAAGTCATTTACATTTTGTGACACTTGCCAAATCATCAGACAGTAACTTATCCATACAATGGAATGCTATAATATTTTCAACCATCTATTTTTTATTAAAAATTTTATTTAAGTTATACAAGTTTAATATGTTCATATATATATACATTTAGAAACATAATAACACTTTTCCCCTACCCTCCCTGCCGCCTGTGCTCCAAACCTTCCCCTTTCTCTCGCAATCCCACTCTTGATTTTTACAAAGATCTATTTTCAGTACACTTAAATGATTGTATAGTTAATCCTATATAAGTAAAAGAGTTCAACAAATAGCATGAAGAGAAAACAAAAAACCAAAACAGTGTTCATCAGTGGAAGAGACAAGGGCTATAAACAATCATCGAACCCCAAAATACCTATTCCATTCCAATACATTACATTTCAGGTACTCTATTAGTTACCTCAGATCAGGGAAAATATTTGATATCTATCTTTTTGGGGCTGGCTTATTTCACTAAGTGTAATGGTTTCCAATTGTGTCCATCTTGTTGCAAAAGACAGAATTTCATTTTTTTTTTTTTACAGCTGACTAGTACTCCATAGTGTATATGTACTATAATTTCTTTATCCAGTCAGCAGTTGATGGACATCTGGATTGATTCCATATCCTAGCTATTGGGAAGTGCACTGCAGTAAACATTGGGGTACAGATAACCCTTTCAATGTGCTGATTTCTTTTGGTTTTTCAACCATCTTCTTGATAGACTTTTGTTCCCAGGTTTCTTATCTGCAATTGAGCGTAATGCTTCAGTGAATATTCTGGTAGCAAAACTTGTCATATGTTCTTTTTTTTTTTTTTTTTTTTTTTTTTAAACAGGCAGAGTGGACAGTGAGAGAGAGAGAGACAGAGAGAAAGGTCTTCCTTTGCCGTTGGTTCACCCTCCAATGGCCGCCGCGGCCGGCGTACCGCGCTGATCCAAAGGCAGGAGCCAGGTGCTTATCCTGGTTTCCCATGGGGTGCAGGGCCACTGCACTCCCTGGCCACAGCAGAGAGCTGGCCTGGAAGAGGGGCAACTGGGACAGAATCCGGCACCCCGACCGGGACTAGAACCCAGTGTGCCAGCGCCGCAAGGCGGAGGATTAGCCTATTGAGCCACGGCGCCGGCCCTTATCATATGTTCTTACTCTGGAGTTGGTTGACTGAGAAGTATGTGCACTTTTAATATTTTTAATACATTTTGCTTGATTGTCTTCTAGAGAGGTTGAAATAATTTATATTCTTAGTAGTAATTTATATGGGCACCTGCTTACCTGCATTATTACTGAATTAGATAGCTAATTTAAAAATATCATTGATTAGTAAGTTTCAGATTTTTTTTTAAGGTTTGTTGTATTTATTTGAAAGGCAGAGCTACAGGAGAGAAGGAAAAATGGTGATCTTTTATTTGCTGATTCACCCCCCAACTGACTGGAATAGCCAGGGCTGGGCCAAACTGAAACCAGAAGCCAGGAAGTCCATCCTGGTCTCCTCCTGGATGACAGGGGCCCAAACACTTTGAACCATTTTCTGCTGCCTTCCCAAGCACATTAGTAGGGAGCTGGATTAGAAACAGAGCAACCTGGACTTGAATTGGCTTTTTTTTGAAAGGTAAAAGAGAGAAGGGGAGGAAGAGAAAGAGATCTTCCATCTGCTGGTTCATTCCCCAGATGGCTGCAATGCCTAGTGCTGGCCTAGACTTAATCTTTTTCCTGGTCCAGACAGGATCTTCTTCCTGGTCTCCCATGGGTACAGGGGCCAAGCACTTGGGTCATCTTCTGCTGCTTTCCCAGGCCATTAGCGGGGAGCTGGATCAAACGTAGAGCAGCTGGGACTTCAACTGGTGCCCATGTGGGATGCAGGCATCGCAGGTGGTGGCTTTACCAACTCTACCACAACACCAGCCCCCCAGACCTGCACTTTTAATAAGGGAGTTGTAGTTCTAAGTGGTAGCTTAACCTGCTGTGATTAACAGCGGCACCAAGAGCTCTTTTTTTTTTTTTTTTTTTTTTTTTTTTTTTTTTTAAGAGTTTATGTATTTGAGAGAGTTACAGAGAGAGCGAGAGAGAGAGAAAGGTCTTCCATCTGCTGGTTCATTCCCCAAAAAGCAGCAACGGCCAGAGCTGGGCCAATCCAAAGCCAGAAACCAGGAGCTTCTTTTGGATCTCCCATATGGGTGCAGAGGTCCAAACACTTCTCCAGGTCATAGCAGAGAGCTGGATTGGAAGTGGAGCATCTGGGACTCAAACTGGCACCCATATGGGATGCTGGTGATGCAGGCAGAGGCTTAGCCCACTGTGCCACAGTGCTGGCCCCCACAAAGAGCGCTTTATAAATGAATGCTGTGAACTTGTTACTTGTTTCAAGTATTTTCTTGCCCAGTTGTCATTTTTTCTTATAATTTTGCTTAATTTTTTAAAAGATTTATTTATTTATTTGAAAGGCAGAGTTACAGAGAGGCAGAAGCAGAGAGAGAGAGGTCTTTTCATCTGCTGGTTCACTACCCAAATGGTCAAAATAGCTGGAGGTGGGCTGGTTCAAAGTCAGGAGTCTGGAGCTTCTTCCAGGTCTCCCACGCGGGTACAGGGGCCCAAGGACTTGGGCTGTCTTCTGCTGCTTTCCCAGGCACATTAGCAGGGAACTGGATTGGAAATGGAGCAGCTGGGACTAGAACCAGTTCCCATATGGGATGCCAGCACTGCAGGTAGTGGCTTTACACACTATGCCACACTGCTGGCCCCAGTTTTGCTTGTGTTTAATTTTGAATGCATAGAACTTTAAAATATTTACCTGTCAGTCTTCTGTCTGGGATGTCAGAATTTTGCTGCTTCCCAAACTGTAAATTGACAATTCTCAAACTTTTGCTATCAGGAGTCCTTCATACTTTTATTGAGGATTCTAAAGAGCTTGTGTTTATCTTGGTTAATCTGTAAATGTTTGTTACTTTATAAATTAAAAGCAATAAATTTTTAAAGCATTATTAACAGAAAGACCTTTCCATACCAAAATAAAAAATATGTACATTTTATTTTATTCATTTGAAAGAGTGACAAAGAAGGAGACAGAAGAGAGAATAAGAGAACACTCTCTATCTGCTGTTGCCTTGTTTGATTCCCCCAAAAGCGTGTAACAGTGAGGTCTTGGCTAGGGATAAGCCAAGAACCAGAATCTCCTATCTGGATCTCCCAGATGGGGTGGCAAGGAAATCAAGTACTTAAGCCATCATTCGCGGCTTCTCAGGAGTTTCAGCAGGAAGCTGGGTCACAAAAGGCAGAGGCAGGACTGTATTTCAGGTGTTCAGATGTGGGATATGGGTGTCTCCAGCTATGGCTTAACCCCAGGTGCCAGAAAGGCTGACCTACATTTTTACATCTCTTGGACTTAATAGAAGACAGCTAGATTCTGTATTTACTTCTGCATTTTACCTATTAAAATATTACATGACAGCCCTATTATATACTTCTGAGAAAATGAGAGTGAAAAAGGCAAATGTTATTGTTGTGAGGTTAATTTTGGCCTATTATTCCCTTGATTTCTGGACCACACTTTGAGGACCACTGATATAAATAATTACTTACATATATGTTCCTCTTGTATTTTTATGGCTGAATTTAAATCTGGGGTGAATTCTAGTCTATGTTTTCTAATCTCCAGCCTGCCTCCACTCCCATTTGCTATTATCATTCATTGAAAGGTTCATTTTCATGTAAATTACTGATTGACTAGGATGGAATAGTAAATTTGTCCACCTTTTTCCATTTGTTACCAGGTGAGCTAAATGTACAGTTGAGAGCAGTAGTGTTAACTGACTTTACTTAATGTTGTATTTTGTATCTTTATTTTGGTAGGTTCTCTTACTTTCCTGATGTGTCCTGCCAACCCTCATTCCAAGTTTCATAGCATACTGTCATAAGAACTTAAAAGATTTTTCTTTCGTGTCAGTTGTGACATTTTGCCCTCAAAAAAGTCTCCTTTCTAATTATGAAAGTGATGCATAATCATTGTAGGACATATAAACTGTACTTGAGAGTAGGGGTGTTTGGCCTAGCAATTATGACACAGGTTGGGTTACCTGCATCCCATATTAGAGAGCCTGAATTAGAGTCCCATCTCTGATCTTGATCCTAGCTTCGTGCTTAATGTATACCCTGAGTGCTCTGTGTGCAGTGGGGAAGTGAGTCAGGAGACAAGAGCTCTGTCTCTGCCTCTCAAATAAATAAAAAAGTTTTTAATGTACTTAGAAGTATAAACAAGTACAATCACTTTTAATATACAAAGTGCTGCTGTAGTACTATTTTTACTGTGGTAGAGGTTACTTTTATAGTTCTAGGAAATTGACTATATACAAATTCCTACTCCAATGTTAATAAACTGTATGTCTCTCTTTTTTTAAAGATTTATTTATTTATTTGAAAGTCAGAGTTACACAGAGAGTAAAGAGGCAGAGATAAAGAGAAGTCTTCCATCCGATGGTTCATTCCCCATATGGCCGCAATGTCTGGAGCTGCACCGATCCGAAGCCAGGAACCAGGAGCTTCTTCTGGGTACTGGGGCCCAAGAACTTGGGCCATCTTGTACTGCTTTCCCAGGCCATAGCAGAGAGCTGGATGGGAAGAGGAGCAGCTGGGACTAGGACCAGCGCCCATAGGCGATGCTGGCGCTTCAGGCCAGGGCGTTAACCTGCTGCGCCACATCACTGGCCCCAGTATGTCTCTTTTTAAAAAGCAAAAATCTTTGTTTTCCCTTTTTGTTTGCAAGGCAAAGAGAGGGAGAAAGAGAGAGAAGAGATTTCCATTTGCTGATTTACTTCTGAAATGCCTGCAGCAGCTCTAGCTAGATAGGAGCCTGGATCCCAATCTGAATCTCATGTGGATGGCAGGGACCCAAGTACATGAGCCATCATCTGCTATCTCCAGGGTGCTAGTTAGCAGAACGCTAGAATTGGAAACAGAGCTGTAACTTGAACCCTGACACTCTAATATAGGGATATCCCGAGTGGTGTCTTCACCATTGCACCAAATACCCACTCCGAATTCTCTGTTTTGATATGTCGCTTAGCTTCTTGGAACCCTTTATTCATTGGACTTACTGATAGCTCTTTGTGTGTTTCAGAGTACTTAGGATAAAAAGAACAAGACAGTTTCTCCCGTAATGAGGTTTGCAAGTTAACAGAAAAGCATGTATGTTATGTGATAGGTTATTGTTGCCATAGCAATTGTGAATATTATTGGGAAAGCTTAAGCAAGCTATTGTTGAAGTGATGGAGGAGAGAAGACATTGATTTGAAGACTAAGGTTATGCAATCTTTTTAGTGTTTGAAGTTTTGTTTGAATGTCTGAGTCAAGAGAAAAAGGAAATGAGTGACTCTTGAGAGACCAGATGGATGATTATGTTTGCCAAAATATACCCAAACAAAACAAAAACTCTTTTGCATATCCTACATTTTTCCAAGACTCTAATTGTTCTGCTGCTTTCAAGGGTCATTTGCTTTGTAGACATGTTTAGTTTGATGGACCTGAGGAATCCTCAGGTGCTGATGTGTAGGAAGCATTTGAACAGCTGCCAGGAGTCTTAACTGCACTGAGTGAGTAGTGTAGCACCAGTGGTTAAATAGAAGTTAAAATCTTTCTTTGAGAATTTTTATCAGGAAAAGGGAGGAAAGCCAGAGGCCATTCAACATTTGAGGGACAAGGAGAAAAAAATGAAACCAGCCAGAAGTCATTAAAGGAAAACAAGAGTGATGTGTAGAAGGACTGACCAGAGTTTAAAGAAAGGAGGAGGACAGTAGGGGAGAAAGAGAACTAAGCGTTAAATCCTCCTTAAAGTAAAATTAACCCCTCAGAAGTATTCATTAGATTTAGGAATCAGGAGGCATTGATGACTGGCAAAAACAACTGGGAATTTGGATAATAGAGGTCAGAGTAGAGGATAGAGGTGAAAAAATAGAAAATGAATGTTGAGTGCTTTGGAGAAGTTAGCTTATGAAATGGGAGTGCAGGTTAAAAGCGGTTAAAAAATGATTTCACTATATATATATATATATATATATTCTAAGGAAGAACAGAGATGTTGGGGGGAATCATCTTGAACTTTTTAGAGAAAAATTATTTAACAGTTATGAGATTTTTATTCTAAAAGCTATAATTACAGTACCTGTTGTAATGAAAACTGAAAACAGACATACAGAACTGTTGATTCCTAATCTTGTATTGAAAGCAGTAAGAGGTTCCATGACACCAAATAAAATAGTTTTGTGATTTTCCCCAAGATAACTTTAACAGCTATAGGTTCTTCAGTTTATGAAAATACAAAAACAAAACAAAGAGTTTATCTTTTTTTCTATGGCATATGGTGAAACCCCACACACAACGTCCCTGTGTTTGGGCAAGGCGTTGAGGGACTGGGTCCTTGAAACTATGGACTCCCACACTGGGAACACTGGGAATGTGCTTATAAAGGGCACCTCCCAGCTCACACACCCACCCCCCCAGCCCCGTAACTGGGTGGGGCACAATAGAAGCAAAATGCTATGGAATGCAAGGTGGCTCAAAGACAAGTAAGCCACAGGGATCTCTATTATGACCATGCACAATGGCTCCCGGTTGGTTTTGTCTTCTTATGTTTCCCAAGGGGAACTGAGGATCCCATGGACCAACGCTCAGCCTGTTAACTGCAAAACCTACGCTCTAGGCGTTCTCCCTGCTGTGTGTTCAAGTATTCCCTTCATCTTGTAATTGTAACTGTTTTAAAAAATGAGCAGAGTTCAGATTAAAAGCCAACTGCCAAATGGATTTTTAACAATCTAAGGCCCAGAAGCTTGTCCAGCTCTTAATATAACAGGGTGGCAGATTTTAGGAGGTCAGGTGCCAATGTGCCTAAACCCCTTCACCCTACTGAACAGTGAGTTGATTTTATTTCTATAATAATAATAATAATAATAATAATAAAAGTGAGTAATATTGCATAGGAGTACCAGAAACTGCCTTGGTAGGAATAGAAACTATTTACATTAAATAAAAACTTGGCTGTGCAGGCTGCATCTGCACAGGGACAGAATGGTGCTGGGAGGAGGAAGTGTGGGGGTTGGGGAGATTCTCATTAACATCTGGCTCCAGAGCTTTTTGGATAGCCAGTCCATCCTTCATAGAGCCGGCCCCTGCTGATTGGCATAGGTAGCTGGAATGTATCAGTTCTTGTTGTTATAGGGGGTGTAGCCCCAGCTTGTCTGTGATTTTAGCTGCGTTCATGGCATTCGAGCGGTTCTACTTGTTGGCAAATACTAGGAGGACTGCATCTCATGACTCATCCTCATGATCTCCCGCACTTCGTTTACATGCTCTCTGTCATTGCTGTCCACCACAAAGATTTTGGTGTTGCAGAAGTTTGTGGCACCACAGTGGCTGAATCTCTTGTCCTGTCCACCTACATCCCCCATGGTGAAGCTGATGTTCTTTGACAGTCTCCACAGTGAAACCTATGGTGGAATGATGGTCAGATTTCAACGAGCTTCTCTTGTACAGAATCATTCTCTTCCCTTCCGCATGCAGGCCCACCATGAGGATGTACACTTCCTTTTTGCCAAAAAGGCCCTTGAAGAGGTTTGCAAAGATATTCCCATGCTTGTGGACAAGTGGAAGCTAGAGTGGCCAGAAACCTCGGTGGTGGCAGGTCAGAGCTAGGTGTGTGTTGTGCTTCCACAAGATGGCAGCTCTGGCTGCAAGAAAGGTTTTTAAGTATTTTTTACTCGTTTAAAAAATTATTCTAAAATGTCTGTGGCATATAGTGCTGAATATGATTTTTTATATCTATTTACGATACTTAAGTCATCATGAACATTAGTTCTTTTTTTTTTACTGTCCTGTTGAAATATATAGGGCAAGCCACATTCTAAAATACAATAGCTTAGGGCCATTTAATACAATCATATAATAGCTTTTTAATAGTCAATTTAATCTTTTCCTTGTGTGTGTACTACTCCTACCCGGCAATAACTTGAGTGTGATTATCCTAGCAGTTGGTATCACCTTTTTTCTATAAGTATAAATAGCCACTAGCTGGGAAATCTATATTACGAAGTTGTTAGAATTGTGCTCTTAATGAAATTATTGATTTTAATCAGTAGATTGTAAGGAATATCTGGGTATTGCTTCCATAAAACTTAGTCTGATATTTGTGGTTTTTCTATTGCTATTTCACTTAAGAATGTATGGGAAACGGTGACTTGATCAGCATAGCCCTGACTGTTAATGAACAACTTAATACATTATCCCTCTTAGTAGTTTTTTTGTCTGTTCTACTTAATATGACTGGTTTAATTCTGTAATTAATACACAGTTATTCTTAAGTGTTGAAAATTAACTGAAATGTGATCCCTGTTAAACATAAGAGTGGGAATAAGAGAGGGAAGAGATGTATAATTTGGGACATGCTCAAGCTGACTTGCCCCAAATGGTAGAGTTAGAAACATACCAGGGGATTCCAATTCAATCCCATCAAGGTGGCATGTACCAATGCCATCTCACTATTCCAAGTGATCAATTTCAGTTCACAATTGATCATAATGAAAGGACTAAGAGTCAAAGGGAGCACATAAACAAGTCTAGTACCTGCTAACACTAACCGATAGAATAAATAAAGGGGAGAGTGATCCAACATGGGAAGTGAGATACTCAGCAGACTCATAGAATGGCAGATGTCCTAAATAGCACTCTGGCCTCAGAATCAGCCCTAAAGGCATTCGGATCTGGCTGAAAAGCCCATGAGAGTATTTCAGGCATGGAAAGCCAAGACACTCTGGCAAAAGATCTCTGCGAGTGAGATCCCAGTGGAAAGAACAGGTCTTCAAAGAAGGAGGTACCTTTCTCTGAAGGGAGGAGAGAACCTCCACTTTGACTATGACCTTGTCTAAACAAGATAAGACTCGGAGAACTCAGAGGGCTTCCATAGCCTTGGAAACTCATGACTGGAGCATAGGGAGATTACTGATGCCATAGACAGGAGTGTCAATTGGTAAAGTCAACAACAGGAGTCACTGTGCACTTACTTCTCATGTAGGATCTCTGTCCTTAATGTGCTGTGCAATGAGATTTAATGCTATAACGAGTACTCAAACAATATATTTCACTTTGTGTTTCTATGGGGGTGCAAACTGTTGAAATCTTTACTTAATGTATACTAAACTGATCCTCTGTAAAAAAAAAAAAAAAAAAAAAAAAGAAATTATCAACTCCCAACTTGACTCTCACTGGGATTAACCATGACAATAGGTCTGATCTGATTTCATCATCATTTAAAAAAAATCATCTATTATTTTTCACTTTATGTTTCTGTGTGGGAGCAAACTGTTGAAAGCCTTACTTAATGTATACTAAGCTGATCTTCTATATATAAAGAGAATTGAAAATGAATCTTGATGTGAATGGAAGGGGAGAGGGAGTGGGAAAGGGGAGGGTTGTGGGTGGGAGGGACGGTATTGGGGGGAAGCCATTGTAATCCATAAGTCGTACTTTGGAAATTTATATTCATTAAATAAAAGTTAAAAAAAATGAGTTGAAATTTAAAAAAAAAAAAGAATGTACAACTGTGTAGTTAGACTGCTTTCTAATGCCAGCTGAACTCTGAACCAAATGACTGACTTTACAAATTTTATCTAAGAGGGTGATAATGTATCTATTTCACAGGGCTGTAGTGGAAATTAAGTTAGATAATGTATGAAAAATACAAGTTGGCATAGAATTGGTACTTACTCAATATGCATGACCTGTTAATATTTTCTCCTTGTCTCCAGGATTTTTATTTCTCAGCCTTGATGTTATTGGAAGTCTTCTTACAGGATTTTACTAAATTTGAAAAGGGACTAGACTCCAATAGAGTCAAAATTCAGACTTTTTATATGTCTGGGAGGGAAGTAAGAATCTGCAGCATATATAGATAAGGAGTTCTTTTCTTAAGGTTGATTGGTTATTACAGCTGTTTAGGGAAGCTGCATTTCTTTTGTGAGTTTTGTTTATTTTCATCTACTGAAAGTCAGAAGAGGAGAGCACAAGTGTGCAAGCGAGAGAAAGAGGGAGGTCTTTCATCTCCTGGTTTACTATGTGAATGCCCATGACAACCAGTACTGGGCCAGGCCAAACCAAGAGCTAGGAACTCCATCTGGGTCTCTCACATGGGTGGCAGAGGCCAAAGCATTTGAGCCACCACCATCTGTTTTTTTTTTTTTTTCCCCCATCTGCTTTAAAGGCAGAGTGTCAGAGAGTGAGGGAGAGCTTCCTGTAGATGATGTGGCAGTTGATGTGGGCATCCCAAGCAGCAGTTTAACCTGCTCTGCCACAAAGCCCATCCTAACACTCCATTTCTGGAAGCCACTCTGTAATCTCTTTCTTTTTGATTGAATACTAAAAAATATTTTAAAATAAGAGGGGAGGAAAAGATGATGTAGAATATTGTATGGGATATTTTACTTGAAGAGTTGGCTAGCTGGAGAGTGGGTATAGAGTTATTTTGGACTAGTTATTTTAGGGCAGGAAGTTAACTAACATGACCTGCTGAAGCTCATAAATATTTCAGACGTAGTATCAGAACTACTAGGTAACATGTAATTTAACACAGGGCAGTACTTAGAGGGCAGAAAGTTAGGGGTTTAGGCCGCAGTCTGAGAAGGTCTCATTCATTCACCATTTTATAGAGACTTGTGATCTCAGAATGAAATTTTGTAGGTTCACCTCTTTGTATGAGATTTGTTGGTCTTAAAAGAGAGAACATAAAATTTCTAGGGTATTTCATAACCATCAATTTAGTCATTCTTTTTTTTTTCCTTCTGTCAAGTCATTTGTACTATTTTGTTAAATGTTTTAAAGAAACTGTACCTTTGGTACAAATGGTATAAAATGTTAATGGATGTCAAATACGAAGGGTGGCCCTTTCCGTTGGACCACTCCAACACCCACAGGTCCTATTTTGTATGTTTAAAAGTAATAAACTAAATTGTTTCTTTTTGTTAATTTCTCAGCATTTGTTAATGGTGTTTAAGGCTACTGAATCCACAAAGAAAATTTTCACTTGTTTTTAATGCCACAAGAGCAAGGTTTTTTTTTTTTTGTTTTTTTTTTTTGTTGTTGTTGTTTTTTTTTTTTTTTACTTTCTTAATAATTTGTTAAATTCAGCAATGGTTTAACACATTATTAAAGGCTTCATTTTTTTTTATAAAGTGCTTTCTGTTTTCATGTCTCTCTGTCTAGTCATACCAAATGACTTGTCAGTGCTTGGTTCTTGCTGCACATTTAAAATTATTCTCCCAGCAATAGGTAGAGCTTGTTGGTCTTGGCAGTAATTGGTCAGTGATTTAACCATTAAAGCGATGCTAATTTTTTATAGAAGAGGAAAGAAGAGATGGTATCTCTGTGGTCTGGTGAAATAGGTTAGATGCCTGTCAGTTGAGGAAACTATTATACTATTTGTGATGAGTATTTAATTAATATGGTTTAGTATTTTTGACTTGGTAGAGTAAGATTTGATTGCCTATATTAGAAAGTTTCTCCTGAGGCTTTGATATAGCAGGTAAAGCTGCTGCCTGAGTGCTGGTCCCATATGGGTGCCAGTTTGAGTCCTGGCTACTCTACTTCGATTCAGCTCTTTGCTATGACCTGGGAAAACAGTAGAAGATGGCCCAAGTCCTTGGACCCCTACGCCATGTGGAAGACCCAGAGGAAGCTTCTGGCTTCTGGCTTCTGGCTTTGATCTGCCCAGTTCTGGCTGTTGTGGCCATTTGTGGAGTGAACCAGCGGACAGACGACCTTTCTCTCTCTCTCGCTTTCCCTCTCTCCCCCTCATCCCCCCTCTCTCCCTCTCTCCCTCTCCCTCTCTCTTTCTCTATCTGCCTCTGTCTCTCTGTAACTCTGCCTTTCAAATAAATAAATCTTCAAAAAATGTTTCTCATGATATAGTGCTTTTGAAAATTAAAAGTTTCAGTAATATAACGGACAGTCAGTTTAGTAATCTCTGTGGAATTCCCTTTCTTTTTTCTTCCTTTCTTTTTTTCTTTTTTTTTTTTTTTTTTCACGTAGAGTTATAGACAGTGAGAGAGAGACAGAGAGAAAGGTCTTCCTTCCGTTGGTTCACTCCCCAAATGGCCGCTATGGCCAGCGCTGCGCCGATCCGAAGCCAGAAGCCAGGTACCTCTTCCTGGTCTCCCATGCAGGTGCAGGGGCCCAAGCACCTGGGCCATCCTCCACTGCCCTTCTGGGCCACAGCAGAGAGCTGGCCTGGAAGAGGAGCATCTGGGACCAGAACCCAGCACCCATATGGGAAGCCAGTGCCGCAGGCGGAGGATTAACCAAGTGAGCCAAGGCGCTGGCCCCCTGGAATTCCCTTTCTTAAACTAAAGCAAAGCAACCTCCCATAATTCCAATTTCAGTTAGTCATGAAAATAATTGCCCTTTTAAATATGTCAGTTGTTATAGTGTGATAATTATTTTCCAAAGATACATCAGTGTTATCAAAAATTACATTTATATTTTTAATGGTATAAAGTTACTGTAATTTTAGGAAAAAGGAAGGTTATGACTTAGTAGTTCAACATTTAGATTTCCAGTCAAAAAGTTAATTTTTTTAATACAGGAATTTGAATAGTAAAGTTTTCTTTTTTCCTGTAAATTATAACTTTATATGTACAACGTAATTTACACTGAATAAATAAGCTGGATGACATAAATGTAGCTTTTACACCAAATCAATGACCTTTTTCTATCATCACTACTGTCATTATTATACAAGATAGCTATAGCTACATAACTAATCAGTCTAAAACTTGGCTTCAAAGTACCACCATTTATTATTGCTCATGAGTGTTTGGATCATCATGGTAGTTTTGCTAAGGTGGATCAGAGTTCAGTGATTGTACAGGCTTGGTTGTTTGGTACCTTAACTGGTGGATTCGCCAAGGTTAACTTGTCTAGGGAGGTCTCATTTGCATATCTGGCAATTGGCTGGGTGTCAGATGGGGTAATAGGGTATCTGAGTCATGTGTCCCTAAATATCCATCTGTCTGGCTAGAGCTTATTCAGTGGTAGCTGAGCAGATTTGCAAGAGAAGAGAGTGGAAGTACTCAAATGTTCTTGAAGCTTAGGCTCAGAACTGGCATAATGGCTCCCTCATGTCCTTGTGTTAGCCATAGCAAGTCATCAGGCCAGTTCATATGGATGAGGTAGGGAATATGTAGCCTCATGGATAGATTATAGATGACATGAAAAACTTGGAATATTTTTATATAATCCTCCCCACTTTAGTAGAATGCTTTTTATAATTACCCAGTTATTTACTTTCAAAAAAAAACTAATTAATGATAGAACCCAGATTCACTTTACTGACTGGCTGTGCTATACCTGTAATACCTATTTTATCTTGTTTCTTTCATAGTTGCAGCTTTGGGGTGGGGGTTTGGCCTGGCAGTTGAGAGTCCAGAATCCTACATCAAGAGTTATTAACAGCGTATGGCTCCTGGCTCCAGCTAATGCAGATCCTGGGAGATAGTGATAATTCAAGTAATTGGGTCCCTGCCACCCACAGTTTTATTTTCCAGTGTTTTGTTCTCTGGCTTGCCCACTGTGTTTTCTGCTTTTTTTTTTTTTTTTTAAGATTGAGGTGGAAATGAATATAAAAAATTAACCATTTTCAAGTGTTCAATTTAGTGACTTTTGGTATGTTCATAGTGGCCATCTACTAGATTTATCAAGTTCCAAAACATTTTCATCACCCTAAACAAAACTAATCCCATTAAGCAAGCCCTGGCCATTCCCTCTGCCTCCAAGAGCTGCTGGCAACCACTGGTCTGCTTTCTGTCCCTATGAATATACCTGATCTGATTTATTTTAATCACTGTGTATCTATCTGTTTATATTCTTTATGCCTAGAGTAGCCTAAATCCTACTACACCTCCTTGGTGTTTGGCCCACTGATTTCTTTCTCAGAACGATTGTATTGTGAAGCATAATTTAACTACAGTGATCCCTAGCATTCCACTTCACGGAAATTGATTTTCTCTGTGATTGTTTTTTCTGTCTTCCTTGCCAAATACTTCCCTACCCATCTCACCCTTTAAATGTTTATATTTAGACCTCAGCCCATTGTTCTTTTTCTACCCTCTTTCCATTTCCTCTTTCTTCTTCCATAACCAAAGCTGGATCTGTAATCCAGATCTCTTCAGAATCCCAGACCTGCTGTGAAAACCATTTAGCTGTTCCACAAGTACATTAAACTGAAGACTGAAATTATTTTCTCTTTCATCTTTTTTCCTTCCCTAAACTAAATGAAGCCTCAGCATTGCCTTTTTTTTTTTTTTTTAATCTTGGTGGAAATTCTCTTTATTCATAGCAATCTCTGGCTTCATTCCTTAAGATCTTCTTACCCTTTGCCTAGAGCAGAGGTTCCCAAATAGTAGCTCACAAGACTAAACTAAATACTGGCCAGCTACCTTTAAGTTTTATTAGAATACAACCTTGCTTATTAGTTTTATGTATTCATTATTGATGGATGTTTTTATGCAGCAGAGTCTCAAGTATTTACTGTTTGGTTGTTTATAGAAAAGGTTTTCCTATTAGACTGGTAACTGATTTTTTTGTCTCCAATCTTGTCTACTCTTCTCCTTAACTGCAGGTAAACATTCAGAAGTCTGATCATATGTCCTTTTATATGAATCTTTTATTCATTATTCCTTCCTTAAAGAGTAAAGTTGGAGACGTTTATCATGGCATAAGAAAACTATCTCCTTCTCTGGGCTTATTTTCTTGTTCAGAATGCATCTCAGTCTCTTTTTGTTAAGTGCTCTGTTTCTGCCTGAAATACCATTTGTTCTCTTTTCTTGGTAATTTTTTTTTTTTTTTTGCTTTTTTTTTTTTTTTTTTTTTTTTGACAGGCAGAGTTAGACAAAGAGAGAGACAGAGAGAAAGGTCTTCCTTTTCCGTTGGTTCACCCCCAAATGGCAACTACGCTGGTGCGCTGCGCCAATCCGAAGCCAGGAGCCAGGTGCTTCTCCTGGTCTCCCATGCGGGTGCAGGGCCCAAGCACTTGGGCCATCTTCCACTGCCTTCCCGGGCCACAGCAGAGAGCTGGACTGGAAGAGGAGCAACCGGGACAGAACCTGGCGCCCCAACCGGGACTAGAACCTGGGGTGCCGGCGCCGCAGGCAGAAGATTAGTCATGTGAGCCGCAGTGCCATCCATTTTCTTGGTAATTTGTCTGTTTCTCAAAATTTGATACAATTGTTGTCTTCCTAGGAAGTTATCTGACATTACAAACTATTCCCTCCTCCTTGACTCCCTTCCGACTTCTACAACTTTTGTGGTACTTACCATGCCAGTTGTACAGTTTTTTTCCATTTCACAATATTTTCCTAGTAGATTAAATACCAACCAGGGTCAGGCCTTGAGTGAGGCACTGAGTACTCTTTCAAAAACTGTTTGTTGACTGAATGAATAGCTTTCTTTTATGTTAAACTCTTCTTCATTTGTCTGCCAGTTCAGGAAGTATGTCTCAAACAACTTTTCATACCTAAATCCATAGTAGTTTTAGTTATTGGTTAAATTGTTGATTTGAATTGTCATTTACATTCAGTGAAGGGGCACTTTTAGAGGTGGTAGACATTAATCAGAGTAAAACTGTCTGGCTAATCAGCCTGCTTAAAAAGGAACATGATTTGCCTTGACTACTAGTTTTCCTCTCATATAGGCATTTCCCCCTTGCTTTGTACTTGGGAATTTGATTGGCTTTCATTGAAAATTTTGTGTCATTAGGCATCATTTGATTTCTTCTGTATAGTGTATGTATAAGCAGCAATTTAGTTGGAATGTGTTGATACATTATCATATCACAGATTGCTGAGGTAGTCTAGATGTATATGGGAATAGAAATGGAGGGCTGTTGATACTATTAACTGTTATCCACCTATCCTTCCCCGCCCACTGCATCAGTAAGCAAGCTTGTAAAGTTTATGAAGAGAATACATCTGGCAGGCCAGGTGGGCATCCCAGCAAAGAACTGGGTTTTGTTTATTTTAACTGGATTGATTTGCTTGTTTGTAGTATGTAGGTACTTTTGGTAGAATTCCTAGTAGTAGCAGCAGCAGCAGCAGCAACAGAAAAAAATCTATCTAGTGCTTTTTATGTGCCAACCAGTATTCTAAGCACATTATATAAATTAACTCATTTAAATCCCCATAACTACCCTATGAGATAAGATCCTGTTATTTCTGCTTTACAGATGAGGAGCCCCAAGGCAAAGGGAATTGAAATAAATGAACTTGGCCAAAGTACAACTAGGAGTGATAGAGCCAGGATTTAATTGAGGTTGTCTAGCTCCACAGTATGTGCTCTTAATGGCTACCCTAGACAGTCTCTGTATGGATCATGGGAAATTTCGATTGCATAATTATTTATTTTTATCTACTTGAAAGGCAGAGCAGCACACAAAGAGAGGAGGCACTTATGAGAGTTTCTGTCCTGTGGTTCACTCCCCAAGGGCTAGGCCAGGCTGAAGACAGGATTCTGGAACTCCATCTGGGTCTTCCACATGGGTGGTAGGAACCCTATTACTTGGTCATTATCCCTTGCCTCCCAGCATGCATTAGAGGAAGATGCATTGGAAGTGGAACACCTGGGACTCAAACAGGACTCTGATTTGGGATGTGGGTATTCCAAAGAGCAGTTTAACCCACTGCACCCCAGTGCCTACCTGGAGTGCAGAGCTTTTGAGTTCCTTCTCTCCCTTCTAACAGAAGCTCTAGCTGTGGGTTTGGGTTGGTGTGTTGTTGAGGGGGGCAGGTGTGGTGGTTGAAGAAATACTAATTGGTTAAAGATTGTTTTTTTGTTAAGACTTACATTCGGCTGGCGCCGCGGCTCACTAGGCTAATCCTCCGCCTTGTGGCTCCAGCACACCGGGTTCTAGTCCCGGTCAGGACACCGGATTCTGTCCCGATTGCCCCTCTTCCAGGCCAGCTCTCTGCTGTGGCCAGGGAGTGCAGTGGAGGATGGCCCAAGTACTTGGGCCCTGCACCCCATGGGAGACCAGGATAAGTACCTGGCTCCTGCCATCGGATCAGCGCGGTGCGCCGGCCGCTGCGGCCATTGGAGGGTGAACCAACGGCAAAAGGAAGACCTTTCTCTCTGTCTCTCTCTCTCACTGTCCACTCTACCTGTCAAAAAAAAAAATTAAAAAAGACATACATTCTGTTTTAAATTTATCGAGATTAGTTGTAGGACTCAACTTCTTAGCACCATTCTATTTTTTAATTTTTACTAAAAGTTGAGATAAGAGTTTGGCTTTCTTTTGTCTTGCCTTTATCCAGTAGGTGCAAATGGTTTGCTTTAAGTAAAGAACTACAAGATTAAAATGCATTACAGTTGGAAAGTTAAAGATATATAATGAAACATAAAATCAAGTATGTGGTTCCAGAAGTTATAATTTTATTTAGATGTGATGATACTGAGTCCCTGCATCTAGCAGAATATTAATATCTGTAAGTGCCAAAGGAAATCATTTAAGCAAGGTGAAATGCAGGGTTAAAACACTTGGGGTTACAACTTAACATACAGAAGATTGCATGAAGACTGAGTATATAGCTCAATGAATAAATATACCACCACCCAGATCAAGTTAAGTGTGGAACATTTTCATACTTGTTTTAGAAGACTTTCCTATGGCTCTTTCCAGTTAATATCTCACTATTCACTTAATTTTTTAAAAATTGTATTTATTTCCCCTTTCTCTATTTCAGTTTTTCTTCCCTTCTGGAGTGTAAAAACTTGGTTTTGCTCACCATTCTTTTTCACTGCTCAACATAGTGTCTGATGTACAGTAAATGTTCAGCAACTATTTTGTTGAATGCCTCTATTGAAAAATATTTGATTGTTATATACAGTATTTTATGGTAAAAAGGTGCTGTTTTATGTATTGTATTCTGAGGATGATTGATAAATTTTATATTTTTTGGATGAGACTTGATATTTAGCTTGTTAGACCAATTTTAAGACAGAGGAATTAAACCGTGCTGGAGTGTGTATTTGAGCTTTGCTCATGAATATTAGGAAATAGGAGAAAGTTGCTACTAGTAACAGATAATGCCAGCCTATTGGATTACCTTCTTGAGTGTATCTGATTTCTTATAGTTGTCTTAAATTCTTAACTTACACTCTTGATGATCTTTTTGAATACTTTAAATAGCCATGAAAGACTAAAGAGAGAATTGTGATAGGAAAAACATTAAATTATTTCATCATTTATTTTATTTATGACAGTATAACTGTACTTTATAGGTCTTTGTGTCACCTTAGTTGAAAAAAAATGAAAATTGTTGGCATATCGATTTATCTTGGTTTAAGATAATAAAGGAATATGGCTTATAAGTCATTTTTATTCAAACTTAGACATTTGTGGACAGGAGAAAGAAACTGTGATCTCGGTACTCTAATTCATGTTCCTATCTGTGAAGTTTAGCCTTGACATTTTACATTTGACAGAATTATGATGTCAAGAAGTTATGTTATGTTCTGGGTTAGTAGATAGCAGCAATCAAACCAGTTTATTTAACTGAAAGTTGCTATATTTTTTGCTTGATGTTAACAGTAGTATTACCTAGGAAGCCTTTTAAACTTACACATGCGAGGCTCCCACAAACAAAGGTTTCTATTATTTTGGAGTGTGATCTAGGCAGTGTAAAGAGATAAAAAAGCAAAGCAATATAAACAATTCCAAACTACTCTATCCCCTTAAAATTTTAATAATAAATAAACTTTCCAAATGGTATGTACTCTTGTGTCAGAACCATTATGCTGTCATGACTTTTTCTTTTTTTTAATTTATTTATATGAAATGCAGAGTTACTGGTAGGGGAGGGAGGGAGAGAGAGAGAGAGAGATAAAGAGAAAGAGGGATATCTTCCATCTGCTCCTTCACTCCCCAAATGGCAGCTGAGCCAAGAGCTTCTTCCAGGTCTCCCATGTGGGTACAGGGACCTAAGGACTTGGACCATCTTCCATTGCTTTCTCAGGCACATTAGAGGGAGCTGGATCAGAAGCGGAGCAGCTGGAACTTGAAACATGGCAGTGCCGACTTAAGCCATTATACCACAACACCAGCCCCATGTCATGCCTTCCCCCCCCACAAAGCTTAGTAGACTGTTTCTTAAAGCAGCTTTAGGTTTTCTGAAAAAGTGAACAGAAGGTATGTAGAATTCTATAAAACCCTTTTTTTAAATATAAATTTCCAAAGTATAGCTTTTGGATTACAGTGGCTTCCCCCCCATAACTTCCCTCCCACCTGCACCCCTCCCATCTCCCGCTCCCTCTCCCATTCCATTCACATCAAGATTCATTTTCAATTCTCTTTATATACAGAAGATCAACTTAGTATATATTAAGTAAAGATTTCAACAGTTTGCACTCACACAGAAACACAAAGTGTCAAGTACTGTTTGAGTACTAGTTATAGCATTAATTCACATTATACAACACATTAAGGACAGAGATCCTACATGGGGAGTAAGTGCACAGTGACTCCTGTTGTTGACTTAACAATTGACACTCTTGTTTATGGCGTCAGTAATCACCCCAGGCTCTTGTCATGAGTTGCCAAGGCTGTGGAAGCCTTTTGAGTTTGCCAAATCCAATATTATTTAGACAAGGTCATAGTCAAAGTGGAAGTTCTCTCCTCCCTTCACAGAAAGGCACCTCCTTCTTTGATGGCCTGTTCTTTCCACTGGGATCTCACTCACAGAGATCTTTCATTTAGGGTTGTTTTTTTTTTTTTTTTTCCCAGAGTGTCTTGGCTTTCCATGCCTGAAATACTCTCATGGGCTTTTCAGCCGGATCCGCATACCTTAAGGGCTGATTCTGAGGCCAGAGTGCTGTTTAGGACATCTGCCATTCTGAGTCTGCTGTGTATCCCGCTTCCCATATTGGATCGTTCTCTCCTTTTTAATTCTATCAGTTAGTATTAGCAGACACTAGTCTTGTTTATGTGATCCCTTTGACTCTTAGACCTATCAGTATGATCCATTGTGAACTGAAACTGATCACTGACTAGTGGGATGGCCTTGGTACATGCCACCTTGATGGGATTGAATTGAAATCCCCTGGCACATTTCTAACTCTACCGTTTAGGGCAAGTCAGATTGAGCATGTCCCAAATTGTACGTCTCCTCCCTCTCTTATTCCCACTCTTATATTTAACAGGGATCACTTTTCAGTTAAATTTAAACACCTAAGAATAATTGTGTGTTAATTACAGAATTCAACCAATAGTATTAAGTAGAACAAAAAAATACTAAAAGGGATAAAGTGTTAAGTTGTTCATCCACAGTCAGGATGAGGGCTGATCAAGTCACTGTTTCTCATAGTGTCCATTTCACTTCAACAGGTTTCCTTTTTGGTGCTTGGTTGTCACCGATCAGGGAGAACGTAAGATATTTGTCCCTTTGGGACTGGCTTATTTCACTCAGCATGATGTGTTCCAGATTCCTCCATTTTGTTGCAAATGAACGGATATCATTTTTTTGACTGCTGTATAGTATTCTTTAGAGTACATATCCCATAATTTATCCAGTCTACTGTTGATGGGCATTTGGGTTGGCTCCAGATATTAGCTGTTGTGAATTGAGCTGCAATAAACATTAAGGTACAGACAGCTTTTTTGTTTGCCAATTTAATTCCCTTTGGGTAAATTCCAAGGAGTGGGATGTCTGGGTCGTGTGGTAGGGCTATTTCAGGTTTCTGAGGAATCTCCAGACTGACTTCCATAGTGGCTTTACCAGTTTGCATTCCCACCAACAGTGGTAACTAACATGTGCTTTTATCCCCCACATCCGGCTGGCGCTGTGGCTCACTAGGCTAATCCTCCACCTTGCAGCGCTGGCACACCGGGTTCTAGTCCCGGTCGGGGTGCCGGATTCTGTCCCGGTTGCCCCTCTTCCAGGCCAGCTCTCTGCTGTGGCCGGGGAGTGCAGTGGAGGATGGCCCAAGTCCTTGGGCCCTGCACCCCATGGGAGACCAGGATAGGTACCTGGCTCCTGCCATCGGATCAGCGCGGTGTGCCGCCCGTGGCAGCCATTGGAGGGTGAACCAACGGCAAAGGAAGACCTTTCTCTCTGTCTCTCTATCTCAGTGTCCACTCTGCCTGTCAAAAAAAAAAAAAAAAAAAAATTAAAAAAGAAATATCCCCCACATCCTCACCAGCATCTGTTGTTGGTAGATTTCTGTATGTGAGCCATTCTAACCAGGGTGAGGTGAAACCTCATTGCGGTTTTGATTTGCATTTCCCTGTTTGCTAGTGATCCCGAACATTTTTTCATGTGTCTATTGGCCATTTGGATTTCCTGTTTTGAAAAATGTCTTTTGAGGTCCTTGGCCCATCTCTTAAGTAGTTTGTTGGTTTTGATGTTGTGGAGTTTCTTGATCTCTTTGTAGATTCTGGTTATTAATCCTTTATCTGTTGCATAGTTTGCAAATATTTTTTCCCATTCTGTTGGTTGCCTCTTCACTTTCCTGGCTGTTTCTTTTGCAGTACAGAAACTTCTCAATTTGATGTAATCCCAATTGTTAATTTTGGCTTTGACTGTATGTGCCTCCGGGATCTTTTCCAAGAAGTCCTTGCCTGTGCCTACATCTTGCAGGGTTTCTCCAGTGTTCTCTAATAATTTGATGGTGTCGGGTTGTAGATTTAGATCTTTAATCCATGTTGAGTGGATTTTTGTGTAAGGTGTAAGGTAGTGGTCTTGCTTCATGCTTATGCACGTAGAAATCCAGTTATAAAACCCTTTTCTATCACTAAAATTTCTCCTGTTATTAACATTTTCATTGGTGTGGTACATTGTCTACTATAATTAACATCTTGGCTTTGGTGTGATCTGTATGATACAATTGGTAAACCAATATTGATCCTGTGTTATTAACTAAAGTCTTTAGTTTATTATTCATTATTGTCGTCAGAGCCCACACTTTTTGTTCTATAATTCTGTGAATTTTGACAAATGCATAATGTCAGGAATCCACCATTAATGTTGTCTATAAACCATTAATTGGTATACAGAGTGGTTTTACTGCTGTCCAAATACTGTCTTCTACCTTTTTGTCCCTGTTTCTTATTCCTTGGCAACCACAGAACGTTTTGCTTTATCTGTGGTTTTCTTGAATGTCTTATATGACTACCATTTCTTTCAGTTTTTCCTGGGGACTGGTCCCAGGAAGACTGTGCGGAGTATACCAAAATCTGTGGATGCATATGTCCCTTATAAAAAATGGCATAGTACTTGCATGCAACCTATGTACATCTTCCCTTATGATTTAAATTGTTTCTAGATTACTTATAAAATATCTAATACATTATAAATGTTATACAAACAGTTGCTATACTGTATAGTTTAGGGCGTGATGGCAAAGTCTGTCTATATTCGGTACAGATGGAATAACTCTTCACCCTGCCCAAACATAGTATTTTTGATCCAAAGTTGGTGAGTCACAGATTTGGAGCCCATGGATAGAGAGGACTGATTATAGTTGGAATCATAGATGTGTAGCATTTTTAGACCTGCTTCTTTAACTTACCAGTGTATATTTAATGTTCTTTCATGTCTTTTTTTGTGGCCTGATCCCTTTTCTCTTTATTCCTGAATAATACTGCTTTGTATGGATGTAACACAATTTGTTTATTCATTTGCCTATTGAAACATCTTGATTTCTTCCACATTTTGATGAAAAATTTTTAAAAATTTACTTGAGCAAATATCTGTGTAATTGCTGGATTGTATGACCTTTCCAAATTGGCTGTACAATTTTGCATCCTCACTAACAATGAATGAGTGAGAAATGCCTTTGCTCTACATCCTTACTAGCCTTTGGTGCTGTCAGTGTTTTGGATTTTAGCTATTCTGATAGGTGTTTGATGACATCTCCTTGTTTTAATTTGCAATTCTCTAGTGATATATGATGTTGAGTATTTTTCATATCTGTATATTTTCTTTGTTGAGGTATCAATGTAGATTTTTTGTCTTTTTTAATTATGATACTTTATTTTTAAAAAATTTGAGAGGCAGAGAGACAAGAGAGAGTGTTCTTATGTATTTTTTCATTCTAAATGCCAGCAACAAGTGGAGCTGGACCAGACTGAAGCCCATAGTCAGGCACTCAGTCTAGATCTCACGTGGAAGTGGCAGGGATCTGACTACTTGAGCCATCACTTCTTGGCTCCCAGGGTATGCATTAGCAGGAAACTGAAATGAGAATTTGACTCAGGCACTCCAATATGGGATGCTGACGTTCCAACTGGTGGCTTAAACCCTAGGCCAAATGCCTGTCACAAGTGGTTTTCTTACTGTTGAATTTTGAGTTCCTTGTATATTTTGGATGAATTCTTTATTATTAAATAAATGTTTTGTAAATATTTTCTCCTAGTCTTTGTATATCTTTTCATTGCACTGCCTGTGCCTTTTGTAAACAGAAGTTTTTAATCTTAAGCCTATCTTAACAATTACTGTTTCATGGACTATGTATTTGGTGTTGTACCTAGAAAGTAATCACAAAGGATAGACATTTGACCTAGTGGTTAAGCTGCTAATTGGGATGCGTGTGTCCCCTAAAGGAGTGCTTGGGTTTGATAACCTGGCCCTGGCTCCTTTTTCCAGCTTGCTGCTAATGCAAGTTCTAGGAGGCAGCCTTGATGGCTCAAATAGTTGGGTGTCTGTTACCAATGTGGGAGACCGAATTGATTTCCTGCCTCTCAGCTTTGGCCTTTGCCCGGGTTCAGGAGTGTTGGTGGACATACAAGGAATGGATCAGTGCATGGGTGCCTTCTCTCTGTGTATCTCCTCTCAAATAAATAAGGAACATTTTCTAAAAAGATTTTTTTTTAAAGTCATACGTTCAAGGTCACTTAAATTTCTTGTAAGTTAGCTTTTAAACGTGTATAGTTTCGCGTTTTAATTTAGGTCTGTGCTGCATTTTGAGTTAATTTTTAAGTGAATTTTTGTATATCAGATTTTACTTTTTTTAAAAATGAATTATTTATCTGAAAGGCAGTTACAGAGAAAGATAATTTTTTGCTAGTCCATTCCCCAAATGGCCTCAATGACTAGGACTAGGCTGAGTAGAAGCCAGGAGAGAGTAACTCCATCTGGGTGTCCCATTGTAGCTAGCAGGGCCCAAACACTTGGGCTATCCTCTTCTGTTTTCCCGGGTGCATTGGCAGGAAGCTGGATTGGAAGCAGAGCAGCCAGGACTGTAGTTCTCCAGTATGCGATGTTTGTAAGCCAGGTGATTGCTTAACCTGCTGTGCCACAACACTGGCCCTGACATTTTATTTTTGTATAAGGTCAGGGTCTATTTGTGTTTTTGCAATGGGATATCCATTTGATTCAGTACCATTTTTGAAAAAGATTTCATTCTTTTTTTTTTATATTCTCTGTCAGTGATGTGCTTTTGAGCATGAATTGTGATATGAGAAACCTGGGATTATCATAATAAATTGACTTTAAATTATGTCTTTAAAAATAGTGTAGTAGTGGGCTGGTGCTGTGGCGTAACAGGTAAATCTGCCACCTGCAGTGCCAGCATCCCATGGGGGATGTTCAAGTCCTGGCTGCTCTACTTCCAATCCAGCTCTCTGCTATGGCCTGGGAAGGCAGCAGAATATGGCCCAAATCCTTGGGCCCCTGCAGCCAAGTGGGAGACCCAGAAGAAGCTCCTGGCTCCTGGATTCGGATCAGTGCAACTCCAGCCGTTGAGGCCATCTGGGGAGTGAACCATCGGATGGAAGACCTCTCTCTGCCACTGCCTGTCTGTAATTCTGCCTTTCAAATAAAAAAATAAATTTTAAAAAAGGTATAGTAGGTGGCAAAAAATGACCTAAATGAAAGATCTCTGTGAGTGAGATCCCGGTGGGAAAAAGGGGCCATCAAAGAAGGATGTACCTTTCTCTGAAGGGAGGAGAGAACTTCTGCTTTGATTATGGCCTTATCTAAATAAGATTGGAGTTTGTGAGTTTAAGAGGCTTCCATAGCCTTGGCAGCTCATGACAAGAGCCTAGGGGATTACTGAGGTCATAAATAAGAGTGTCAGTTGGCCGGTGCTGTAGCTCACTAGGCTAATCCTTCGCCTGCAGCACGAGCACCCTGGGTTCTAGTCCCGGTTGGGGCGCCAGGTTCTGTCCCGGTTGCTCCTCTTCCAGTCCAGCTCTCTGCTGTGGCCTGGGAAGGCAGTGGAGGATGGCCCAAGTGTTTGAGCCCTGCACCCGCATGGGAGACCAGGAGAAGCACCTGGCTCCTGGCTTCGCATCGGCGCAGCACGTCGGCTGTGGTGGCCATTTGGGGGTGAACCAACGGAAGGAAGACTTTTTCTCTGTTTCTCTCTCTCTCAATGTCTAACTCTGCCTGTCTAAAAAATAAGAGGGTCAGTTGTTAAATCAACAATAGGAGTCACTGTGCACTTGCTCCCCATGTAGGACCTCTGTCCTTAATTTGTTGTACTATGAGAATTAACGGTAAAACTAATCTTCAAACAGTACTTTATACTTTGTGTGTCTGTGTGGGTGCAAATTGCTGAAATCTTTATTCAGTGTAGAGTTGATCTGTATATAAAGATGATTAAAAATTAATCTTAATGAAGAATTAGATGGGAGAGGGAGTAGGAGATGGGATGGTTTGCAGGTGGGAGGGCGGCAGGTATGGGGGGAAGAACCGCTATAATAGAAAAGTTATATTTTTGAAATTTATATTTATTAAATAAAAGCTTTCTTTTAAAAGCAAATGGGGGAAAAGGAAGAAAAAATAAAAAAGGTATAGTAGGAGATAACATGTGAGTTAAGTGTTTGGGCTCTGGAGTAAGTTGTTTTTTTTTTTTTTTTTTTTTTAAGATTTATTTAGTTATTTGAAAGGCAGAGTTACAGAGAGGCAGAGGCAGAGAGAGAGAGAGAGAGAGGGCTTCCATCCGCTGAATCACTCCCTAAATGGCTGCAACAGCCAGAGCTGAGCCTATCCGAAGCTAGGAGCCAGGAGCTTTTTCTAGGCTCCCATGCAGGTGCAGGAACCCAAGCACCAGGGCCATTTTCTACTGCTTTCCCAGGCCATGGCGATGAGCTAGATGGGAAGTGGAGCAGTCAAGACTTGAAACGGTGCCTATATCAGATGCCAGCACTGCAGGTGGCAGCTTTACCCGCTATGCCACAGTGCCGGCCCTGTAAGTCAGTTTAATTCAGATTCTGAATTTACCATTTACTACCTGTGATCTTGGACAAATTACTGAGCTGTGCCTCGGTTTCCTCATATATAAGAAGTATTCATTTTCTTAAATTAAATGTATAAAATGTAATACAGGGGCCAGCGCTGTGGCTCACTAGGTTAATCCTCTGCCTGCAGCACCGGCATCCCATATGGGCGCTGGTTCTAGTCCTGGTTGCTCCTCTTCCAGGCCAGCTCTCTGCTGTGGCCCAGGAGGGCAGTGGAGAATGGCCCAAGTGCCTGCATGGGAGACCAGGAGGAAGCACCTGGCATCTGGCTTCAGATGGGCACAGCGTCTGCCATGGCAGCTATTTGGGGGGTGAACCAACGATAGGAAGACCTTTCTCTCTGTCTCTCTCTCACTGTTTAACTCTGTCAAGAAAAATAAATACAACTAAATCTAAAAAAAAAAAAGTAATACAAAGCATTTAGTGCAGTACTTTACATATATATAAGGTTATTCATAAAGAGCCCTCCATGTTTTGAATACTTTTAATTTATTAATATTTATTATTCCTGCAGGACATTCTTGGGAAATAATAATGGTATTAACCTAACCAAGAATTAACTGCATACCTGCACTGCTTCTGTCATTTTTGATGCTTTCTGGCAGGGGCAGATTTACATAAGAAAGTTCAGTTACAGACCTAGAATAGTCATCAGTTAAACAACATTAACTGTAAAAAATCTGAATGCTTCTGCATGTTCAGTGTTTTCTAAAATCAACACCATAAAACAGTTGAAAGAAGAGCAAAAGTGCTTTATAAAATATTTCATACCTTTGCATATGATACATTATATACTGTTTGCTTATATATTTTGAATCATTTATTTTTTTTCAATATTTATTTATTTGAAAGGCAGAGTTACATAGAGGTGGAGAGAAAAGAGGGAATGAGGGAGGGAGAGAAGGAGGGAAGAGAGAAAGAGAGAGAGAAAATTAAGTATGAGTGAATCTTCCATCTGCTGGTTTGCTCCTCAAGTGGCCACTGGAGTTAGGTCAGGCTGAAGCCAGGAACCTAGAACTCCATCTAGTTGTTCTACATGGGTGGAAGGGGCCCGTGCATTTGGGCTATCTTTCACCACTTTCCCAGCTTTCCCACGTACATTAGTAGGAATCTGGATCAGAAGTGGAGCAGTTGGGACTCTGACCGCTGCTCATATTTGGCTGTGGCACAGCATTGACCCCTGTTTCTAATTGTTTCTTAATTTAAGGTCTATTTGAGTTCTCTCTCTAGAGTATAAATTCTTTAATATGGCTTACCCTTTCTAATGCTTGTCACAGAACTTTTGGATAGAAAAACACATTGCTTAATTTGACGCTTTTTTCCAAATGGTGGTGAAAGTGTTTACAGTTTAAGAAATTTTTGTCTGTTTTTAAAATTAGGTCTGGGTAGACCAGGTGGATAAACAGGGGTTCTTTTGGGTAATACCCTGAATAAAAGCTAAGCAGTTCCTCGTTTGCTTTAAGCAATTGCTAGTGAATAGGGATATTTCTAAACTACTGTATATTTAGCATTTCACATGTTTGTTTAGAAAAAAGGAATTGAGATGTTAATTATTTAGTGCACTGATAGAAATTGCTATCTAGCTGAGTTACCACAGAGTTAGGTTTTGTCAGCTAAGGCAGATGAGTTTTAGTAATTCTGTTTCTTTGTTTAGGACCTTGTAAATGCATCTGACAGTGATTGTAAAAATTTATTGCTATCAGGGCCAGCACTGTGGCACAGCAGGTTAAGTAGCGACCTGCAGTTCTAGATCCCATATGGGCACTGGGTCTAGTCCTGGTTGTTCCGCTTCCAGTCCAGCTCCCTGCTAATGGCCTGGGAAAGCAGTGAATCATGGCCCAACTACCTGGGTGGCTGCACCCACTTGGGAGACCCGGAAGAAGCTCCTCACTCCTGGCTTCGGTCTGGCCCAGCCCTGGTCCTCCCAGATGTTTGGGGAGTTAACCAGCAGATGGAAGATCTCTCTATGTGTGTGTGTCTAACTTCTCTGTAACTCTTTTAAAAAAAATGTGTTGCTATCGTACTATAAATTTGATCTCTGTGACCATTTCCTTTTCCTAAAATTGCTGGATGGCATACATTTGTTTCTTTAATTAAATTTTTGTTCTCAGAATCATTTAGTAATTTAATGAACCATAGTACCTCTTCCCTTAGGATACTTTCATTGGTGACATCCTGAGGATGGTAAAAACAACAGCAAAGACCAGGAATCAAAATTAGTTTGAAAATGTAAATATTCTTAGTGAACATATCTTGTGAATTGTTAAACTGGTGTTTATATTGTTCTGCTGTATAAAAAGAAAAACTAAAACTTTTTTGTTAAATTGTCCTAATACCAGTTTAAGTAATTCAGTACATCACAAAATATCAGTAAGCTTCACATTATGTAGAATACAGGGACTTTTTTTTTTTTTTTTTTTACAGGCAGAGTGGACAGTGAGAGAGAGAGAGACAGAGAGAAAGGTCTTCCTTTGCCATTGGTTCACCTTCCAATGGCCGCCGCGGCCGGCGCGCTGCGGCCAGCGCACCGCGCTGATCCGATGGCAGGAGCCAGGTACCTATCCTGGTCTCCCATGGGGTGCAGGGCCCAAGCACTTGGGCCATCCTCCACTGCACTCCCTAGCCACAGCAGAGAGCTGGCCTGGAAGAGGGGCAACCGGGACAGAATCCAGCGCCCGACTGGGACTAGAACCCGGTGTTCCGGCGCTGCAAGGTGGAGGATTAATCTAGTGAGCCGCGGCGCCGGCAATACAGGGACTTTCAAAAGTATATTCTATTATGGACGGCGCCATGGCTCAATAGGCTAATCCTCCACCTTGCAGCGCCGGCACACCGGGTTTTAGTCCCGGTCAGGGCACTGGATTCTGTCCCAGTTGCCCCTCTTCCAGGCCAGCTCTCTGCTGTGGCCCGGGAGTGCAGTGGAGGATGGCCCAAGTGCTTGGGCCCTGCACCCCATGGGAGACCAGGATAAGCACCTGGCTCCTGCCTTCGGATCAGCGTGGTGCGCCGGCCGCAGCATGCTGGCCGTGGTGGCCATTGGAGGGTGAACCAACAGCAAAAAGGAAGACCTTTCTTTCTGTCTGTCTCTCTCACTGTCCACTCTGACTGTCAAAAAAAAAAAAAGTATATTCTATTCATGATAAAAAATACTCATTAAACTAGGGAAAGATACTCTGATGAAGAACATCTATGAAAACATCCTAAGCTAGAACTTAATGGTGAAAGACTAGATAGTTTCCTGCAAACATTAGGAGCAAGTAAGGATAATTGTATAAATTTTATTTCTGTACAGAAGTGAGCAAAATAAAAATGAAGAATGGAAAATAAAATTAAGGAAGCAATTCTATTTACTTTAGCATGAAAAGCAATAAAGTATGTAGGGATAAATTTAGCAAAATACATTTTTATTTGGCCTAGCAGTTAAGATGCCTGATAGGATCCATCCCATATTGGAGTACCTGCTTTAATTCCCAGCTCTACTCCTGATTCTAGCTTCTTTTTAATGTGGGCCCTGGAAGGCAGCAGAGATGGCTCAAATAGTTGGATTCCTGCCACTCATGATAAGTTCTGGCTCCTGGCTTTGACCCTTTGGCTGTTGTGGACATTTGGGGAATGAATGAGCAGATGAGAATCCTCAGCCTTGCTCTTGCTCTCTCTGCCTCTCAAATCAATAAGTTAAAAAAAAAAAAGAATGTAAAATGTACTTCAGAAATTATAAAATACTTATTAAAAATTAAAGAAGACCTTAATAGAAATACATTTCATGTTTATGGATTAGAAGACTCAGTATTATTTAGAAAGCAGTGGTCTTCTAATTGATAAACAGATTTAGTGACTTATCAAAATTTAATTGCCTTTTGCAGAAGTTGATAAGTGGAACTCTGTATTAGTTTCCTAAGGCTGCCGTAACAAATTACTAAAAGCTAGGTGCCTTCAAAGTACAGAAATTTATTGTTCCACAGATCCAGAAAGTAGAAGTCCACAATCAAGGAGTTGATCAGGGAGCGTACTCTTTGATAACTATGTACAAGGATGATCAAGGATACTTAAAAAAAAATTCTTGAAAAAATGGAATAAAAGTAAGAGTTTATTGTGCTGCAATGTTATGAAAAAAAAATTCATGGATTTAAGAAATTGCATCAAAAAACCCTCACTTAAAATTTTTTCCATGAATTTTTTGGTATCTCCCTGTATTGGTTAGTTTTTCATTACTATAATGAAATATTCTAGGCAGGCTAACTTTAGAGAAAGGAGGCTTATTCAGCTCATAGATTGGGAGGCTCAGAGTCCAGATAGCATTGTGCAAGCTTGTGCAAGGGACCTCGTTGGCTGCATTTACCTCATTTAGATGGCAATGGTATGTGCATGTGTAAAAGAGAGATAAGCTTGTGAATCAAGAAGCTAGAGAGTATATCAGTGATTGGGCTTGCTCCTAAATTTACTCTCGTGAGAGGTTAGGTGCTTCCACAAGAACTACCTTAATTTCGTCTGAGGGCAGTTCTCCCAGTAATCTAAAAACTTCCCACTAAATCCCGACTCTTAAAAGGTCCACACCATCTCCTAACATCACCATACTAAGTGCCACACCTCCCATATATCAACCCTTTGGAGAACACACTCAAACCACACCTGAATCGTTGTAGGGAATAATCTTCCTTGCCTCCTAGTGCCTGATGTTTGTGAACAATCCTTGGCATTAGTTGTCATGGTCACTTCGATGTCTTCTTCCTGTGTCTTATTATATCATCTTCTCTCTGTGTGTCTGTGCTTAAAATTCTCTCTTTATACAAGGACACTAGTTGTATAGGATTAGAGCCCACCTAAATGACCTCATTTTGACTCAATTACTCCCATAAAGACCCTTTTCTAAATAAAGTCACATTATTAGGTACTCAAGGGTAGAAGTTAGTGCTTCCAGTTCAGCCCATAACTGACTCTGAAAAGTTCAAATGAAAAGAACAGACTTGGAAGTCTCTGATTTCTCCATTTCAGAATTTACTAAAGCTATAGTAATCAAGCAGTGTGATACTTATGTAAGGATAGACATAGAGATAAAAGGAGTGCAGGGGGCCAGAGTTGTGGTATAGCTGGTAAAGTTGTGGCCTATGATGCCAGTATCTCATATGGGCTCCAGTTCATGTCCTAGCTGCTCCACTTCCAATCCAGCTCTCTGGTAATGGCTTGGGAGACACAGTAGAAGATGACCCAAGTGCTTGGGCCCCTGCCTGCTATGTGGGAGACCTGGATGAAGTTCCTGGCTCCTGGTTTCAGACTGGCCGCCGGTTCTTGTCCTGGCTGCTCCACTTCCTATCCAGCTCTCTGCTGTAGCCTGGGAAAACAGTAAAAGATGGCCCAAGTCCTTGGGCCCCTGAAACCGTGTGGGAGACCCAGAGGAAGCTCCTAGCTCCTAGTTTTGGATTGGCCCAGCTCACTCCGTTGTGGTCATCTGGAGAGTGAGCCAGTAGGTGGAAGACATCTTTATCTGGCTCTCTGTAACTCTGCCTTTCAAATAAATAAATAAAGCTTAAAAACACACACACATGCATACACAGTGTATTGTATAGCAGGATCCTTTACCCTTGTGATTGCATGACTGGCTGGGAACTGCGGCTCTCTGCCACTGCCAAACCTCACAAAAGAGTATCATACTACATACCACTTTTTTCTAGCCCAGGAAAAGATCAGAATTCACAATTGGAAGTACAGTTTCTACTGAATACTCTCACTTTTGCACCATTGTAAAATAAAAAAATCTGAGGTCAAATCATCGTTAGTTAGAATTTGGTTGTATTTGCAATCTATTAGTGAAATATAGTAGGTATAATTTAATGGTTAAATGGTTGAAAGTTGAAAGGTGAAAACTAGGTTTATAACTCAGTGTTTTCAATTTATCATGTTCATTTGGCTGCCATGAAATCTTGTACTCTCAAGGCAGAAATGCATCTAAAATTTGTATTTGTACAGTCTTTTCAGTTTATAGATAGGGAAACTGAAGCCTAGAAGAGGTTTCTTTATGTCCCCAAGGTCATAAACCAAACAATAACATTGTAAAAGATTGACCTGCTTTTGTTTTTTAAAAAAATAGCATATTGGTTTTTCTCACAAACATTTCCTGCCTGTTGTGCCCCACTGAACCTTTTAAGTGACTTTTTTTCTCATTCTGATGCCTGGGAGACTCTTTTTCTCCTTAAGTTTAACAAGGATACTTTTTTCATTCTGAGTCTCTCCTTTTTGGCATATAGTACTTTTTTGTCCTATAGACAACATTTCTCTCAATTTTAAGGAAATTTGTCTCTTTTGGTACTTTTTCTATTTATTTGTAGAATTTGTAGAATTCAGACTTCCAACAATAATTATTCTTGTGTAGAATCATCTTTCTTCTCTACATTTCTCATCTTTTCCAGTTAATCTCTTGATTGATTAAATTGGCTGCGATTTCCTCTTCTCCCCTCCATTGATTTTTTTAGTATTTTTTTTTTCCTGTTTCTAACTTATAGATTTGTGATTGTCTTGCTAAGCTAAAAAATAAATTGAGAACTGTGGTAGCTCTGGCTGCTGTAACAGAATATCATAGACTTGGGTGGCTTTAAACAGAAGTTTTTAGTTTTGAAGGCTGGGAAGGCCCAAGATCAAGGTGCTGGCAGATTCAGTTCTTGGTGAAGAACCTCTGGCTTTTAGATGGCTGTCTTCTCACTGTATCCTCCTATAGTGGAGATACTCTGGTATCTCTTCCTCTTGCAAGGGCATTAAACCCTTCATGGGAGCCCCACCCTCATGACCTCACCTAAACTTAATTGCCAAAGACCCCACATCCTGATACCATCATAATGGGGCTTATTGCTTCAACTTGTTTATTTTGGAGAGGGTACAGAGATTCAGTCCCTAACAATATCTGTGATCCAATCCCTGCAGGTTTATTTGGAAAAAGAGTTTTTTCAGATTTTAGTTAACCTAGGATTCTTGGAATTTCAAGATCATTGTAGGTTGTTTGGATGAGACCTAATCCATTGACAAGTGTCCTTACAAGAGATACATAGAAGACAACAGACACAGAGTGGAGAGATCTGAACGTAGAACCAGAGATTTGGATTATGAAGCCACAAGGACACAATTCAAGTAATACTACCAGCTACCCACAGCTAGACGAGGGAAGGATTGGATTCTCTCCTAGTGCTTCCTGAGAGAATACAGCCCTGTCAACATCTTGATTTTGGATTTCTAGTCTTTAGGACTGAGAATAATAATTTGTTACTTTAAGCCACCCGGTTTGTGGAAATTAATTACGACAGCCAAAGGAAACTAATATAAACACCAGCAGTATCCTTTTTTAAATCTGTTGTTTTATCACTTTATTTTTGGACTCTTGTTTTACTTATTTCATATTCTTAAGTTCTTCTGTAGCGCTATACTCTCGGAAGGAAGTTTTTTTCCTCCTTAGATTTTCTCCCAGTTATACTTTTTGGTTTGTATTTGTATGTTTTTCCTGCCGTATTTGTGTCACATCTTTTATTTTTATATAATACTCATTAATGAATTCTTCTTTTTCATTCTGTTCTTAATCTTTTACTTTTCTCTTAATGTGGCTGTTGTTTTTAACCCACTGTTTTGTAGCCTGATGGGTGTGATAGTGTGGTAAAGAGGGAGGTGCCTGTAGTTGATTGCAGTCTTTTTGAAGATCTGTTTGAGCATCAAATCATAGGTTTGTTCCATTTTTCTGGGCTTCCTTTTATTTCTTCTACTTAATACACTAACCTGTAAGATTATGGTCTTACAGATTATATATTACGAACTTTCTTGAGTGAAAAATATTAAGGGTAGATCTTTCCTACTCTACCATGCTCTCTCTCAACAGCTGCCTATGGCATTTTCATGGCCCACCTTTACCATATCAAAGAATGTTATGGACAGTTGTCAGTAAAAACAATTTTCTTTTTTGTTGTTACTGGAAGAAAAAGAATAGTGATACTGATTAATTTCACTTTTTCTACTTACATGACAAATTTTTTTCACTGATCATAGTTTTCTAAGCATAGCATGGCAAATATGTCTCATTTTATAAATAATTAGAGGCCATTGACTTCTCATTAACTTCAGTTATATTTAAAATATTTGGTAGCTAAAGTAGTTAAAGTATTTATCTGATTTTTTTTTTATATAGCCAGTATGGGGGAGATGGTGGATCTTCTTGAGTTGCAGTGACTATGTATTATCAGTCATTTAATTAGACTTAGTGCTACTAATATGGCCTGCACTTTCTGTCAGTCAGCCTACTAACATTAGAGAATACTTAACAACAAAACACAAGTGATGTACATAGCATAAATAAATGAAAGTAATATTTTATAATAAAGTCATACAAGTGACTAAAATGCAAGTACTTAAGTGTAAGGTTACATCTCTTTTTTATTTTTTCACTGACTTTCTTTTTTTATGAGTATGTGTTCCAGTGCTTCTACAGAGATATAAACGGGCTTAGCCAGCAGACGCTTAGCAGGCTTGTGCTGGTCTTAATTCTAGTTAATCATTAAGTCAGGTAGATAATGGTAGGAGATGATAAATACCACCTGAAAACAGGCTATATTAAGAATGTAGGTATTTCCCACAGATAGAGTTCTATTTTAAGAGGAATTGTCTCTTAGCTTTATGTCCTTCTTGGGACACTTCAAGTTATGAGTAAGCAGTGTGGGAGATACTTTCCTCTGGTATGGATCTCCTAGGGTGTTTTTTTCCATGACCCAGTAACGAGAGGATCCAGCCAAACCTGATAGGCAGCAGCAGTGGAACCAAGTCCTATTGTAGATCCACTGTGAATGTAGGAATGTGTCATTTCAGTGGCCTTCATTTAATAGAGCCTAGTTAGCATCTCTACTAGCAAGTTTGGTACGGAGAAATGGTATACTTGGACTAACCTATTTGAATTATTGCTGGGTTCTCTTAAAGTCTGTTTGTGATGGGGGGAGGGGATTGGAGAAATGATAAGCCAGGTTTTAGAGGCAGGAAGATTGGTGCAAATTTAAAACTCAATATGGATTTGAATCCAGGAATTAGAATTAATTGTGACAATTATTTATTTTCCTATAGACATTTCCTTGTTAACAATAAACATAGCACTTATGTAGTTGTAAATTAAAAATTAATCATCGTTGAAAAATGTATGGTATATCTTGTAGAAATGAAATTAATGACTGATCTCTTATTACCGGGCTGTTTTATTTTCCAGAGTTAAAGAGATTCTTTTAAAGTTGTTAGGAGGTACTCTGACTTGTAGTTATTGTTTAAAAAGTTAAATTGTGGGGCCAGTGTTGTCATAGAGGGCCAAGCCACCACCTGCAGTGCTGACATCCTATATGGGTGCCCGTTTGAGTCCCTGCTGCTGTACTTCTGATCCAGCTCCCTGCTAATGTGACCGGAATAGCAGCAGAAGCTGCCCAAGTGCTTGGGCCTCTGCACCAACTTGGGAGACCTGGGAGAAGCTCCTGGCTCCTAGTTTTTGGCCTGGTCCAGTCCCGGTCATTGCAGCCATTTAGGAAGTGAACAAGCAGGCGGAAGACCTCTCTGTCTCTGCTTGTCTCTCTGTAACTCTGCCTTTCAAATACATAAATTATTTCTTTTTAAGTTAAATTGTAGGGGCCGGCGCCATGGCTCACTTGGTTAATCCTCTGCCTGTGGCGCCGGCATCCCATATGGGTGCTAGGTTCTAGTCCCGGTTGCTCCTCTTCCAGTCCCACTCTCTGCTGTGGCCCAGGTGGGCAGTGGAGGATGGCCCAAGTGCTTGGGCCCCTGCACCCGCATGGGAGACCAGGAAAAAGCACCTGGCTCCTGGCTTCGGATCGGCGTAGTTCCAGTGGTAGTGGCCATTTGGGGGGGTGAACCAACGGAAGGAAGACCTTTTTGTCTGTCTGTCTCACTCTCTCTCTCTGTCAAATAAAAAAAAAGTTAAATTGTAATGTTAGGTGTATTTTCCCCTCCCCCTCAATTATACAGAAAAACTTTGGCTGATAAACAGATTATATTTTATAAGGAAGTTCATCAATTATTTGGGAATTTAGAATACATTTTTCCATAGGAATTTTTCTTACAGATTTATTTTATTTATTTGAAAGAGTTACAGAGAGAGGTAGAGCCACAGAGAGGTATTCCATCTGCTGGTTCATGTCTGAATTGGCTACAATGGCCAGAGCTGAGCCGATCCGAAGCCAGGAGCTTTTTCTAGGTCTCCCACGCAGGTGCAGGGACCCAAGCACTGGGGCCATCTTCTACTGCTTTCCCAGGCCATAGCAAAGAGCTGGATCAGAAGAGGAGCCTTCAGGACTTATGAAACGGTGCCTATATCAGATGCCAGCACTGCAGGTGGCAGCTTTACCCGCTGTGCCACAGTGCCGGCCCTGTAAGTCAGTTTAATTCAGATTCTGAATTTACCATTTACTACCTGTGATCTTGGACAAATTACTGAGCTGTGCCTCAGTTTCCTCATATATAAGAAGTATTCATTTTCTTAAATTAAATGTATAAAATGTAATACAAAGCATTTGCAGTACTTTGCATATATTATAAGGTTATTCATAAAGAACCCTCCATATGTTTTGAATACTTTTAATTCAGTAATATTTATTATTTATTATTCCCACAGAATATTCTTGGGAAATAATAATGGTATTAATCTAACCAAGAGTTAATCACATACCTGGCTGAGCCAGGAGCCTCTTCCTGATCTCCCACTTGGGTACAGGGGCCCAAGGACTTGGGCCATCTTCTGCTGCTTTCCCATTAGCAAGGGAGCTGGATTGGAAGTGGAGCAGCTGGGACTCATTGGGATTCCATATGGGATGCTAGCGCTGCAGGCTGGGACTTTAATCGGCTGTGCCACAGCGCTGGCCCCCATAGGAACTTTTATAAATACATAATATTAAAATGGTTAGGTTCCCAGGCTACCCTTTAACAGCTTAATAATTAAGCTATGATTAGCTTAAATGTCTCTGTTTACAGTGACAAATTATAAAGAGTAAATAAAAAAGGCAACAGCACCCTGTATGAAAAATAGACTCACTGCCCCCCCCAAATTGTAGGAATAGTAATTAAACAAAATTTTTTTTTAAAAATGAGGATTAGTTTTGAAAAGTTATCCAGAATGCTGGTAATGGATTGATATAGGGATTTAATCAGAGGGAGCTAAGCAGTGGAGATTTGTGGGAGTCTAACAGGCCTTTCTGGGTACTTTTGAGGGCTTTGCAGGAGATGGCATTGTTTTCTCTTAATATTGGTACAGAGTGATTGGTACATAGTGGAAGTGCTATCCTTTGCTTACCAGCTATGGTTAGGATTGCTTTTTAACTGTTGAAAAATACGTTCTAAGTTAGAATACAAATACAATCTGTTTATCCACTAAAGCTTTTCTGTTTAATGAGAGTAGGGGAGATACACCTAAAATATTAGTTTATCTTGTTAAACTGTTGTTATAGAGATAGGATACCTCCTAACAACTTTATAAAGATAGTAGGGAAAAGGAAGAGTGAATTTCCTTAAGTAGCTGAGATTTGAAGGCACAAAGGTAGAGTAAATCTGGGATGTAGGTTTGAAAAAGAAGTTGCTTGGGGTAGATTTAATGGTTGAGGTAAGGGAGTGTGTGGAGAGTGTAACGTGTGAATGATCCCTGATATAAAAGAGAAAAGGTGATAATATTAAAGTGATGCAATCCTGGTGTTGGTCAGAACTGGTGCTGGCTACTTTGGTGTTTTTGAACAAACTACTTGAGAGTTGTTTTTTCATCATGTTGAACAGCAGCCCCTAGCAATACTTAAATAGCTTTATATATATTTAGAATATTTCTCTTTAATAAATTCAATTATTTTTAAGCAATATGTTTCTTGAATTTATGAAAGGTAAAATATTGCGCTTTAGCTAAATTAATAGGAGTTTCCTAAAACTGTTGTATGAGTGGAGGAATTTTTTCTTCATATTCCTCTTTTATTGATTGATCAGAAAAATGATGCTCCCCTACTTTTTCACTTCCCAGTATTTTTCATATTTAGAATAAGCCGACTTCAACGCCCTCCCCATGAAAAAGCAAAGCAGGAAGTATTCCTTCTAGTCCTGCAAAAAGCAGTTGTTTTCAAGTAGTGGATTATTGCTTTGTATCCTAACAAAGTTGTTCAAATGTTTGCTATCAGTTTACTGATTTGATTTTCCTCAGGGGAATTCTGTCTCGCCTTTTACTCATTTAGATGATTTGCCTCTCAGGCTTATATCTGAAGTAAAATGAAGCAGTTTTATTTTAAAAGGTATCTGTGATTTATATTAAAAAGTATAAGGACTCTTACTGAAAATATGATTATATTGGGCTGTTAACTTTTATGGATTTCTTTTGAAGTATAAAAGGTTTGTCATTTCCATTTTTATAGGCATTGGAAAGTATACTAGGATTGGAGAACCTACTTTGGTTGTAGTCTTCAATATTACTAAATAATCCTTAGCAATTTTAGCTATTTTTTTGAGCTTCTGTTCAGTTCCCTGTTTTGGTGTTGGTTCTCTCTTTCATAAGACTATTGCTTGGATGAAAATATGCTTGATTCCAGTTCATAGATTTTAAGTAACATAATGTTTAAGTTCGGACTTGAAAATTAACATGATATATTCTAATTTTTGGTTTATTGTTTGGGTTTTAGAAGAAAATTAATTAAATTAAAATTAGTTCAAAGAAAGTATGGATATTTCAAAGTAAAAAGTTGGATAGGTAATAGATATTTGAATCAGAATCTTGTAAAATACTTGAAATTTTCAGTTTTGCTGAATACAAGATTAATTTGAGGACCTGAACACTTGTGTGATGTTTATGGCATGGTCCTTAGCAAAATTATATAATAGGGCATAGGTGTTTGGAGTAAATGGGCAGATTTGAATATTGTGGGTATGTTTTGTTGAAGGGATTACTTTGCGCGAATTATCAAAACCTTGAGTGTCTTAGGTTCTCTCATTTTAAAAATGATTCTTTTGAGTATGTCACAGGATTGTTGTATGAATTATATAGTATATTATGATTCTTTCTCAAAATATGGTGGGACTTAATTAAGAATCATTTGTATTAAATATATTAAAATATAGTTTTTTAAAAGAGATATATTTATTTGAAAGGCAGAGTGATGGAGGCTGGGGGAGTGGGGGAGAAGAGGAAGAGAGAGATCTTCAATCTGCTGGTTCACTCCCCAAATGACTACAATGGCAAGTCTGAATCAGGCTGAAGTCAGGAACCTGGAACTCCATCTGGTCTCTCAAGTGGGTGGCAAGGAAAGCTGCTGCTTTTCTTGGTGTATTAGAAGGGAGCTGGGTAGCTGGGTCTGAAACTGGTGCTCAGATATGGGATGGCCACATTGCGACAGTGGCTTAACCTGCTGGTTTACAACACTGACCCCTGTAGAGTTTGTTTGTTTCCTTCTCTCTTTCTCATCTTTTTTGGAATGTATAACTATTTATTTATTTCCCCATATAGTTTCTTGAGTCCTACTGACCTTTCTGGGGCTCAACATCCAGAATTGTCATTTAGTAAATCCTCTCAGGCTATTCTTACTTCCATTGTGAGTGTTGCTTGTAAACTATACAATGATTCTCAAGGAATATACTTAATATATATTTGCTATAAATTCACTTAAGACCTGAGATACGTCATTTGCCCAGTTCCTACCCATTGCTGTATATTGATTCTCCAAAGACACCAGAATTGTTTGGAGAAAGGTTATAAAATAGAGTAATTCTCTTGCTTGTGAACAAATACACATGTGTCAGATTGGGTTATTTATTTTTGCTACTTGTTGTTGGCATGTTTTCATTAAGTCCTCTGTTCTGTTCTACTACTTGTAAAGACTTTTTCTAGATTCCTCATCCCCTCAGATTTTACCTGAACAAGGACAACCATAGGAAGAAGCAAAAGCACTGTCGTGTTTGCATGAAGCAGTCACTTGTCAAATCTTAACATTCTTTCTGTTTGAATGATTCTTAACATAAATTCAATAGCAAAGAGAGTGCTGAGTACTTTACTTTGTTTTTCCCTGCCTGCTAATTAGGAAATCAAATTCCCATGCCCCACCCCATCTTCCTGAATCAGAACCTGTGTAGGATACCTGTCATAGTTGCAATCTGGGTTTTAACAGTGCCGCTGGGTGGTTCTGATTCACACTACAGTTTTTTTTTTTGTTTGTTTGTTTGTTTTTAAGATTTAATTATTTGGGCCGGCGCCGCGGCTCAATAGGCTAATCCTCCGCCTTGCAGCGCCAGCACACCGGGTTCTAGTCCCAGTCGGGGCGCCAGATTCTGTCCCAGTTGCCCCTTTTCCAGGCCAGCTCTCTGCTGTGGCCAGGGAGTGCAGTGGAGGATGGCCCAAGTACTTGGGCCCTGCACCCATGGGAGACCAAGAGAAGTACCTGGCTCCTGCCTTTGGATCAGCGTGGTGCGCTGGCCGCAGTGCGCTGGCTGCGGCAGCCATTGGAGGGTGAACCAACGGCAAGGGAAGACCTTTCTCTTTGTCTCTCTCTCTCTCTGTCCACTCTGCCTGTTTAAAAAAAAAAAAAAAGATTTAATTATTTGAAAGGTGGGTAGAGTTACAGAGAAGGAGAGACAGAGATCTTGCACCCACTGGTTCACTCCTTAAATGGCTGCAATGGCCAGGGTTGTGCCAGGAGCCAGGAGACTACCCCATGTCTCCCACGTGGATTGCAAGGGCCCAGGAACGTGGGCCATCCTTCACTGCTCTCCCAGGTGTGCCAGCAGAGAGCTGAATAGGAAGTGGAGCAGCCTGTGCCCATATGGGATGCTGGCACTGTAGGCTTCGGCTTAACCCTCCACACCACAGCACCAGCCCTGCTTGAATACTTCCTTATGCTGAGTAATAAGCACTAGGGAACTGTAAGTGACTGAGATAATATCTGATTTTCCTGAGACCTCTTAGTGAAGTGAGGGCTCACACTCTTAGTAGGGCCCAAACAGATTGGTAAAAGGGTATAGGGGAGCAGAATTATGGTTGTTTTTTTTTTTCTGTTCCCACTGCTAATAATTGAAGTTGAGAAAATCTTTGAGTTATATTTCTAAAGGAAATACAAAGTGAGGAACTGAGGACTGTAAAGTTGGACAAATTTTAAAACAAACTTATTCTTGTAATGAAGTAGAGGCTTCATGAGCATTCACTTTTAAAAAAGTAACTGACTAACCTATGTTATTTAATCATCACAGTAGCCCTGTGAAGTAACAGTTTCTGTGTTTTACAGGTATTAAGCGGTAGAATGCATGGTTTAAACCTTGATACAACTTCAAAGCCCGTATTTTTACCACTACACCAATTATGTTTCTCTCCAGGGACTTTTTTTTGGAGAGATTTTATGGATTAATATTGTGTCTTCCTGTGTTTGAAAAGAACTCTGGAGACCTTTGTTTATCTCCATCGTCTGCCACCCTATGTTTTTCTGTTCGTTTCTAGAAGTGTGATATACAGGGAAAACATTTCCAAAAGCCAGTCTCTATGATAATGTTTTGGTTTCCCTTTCTCCTTTTGTTTATTCTTTCCATCGCTGTAGAATATTTAGTAATTCTTTTCTTTTTCGCAGTCTCTTGGATAGAATCATATGGAATCATTTGTACATGAGTAGTATCTTAGGGAAAAGACCTTATTAGAAAAAAAATTTATATCATAAGTTTACATAGAAATTACCCTGAATTTTTTTCCTCCATGCTGTTGATCATTAAAGTTGGTTTGATTGATTCAGCTGTTCAGATTGTTACCTGCCCTCTTCCCTCCTCCTGCATGGGCTTGTTAAATGTTATTTATTATCTTCATGTATTTTAAAGAATAGAGAGAGATTCTTTATTTGCTGGTTCATTCCCAACATGTCTGCAATAGCTAAGGCTGAGCCAGACAAGCCAGGAGCCTGAAACTCAATGAGTAGCAGGAAACCAACTGCTTGAACCATCATCTGCTGCCCAAGGTGCATCTTTTCAGAAAGCTGAATCTGAATTGGAACAGAACCTGAACCCAGGCACTCCAGTATGGGATGCAGGCATTCTGTGTGGTGTTTTAACCACGGTGCCACAACAACTGCCTGCCCCCTTTTTCTTTCTTTGAAGTTTTATTTACTCCAAGGTATGTGAGCAGTTGCACTTGTAAGCTAGGATTCCATATCATAGAATAGAGCCCCTGTTTCATGACAATTCATTCTAGAATTTGTCTGATTCTGATTCTGTGAGCCTCACTTCTTTATTACCTTTATTTTTATGTTGTGCTCATGTTTCTAGCAGTTTTGTTTACTATGGAGAGAGCATCTTGCTTTAATAGAGGTTCTTTAGGTAGTTGCTTAGAATAAAGAGTTGTTTGAACTCTGATTTTAAAATCCTGAAAAATTGATAGTGGCCAGTGCTTCCCATCTGTCAATCTTAATCTTATCTGACAACAAAGTTTTTTTTTTTTTTTTAAGTAATTTATATAATTAAAAATATTTATTTATTTATTTGAAAGGCAGTTACAGAGAGACAGAGGCAGAGAGAGTGAGAGAGGTCATCCATCTGCTGGTTCATTCCCAAATGGTCGAAACGGCTGGAGCTGAGCAGATCTGAAGCCAGAAGCCAGGAGCTTCCTCCGGGTCTCCCACGCAGGTGCAGGGGCCCAAGGACTTGGGCCATCTTCTGCTGCTTTCCCAGGCCATAGCAGGGAGCTGGATCAGAAGTGGAGCAGCCAGGACTCAAACTGGCACCCTTATGGGATGCAGGCACTATAGGTGGTGAGTGTTCCTGCTTTGCCACAGCATCGCCGTCTATAATCATATTTTAAAGAGTACTGTCTTACTGTTAAATATTCTTTAAAAATAGCTATCTTATTTTTCTACATGATAAAGAAACAATAGTGCTATTTTTCCTTATTAATACTATTGTCAGGTTGAAAATGCTTTGTATATTCTGCATAATTACAGGTGGCATGCTGGTTTCTTTGGGCTTCTCTTACAGAATTTTAGCTCTCTTATTTCTATGTGGAGTTGTTGTTCTTGGGGTATAGGAAGATTTGATAGAGGCAGTCATTGCAGACTCATCTTTCTACATCAAATCAACAGGGTATTTCTTGGATTGTAGCATGACTTTGCTCAGTTTTTTTTTTTTTTTTCCAGTAGTGTGGCTTATTGGTATCTTACAAAAGCCTCTACATTAGAAAGTATTTCAGTTCTTGCTTTTTCTTAGATCTGAATCTTAAAAATTTAAGATTAAAAGAAAAACATCAAATTAACTATCTTTGTTAAAAGAGTATTTTCACCTTTGGTATTTATCATTCATATAAAATTAGAATATCAGTGTCAAAGACCTCCTAAATATTTAAACATCTTTAAAGTGTCGCATTGATTTCTGGGTGCTCACTCAACACTTTGGATGTGGTATATGTCATATTGCTACATTTGTTCACTCAGGGTAGATTGTTCTGGAGAAAGCTTCAGAAGACTGAAACTAAGACCACAAGATGTTGTTTCAGGTACAACCCAATGTTTGAGAGATTGATAACTACGCTACATAAAGCATTTTGGGATATGCTTAAATTTGCCAAGACTTTTGTAAAATAGGTGTTCTTTCTTTCTTTTTTTGGGGAGTGGGGGTTTATTTTATTTATTTGAAAGGCAAAGTGTGAGAGAGATCCATCCATTTTCCATCCACTGGTTCATACTCCAGATGATCACAACTGCCAGGGCTGGGCCGAAGCCAGGACCCAGGAGTTTCTTCCTGGTCTCCCATGTGAATGTAGGAGCCCAAACACTTGGGCCATCGTCTGCCATTTTCTCGGGCACATTAGCAGGGAGCTGGATGGGAAGTGGAACAGCCAGGACGCAAACTGGCGCCTATGTGGGATGCTTGTGTTGCAGGTAGCAGCTTTACCTGTTACACCACAATGCCAGCTCTGTAAAATATATATTCTATATGTAACAGCCTTCAGTAGACAGTTATTGTTCTTTGACACAATGATTGCATGTCTTTTGGATATATACCTAGTAGTAAGATTGCTGAGTCATAGGGCAGTTCTATTTCTAGTTTTTAATGAAATCTCAATGCTGTTTGCTGTGGGGGCTGTACTAATTTACATTCCCACAAACAGTGTATGAGTCCCTCTTTCTGCACACCTTTGCCAGCATTTGTTGCTTTCTGTTTTTTTGTTTGTTTTATAATAGACATTCTGGTGGGGGTGAGGTGTTATCTCATTGTGGTTTTGATTTGTATTTCCCTGATGGCTAGTGATACTGAGCATTTTTTCTTAATTTGAGATCTGATCAGGTCATTTGCCCATTTCTGAACTGGATTGATTTTTCTTTTTTTTTTGTCATTAAGTTTTTGAGTTCTTAATGTATTTGGGATATTAACCCTTTGTCAGATAGCTCTAAACATTTTCTCCATTGTATTGGATGTCTGTTCACTGTTGATTGTTTCCTTTGCTGTGCAGAAGCTTCTGATTTTGCTATAATTCCATTGTCTAGTTTTTCTTTTGTTTTCTGTGCTTTTGGGATCTGATCAAAAAACAAAACAAAACAAAACCCACTTATACCAGTGTGTTGAAGTGTTTGTCCTATATTTTCTCCTAGCATGTTCATAGTTTGGATTTTACATTTAGGTCTTTGATCTATTGTGAGTTTATTTTTGTGTATGGTAAGAAGTCCTGCTCCATCCATCACGTTTATTACAGCAGTGTTGACAATAATCAAGGTATGGAATCCACCGGAGTGCCCATCATTAGATGAGTGGACAGAGAGAATGTGGTATATGTACAATATACAATGGAATATTATTCTACCATGAAAAGAATAAAATAGCTGTCTTCTGCAGCAAAAATGGATGGAACTGAAGATCATGTTAGGTGACTTAAGCTAGACACAGAAAGACATAATACTGCATGCTTTACTTCACATGTAGAAGCTAAAAAATACCTCAATCTGAACACAGAGTGGTGATTATTAGAGACTGAGAGTTGTAAGGACAGGTGGAGGGAGTTTGAATAGTGGGTTCCAAATCAGATCAAAGGAATAAGCTCATAATGCAATGTAATGGAAAAGACTATAGTTGATGATAACCTAGCATATATTATATAAAGTAGATAAAAGAGGCTTGAAGCCTTCAATCATAAAGTAATGTCAAAGAAGGGGAAATGTTGATTGCCCTGTTCAGATCAATATACATTGTATACATGTATTAAAATAACATACTATATTGCACATAAATATCTATAATTATTAACTTTAGAAGTAGTTGTTCTGTTCGTCCATTGCTCTATGAGGAGTCTATTATCATTTATATATTTAAGATCTATCTGTTGTAAGGAGTAGGGGATTTAAATCTATTTTCTAATTATAGTGGGAAATTCCTAGTGGATTCCAGTTGTAATAGAGAATCCCAGGAGTGCTGTGGCCAGGGAGGAGGCCTGGAGCTGAGTTATTTCCCATTGCTATACTGTCGTTGCACCAATGACATTTTTTGAAGTCCAATTTTATTATAATGACTGGTGTTTTATAGTTAGTGTGAGATTCACTGTCCATGTGTTCTGGGAAATTTAGTGTTGGGTAAAGTGTTTATTGTTTTCAGTGAGACATATTTGTTATGACTTCTAGTCTTACATGAGGATTTGGTCTCTTGAAGCAGTGCTCCCAAAATAATCCAGTATTTAATGGCAAATTTTAAATTATTTGGTTGTCACAGAATCAAGTACTTAAAATTTTTTCACATGTTTTTGCTTTGGGGTAAGTTTCTAAAACCTAACAATGCCAAAGTATCTTTGGAAATGGATCTGTTGCTTTTAAGGAGTAAATAGTTGAAGCCTGAAAACTTTAAAAGATTATTCATTTATTCTCTTATTGCTCTGGAAGTGATTTTTAAATATTATTACCAGAAACATTGTCTCTTTTGGGGGAAAGGTGGGAAAAATACATAAAAGTTCATCTTTCAGTGGTAGTAGAAAGGTAGTAAAGTAACAGTAGAAGCAGCATGAGGCATGTAGATTCTGCTGCTTAAAACTGTATGATCTGTTACTCAAAACCCTAAGTTAATCTTTCTTAGTCTTTGTGTAGTAGATACAATAATATATCTTTGTTTGTTTTAAGTGTTAGATGAAGCAATGAATCAGAAAGTTTTTTAACAATACAATTTTATACAAATGTTACCTTATTGGTAAGTAGGCTAATTACAATGCCAAATAATGACATACATTTTTTTTCCCTTGGTATATTAGCTAACTGCTGTGTGACATTATTGATGTTCATACCAGGTCATCTCTGGTGTTATTTACCCTGCTGCTCAGCAGTTGCAGCTGTAGCACTCTGAAGAGCTTGACGATTTCAGACTAAAAATACCAGGTTGCTTGAGCTCTATAGAAAACCTGAGAGCATTACTCCAAACATACCTAGACAATCCATGTTAGTAGAGATGGTAGTTCATAAGAGTTCTAAGAAATTTCGCTATGCTTGAAAGAGAGGAGAGGAAGTGTTTTAATTCTTGCTAAGATAGTAATAGCCCCCTGCCTCGTGCAAGAAGATGAAAGGAATCAAACCTCAGTTTAAAGAGGCCTCAAGAATCTTTCAGTTATAGCATCCATAAGGACCCGTTTTATGTTTCTATTCTGTTGTTAATATTTTAGCAGAATTATTTCATTTCCCATTTGCAAATCATAATGTTGGGATAGGCGTTCTTGGTTTAGTAGATAGTATGTGGAGTGAAGAGATGCTAAATCCCAGGATTGTAATGAATGTCTTTCATGGCTTGTTCTTCAGTCCCTGGATTCTAAAGATTTTTAAAGAAATAAACCTCAGGGGGGAAGAAGAGAAAGTCTTCCCAAATGTTGACATTGCTTGTGTTCTCTTACTGAACAAGCACAAAGGTGTGAGTTGTTTTCTTTACTGAAATATCATCATAACGTAGAAAAGCATAATTTTGTGGTATACCCCAGTTTTTGTTTTCATATAAAATTGTGTAGTATAGCAGCCGATCTCCAATTTATTCATTTATCTTAATTAAGATAATGATGGTCTGTTTTGTGAGTTAGACATGTAAGATTTTGCAAGCAATTTGTACAGTGAAATTAATTCATAGTTCTTGAAACTTTCTGATGATCGAGTTTTAACTTCAGTGGTAGAGGGAAGAGTCAGACTGTGTTTGAAGTCACTCCAGCTTTTTGTCTTCTTTGGGACCATTGGGTTGTAAGAATATATTCAATACCTTGGATTTTAATCTTTCCGAATGAAATCTTCCTGGGCTTGTTCATTTTGAGTTTAAGTTCTCAAAATTAAGCTCTGTCCTTAGTAGTACTAAAAACAGATAAAAAGAAATTTATTTTGCAAATGAATAAGAAAATAACATAAGGTTTATAGTTTTTTGTTTTTAAGATTTACTTATTTATTTGAAAGTCAGAGTTAAACAGAGAGAGGAGAGGCAGAGAGTGAGAGAGAGAAAGAGGTATTCCATCTGATGGTTCACTCCCAATTGGCCACAACAGCTGGAACTGTGCTGATCCAAAGCCAGGAGCCAGATACTTCTTCCCGGTATCCCACGCCGGTGCAGGAGCCTAAGGACTTGGGCATCTTCTACTGCTTTCCCAGGCCATAGCAGAGAGCTGGTTCAGAAGTGGAGCAGCCAGGGTGTTAACTCGCTGCGCCATAACGCTGGCCCCAAGATTTATAGTTAACTTGGAAAATTATAGTTAAGATTAACACGGATATTTTGGGGGCTGCTGAGTCATGAAAACTAGAGCTCTAGATTAAACTAGATTTTTAGTAAATGTATCTGAGATTTATTTTACTAGGAAATGAGACTTAAAGTGAGCATTTGGAAATTTTGGGAACAGCTATGTATGTGTTGGTTTGTGCTAGGGTTTATATGCATTTAAAACATGTAATGTAAAAAAAAAATCACTCTTTCAAGCAGTAGCAGCTTAGTGCTAATTTAATCTTACCTGCTTGGGTAATTTTACCTTGAAACAAGGTATATGTGTTCAAGAGTTGTCCATGATGACTGCCTGTAAATTACCTATGCAGGGGTGGGAAATTTTTTTCTGTCAAGAGCCATTGGATATTTATAATATCATTTGCAGTCCATACGAAATTATCAGCTTAAAAGTTAGTCTGCCATAGATTTACTGAATTTGGAGTCCTAGTGGTTGCCTTGGCAGGACCAGATCAAATTTATTGGGCCTTGTATGGCCCAGGTGCAGGACATTCTCCACCCCAGTAGGAATCAAATCATTTCTTTGTATCTGTTATGAAGATTGTTTTATAAGCAGGAGAGTAAATCTCAGTCATTGTTTATTGTCTTTTGTTTATATTAATGTTTCTATGAATTTAAATGGTTATAAATCTGGAATATAATGTTCCACCAACATTTTAGATATTAATTTATTTAACAATTTAACTTTTGGTGATGAAGAATACTCCAAAAATATTACATTTCTTTTACTGGGTTAGTATGAATTAGGTAAGGATGGCAGAGGAAATATATACAGTTCAGTCAGTGAACCTGAGGATTTAATTTATTCTGAAAATTGGTTTTAGATTTGTCAGTGAAGAGATAAAGTAGGAAGCACAACTGCTATTTTAAGATGATTTTAGTCTTCTAGAGTCTATGTGTATTCTGAAATCACTAGGAGAACAATATGATGCTTTTAAAAACCAGGGAGTTAGCAGTGCAATTTAGAATAATTTAAGAATTCGGAGAACATGGTGATTCTGGGCTATGCCTAGTCAAGTACACAGTAGGTCTTCAGCTTGAATTGAAGAGAGCTTTTAGGATTTCTGCTAGGAGGGGAGGCACAAGAGGGCTGTGAAAGTTCTTTCCATTACCTTTAATATGGTAACATCTTCTTCATGGGGTCCTGTTTCCACTAAATAAAATTATACATATAAACTAAGTAAGATGCCTGGTCTACAGAATGATTAAATAAATGGTGGCTTAAAAATTACTTGTAATTGAAATGTATAACTGAAGTAATTTTATATGATAAACTAAGATGACTATTAAAAATTTATTTGTAGTAAAGAATATGGTGGTCTTTGTAGTTTGGGGGAGTTTTCTCAGTTTAACTTTGTACACTTCTAATTTTTTTTTTCTTTGAATCCCTTTCTTCCTTTAGGAGACAAGGATGGCAGCAAGGTAACTACAGTGGTGGCAACTCCTGGGCAGGGTCCAGACAGGCCACAAGAAGTCAGTTATACAGACACTAAAGTGATTGGAAATGGGTCATTTGGTGTAGTATATCAAGCAAAACTTTGTGATTCAGGAGAATTGGTTGCCATCAAGAAAGTATTACAGGACAAGAGATTTAAGGTAAGAACATTTGTGGCTATCTTTTTTTTTAATTTTTTTTTATTTTATTTATTTGAAAGAGTTACAGAGAGAGGTAAAGACACAGAGAGAGGTCTTCCATTTGCTGGTTCACTCCTCAAATGGCTTCAATGGCTGGAGCTGTGCTGATCCGAAGCCAGGAGCCAGGAGCTTCTTCCAGGTCTCCCACATGGGTGCAGGGGCCCAAGGACTTGGGCTGTCTTCTACTGCTTTCCCAGGCCATAGCAGAGAGCAGCCGGGACTTGAACTGGCGCCCATATGAGATGCCGGCGCTTCAGGCCAGAGCTTTAACCCGCTGCGCCACAGTGCTGGTCCCATTTGTGGCTATCTTAATCAAGGGTTCATCAGAAAGTTCATGAAAAAATGGAATGAACAGCTAAGTTTATTTTGATGTAAAAATACTTGAAATCCAGATGGCCTAAGTGCTTGGGCTTCTGCATCCAAATGAGAGTCCTAGAAGAAGCTCCTGACTCGTGGCTTTGGTCTGCCCCAGCCCTGGCCATTACAGTGATTTGGTAAGTGATCCAGCAGATAGAAGAATACACACACACTCTCTCTCTCTCTGTCTCTCTCTGTCTCTCTCTCACCTCTCTGTTTTCCTGCCCCCCCCCAATGTAATTCTGCCTTTCAAATAAATAAATCTTAAAATACTTGAAATCCATTATACCTTTTCTATAATATGCATTTTCATGAAATTTTTGAAGAACATTCATATGCATGAATTTATTTTAAGATTTATTATTTGAAAGAGAGAGAGGGAGAAACAGAGAGATCTTCTATCCACTGGTTCACTCTCCAAAAGGGCTGCAATTGTCAAGGCTGAAACCAGGAGCCAAAGAGCTTCTTCTGGGTCTCCCATGTGGTGCAGGCTTCCAAGCACCTGGGCCTTCTTCTGTTGCTTTCCCAGGCACATTAGAGAAGCCAGATCAGAAGTGGAGTAACCTGGACTCAAACTGTTGGCCATATGTGATGCTGGCATTGCAGGCAAATGCTTTACCTGCTATGCCACAACGCTGTCCGCTCAAAATTACTTACACCTAAATAAATTTTTTTTTTTTTTTTTTTTTTTTTTTTTTTGACAGGCAGAGTGGACAGTGAGAGAGAGAGACAGAGAGAAAGGTCTTCCTTTTGCCGTTGGTTCACCCTCCAATGGCCGCCGCTGCAGCCGGCGCACCGCGCTGATCCTGGCAGGAGCCAGGAGCCAGGTGCTTTTCCTGGTCTCCCATGGGGTGCAGGGCCCAAGCACCTGGGCCATCCTCCACTGCACTCCCTGGCCATAGCAGAGAGCTGGCCTGGAAGAGGGGCGACCGGGACAGAATCCGGCGCCCCAACCGGGACTAGAACCCGGTGTGCCGGCGCCGCAAGGTGGAGGATTAGCCTATTGAGCCACGGCGCCGGCCTACACCTAAATAAATTTATCTTTTAATTCTTTTCCCCCAGACTTTGAATTAACTGCATATGTAAATTATTATTTTATTATAGTGACTTTTAATTACTTCTAGTGATATATTTTGTAGAGATAAAATTGACTGAGGTTTGCAATAATACTTTGTAACCAATACTGTGAATGATCTATGTATTTAAAATCCCTTTAAAGATGTTAATAAAAAAGTCACCCCACCCCCACCTTTAGAGAAGTACTGCCTGTAGCATATAAGCATTTGATACAGTTGACTGTGTTTCCTTTCTTGAAAAATTCCCTTGAAAAATTAATGAGATGCAACACTATAATTTTTCCAAATAACTTATCTTTCTTTGCTATCTTACCCTGTTTTTTTTTCCTTCTGCCCCTAGCAACCAGCAATTCTCAAAGCTCAATTTTTGTCATTTATTTTCATTTCTTACACTCCATAGGGAATCCTGTGTGTAGAAGCTTAGATGTTATCTTAGATGTAGGCTGTAATTAATGTTCTGTCATTAACAATGTATGTAACCTTGCTCCTTTCTCTTTCTCCCACCTCTACAATATTTTTCTGTGAATATCCTATGTGCTTAAAACTTTGCTAAAGGGGCCAGCACTATGGTGTAGCCGGTAAAGTCAGTTCCCATATGGGTACCAGTTTGAGTCTCAGCTGCTCCTTTTCTGATCCAGCTCTCTGCTATGACCTGGGAAAGCAGTAGAGGATGGCCCAAGTCTTTGGGCCCCTGCATCCACTTGGGAGACCTGGAATAAGCTTGCTAGCTCCTGGCTTTGGATAGGCCCAGCCGTGGCTGTGGTGGCCATTTGGGGAGTGAACCAGTGGATGGAAGGCCTCTCTCTCTCTGCCTTTGCCTCTCTGAAACTCTGCCTTTCAAATAAATAAATAAATCTTTAAAAAAAACAAACAAACTGTGCTAAACATGAAGGTACATAAAAGTAAGAGTTACTCTGAAGATAGCACAAGGTCTGTCGTCTACCTATTTTGGAATGCCTTGAACATTCTAAATAGAAATTTGTTTGTTTTTAATTCTAAAGCTTTTGTTTGTAGTTCTCGCCTTTCCTAAGCACTAGTCTTATGTTGTTAAATGCCTACTGGATCCTTTTAAAAACATTTTATTTTTTTATTTTCATTTATTTGGAAAGCAGAGCAAAGGTCTGAGGGGAGGGGCAGAGAAAGCAGAGAGGGGGATCTTCTATCCACTAATTCACTGCCAGATGCCCACAACAACTCAGGCTGGGCCAGGCTAAAAGATAATAGCCAGAAGTCTGGGTCTCCTGGTGGGTAGCAGGGATCCAATTACTTGAGCCATCACCTGCTGCTTCTCAGGGTGCAGATTATCAGAAAGCTAGATCAGAAGCGAAGCTGGGACTCAAATCCAGGCACTCTGACATGGATTGCAGGTATCCAGCTGACGTCTTACCCACAATGCTAAATGCCTGCTCCTGCCTACTGGATCTTAGTATCTGAATGTTGCACTATTATCTTAAACTGGCAAGTTCTTTTTTCTTAAAAATAAGATTTATTTTGTTAGTTTGAAAGGCAGAGATACAGAGAGAAAGAGAGGGAAAGACACAGAGAGAGATTCTCCATCTGTTGGTTCACCTCCCAGATGGCTGCAGTGATGGGACTGGACCATACGAAAGCCAAGAGTCAGGAGCTTCAGGTATCCCACATGGGTGCAGGAGCTCAGAGCCATCTGCTGCTGCTTTCCCAGGCGCATTAGTAGGGAGCTGAATTGGAAGTGGAACAGCCAGGACTGGGATGCCAGTGTAGAAGATAGCTGCTTTGCCTACTGTGCCACAACAGAGCCCCAAGGGCCTCTTTTCTAACCCTGACTTAACATTAAGCCCCAGTGGAAATCTTAATTTTTTTTCTTTTAAATATTTTATCATTCATCCTGTCATTTGGATTACTTCATTCTCTCATTTCTAATATCTAATCAGTGTCAAATTTGGGTGACATCCCACCTCCAACCCCTTACCCTGGTTTATGTGTTCCTTCTTTCCTTTGTCGTTATAGCTATTCTAGTCAATCCTTTACATTAGTCTTCTCCCTTCCAGGTGCTTTTATATGTGAACACTAGAATGATCCCCAAATTCTTTTTTTTTTTTTTTTAAGATTTATTTGTTTATTCGAAAGGCAGAGTTACAGAGAAGCAGAGGCCGACAGAGAGAAGGCTTCCATCTTCTGGTTCACTCCCCAAATGGCCGCAATTACTGGAGCTGGGCCGATCTGAAGCCAGGAGCCAGGAGCTTCTTCCTGGTCTCCCATGTGAGTGCAGGGGCCCAAGAGTTGGGCCATCTTCTGCTGCTTTCCCAGACCGTAACAGGGAGCTGGTTTGGAAGTGGAGCAGCCAGGACTCAAACTGGTGCTGGTATGGGATGTAGGCATAGCAGGTGGTAGCTTTACCTACTATGCCACAGTGCCGCCCCCCCACACCCCCAATTCTACTTGTTCATGTTATTCCTCCTTCTATGGTTCTTCATAGTTAGTCTAGGAAAAACATCCTCTAGCTAGTTCAGATGTGCACCCAAGAGGTTCTCTAGATACTTAGTTTACCTAACCGTCTACATCCGGTTCTTGAAATATGTTGGTCTTTATGGCCTCTCAACTTTTATTCATCTTCCTGTCACTTCCATTTTCTTATTATCTGAATCCTGTGCATGTGTGTATGTGTGAAGACAGGTCAAATTCTTCTTCTGAAATTTCACAGATGATTTCAAACAGCTCTATGGATCTTTTATTTTGAATTTCTTGAACCCTTATTGTCCAGACACTAGGAAATTGTTTTTTATTTCTATGAGAAAGTATCCATTTTTGTAGTGTTTGTCTCCTGGATACTCACACATTAATGTTTTTAAATTAGTAGTTAATGATGATAGTAATTACCTAACAAATCCTTATTATTTGGATTTTTTTTTACCCCTGTGAGTAGTAATACTTAATCCTTATCATTGGTTTTCTGACATTGATAAGTGTTACTGTTTGGATAAAGAAAAGTAAGTACAAAAAGATTCTAAATTAACTTTTCAAGGGTCACACAGCAGGTAAATGAATGGTCAAGGATTTGAATCTGGACAGTCTGACTCCAGAGTGGCTTAGTGTGTTTTGTTTTAATGTGTTATCACTGTGTTAAACTCTCCTCCTTTTTGCTTTTTCAGACAGAGTTTTGAACTTCTATTTTGAACTTCTATGTTACAATATCAGATTCTTAACAGGACAAATCTCTATCACAAGATTCAAACGTACTTACTCCTTCCTCTTCCCCGTGTGGTTACTTATAAGAGAAATGGGCTTTAAGATCCTCTGCTAATGATTACATTACATCTTATGAAGTGAATATGCCCTGATTTGAGTCATTATGTTATTGATAGCTATTGAGTTTGGATTTCTTTTTCTATCAAATAACAAATATAAAGGTACTTCAGAAAGATTGTGGAGAATGGAATTAAAAGATTTTTTTGTTGTAAAATTTTTTTGAAAATCTTATATAGAAGGATTCATTAAAATGTATATTACGAAAAAACTATGCACAGATTTCAAATATTTTTATACCAAAATAATCTCATCTTGTATTTTCACTTGCATGAACTTTTTGAAGTAATCTTACATATGTACTTAATTGGCATGAATTTTTTTAAGATTTATTTATTTAAAAGAGTTACAGAGACAGAAAGAGACAGAAAAAGAGATCTTCCATCTGCTGGTTCACTCCCAAAGAGCTGCAATGGCCAGGGCTGGGCCAGGTGAAAGCCAAGAGCCAGTAGAATTATCCGGGTCTCCCATATGGGTACAGGAGCCTAAGCACTTGGGCCACCTTTCACTGCTTTTCCAGCCACACTAGCAGGGAGCTGGATTGGAAATGGAGCAGCTAGGATGTGAACCAGTGCTCATATGTGATGCTGGCATCACAAGTAGCAGCTTAGTCTATTATGCCACAACGCAGTTCTGGAATAAATTTCTTAAAACTCGAATTCTTGGGTTTAACAGTTGGAGAATATTTTAAATTTTAATACAATCTGACTTTCAGTTAAATTTTATCAGAATAAGTATACATTATTTGAGTGTGAGTAAAACCAATTTTCTGTGTAGTCTCTAGATATTAGTAATATTTTTAAGTTTCTCAAGTAGTTGAAAAATTATCTCAATTTATAACATTTACATGCTGTGACTCTTTTTAACCTCTCCTAGATGTCTTCCTTATTTGTTAAGCATTCTGTTATCTATTGTTGCAAAATACATTACCTAGAAAACCAGAAACTACAAAGAGATCAAGAAACTCCACAACAACAAAACAACCCACTTAAGAGATGGGCCAAGGACCTCAATAGACATTTTTCAAAACAGGAAATCCAAATGGCCAACAGACACATGAAAAAATGTTCGGGATCAGTAGCAATCAGGGAAATGCAAATCAAAATCACAATGAGGTTTCACCTCACCCGGGTCAGAATGGCTCACATACAGAAATCTACCAACAACAGATGCTGGTGAGGATGTGGGGAAAAAGGCACATGTTAGTTACCACTGTTGATGGGAATGCAAACTGGTAAAGCCACTATGGAAGTCAGTTTGGAGATTCCTCAGAAACCTGAATATAGCCCTACCACACGACCCAGCCATCCCACACCTTGGAATTTACCCAAGGGAAATTAAATTGGCAAATAAAAGAGCTGTCTGCACCTCAGTGTTTATTGCAGCCTAATTCACAATAACTAAGACATGGAATCCACCTAAATGCCTTTCAATAGAACACTAGATGAAGAAATTATGGGATATGTACTCTATAGAATACTACACAGCAGTAAAAAGCATGAAATCAATCATTTGCAACAAAATGGAGGAACCTGGAACACATAATGCTTAGTGAAATAAGCCAGTCCCAAAGGGACAAATATCTTATGTTATCCCTGATCTGTGACAACTAACTGAGCACCTAAAAGGAAACTTGTAGAAGTGAAGCTTGACACTATGAGAAACAATGATTTGATCAGCCCTTGTCCTGACTGTCGAGGAACAACTTAACTATTTTATTCTTTTTAATATTTTCTTTTTCTACTTAATTCCATTGGTTGTACTCTTTAATTAACACACAGTTATTCCTAGGTGTTTAAATTTAACTGAAAATTGATCCCTGTTAAAAATAAGAGTGGGAATAAGAGCGGGAGGAGATGTACAGTTCGGCACATGCTCATTTGGACTTACCCCTAAGGGTAAGGCTAGAAACATGCCATGGGATTCCAAATCCGATTAAGTTGGCAGGTACCAATGCCATCTTAGTACCAATGCCATCTTAGTTAAAGTGATCAGTTTAAGTTCATAATTGATCATAAAGATATGATTAAGTGTCAAAGGGATCATGTAAATAAGACCAGTGTCTGCTAATAATAATTGATAAAATTAAAAAGGAGAGAACAATCCAACATGGGAAGCAGGATACACAGCAGACTCATAGAATGGCAAATGTCCCAAACAGCACTCTGGCCTCAGAATCAGCCCTTAAGGCATTCAGATCTGGCTAAAAAGCCCATGAGAGTTTCTCAGGCATGGAAAGCCAAGACACTGTGGCAAAAAATGACATAAATGAAAGACCTCTGTGAGTGAGATCACAGTGGAAAGAAGGGGCCATCAAAGAAGGAGGTACCTTTCTCTGAAGGGAGGAGAGAACTTCCAGTTTGATTATGGCCTTGTCTAAATAATGTTGGAGTTTGTGAGTTTAAGAGGCTTCCATAGCCTTGGCAGCTCATGACAAGAGCTCATGACAAGAGTGGTTACTGATGTCAAAAATAAGAGTGTTAGTTGTTAAATCAACAGGAGTCACTGTGCACTTACTCCCCATTTAGGATCTCTGTCCTTAATGTGTTATACTATGCGAATTAATGGTAAAACTAGTCTTCAAACAATACTTTATACTTTGTGTGTCTGTGTGGGTAAAAACTGTTGAAATCTTTAGTTAGTATAGAGTTGATCTTCTGCATATAAAGATAATTAAAAATGAATCTTAATGAAGAATGGGATGGGAGAGCGACTAGGAGATGGGATGGTTTGCGGGTGGGAGGGTGGTTATGGGGGAAAAATTCCTCTATAATATAAAAGTTTTACCCTTTTTTTTTAGAAAACTTTTACTTAATTATATTTATATTAATAAATTTATATTAATAAATTGTTTTTATTTTTATTTTATTTATATTAATAAATTTATTTAATAAATATAAATTTCAAACAACTTTTGGGCCCTGATTAGCTTCAGCAGTCTTAAACAACAAAATCAAAGTTGGCGGCATCACAATACCAGATATTAAGAAATACTACCAGGCAGTTATAATCAAAATCGCTGGTACTGGCACAAAAACAGACATGTAGACCACTGAAATAAAGTAAAAACTCCAGAAATCAAACCACACTTTACAACTGACTTATCTTTGACAGATGAGCAAAAATCAATCTCTGTAGCCAAGACAGGCTCGTCAACAAATGGTGCTGAGAGTACTGCATCTCTTCATGCAGAAGTATGAAGCAAGACCCCTACGTTACACCTTACACAAAAATCCACTCAAAGTGGATCAGAGACCTAAATCTGCAACGTGATATCATTAAATTACTAGAGAACTTTGGGGAAATCATGCATGACATTGGCATAGGGAAATATTTCTTGGAAAAGACCACAGAAGCACAGGCAAAGCCAAAATTAACAAATGGCATTACATCCAACTGAAAAGGTTCTGTACTGCAAAAGAAACAATCAGCAAAGTGAAGAAGTAACTGACAGAATGGGGGAAAATATTTATAAACTATGCAACTGATAAAGGATTAATTTCCAGTATCTATAAAGAGCTCAAGAAACTCAACAACTACATTACAAACAACCTAGTAATGAAATGAGCAAAGGACCTGAACAGAATTTTTTTTTTTTTAATTTATTTTCAGGTAGAGTTATAGGCAGAGGGAGACAGAGAGAAAGGTCTTCCTTCTGTTGGTTTACCCCCCAAATGGCTGCCACGGCCGGCACTGTGCTGATCCGAAGCCAGGAGCCAGGTGCTTCCTTCCTGTCTCCCATGCAGGTGCAGGGGCCCAAGCACCTATGCCATCCTCCACTGACCTTCTGGGCCACAGCAGAGAGCTGGACTGGAAGAGGTAGTGGAACCTACACGGTGGCCATTGGAGGCATTTTTCTATAAAAGTATTAAGCACTCCTCATAGGATCTCTGTAGTTGGTTGTTCAGGAGTGAGTTGTTAGAAAAGAGCAAGCCTCTCCTCCCCCTCTGACTTCCAGTTCCCTGTGTTATATTCTGCTTCCTGCATGCTCCTACCATAATTCCATCCCCATAGTTTGCTGGAGTCCAAGCTTTCCTAGGTTAGACTTTCACCTTCTAAATTGTGAGCTAAATAAATTTCTGATCTTTATGCATTACTCAACCTTAGGGATTTCATTATAGCATGTGAAAATGGACCAATACAAATAGTTTATCTAGATGACAAAAATGAAGTGGTGTGGGCAAACCAGAGTGATGATGATGTTCTGTTTTCTATTCTTACATTACCAGTTTTTATTAGGATTAGATGTTGATTTTATATTGGTATTAATTATTTTAAATGTAATAATAAATTATATAAATATAATATTCAATCTGTTTTTTCCTTCTTATAAAATCCTACTTTTTTCTTTGTTAAACATTTTAATGTGTGCATGTGTATTTTACCTTTTATTTTCCCTGGTCAGTCTTGCTATATAACTTTAATTATCTTTTTTAGGAATGAGCTGTTTTATTTTTTACTTCTGTATTCTAATTCATTATGTCTTCCATCATTATTCCCTTTTTAAGAAAGTTCTAAACATATCAAACTACTTTCATCAAAAAATGAAATATATGCTTACATAAATGAACTGTAATCTGAAAATGAACATTTAAATGATAGAAAACTGCTCATGTTGGGTGGCTAGGGTAGAGCACAATAATAACTGTGATTGTCCTCACTGGGAATTGTCCACCTTTTGTACGTCATGCATTGCAGTGAGGAACAAGTACTCTGGCCGGAAAGAAAAGAGTGAGAGTCAGGAAAATAAAATAAAGCAAAAGAACAATCAGAGACTTGACTTTCAAGAAATTGTGTATTGGATATTGTATATTTTATGTTTATTTATTTTAAAGATTTATTTATTTACTTTGAAAGGCATAGAGACAGAGAGAGAATTTTCCATCTGCTGTTTCACTCCCCAGATGGCCTCAACAGCCTAGCTGGGTCAGACAATAGCCCAGAGCCAGGAGCTTCCTCCTGGTCTCCCACATGGGTGGCAGGGGCACAAGAACTAGAGCCATCGATTGCTGCTTTCCCAGGCGCATTAGTAGGGAGCTTGTTTGGAAGTGCAGCAGCCAGGACTTTGAACTGGTGCCCATATTAATTGCCAGTATTGCAGGTGGTAACTTAACCCATTATGCTACCACTCCAGCCCCATGTCATAGGTTTTCTTTTTTTCTAGTGCCCATATGGGATGCCACTGCCACAGGCAGTGGCTTTACTCGCTGTGCCACAACACTAGCCTCTATGTGTATTTATTGATGAGGAAAGATAACCGTGATCCATTGTTAACAAAACAATGGATCTAATATTTTGTTACAATTTTTGTTTTTGATGTTTTGATGGAGGAGAACTGTATAGTGTCAACAAAGTGGTGTAAGAGTACGACATAGAAACTATGCAACCTACCCCAAACTAGCATTGCTGGGTATGTTAATCAGTATATAACTGTCCAGGTAATTAAGATGCCCTTTAAGTAGTTAATTTAATTGATATTGGTTGGTCTTTTGATGATGGAAAGTAATTGAGCTGTCATATAGCATTTATAGTTTTAAAAATTACTTTCATAAACATCAGTTATTTGATTCTTACGACTTATTTTGAGATAATTTTAGATTTAAAATAGCCAAATACTGCAAATAATTCCTTGAATCTATTCCTCTAGATTTCCCAAATATTTACATTTACCACACTTGCTTTAATTTATTCCTATATATACATTTTATTTCATGAAATGTTTGAATGCAAAATGATTATCTCTAAATTATTCGGAGTATTTTTCAAATTCAAGGAATTTAGCTTATATTACCACAGAACATTTATAAAAATCATAAAATTAACATTTATCCAATACCAATTATTGTCTAATACACAGACCTTATTGAATTATCTCCAGCCACCCCAGTACCAAGCATGTCAGCAAAAGAAAATCCTGAGCTGTGTATTTAGTCATCATATTTCTGTATTCTGTCCTAGGAACAGTTCCTCAGTTACTGTCTTATGACATTCATATTTTTTAATAATATAGGCCAATTATTTGGTTTATCTGCTTATTTATAGTTAGATTCAGAATATTTATTTTTGGCAGGAATACCATAGAAATGATGTTTTGTTCTTCTTAATGCATCATATCAGGAGGTCCATGATGTCTCTTTGTCCTGTTACTGATGATGTTGACTTCCATCACTTAAGGTAGTATCTACCAGGTTTCTTTACTATAGAGTTATGATTTGTCCTCTTGTGATTGATAAATATTCTACGGGGAGATATTTTAGACTATGTAAATAACACCTGTTTTTCATCAAACTTGGCCAGTTTTAGTATGCATCAATCAATTTGTTTTGACTCACTTATAATAATAGCTGCCAAATGGTGATTTTCAAATCATTTATTCCTTCTTTATTACTTGATATTCTACTCTTAAGTATTATAAGAAGGAAGACATTTTTACTTCTCTTGTCCTTATTTATTTGTATATGTGCAGACTCATTTTATTAAGTTAGAATCATTAGCCTTTTTTTTTTTTTTTAAAGATTTGAGTGTCAGAGCAAGTCACAGCTAGAGAGGGAGAGATTTCTCATCAGCTGGTTCACATACAAGATGGCTGCAGTGGCTGAAACTGGTCTTGGCCAAGCCAGGAGCTTCATCTGGCTCTCCCACATGGGTGACAGGTGTGGGGAGCAACTCAGACTAGACTAAGTTACTGGAATTAAGACTTATTCTATGCATCTGCTCTCCCACAATATGGCGCTGGGAGAGGAGTAAAACAACTTTTACACAGCTGCCTCCAGTTCAACCAGTAACTTGCAGGAGCTGATCCCGCTCCTGATTGGAGGAGAGCAGCGTACTCGGCGTGTGGGTAGCAGAATTGGGATTGGTGGAAGAGGACTATAAAGGAGGAGAGAGACAACATGCACCAGGAACATCTAAGGGGAACATCCAAATAACATCTGAGCAGCCCCCGAGAGAGCCGGCTGGCGGTGTGCCCCTCCCCCGCGGAAGTGGGGAAAGTGGCAGGGGGAACCGCCCTTCCACGGAGGTGGAAGGACGGCAGCCAACCCGGGAAGAACCAGCAGCAAACCCGGGAAGGGCCGAGCAGACAAAAGAACAGCGCAGGGTCCTGTGTCGTTCCTCCGCGAAGAGGGGGAGCGACAGACAGGGTCCCAAGTACTTGGGCCCTCTTCTGCTCCTTTTCTCAGGTCATTAGCATGGAGATGGATTGAAAGTGGAGCAGCCGGGACTCGAACTGGAGCTTATATGGGAAGCTGGCACTGCTGGTGGCAGCTTTACCCACCACGCCACAGTGCTGGCACTTCCATTATTATTTTTTTAATTTATTTTTTCACTTGTTATGAAGCACTAATATGGTTCCAAAACTCAGAAATTAACAATTATCATTCTTTACTCCTTTTGTTCTGTTGCCAGTTACTTCCTGTGCATAGTTACTTTCATTATGCTCTGATATACTTCCCAGGTTTCTTTGTATAAATGAGAAGATATGTGTGATTTTCTTGATGTTTTTCTTCTCCTTTTTAAAAGAGTTACTTACTTATTTGAGATGCAGAGTTATAGACAGAGTGAGAAACAGAGAGAAAGGTCTTTGATCTGCTGGTTAACTCCCCAAATGGCTGCAGTGACCAGGGCTGGGCTGATCCAAAGGCAGGAGCTTCTTCCAGGATTCCTACATGGGTACAGGGGCCCAAGCACTTGGGCCCTCTTCTACTGCTTTCCCAAGCAGATTTCTGATGAGAAGTCTGCAGTGAGTCTAATTGGGGTTCCTCTGAATGTGTTACAGCATTTCTGTCATGGACATTGTAAGATTTTTTTCTTTCAGTTTTACTGTGGAGAGTTTTACTACAACGTGTCATGGTGAAGATCTTTTCTGGTTGTGTCGATTGGAGTTCTGTGTTCTTCCTCTACTTGTATGTCTTTCTTCCTCCAGATCAGGGATGTTTTTCCTTATTACTTCACTAAAAAGGTCTTCTAATCCTTTCTCTCTTTCCATGCCTTCTGGAACTCCAAGGAACCATACGTTGGGTCACTTAATAGCATCTTGTAGGTCTCCAACAATGTGTTTCAGTTTCCTAATTTCTTCTTCTTTCTTTTTGTCTGTACTATTTCCAGAATTTTGTCTTCTAGTTCTGATATTATTTCTTCTGTCACTCCTGTTCTGTTGTTAAGGCTTTCCATTGCATTTTTTTTTATTTTATCTGTTGAATTCTTCATTTCTAGTATTTCATTTGACTTCTCTTAAATGTCTCAATTTATTGGGGAACTTTTCATTTAGATCGTGAATTTGCTTCTGATTACTTCTAAGTAATCTGACAGTTAATTTTCTGAATTGCCTTTCTGGCATATCCTCAATCTCTTCATCTTCATCTTCACCTTCTATTATTGAAGTGTTGTAGTGTTCCTCTAGGGGTTCATTGTGTCTTCCTTATTCTTATATAGTGTTTTTGCTTTGTTTTTTGCATTTATGTATTTTTTTTTGTCTAGTTGCTTTTCTCTTTAATTTGTATCTTTGTGATTTAGTGGGATATGTATTCTTTCAGTGAGTTCCAAGAGGAGTGTGCTGGATGTGGCCTGGGTGTTCTGTTCCATATTCCAGGGTAGAGCAGGTATCTAATGTAAGGCCCCCATGGGGCATTGTAGTTTTCCTCTGATTTTCTGTTTAGAGGAGTTTGTTCATTTTTATTGGTGTGACCTACCCTTTTCCTCACAGTTTTAGGATGCCCTGGGTTTAGGCTCTAGTGTGTTCAGGATTATATTGCCTTGCTTATTGAACTGTACCTTTAATCTATGGAGATTTTCTTGTGGGGAAGTTTCCTTCAGTTATGATCTCCTATGGGTCTGTGCATTTCAAATGGAAGCCAGAGCCCTGCCTACTGGAGCCCAGCTCAGTTCTCAATCGTGGTGGAGGGGGTTAAGAGCTCTGGTGCAGGGAGCCCCATGTACTGGAGCCCTGCTTACTTCTCCATGGTGAATGAGGTGGGCTGGAGTTTTCCATATTCAGGACTTCTCCTTATTGCACAAGTTATGTGGTACTGAAGAAATTCTTCTGAAATGTTGTGGTCCTTGTTCCTGGGTGGGGTGTGTTGTGAGGTGGTCCCCACTATTAATGGGCGTATGTGTGGAAGGCAAAGGCAGCAGACCCCTGCTTACATTCAAAAATGTAAACAAACAAAGTGGCTTCTTCCGGCTGGCTGCAGGTCCAGGTGGGGTGAGGGGTGGGAGGTAGGTGGGCTTTGGGGTCCCCAGCCTCTCTATTTGTTCTTCTGTACCCTCTCTTTTTTTCCATTCAAAAGCAGTTCACTAAGCTTTCCTTCCCGCTGCTATGATTCCAGTCTTACCTGGTTCACTGTGGACTGGCGCCAACCTCCCCAGTCCAATCCTCCACCACTTCCCTCTCTTATTTGCTCTTTCTGCGTGGACCTGCCCAGTCTCTGTTGCATTCTTGGGCTTCCTATTGGGAATTTCACATGGCTCTATCTCTGGAGCGTATCTCCTCCTCTTTTTAACTATCTATTTGCCCATGTGATTTGGATGGTCCTGTTTCTGTACCACCATCTTGGGACCCAAACCCCAACCCCGACTCGTGTAGTTTTATTTGATATTATTACTAAGTTTCACTCTATAATATTTGTGCCAGTTTGCATTCCCTTCAGTAATACATGAGTGCCTGTTTCTCTATAGCTTTCCATACTGCAGTTGCCCTATGTTTTCAGTTTTAAAAAAATCTGATAGGTAAAAAAATGGTATCTCATAGTGGCTTTAATTTATAGCCTTTCTTTGAATGCAGCAGACATCTTTTCATCTATTCTGGGTCTGTTTGTTTTCATTGTAAGAGCCTCTTTTTTCTCCTTTGCAATTGAATTTATTGGTCTTTTATCTGGATTTTGTGTTATGATTAGAAAACATTTCCTCTGTACTCTGGTTATAGAGAGTCATAGGTATATTCTGGTAGTTGCAAGGTTTCACTTTTTATATTTAGAACTCTGCTCCATTTGGAGTTTTTTCCTATGCATGGAGTTTATTTTTGTGTGTGGTATTAGTTACTGATTTAATTCTGTGCTTTCTAAATCATTAATCTGTTATATAATTATAATTTATTAGAAAGTTTGTCTTTGTTCCAGTGATTTAAAATGTTGTTACATGCTAAGTGTGTACTTGTACTCGATCGTGTTTCTAGAGTTTCCATTCCCTTCCACCAAATTGAATAATCTTGTGCCGCTACCATACTGTGTTAATTACAGAGGCTTGACAATACGGTTTTATTGTGTGATATGACTAATCTGCCCTTTTAGCTTTCCTTTTTGGTGTTTTTCTACCTATTTTTGGATGTTTATTTTTTCTGTCTAACTCCATGAAAAAGCTTCTTGATATTTTTAGTTGTGGTTTCATTAAATTTATGAATTAAGAAAAACTGATGTATTTGTGATATTCAGTTATCTTATCCAGAAATAAGAAATGTCTTTCCTTTTGTTCAAGTCTCTTGTATCTTTAAAGAGTTTTAATTATGTAAGCTTTTGACATTTCTTGTTAAGAATATTCCTAATTATTTTATTGCTGTTAAATAGGTTTTTTTGTTTTTTGTTTTTTTTTTTGTCTACATACTAAAAAATGAAAAATGGCAAGCTTGTTTTTTCCCACTGTTTCACCCATTCTATTTTGGATTATTTTTTTTTTTTTTTTTTTTTTACAGATAGAGTTAGACAGTGAGAGAGACAGAGAGAAAGGTCTTCCTTCCATTGGTTCACCCCCTCAAAGGGCCGCCAAAGCCGGAGCTGCACTGATCCAAAGCCAGGAGCCAGGTGCTTCTTCCTGGTCTCTCACGCAGGTGCAGGTGCCCAAACACCTGGGCCATCTTCCACTGCCTTCCCAGGCCACAGCAGAGAGCTGGACTGGAAGAGAAGCAACCGGGATTAGAACCCAGCGCCCATATGGGATGCCGGTGCCGCAGATGGAGGATTAACCAAGTGAGCCACGGTGCTGGCCCCATATTTTGAAATTTAGATATGTGCTTTTTGTTCTCTCTCTCTCTTTTTTTTTTTGGACAGGCAGAGTGGATAGTGAGAGAGAGAGACAGAAAGGTCTTCCTTTGCCGTTGGTTCACCCTCCTATGGCCGCCACAGCTGGCGCGCTGCGGCCGGCGCACCGCACTGATCCGAAGGCAGGAGCCAGGTGCCTCTCCTGGTCTCCCATGGGGTGCAGGGCCCAAGCACTTGGGCCGTCTTCCACTGCCTTCCCGGGCCACAGCAGAGAGCTGGCCTGAAAGAGGGGCAACTGGGACAGAATCCGGCGCCTGGACCGGGACTAGAACCCGGTGTACCGGCGCCGCTAGGTGGAGGATTAGCCTATTGAGCCATGGCACCAGCCTGTTCTCTCTTAATGTTAACTAGTTATAAATTGTTACAGACAAAATTGATATATTGATTAATTCTCTTGATTGTCAAAATAGTAGGAATTTTTCTGAATTCTTAAAAATCTGTAGTTTTAACTTTGTGATTTACATAGCTACTATTTAGTCTTGTATGAAATATGTAGGTTTTTTTCTGGAAGAAGGTTGAAATTAGGTCTTCTTGCTCAATTAAGTAAATGCCTGTTGAGCCTCTTAGTAGCGCTATGAGAAGCGCGAATTTGGTTTTGGTAAAAAAAAAAAAAAGAGAGATGAGAGGTGTAATGGTCAGCGATACAAAGAAAACAAATAATTATCCTTCTGTCAGAAGTCACATAAACCATATCTAAGACACTGAGTTTTTAAGAATTTCTGGAATAATAAGCTTCATTTCAGTAGTGTTTTACCTAAAATTTGAATTCTTCCTTTTTGTATCTGTCATTCCATGACAAATTATTTAACTGACATAAATCACCTTACTTCGGCAGTTTGGAAGTGCTTTTGATAGAAAACCCTTGTGGAACAGGCATTTGTCCCAGTGGTTAAGAAACTGCTTTGGACACTTACATTCCGTATCTGAGTACCTACGTTCAAGTCCTAGCTACATTTCCAATTCTAGCTTCTTAGCTCATGTGCACCTTGGGAGGCAGCCCGTGATGGCTTACATAATTGATTCCTGCCACCCATATGAGAGATCTGGATTGTGTTGGTGACTTACAGCATCATTGTGGCCTGGTCTTGGCTGTTGGAGGCATTTCAGTAGTGAATAAGCATATGGGAGAGCTCTCTTTGTCTTTCTGTTGGTCGATCTGCCTCTTAGCCTAGTGAGCCGCGGCACCGGCCGATCTGCTTCTTGTTTTAACTGCTTTCAAATAAAGCAGTTTAAAAATTTAAAAATTCTGCTGGCACTGTGGCTCACTAGGCTAATCCTCCGCCTGTGGCACTGGCACCCCGAGCTCTAGTCCCAGTTGGGGCGCTGGATTCTTTCCCGGTTGCTCCTCTTCCAGTCCAGCTCTCTGCTGTGGCCTGGGAATGCAGTGGAGGATGGCCCAAGTGTTTGGGCCCTGCACCTGCATGGGAGACCATAAAGGAGTGCCTGGCTCCTGGCTTTGGATTGGTGCAGCACGCCTGCTGTAGCTTCCATTTGTGGGGGGTGAACCAATGGAAGGAAGACTTTTCTCTCTCTCTCTCTCATTGTCTAACTCTGCCTGTCAAAAAAAAAAAAACCATAAAAATTTAAAAATCCTTATGATAAAAGGATTAAAATTCAGCTTGATACCTAATTAATGAAGGAACCTTTCATATTAGAACAGAGAGAGAGGATCATTTAGTCCTAAAAGCTACTTTCGGTTCTTGAGGCTGGTTTTTCCTGTTTGAAATTCAGTAAGTTACATTTTTAATTAACTTAATGATCTTAGTTGCATGAACTATTAACTTCAGTTCTTCTTTGAGCTATATATTATGAAGACAGCATGCTGGAGGAAGACCATGCTCCACCACTTAATAGTTATAAAAAATTGAGTCTATCTATTAAGTCTGTGAATCTCAGTTTTATCACCTGTAAAAGAGATGCTACTACTACAGTAATACTCCAACTCAGTGCTTGGTACATTAAAAAATTCAATATTATTTTGCTATTTGATATTATGTGGATTAAATGAAAGTATTCTTGGCCCATCTTCCACTGCTTTCCCAGGCCATAACAGAGAGCTGGATCAGAATTGGAGCAACTGGAACTCAAACCGGTGTCCATGCCAGCACTACAGGCGTCAGCTTTACCTACTACACCACAGTGTTGACCCCAAGATTTATAACTCCTTATAATTAAGCTCTATTTTTATAGTTAGGTATGCATTACTAGAAACTGCTATGTACTTGGATTTTCTTGAAGTTGATAATCCTATTTTAATGTGCCAAATTATGTGCATTTATATTTAAGTCATTTGTGGGAAATGTGTCTTGGTCAAACTCACAACTTGAAAGAAATAATCATCTTCATTTATATCCATATTGCAATGTACTTTGGCTAATAGAAACTTATGTTTTTCAAGTAGAAGCTAAAATCCAGGTGGAAGAGAAGGTATAGACAGTAGCAGGTTGGATATGAAAGCTGATAGGAGTCCTCAAATCAGAATTACCCTGTAGGTAGTCTATGTAGAAAAGGCCTGGGAAAGGCCTCCTCCATTAAGTATACCTGCCATGTTCATTGGCTGGTAGTAGTCTGTGGGAAGCTTGACCTGGCAACAGCAAGAGAATGAATTTGAGATCTCAGCACTTAGGACCATTGGACCAGTGATGTTCTTTCCAGTGGGAGATTTGAGAGACACATTTTCATGGTTGCCATACCAGCGTTCTTAAGGATACAGTCTGTTACATAACCACTTTTATACTTTCTCTAGTGCTTAATTAGTGTAACCGTTAAAATACAAATTTTTAAATTTGAGTTTTCAAGGACTGTAGCATGGCTAATGTGGGTGAGGTCTATTGAGTTTTCTGGTAAAATTATATAATCTAATTGCCTCCATTATTCCAGAAGTGGGAAAAATGGAAGGATTATATTTGTGGTTCTGAATGTCCTATTTCTCAAGTTCAGTGGTTTAAATCGCTTAAGAGACAGAAGAATAAAACTTGATAAAAGATATAATATGCTTTTTAAGTTTTCTGATTTTTTTTCTTTATTCTTATGTGGTGTTTATTGTTTCAAATTTGGATGAAGCTTTAGTAAATTCAAAAGCACTGTCTGGGGGCCAGTGCTGTGGTGTAGAAGATTAAGCCTCCGCCTTCAGTGTTAGCATCCTATTTGGCCTCTGGTTGAAGTCCCAGCTGTTCCACTTCCTATCTACCTCCTTGCTAATTCACATGGGAAAGCAGCAGAAGATGGCCCAAGTACTTGGGCCCCTGCACCCACATTGGAGACCTGGAAGAAGCTCCTGGTTCCTGGCTCCTGGCTCCTGGCTTTGGCCTGGCCCAACCCTGGCTGTTGTGGCCATTTGGGGAATGAACTAGTGGCTAGAAGCTCTCTCTGACTCTCCCTCTCTCTGTAACTCTGCCTTTCAAGTAAATAAATAACTTAAAAAAATAAAGAATTAAGCCAATTTAAAAAAAATTTGTACTAAAAGATGTAGTTTTTTTTTTCTTGTCATGATTCCCCCAAAGAATACTTATTTCTTTACAGTGCTTATTGAGTGGTTTCAGTACCATTTTTTAAAAATGATCCTTTCTCCTTTGAAATGTATTTATTCCTTTGTGAAAGTTAGTTGACTATATTTGTGCTATTTCTAGGCTTTCCTATTCCAATAATGTGTGGATGAACAGTAAGTCTTGAAGTCAGGTAGTTAGACTGCCATTTTTTCTTCAGTCTTATATGTTGGCTATTCTGGATTGTTTACCTTTCCATACAAACTTTAGAATAAGTTTATTGATATCTACAAAATAATTTGATTGGGATTATGTTGAATTTGTAAGTCAGGTTGGGCCAGGCTTAAGACAGGAACATGGAACTCCCTGTGCATCTCCCATATGGATAACAGGGAGCCATCTTCCACTGCTTTCCTATGCAGTCTAGCAGGGAGCTGTATGAAAAGTGGAACAAATGGGACTTGAACCAGCATCCATATGGGTTGCTGGCATAGAAGGTAGGGCTTTAACCCACTGTGCTACAGCATCATCCCCTATAAAATGATTTGAAATCAGGAAGTATGATGCCTCCAACTTTGTTTTACTTGCTCAAACTTGCTTTGGCTACTTGGGGTCTTGGGCTGCATATAAATTTTAGGATTGTTCTATTTTTGTAAAAGATGTCATTGGGATTTTGATAGGGACTTAAATTGAATCTGTAGATCACTTTGGATGATATGGATATTTTTTACAATAGTTACTTCTTCTAATCCATGAACACAGGATATCTTTCTCTTTGAATTTGTGTCTGCTTTAATTTTGTTCATCAGTGTTCTGTAGTTTTTAGTATATAAGCCCTTGCTTCCTCTGTGAATTCCAAGTATTTTATTCTTTTCACTGTTAATGTAAATGGTAATTTTTTGTTAAATGTTTGAATACTTTATTGTTGGTGTAAAGAGGTCTTCCATCCGTTGGTTCACTCCCTAGATGGCGGCAATATTCTGGAACTGCGCTGATCCCAAGCCAGGAGCTTCTTACAGGTCTCCCATATGGGTGCAGGGGCCCTAGGAGTTAGGCCATCTTCTACTGCTTTTCCAGGCCATAGCAGACAGCTGGATAGGATGTGGAGCAGCTGGGTCTCAAACCAGCGTCCATATGGGATGCCGTCACTGTAGGCTGCTTTACCCTCTTACACCACAGCGCTGGCCCCTGGAAATATTCTTTACTACTTTCTTGAAGTGTTTAGGAAAGATTGGTATTAATTCTTTAAATGTTTGGTAGAATTCACCTGTGAAGCCATCTTGTCCTACTTTTTTTTTTGACAGGCAGAGTGGACAGTGAGAGAGAGAGAGAGAGAGAAAGGTCTTCCTTTTGCCGTTGGTTCACCCTCCAATGGCTGCCGCGACTGGCACGCTGAGGCTGGCGCGCTGCGGCTGGCGCACCGCACTGATCCGATGGCAGGAGCCAGGTACTTATCCTGGTCCCCCATGGGGTGCAGGGCCCAAGTACTTGGGCCATCCTTCACTGCACTCCCGGGACACAGCAGAGAGCTGGCCTGGAAGAGGGGCAACAGGGACAGAATCCAGCGCCCCAACTGGAACTAGAACCTGGTGTGCCAGCGCTGCAAGGTGGAGGATTAGCCTATTGAGCCGCGGCACCAGCTTGTCCTACTCTTATACTCTGTTATGGTGTTATAGTCTTTCTTACTTCTTTTTTTAAGATTTATTTTATTTATTTGAAAGGCTGAGTTTCAGAGAGAGAGAGAGAGAGAGGTCTTCCAACCACTGGTTCACTCTCAAATGGCTGCAATTACCGGGACTGGGTCAGGCCAAAGCCAGGAATCAGGAGCTGCTTATGGGTCTCCCACGTGGGTGCAGGGGCGCAAGCACTTGGGCCATCTTCCACTGCCTCTCCAGGTGCATTAGCAGGGAGCTGGATTGGAAGTGGAGCAGCCAGGACTCAAACTGGAGCCCACATGGGATGCCAGTGCTGTAGGCTGAGGCTTTAACCTGCTGTGCCACAGCGCTGGCCTCGATCTTTCTTACTTCTGTTGACACAAGTTGTAAAGTCTCTATGCTTTCATTTCTGATTTTATTCATTTCTGTTGTCTCCATTTTTCTTAGTCTAGCTAAAGATTTGTCAATTTTGTTCCATCTTTTGAAAAAAAAACTTCTTAGTTTTATCTTTTTTCCCAGTTTTTCTATTCCTTATTTCATTTAATTCTGCTATAATCTTTATTATTATTTCCTTTCTTCTGCTGATACTGGACTTTATTTGTTTTTATTCTGGGTTCCTTGAATTGTAAATTTAGGTTGAAATCTTTTTAAAATATAGGTATTTATCAGTATAAATCTCTTGGTACTGTTTTTGCTGTATCCCAGTTGGTTATGGTATATTTGTGTATATCCAGTTTGATGTATTTATTTTTTTTTGTTTCATTTGCCCTGAAATATTTTCTGAGTTCCTTTTGATTATTCTTTGGCATAGTGGTTGTTTAAGACTATGTTGCTTCCACGTATTTATGAATTCCCCAATTTTCCTTTTTTTTTTTTTAAAGATTTATCTGACAGGTGACAGTGACTCTGGTTCATTCCCCAAATGACCATAATGGGCAGGGATGGGCCATTCTGAAGCCAGGAACCTAGAACTCCATCTGGGTCTCCCATGTGGATGTCAGGGACTGAAGTACTTGGGCCATTTTCTGCTGCTTTCCCAGGTACATTACCAGGGAGCTAGATAGGGAATGGAGGAGCCAGGACTTGAACCAGTGCTCATATGGGCTGAGACAATGTTAGTGCTGCTTCCATATTGAGAGGAAAATCTTGGGGATATTTTGGTTAGCAGGTCAGTTAAATAAGGGGATTTTTCCGTTGGATTAGTAGCTTCCTAAAAATCAGTGCCTCTTGGAAAGTTTTATTAAGATGATTATTGTTCCTTTTTAAGATTATGTGTCAGGCCGGTGCTGCAGCTCATTTGGCTAATCCTCCACCTGCGGCACTGGCATCCCAGATTCTGTCCTGGTTGCCCCTCTTCCAGGCCAGCTCTCTGCTATGGCCTGGGAGTGCAGTGGAGGATGGCCCAGGTCCTTGGGCCCTGCACCCGCATGGGAAACCATGAGGGGGCGCCTGGCTCCTGGCTTTGGATCTGCACAGTGCATGGGCTGTGGCAGCCATTTGGGGGGTGAACCAACGGAAGGAAGACGTTTCTCTCTCTCTCTCTCTCTCTCTCTCTCTCTCTCTCTCTCTCTGGCTAACTCTGCCTGTCAAAGTAAATAAATAAATAAATAAAAATTAAAAAAATTCAGGGATAGAAAATAGCACATTATTATATGTATGGATACCTTCCTTAACATGTGAACTAAGAAAATGTCTCTGGGTTTGGAGAAGTTGGAATGAGGTTTTATTTTTCTCATCACTGTTTTAATGTACCAATAATGAGGAAGTGAAGAGTATGGTTATGTGGTTACATAATTTTTGGTGGGCCAGAGTTTGGATAAAGGGTTGTATTTTCCATGAAGGATCTCTGTGAGTGAGACCTCAGTGTAAAGAAGTGGTCATCAAAGAAGGATGCACTTTCCTCTAAAGGGAGGAAAGAACTACCACTTTGCTTATGGCCTTGTCCAAATGCTGATGGAATTTGTGTACTCAAAAGGTATCCATAGCCTAAGCAGCTCAGTTCAAGAGCCTCAGCTGGGTGCCAGGCAGAGCTGGTTAACACCCTGGCCTGAAGTACAGGCATCCCATAAGGGCGCCAATTCGAGATCTGGCTGCTTCATTTCCTATCCAGTTCTCTGTTAAGGCCTGGGAAAACAGTGGAAAATGGCCCAAGTCCTTGGGTCACTGCACCTGTGTGGGAGACTCGGAAGAGGCTCCTGGCTCCTAGCTTTGGAATGGCACAACTCCGGCCATTGCGGCCAATTGGGGAGTGTACCATCAGATGGAAGACCTTTCTCTCTCTCTGCCTGTCCTCTCTCTGTGTGACTCTGACTTTCACATAAATAAATAAATCTTAAAAAAAAAAAAAAAAAGAGCCTCAGGTCATCACTGACATCGTACATAAGAGTGTTAATTGTTTATCAGTTAACCAGAGTCACTGTGCACTAACCTCCCCATGCAGGACCTCTGTCCTCAATGAATTGTATAATGGGAGTTAATTGTAAAACCAGTTCTCAAACAGTTGTGTGTGTGTGTGTGTGCATGCGTGTGTGTGAAAATTTGTTGAAATCTTAACTTAATGTAGAGTTGGTCTTTTGTGTATAAATTTAATTGAAAATCAATCTTAATGGAGAATGGAACTGGCAAGGGCAGAGGCGGGACGTGGCAAGTTTGTAGTGTTGCACTGTGAATATTGGTGTGTGGATCAATTCTTAGTTGTTATTGATCAGTTGGAGAGTGATTTGGGAAAGTGGTATATCATAGCTGTATTCCTCTGAATGGAAAATATTCTCATATGTATGAGCGTTTATATCCCCAATTCACATATTCAGCAGTTGAGTTGATGTATAGGTTTTCAGCATATTAACAGTCAACAAAAAAGGCCCCAAGACTGTTACTTTAAGCTTATATTCTTGTGGAGAGAGGCAATAATTAGTAAATATATGAAATAGATTTGTTAGATACTTTTTTTCTCTGGAGAGGAATGCAGGAAAGAAGTAGGGATTGAGGTTGCAATTTTAAATGATGTGAGAATTTGGTATTTGAAGAAACACCTGGGGGCCAGCGCTGTGGGCGCAGCAGGTTAAAGCCCTGGCCCGAAGCACTGGCATCCCATGTGGGCACTGGTTCTAGTCCTGGCTGCTCCTTTTCTGATCCAGCTCTCTGCTATTGCCTGGGAAAGCAGTAGAAGATGGCCCAAGTCCTTGGACCCTTTCACCCTTGTGGGAAACCTGGAAGAAGCTCCTGGCTCCTGGCTTTCTGATCAGCTCAGCTCAGCTCAGCTCAGCTCCGGCCGTTGCGGCCAATTGGGGAGTGAACCAGCGCATGGAAGACCTCTTTTTCCATCTCTACCTCTCTCTTTAACTCTGTCTTTGAAATAAATAAAACAAATCTTTTAAAAAAAAAGGAGGAGAAGAAGAAGAAGAAGAAACACCTGAAGTAGATGAGGGTTACTAGCTATTTCGATGTTTTATTAAAAACAATGGGGAGGCCGGCGCCGCGGCTCAATAGGCTAATCCTCCACCTAGCGGCGCCGGCACACCGGGTTCTAGTCCCAGTTGGGGCGCCGGAGTCTGTCCTGGTTGCCCCTCTTTTCCAGGCTGGCTCTCTGCTGTGGCCCGGGAAGGCAGTGGAGGATGGCCCAAGTCCTTGGGCCCTGCACCCCATGGGAGACCAGTTGAGGCACCTGGCTACTGCCTTCGGATCAGCGCGGTGCGCCAGCTGAGGCGGCCATTGGAGGGTGAACCAAAGGCAAAAAGGAAGACCTTTCTCTCTCTCTCTCTCTCTCACTGTCCACTTTGCCTGTCAAAAAGAAAAAAAAAAAAAAGAAATTCCATGTACCCTCAACCCACTTTCTGTCAATGATCTTACCTTGCAAAACTATGGCAGGATATTGGCATGAATACATTCCTCCAGTTTTGTTCAGATATATTTGCATTCCTTTGGGGGCAGTATATTTAGTTCTATGCAGTCTTACTGTATGTATAGGCTTTTGTATTCACGGTGACGATCAAGATGGAAAATATAGCAGGGAGTTTCTTACTTTCCTTTTAGAATCACACTGACTTTATCTACCAGCCCTCTGCCCCTACTACCCAGAATACATCTGTTCTCAATTTCTATACATCTTTTTATTCATGAATGTTACATAAATAGAAGCATACACAGTATGGAACTTTTGGGATTGGCTTTTTCTTTTTTTTCCTTTGCTCTGCTTACTTCTCTGGAGATTCATCCATGTTGTCCCAATGTATCAATAATTATTTCTTTCTTACTGCTGCATTGTATTCCATGGCATATATGTACCACAGTTTATCCTTTCACCTAGTGAAGGCCATCTTGTGGCTATTCTGAGTAATGCTGTTTTGGACATTATTGTGTAAGTTTTTATGTTAAAATACATTTCTATTTCTATAGAATAAATACCCCAGATGGTAAATGCTGGGATCCTGGGTGTATTTTGAAGATACAGCTAGTAGATCTTGACATATTGAATGTGAAACCAGAAAGAGAGGATTCTGGATTGCAAGCATTTTTGCCTGGGCAGCTAGAAGAATGGAATTGCAAACAATTGAGGTGGAGAAAACTACAGCTGGATCTGGTTTAAAGAAGACCAGGAATTTTCATGTGACATGTGTTGCTTATGTATGTGATATGTATGTACTAAGTGCAAAGTTCAGAGTGAATATAAGGAATTTTTTTTAACTTTAGGGGCATGTGGACCAGCTACTTATTTTTGTAAATAAAGTTTTATTGGAACACAGTCATATCCATTATTTTCTATAAGATCAGGGACTGCTTTTTCCACTGCACAGAGTTCAGTAGTTGCAATTGAGTCCATATGACCTACAAGACTGAAGAATTCATTATCTGCCTACTGCTATTTGGGGTCTTTTGTTACTCTTCCATCATAACTTTGCTGCTTCTCATTTGTTTGTTTTGATTCCCCTTATCTGCTTAAATGGTGGTATTCTCCAGAATATTTCCTTGAATTTCTCCCCTTTCTTAGTGCTTATCTGATATCACTGTCTATGTTCTACTTTTTTCCTAGTTTCTTTTTAGTGCTCTTTATAGACTTTTCTACAGCTCAGGAATCTTGCTGCTACTTATTTTACAGGCAAATTGTATATACTCATACAGTTTCAGGAACTACCCAAAGATCTCTTGTTAAGAAAACATGAACCATGTTTGCTTTCTAGACCTTTCCATTTCATTGTCCCTCAGTCATTTCAAACCGAATGTCTTTCAAACTGAACTCATTCCTTCTTGCTTCCAAAACAGTATACTAAGCCAGTGAAAACTACTGCTATTTAATAGTCTCATGAGTCAAGCCTAGTAGTTATCACCTACCCTCTCCCAGTTATGAATCCAGTAGTGGTAAGTGATTAAGTAACTGTTGATCTTGCCTCTTAGAGCTATTTTCTGCCTTCTGTTTCCACTGTTTCTACCTCCATGCTGGTTTGGTTTTATTTCAGCACCATTTCAGTAGCTTTATTTTCCCAGCCAGTGATCTTCCCAAAGCAAATCTTTTATTTAGAGCACATCACTGGTTCTTTATGTTTGTGATATTTAAAACTTTTCCGGGGGCTGGCACTGTAGCATAGCAGGTAAAGCCAGTACATGTAATGCTGGCATCCCACATGGACACCCATTTGAGACCTGGAGCTGCACATCTGACCTAGCTTCCTGCTAATGTGCCTGGGAAAGCAGTGGAGGATAGCCCAATTGCTTGAGCCCCGGCACCCATGTGGGAGATTGGAGGAGGTTCTTGACTCCTGGCTGTGGCCTGAGCCAGCCCTGGCCATTGTGGCCATTTGGCAGGTGACTAAATGGATGGAGGATAACTCTCTCTCTGTTTCTTCCTCTCTGTGTAAATCTGACATTCAGATAAATAAATCTAAAGAAAAAAAATTTCCATGTGTTTGACATATATTTTACATTGCAGTGATAAACGGAAAAATCACTAAAGAAAACGCCAAGTTTCACGAAAAATTCCTCATCCTATATACAAAGTTCTGTTGTATTCTCTGTTTTGCTTTCCCACTCCTTTCTTAATATTGTTGGGCTGGGATCCATGGTTTGGAAAATGTTGATCTACAATAGTTTGGAGGATGAAAGTAATTACAGAAAAAGAATTTAGTTTGTTAGCTTAAAGTAACCTGGTTTGAGAGCTCTGTGGGTGATAGCAGATAGAAAAGATACTGAATTTTTGTATTTTTCTGTTTAGGCATTTATAGTAAGTTGATAGGTAAGGTATGTATGTATGTGACTTTATAGTAACTATTGTATCTGTTTTTCATAAACTACTTTTGAAAAATACTCATATATCATTTAACTATAATTCTAAAAATAAAACCCAGAGAGTATATAATAAACTCTAAAATATTTGTAAGTGCTGCAGGAAAAGATTAATGTGAGTTATAGTGGCTGAGGGGCATGTAAGTAGGAACTCAAAGGAAGGATGGAAAGTGTGTAATCAAGGAAGAGAGTCAAGACATTCCAGTGATGGTAAGTGTGATCAGTGGCTTAGAGTTGGAAATAATACATTCATGAAGAGTGAGAAGTAGTATCTAGCTATATAATATATAGTTTATATTTGTCCAGAATGGAAGATAGGATAAAATTGATGAGAAGGAACCAGATTATGAAGTGATTTACACTTTGTTTTGTAGAAAATAAGGCCTTCCTTTTGAAAATAGGATTCCCTTTAATGCTTTGATTATAATTGTACTAACTACTTTTTTTTTTAACTTTTATTTAGTAAATATAAATTTCCATAGTACAGTTTATGGATTACAATGGCTTCCCCCCCATAACTTCCCTCCCACTCGCACCCCTCCCATCTCCTGCTCCCTCTGCCATTCCATGCACATCAAGATTCATTTTCAATTATCTTTATATACAGAAGATCAATTTAGTATATATTAAGATTTCATCAGTTCGCACCCACACAGAACATAAAGTGTAAAATACTGTTTGAATATATTTTTTTTTGTGGACAGTGAGAGAGACAGAGAGAAAGGTCTTCCTTTTGCCGTTGGTTCACCCTCCAATGGCCACCGCGGCCGGCGCACCGCACTGATCCGAAGCCAGGAGCCAGGTACTTATCCTGGTCTCCCATGGGGTGCAGGGCCCAAGCACCTGGGCCATCCTCCACTGCACTCCCGGGCCACAGCAGAGAGCTGGCCTGGAAGAGGGGCAACAGGGACAGAATCCAGCGCCCCGACCAGGACTAGAACCTGGTGTGCCGGCGCCACAAGGCGGAGGATTAACCTACTGAGCCGCGGCGCCGGCCTTGTTTGAATATTAGTTATAGCATTAATTCACATTGGACAACACATTAAGGACAGATCCCACGTGAAGAGTAAGTACACAGTGTAGTAACTGCTTTGTATTTTTTGTTTGCCAAGTCCATAAACTGTGTCCACCAAGAATGAATTCCTATTGGCTGCCTTAAAAAAAAAAAAAAAAGAAAAAGAAAAAACCAAGTATAAGTCAACTTTTCTTGTTGATATATATAACAATTTTTTAAAGATTTATTCATTTTACTTGAAAATCACAGTTACATAGAGAGAAGGAGAGGCAGAGAGAGAGAGAGTTCTTTCATCTGCTGGTCCACTCTCCAAATGCCCGCAGTGGCCTGAGCTGAGCCGATCTGAAGCCAGGAGCCAGGAGCTTCTTTCAGGTCTCCCACATGGGTGCAGGCGCCAATATTCTACTGCCTTCCCATGCCATATCAGAAAACTGGATTGGAAGTGGAGCAACTGGGAACCAGCACCCATATGGGATGCTGGCATTGCAGGCGTCAGCTTACCTGCTATGCCACAGTGCTGGCCTCTGTTTTTTTTTTTTTTAATTGAATATTTTATATAAAATATTGTAGCACCTCTGGATTCTGCTTTTTACCTCCTGAAGGTGATTGTTTTGGGTTTCTGTTTGTTTGGTAACTTACTTCGATATAATCTATAGAATCTTTGTCGCCACCTGAACTCTGAGGTCTGTGTTAAAGTTTAATTCTAGCTTTCAGTGTTTACCTTAACTTCCTAGGAGTCAGCTTTTTATTTTCATAGCTTAATGAGTAGCCAGTTATTTTTTTTAAGATTTATTTATTTGCTTTGAAAGTCAGAGTTATAGAGAGGAGAGGGAGAGGGAGAGAGAGCGAGAGCGAGCTTTCATCTACTGGTTCACTCCCCAAATGGCTTCAAACAGCCAGGGCTGGGCCAGGCTGAACTAGGAGCCAGGAGCTGTATCCTCCACTGCTTTTCCTGGGCCATTATTAGCAGGGAGCTGGATTGGAAGTGGAGCAGCTGGGACAAGAACTGGAGCCGTTATGGGATGCTTGTGTCACAGGCAGCAGCTTAACCTGCTGTGCTACATCGCTGGCCCTTGGTTAGTCAGTTACTGGTTAGAGATTGTGCTTGATCATGTTGAGTTTTTAAGACTTCCATCATTTTTTTAAAAGATTTATTTATTTATTTGAAAGGCAGAGTTACAGAGAGGCAAGGGCAGAGAGAGAGAGAGATCTTCCATCCTCTGGTTCACTCCCCAAATGGTCTGTCTCAATGGCTGGATCTGCCCCATTCCAAAGCCAGGAGCTTGGAGCTTCTTCCGGGTCTCCCACACAGGTGCAGGGACCCAAGAACTTGGGCCATCTTCCACTGCTTTTCCAGCCATAGCAGAAAGCTGGATCAGAAGTGGAGCAGCCAGGACTCAAACTGGTACCCAATCATATGGGATGCCAGCACTGCAGGCAGTGGCTTTATTCACTACTCCCAGTGCCAGCCCTTCCATCATTTTTTTGGTAGTTATTCTCTGTGTAAGTAGGGAGCACATTGAGAAATCCATTTTTTTAAAAGATTATTTATTTGAAAATCAGAGTTAGAGGGAGAGAAAGAGAGAGAAAGAGAGAGAGCTTCCATCTGCTGGTTCACTCCCCAAATGGCTTCAATGATCAGGGCTGGGCCAGGCCAAAGTCAGGAGCAAGGGGTTTCTTCTGTGACTCTCACTTGGGTGCAGGGGCCCAAGCACTTGGACTGTCCTCCATTGCTTTCCTAGGCCATTAGCAGGGTTCTGGATTGGAAGAGAAGCAGCCAGGACTCTAAACCAGAGTCCATATAGGATACTGGCATCACTGGCGGCAGCTTTACTTGCTATACTACAGCACCGGCCCAAGAAATTCACTTTTCAAATTGGACTCAGCTTTTGCTTTCTCTAAGGCTCTCTCCTGTTAATCTGCCAGGGATGTGTGGGGAACTGATTTAGGCCCTTTATACCTCTCTCATTCCTAGGATCTGCCTGTTAAATTTCAGGATTTCTTTCCAGTCTGTTACTTGCTCAGCTGGGATTGCAGCCTCATGATAGCTGAACTGTGGGCCTTTCCCTTTGTTTCCTATAAAATGTGCAATTTTTACTGCTAGTGCAACTGCATATAGGATTCTGCTCTCTTCTCACTAGTAGCCCCAACTGGAAGCAAAATTCTTGGTTTTCGTGGTCAGCCCTGCTTGGTACAACTACTTCCTCACTGGCTGAGTTGGGTGGTAATAGGGGAAGGTAGCATCCTCTGAAGTTTATTTTTTCCATGTCTTAACTGTAATATCTAGAAGCTTTTCATGACTTATCACATCTCAATTTGTTGTTGTCTTCGATAGAATTCCAGAGCCCTGAAATGTTTGTTTTCTATTGAATAATCCAGTTATATAGATGGTTTAAGGGAGTGAATTTCCTGATTTCTTCGTTCAGTTACAGCTGAAATCTCTGTTTTTTAAACTTTCTAATCCCTTTCCTCCTACTTTAATTCAATCTACTCAGGCATTTTCACTGCTGTCCTGCTGAGACTTCTCTGTTGCTGTATCAGCTCTTTAAGTTTTCTGTTTCTGTCTTAATCTCTCAGCAGCTTTTGACATAATTTTTTCTGAAAATTCTTTTCTTGGCTTCTAAGGTAGATTTTCTCCTTTTTCTCTTAAGTTACTAACTACTCCACTTCACTCCTTTCACTCCATGAAAACATTTTTTTCTGTATGAACTTCTTAGGTGAAGATTTTGCAGATGCCCCCTCAGATACATATTTCCAATCTTTGAACCAAACTTGGCTGTTTGATAAGGATTTCAAATTTAATAAATGGAAAAGAAAAATCTTCATTTCCTTTCTCCTTCAGACTTACTATTATCAATTTTTGAATGCTGTTTTGCGAAGATAACTCAGAATGTATCATTTGCCATGCCAGTGGTTTCCTTTTACATTTAGGATGAAATTTAATGGTTTCCTTGTACATGCAGAGTGAAATTGAATTTCTTCCTGGATTGATGACGATTTATATGTTATTGCACCTACCTACCTCTCTGCATTAATTTCCTTGCTCTGTCCTCTTATTCATAATGATGAAACCACGTTATCCTTCTGTCTGTCTGTTGAATATGCCATCTCCATCTTTAGGTATTTACATTTGGAATCCCTTAGAATTTTTCCCTCAGCTCTTCACATGGTTCTCACCTACATGTCTTTCAGGTTTGTGTTCATATCCCAGCTCCTTCATGCCGTCTTCTCTGACTTCATTTTCCAAAGTAGAGCCTCTTCTCCCTTTAATGTTCTGTTGTCTTACCCTGACTGAAAATATACTATTTATTCTTCCTTTTCCTCCATAGACTGTAGGTTTCTTGAAAGTAGGAACTTTTTTAGTTTTGTTCTTACAAGATCCTTTATAATGGACGATATACTGTATTTGTAGAGTAACAATGTTTCCTATAGAATGAATATGTTATTAGTTAACTAATGAAGAGTGCTTCAATAAAGGTGGCTAGGGGCCCACACTGTTTCATAGTGGGCTAAGCCTCTGCCTGCAGTGCTGGCATTCCACATATGCACCAGTTCAAGTCCTGGCTGCTCCTTTTCTGATCCAGCTCTCTGCTATGGCCTGGGAAAGCAGTAGAAGTTGCCTGGGCCCCTGCACCTGCATGGGAGATCAGGAAGGAAGCCTTCTGGCTCCTGGCTTCAGATCAGCCCAGCTCCGCCTGTAACAGCCATTTTGGGAGTGAACCAGTGGATGGAAGACCTTTCTTTCTGTCTCTCCTCTCAAATAAATAAATATTTAAAAAAATAATAAAGATGGCTAAAATTGTGATAGTTATGTATTTCAATTCATTAAATTTAAATGAAATAAGGCCGGCACCCCGGCTCAATAGGCTAATCCTCCACCTGCAGCGCCGGCACACCGGGTTCTAGTCCCGGTCCAGGCGCCGGATTCTGTCCCAGTTGCCCCTCTTCCTGGCCAGCTCTCTGCTGTGGCCAGGGAGTGCAGTGGAGGATGGCCCAAGTACTTGGGCCCTGTACCCCATGGGAGACCAGGATAAGTACCTGGCTCCTGGCTTCGGATCAGCGCGGTGCGCCGGCCGCAGTGCACCGGCTTCAGCAGCCATTGGAGGGTGAACCAAGGGCAAAGGAAGACCTTTCTCTCTGTCTCTCTCTCTCACTGTCCACTCTGCCGTCCAAAAAAATAAGTAAATAAAATAAAATATGAAATTTCATTTGCCTAATACTTTATTAATGCTTACAAAAATTGCTCCACTAAGGTTATATTTTATATTCTTACAGAATTTTATAAAATGAGGAAATTTAAGCCTTCTTTCTAAAGGAATGGTCTGTGAACAGAAGAATGAGGATAGATGAATATTTAGGTCTTTGTTTCACCTATTTTTTTTTTAAGTCAAAGGTAATATTCACAATCTTATACAACTTTATTATCTGAGAATTTAGAAGTTCATTGTTAGCTTTGTTCATGAGTCTGAAAGAAAAAATAGCTAATTTTAACTTTGTTGGTCTTGCTTAAAATCACTCAACTTTTACTATCTACATATCCATGGAAAAGATAAGTCTCTACTTTTTAGCAGCTCTCTTTGAAAGCTAACTACCTAAATGTGAATTGGTGAAGTGTAGATATACTTCCAGGAATAGTGTAAATTTGGAATAGAAATGGACACCATTTTAAAATTGTTTTTTCTGTATTCTCTCTGTGATGGTCAAAAATTAAGAGTTTGAGATCGGCTACTGTCTTCGTTGTAGCCATTATACTGTATTGTCTACATTTCTGTTTACTGCCTCGCTTATTTTATAAGTAATGGAATGAAAACTTGATGTCTTGTAAAAGAATTTTGGATATCACTGTATATGTAAGCCTAGCTCTGAAGATCAATTTAAAGGAATGTTTGGTTATTTCTGTTCTCATCTTCTTAAGGACTAGAACCACCTTGCTTTAGTATATACTAATGCTTGTCAGGCTCCTTGGTCCCTAGGCATTTCTACCTTCATCTCTTTTTGTCTCTTCTAACTTTAACACCATTTCCCTCCCAAATTTTCAGGTATATTAATTCATGTTTTGTAGCTCTTAACTAAAACTTTATTTTCTGGCTACATAACTGGCATTTTGGTATTCTTTCCATTATTTGACTTTTAATCACTGGATTTTTCATAGCCAATTATTTTATTGTTATGTATCTCATTTGTTAAGAAATTATATTGTTGTATTTTCTTTTCATGAAGAATGAGCATAACTTTGCAACTTGCTAAAGGAAAAATTGTGTGGGCTGTAAACCCATCAGGATTATGTAAATATAGCATGCCATATTTTAATTTTTCCTGAAGCATAGTTTCTGAGCTCATTTCATAGAAAAATACTCTCAGTATTTTTCATTGTGTCTTAGAAAGTAATGGGATTGTAAGAACTTTCTTTATTCCCAAATTCATCTGTTTGGTTTGAAGTTTAACTTTTTTATTATAGTTGCAAAAAATTACACTAGTAACTTCATTTCTCATATTTCTTACATATTGTAGACTTACAGATCTCAAAGTATTTGTGGTAAAGTATTACTTTTTATAATTTCCAATTCATTAAAGACTGATTTTTTTTTAAGATTTATTTATTTATTTGAACAGAGTTACACAGAGGAGACAGAGAGGTCTTCCATCCAATGGTTCACTCCCCAGTTGGCCACAATGGCCAAAGCTATACCAATCCGAAGCTAGGAGCCAGGAGCTTCTTCCAGGTCTCCCACATGGGTAAAAGGGTCCAAGGACTTGGGCCATCTTCTACTGCTTTCCCAGGCCATAGCAGAGAGCTGGATTGGAAGAGGAGCAGCCAGGTCTCGAACCGGCACCCATATGGAATGCCGGCATTTCAGGCCAGGGGGTTAACCCGCTGGGCCACAGCACCGGCCCCTAAAGACTGATCTTTTTGCAAAATACAATGCCAAAGAATTACTCGAAAAGTGAGATCTAAACTATGTAAAATATAGGTTCCATTCTTATTACCAGATTCATAGATATCAAATTCTGTCAGATTGCTATAAAAGATTCCAAACATTCTCAGTTTGCATGTTTATCTTATTTCCATATTTATCTTATTTCCAAGGAATAACATAGTTCATGGATTAGTAACAAATAGTTTGCAGATCAGTACTGATCCACAGGTCACACTTTTAATAGCAAACCACAGCCTGCTGTTTGTAGTGTTTAATGTTACTTCAGAAGCATCTTTGTTAATATGATGAACCACTGTTAAACTTTAAAAAAAAAAAAATTTTCATGTGTTTCCTTTTCAGAACCGAGAGCTCCAGATTATGAGAAAGCTAGATCATTGTAACATAGTCCGTTTGCGTTATTTCTTCTACTCGAGTGGTGAGAAGGTAGGTCTCACAGTAAATCTGTACTGAATATTGTGATAAATTTGTTACTCTTCTACAAATAATGCCTGTTCTCCCGAAGTGAGAAAGTTTTGTTAATTGAATGGAAGAATTCCAAAACACATGCCCCAGTGATTCTGAGTCCAAGATACAGTTATTGAATATCAGGAAAATGTTAATGAGAAGAGAAGGTGTGTATGAATGTCTAAGAATTTTATGGGTTTTTTTTTCAATTGTCAAGTAAATTTATATATTTTATTTTATCTTTTTTATTTTATTCATTTTTTGACAGGCAGAGTTAGACAGTGAGAGAGAGAGACAGAAATGTCTTCTTTCCGTTGGTTCACCCCCCTAAATGGCTGCCAGGCCGGTGCACTGCGCCGAAATAAGCCAGGAGCCAGGCACTTCCTTCTGGTCTCCCATGCAAGTGCAGGGCCCAAACACTTGGGCCATCCTCCACTGCCTTTCTGGGCCACAGCAGAGAGCTGGACTGGAAGAGGAGCAACTGGGACAGAATCTGGCGCCCCAACCGGGACTAGACCCCGGAGTGCCAGCGCTGCAGGTGGAGGATTAGCCTAGTGAGCCGCGGCACTGGCCAATTTATATATTTTATTAAGCCTTCTCTGTTCCTTATGTGCTTTTGGAACTCTCTCCAATAGTTCACCTAATTATTGGAGGGAAGAAAATTATGTCATTTTGTTAATTGTATGTTGATTATAGGGAATAGGAAGAGGAAGTAAGAGGATTTTGGAGGACTAAAATGAGAATTAAATGGCAGGGGAAATGTTGGCAAAGGTATAGTATTACAGAGATGATTCTAAGTGGTTACTAGTTATGTTCATATTTATTTCTGTGAAAGCAAAGGATAGTTAAAGGCTTTGTGCTGTGAATCTCTACCCATTCTCACTACTCCCTTGGTCATTCTCCAGAGGATACAATAACTAATGTCATTGTACTCACTAGAGTTGGAAGCAAAACCAGTTTTTTGATGCTCTACATTGATCTTTTTCTTTGTGCCTGTCATTCTCCCATTTCCTCAGATTCAGTCTTTCTTACTTGCCACTGATTCTTTTTTTTAATTTGGTTAAATAAACATGATTTTGAGTAAGTTAATTTTTGTATTTTGGATTTCAGGTTTCATGCATATTAACATCTAATGTTGTTAGATCCGTAATGCCTCTTGATTTCTACCCCAGTTTTCTTGTGACTGTTTTTTATCGTTTTCCATTATACTCTATTTTGATTGTTTCCTTAGGATTTCTTTTTATGACAAAGCCTGTCATGGTTGTGATATACATGCTTATAAATCTATAATTGTTCTATATATATGTGTGTCATACCAAATATGTTTTAATAACCATAATTAGCAAATTGGCCCCTATTTACACTTGTTGTTCAGTTTAAATGATGCCTCTGTTATTGTAAGCCTTCATAAGTATTTGAGCTATTTTGTTTTTAAACTCAATTGTTTGATTCATGCTACTTTTATTTTAACCTAGCAAACTGCCTATTATTGCCTGTAATCTTATCTGTTTGGAAATGTCTTTACTTTTTCCTGTCCCTTCCTAATTAAAATTATAGAGCATCTGTTACATTCACAGCATTCTTATAATGGAATTTTGCATCCTCATGGCTTTTTGTTATTAGTTGGTAGACATCATAATGCTCCAGGGAGTAAAGGAAAGGTCAGAGTTATTTGTTCCTTGAACCACTAAACCACATACAGATTCATTTGTAAGACTTTCTTATAAAGTCCCTAAACAGGTTGTCTTGATTACTTATTTTAATTTATATATAGCATTACCTGTTGCCAGGCATAGTATTAATGCTTTGTAAATATTGACTCACTTAATTCTTATGAAGTTAAAGAGCAGAAAAGAAAGATGTCAAGCCTTTAGTATACAAGAAACCTAATGGCTTACCTGTCCAGTTTGGGTTTTATGGGAAGCCCCGTCAGAGTCAGCCCCTTTACCTTGACTTAATCCTGCCTTAAGGAAGACACCTGCCTGGCTACTACCTGTTTCCTTCAGGGGATGATAGTTCTCCCTGCTGCTGCACACAACTTCCTATTTGTCTTAAACATTCTTACAGATAAAGAGAAACCATTAACAGAGGTTAACCAGATTTCAGATTTGTCTCTCGTTAAAAGGAATGCACTTTCTAATGTTTTATTTGTCACACTACTTTCTCTTGAGCACTGTGAATTTTCCAAAATAAAGACACCTCTTAATTTTGGTTAGCTCTGTCAAAATAAAGACTGAAGAAAAGGTTGTAATACTGGACTGAAAGTAATGGTGGTTCTTTGTCTAAAAAAAAAAAAGTTTTATCAAGACAAGACATCAGTTCACAGGTACAAGATGTACCATAATCCTCCAGTCACCACAAACATAATTTCTTCTTGTCCCACTTATGATCACTTCTTCAAAATATTCTGGCAAGACTAACATATCATTTCAGATACCGAGTAATAAACTTCTTTTTATTGAAAATGAGTTTTGTTCTAGGGCTGAGAGCTCCAGTTATTTATTGTCAGTTATTACTCTCCAAGAATGGATTAAATGAGAACAACTACTGCTGTTAGTAAAGAATCTAAATATTTCTGGGTGTGGCAGTGCTATATTTGATATTTTTCTATCAGAAACATTATTTATTAGTTTTGTCTATATGATGTTTCAAACAGATTTACATTAGAACATTTGTAAATTGAACATTTGTTTGAGCCCCCATATTTCTCAAAATTCAGTAAATCAGGGTTTTCATCCTATAACATACATATAACCTTTCTTTGATGTATTCTGCTTTGTTGGTATTATGAATAAAATATGCTGCCTAAGAGGGGATGGCCTGTGTACTTCAAATGAGGCCTGAACTGTACAGAGTAGAATTATTGGATGTTGATATGAACACAGTATTTCTGCTTTAACATAATATTTCATAAATTTTTCATTAGTTGCATCTCAATTTTGATTCCTTTGGAGTTAAGTACAGTTACACTTACCACTTAATTTCTGGATGAATTACTCTCAAGTCCAATTTTGATTTTGCCTGATCTGTCATTCTATGTAATTATTACTTTGATTTTAATCATAGGTCTATTTATCTTGGTTAAATTTCATATTAGTCTATCATTTCAGCCTGTCAGAGTCTTTCAAATTCTTGTTCAGCCGTCCATTTTAAACCGTTTTTCCTAGGTTTATGGCATTCTTAGGTGACTGATGAAATGAGATTGTAATCTGTCAGATCTATCCTGGGGTGTGATGTATTTGGCTAACACTCTTTGTTTTGTTTTTGTTTTTTTAAATTGGAATGTTTTTATTGAAGTCTTTATTAGATTTATCAACTGCTGCCTCTTCCAACATTATACTTTTGGCTTCACCTTTACTTGCTTAGCTGTTGAACAGTTGGCTTTTGCAACCCCTAAAACATGAAATCACCTACATGACTAGGACTAGGGAAGGGCAGAGCTTAGACTCTTACAACTAGAAACATCTGTTGAACTTGACATTCATGTTTTAATGTTTTTAGTGTTAACTTATAGTATGATTCTTTAGCAAATGAAGTAACTTGTAATTCAGTGCTGGTTATTCATGTTTAAATTCATGATTATTTGTCAGATGTTTGATTTATGAAAATTAAGAATTGCTTTAATTTAGTAATTGATTTTTTAAATAAAAATATAGCTTCTACATTTATATAAATGACCTTTTCAATACCTGAAGTCACTATTCCTTGAATTCTACTTACCTACCTTGAATATTCAGAATCCCTAGGGACCAGAAGTTTTCAGGAGTTCAGATTATTTTCAGATTTTGGAATATTTTCATGTGTATACTGAAATATCTTGGGGATGGGACACAAGTATAAACACAGAATGAGTTTATTCATATTACCTTGTTCAGATTGTGGGGAGCAACTCGGACTAGACTGTTACTGGAATTAAGACTTATTCTATGCATCTGCTCTCCCACAATGTGGCACTGGGAGAGGAGCGTACAGCTTCTACCCAGCTGCCTCTTACCAACTTGATAAGCTGCAAGAGCCGCTCCTGATTGGAGGAGAGCGGCGCGCTCGGCTTGTGGGTAGCAGAGTTGGGATTGGTGGAAGAGGACTATAAAGGAGGAGAGAGACAACATGCACCAGGAACATCTAAGGGGAACACCTGAGGAACATCTGAGCAGCCCCCGAGAGAGCCGGCTGGCGGTGTGCCGCTCCCCCGCGGAAGTGGGGAAAGTGGCAGGGGGAACCGCCCTTCCATGGAGGTGGAAGGGACGGTAGCCAACCCGGGAAGAACCAGCAGCAAACCCGGGAAGGGCCGAGCAGACGAAAGAACAGCGCAGGGTCCTGTGTCGTTCCTCCATGAAGAGGGGGATCGACATAATGGTGCCGTGACTCGGATATGAAGCCTAGGCAGGGTTTAGTGTCGTTCCTCCACGAAGAGGGGGAGCGACATAATGGTGCCGTGACTCGGATATGAAGCCTAGGCAGGGTTTAGTGTCGTTCCCCCACGAAGACGGGGAGCGACACAGATAGCTTGACATAATTTTATACAATAGTTTTAGTGTGCATATGTTTTCACTGTGATCTGTCATGTGAGGTCAGGTGTGGAATTTTCTACTTGTGGTGACATGTTGGCATTCAAAAAATTTCAGATTCTGAATTGTTTCACATTTCTGACTTTTGAATTAGTGATGTTCAACCCGGCATCTTTCACACCAGTTCAGCATTCTGTCTGTTCATTTTATTAGATCTCACCTTCACTGATTTTCTTTGAACCTTGATCTCTGAAGTTTTCTTAGTATTTTCATTGCCTCTATTCTGTTTTGCATATTATCTTATCACAAGAAATAGGATCATCAGACATATGCTCAATTTACATTTGTTTCCCTTTCTTTAATACATTTATAGAATGAAGTAGTACTCTTCTTTGAGGTTGATAATGATTAAAACTTGAGTCCTTATTATGTGCCATGTAAAAATCACTTCATATGGATTAATCTGAAGACATTCTAAGGTATATACCACCATTTCCCCTACTTTACAGTTAGGAAACTGAGGCTTGAAGAGGTTAGGTTACTTATTCATGCTCACATAACTCATAGCAGAGTTAGGAATTCCATGTAGTTTTTTTTTTTTTCTTACCCAGAAACCTTTTATTTAAGGTATACAGACGTCATGCATTTCATAAATACAACTTTAGGAACATAGTGATTCTTCCCATCCTACCTGCCCTTCACCCTTTATGTGTAGTTCTGTGTGATGGGTACTAGACTCGCTTCTCAATGACTACACTGTGTAGCTAGTTTCTGTTCTTTCCTTCTCTTAATGTTCTCAAACCTTGTTTCATCAGTTATCCATTTTCTGTCCCTTATAAGTAGATTCTATCCTTATCTACTTGCCTACAAATAAATTTGAGTGTCTTTGTAACTAGTAAAAAGAGCAAGTAAAAAGGACACCAATTTTTCTTTTTGTATCTGCTTAAGTTATCAAATCCCAGCTGTATCCTCACTTCTACCAGCAAAGATTTTTTTAAGAGCAAACTGAATTAACTGTCTCTTGTTACTTACCTGCCATCTCCTACTCTTGAATTCAGTACAGTTTGCTTGCTATTGGTATCAAGGTCTTTCAAAGAGCAACACTGAACGAAGATACACTAGATGCAACAGCTTGTCATTCCTCATTATCTCTTCCTATTGACCTGGCATCTTGAATATAGTTTTCCTATTGCCTGAAATGCTCTTTTCATACTCAATTTAGATCTTCTGTCTTTTATACCTATGTCCTGAGTGGCTAGTGACATTTAGAAAATGCTTTGTTAATACTGAACATTGAAATTCTCCACTTCAGTTTGGCAGGCAAGATGATTTAAAATTGTGACATTATGAAAATTTGTTTACTGGTAGTTTTTCCCACTCAGCACCTGATTCTAATATATAGTGATTTTCAGCTTTGTTTTGTGCTTCAGTTTGCTTAACTAACAGTGTTCACAGGAAACAGGGTAGAGCTAGTGCCCTGTTCCTCTTTCCTACTTGGTTAGAATGCCTTTCTTTCTCTCTACTGATCTTGGATTGATATCTTTATACTTCTGAGAATGGTTATTTAAACACAAGAACTATAATAAGCTTGTGAATATGGTAACTTCACTGCCTTATAAGTTATTCTTTTTATTTTAGTTAATTATAGAAGACAAGTGGTTGTTCTACTAATTACAGGCTATCAGATAACTGTAGGATCTTTTTTTTTTTTTTGGTGGGGGTTAGAGACATTTTGAAGAATCTTGTTCAACCTTTCATATTATAGTTGAAGAAACTAAAGCCTCCAGAGATTAATTGACTTGCATATACCAATTAGCAGTAGAGTTAGGGCTAGAAATCTGCGTTTCCTAGTTCTCAATTCAATGTTCTTCCTACTACCATGCCACTTTTCTTGATAGGCTATGAGGCATCAATTATTAGTCTAGAAAATATGAAATTTTATGAAAGGTGATAGCCTCTGAAATCATGGTAACCAAAGAATAGTTTAAACCTATTGGGAACCTTAACAGCATTGAATTGGCCATGTTTTTCAATGGAATTATTAGTAAAAAGATGTAGTAGACTTGTTTTTACTGTTATATTTATATTCTGAAGTAATTTTGTAGAATTGAAATTGAATCATAATGTTTTCTTTAAGATCGGAATAAGTGAATATATTAAGAATTTAAGTTGAAATTTTAAAGATAAATGTCTGATTTTTTGCTTATTTTTGAATATACTCTTTCAGAAAGATGAGGTCTATCTTAATCTGGTGCTGGACTATGTTCCGGAAACAGTATACAGAGTTGCCAGACACTATAGTCGAGCCAAACAGACACTCCCTGTCATCTATGTCAAGGTATGTAAAATAGAACAATTTCCCACTTTAGAACATATTTGCTATGAGCAAGGGATTGTGCTGAGTATGTTTTAGCAAAATTGCACTTATTTCTCAAGAGGAGAAAAACCTACAATGTGGATATTATGAGAGTGTTATTGACATTTTATATAGTTTCATGACTCAGATACTGAAGATATATTATGATAAACTGAAGTGACAGTTTTTAAAAATTTTAGATTATTTATTTATTTATTTGAGAGGTGGAGTTACAGAGAGAGAGAGGGAGGGAGGGAGAGATAGAAAGGTCTTCCATCTGCTGGTTCACTCCCCAAATGGCGGCACAGCAGGAACTAGCCTGATCCGAAGCCAGAAACCAGGAGCTTCTTCCAGGTCTACCATGGGGATGCAGAGGCCCAAGCACTGGGGCCATCTTCTACTGCTTTCTTAGACCATAGCCGAGAGCTGGGTCAGAAGAGGAGCAGCCGGGGCTAGAACTGGCACCCATATGGGATGCTGGCACTGCAGGCAGAGGCTTAGCCTACTACACCACAGCACCAGCCCCTACAACTATTACATTTTGAAACTTCACAATAATTTAATGGCTACCAGTGCAGGAACATTAATATTAGAAATTCTTTTAGGATTCTTGGTAGTTACATCATTTTGACAGAGTCCAGGATTTCTATTGAATTCAGTGCTAGAAACTAAAAACTGATCCCTGTTTAATTTTATTCGGGTTTATTATAATTTGGTTGGGGTTGTGGATACATTAATGATAGTAGGAACTAAAAAAGTCACAGTTTTGTATTATAAATTTACTCTAGTAATTGTTAGGATTTTAGAATTGCAGATCTTGTTCTAGATGACTAGCCCAGCAGTGGATCCACTGTGAACTCCTTGGAGTAATCTTTTATATATTTAGTTTAGATGATTGTGGTTTGGATCTGCTTACCCTCTATCTCTTATTATTGCCAACGAGAGCAGTGGCACATTTATGAACCAGAAGAAACCCTAGATTTTGTTCCTAAAGACCTAATTTTGAAGCCTCATGATTTTAGCCAAGTCACTGATCCTTTCTCTACTTAACATCCATGTTTTTCAAGTTACACTTATTCCTTTTCTGCCCACAATATAGAACTGTTGGTCTAAAGATAAGTTTAACACACAAGAAAACATTTTTGGGGCTGTAAATAGAAGTAATAGAAAGTCTTGAACATGATCAAAAATGACATGTTGTGGACATTTCAGAAACAGGTACAGAGTGGTTAGACTAGTTTTTTGTTCCACCTCTTTAATTTGGCAAATGAATGCTTAATGATTGTAGAATAATCTGAAGCCTAATTAAATATTTTATTCCTTCTCTAATAGGAAAAATCCATCAATATTCATAACTATAAAACAAGATATGTGTGTTATAAAGTGGTTCAGAGGATGGTAAATTGATACTTTGTTGAATCTGCCCTCCAGATTTACTTACTTCTTCATAGATTTATAAGCTAAGCAATACCTACTTTCCCACTTCTTTTTTAGATTTATTTTTATTCATTTGAGAGAGAGAGAAAAGAAAAAAGAAACAAAGAAAGAAGGAATCAAAGAAAGAAAGAAAGAATCTTTCATCTGCTGGTTGATGGCCATCTCCCTAAATGGTCTCAAGGCCAGGGCTGGGCCAAACTGAAGCCAGGGGTCAGGAGCTTTTTTCAGGTCTCCCATATGGAGACCCAAGCATTTGAGCCTTCTTTTGCTGCTTTCCCAGGCGCATTAGCAGGGAGCTGGATTGGAAGTGGAGCAGCTGGGAATTAAACTGGTGCCCATATGGGATGTTGGCATTTACAGGCAGTGGCTTAACTGGCTATACCATAATGCCAGCCCCTTGCTCTATTTCTTTTCTTTTCTTTTTTTTTTTTTTTTTTTTTTGTTCTTGACAGGCAGAGTGGACAGTGAGAGAGAGACAGAGAAAAAGGTCTTCCTTTGCCGTTGGTTCACCCTCCAATGGCCGCCGCGGCTGGTGCACCACGCTGATCTGATGGCAGGAGCCAGGCGCTTATCCTGGTCTCCCATGGGGTGCAGGGCCCAAGCACTTGGACAATCCTCCACTGCACTCCCTGGCCACAGCAGAGAGCTTGCCTGGAAGAGGGGCAACCGGGACAGAATCCGGCACTCCGAATGGGACTAGAACCCGGTGTGCCGGCGCCGCAAGGCGGAGGATTAGCCTAGTGAGCCGTGGCGCCGGCTGCACTATTTCTTAACATGTGATGTGCAAAATGATTTTCTGTTCTTCTGTCTGCAGAAATTTTGCTTATTTCATAATCTATTTTAGTCACTCTAAACATTTGTTTTTATTGTTGAAGATTTCAGACATACATGAAATTAATGAAAAATAGAATCATAAACCCTTATGCACTCATCACTCAGCTTCAACAATTATCAGTTCATAGCCAGTCTTGTTTTATCTGTAACACCCTCTACTCTGCTTTCCTTTTATTTATTTTGAAGCAAATCCTAAATTTTTTTTCTTACGTAAATACTACAGTATAATGTAAAAGAGCCTTTTTAAAAATAAAATTACAATGTCATAATATGCATAGATAAATGATATTTCATTGGTGTTATTGAATATCCAGTTAAAATTTAAATTCCTTATATGTCTTAAATTTTTTACAAGTTTGTTTGAATCGGCCGGCGCCACAGCTCAATAGGCTAATCCTCCGCCTAGCGACACCGGCACACCAGGTTCTAGTCCCGATCGGGGCGCCGGATTCTGTCCCGGTTGCCCCTCTTCCAGGCCAGCTCTCTGCTGTGGCCCGGGAAGGCAGTGGAGGATGGCCCAAGTGCTTGGGCCCTGCACCCCATGGGAGACCGGGAGAAGCACCTGGCTCCTGCCTTTGGATCAGCACGGTGCGCCGGCCGCGGCAGCCATTGGAGGGCCATAGCAGAGAGCTGGATTGGAAGAGAAGCAGCCAGGACTCAAACCGGCACCCATATGGGGTGCTGGTACCACAGGCAGAGAGGATTAACCTACTGCGCCACTGCGCCAGCCCCTGTAACGTTTCTTTTAATCTATACTTTGTCTTCCTATCTTAAGCTTTGTTGCTAAACAGACTAGATTACTTGACCCATATCGGTCTTGATTTTGCTAGTTGATTTTCTGTAGTATTATTAACACATTCCTGTGTCCATGTATTGATGATTAGATAATTAATAATTAAATGCATTTTTGGTAAGAGTCAAGGCTACTTCATTTGCAGTGTTGGGTACCTCCCTAAGGAGGAACATAATGTGCTTTTTGTGATGTTAATAGTCATTGGTTACATATTACCTAAATTTGTTTATTCATTAAATGCTACAAAATGTTGGTATTATGTTATTATTACTTCTTAATTTTAAGCTGGGGTATTTCCATAAAGAGAAGCTTTCCCATGTCAACTATTTGTACCTAGAACTTTAGTTAATAAAGAAAAGATAGGATGTATATTTGATTGTTTCCCTTTATTTACTAAAATTTATAATAAAAATAAAAAATAAAATTTATAGTAAATATTTAGCATTCTCCATAGGTGACTAATGAGGTGTTTTGTTTTTATTTGTTTTAAAGTATCTTGTCTGAATTTCATACTGTTTGACATATTACTTGCTTTCTGGTGTGACAAAGTGCTTCAGATTCATCTTACGTACATTTCTTCCCTAGACTTAGAATCAGCCTTTTCTTTAAAGAGACCTTCTTTTAATGGGAAATGATATTGAGAGACCACAGTCTGGTGCTGAAAGTCCTTATTACCAATGCTGGTTTTTGTTTCTGGGCCTTTTTAATGAACAGAACAAAGAAATATGTAGGTAATTTTTTTAGAGATACAATGCGTATATTTTCCCCCAAAGATAAATAATACCATGATTTTATATTGAAATTTCCAATTAAAATTGAGGGACTTTTACTTGACTGTAACAGTTTTACATCTTTCTCTTAAAATGAAGATCTACTTTTCAATGTCAGCAATATGTTACTTATTCTGTCCCATTTTCTACATACTGCAGCAGTCTTAGAGTAACAATCACTGTATTACCACCAGCAACTGAAAATCATTTAAGATCTTTTCAAAGCTCTTTTTATCTCCCTTTAGGTCCTATTAAGGATAAACAGTCGAATCTCTTTTTTTAAAGCAGCATTGAATAATTCCTCTCTGTGTAATGATGCCTTGTTAAGCTTTGTCTCATTTTATTATGAAATATTTTTTAATTTTTAAAATATTTATTTGAAAGGGAGAGCGACAGAGAGAGAGGGACAGAGAGAAAGTGAGATCTTCCATCCACTGGTTCATTCCTCAAATGGCTGCAACTGCCAGGTTAAACCAGGAGCCAGGAATTCCATCCTGGTCTCTCACATGGGTACAAGGTGCCCAAATACTTGAGCCACCTTCTGCTGCCTTCCCAGGCAGTAGCAGGAAGCTGGATTGGAAACAGAGCAGCCTGTACTCAAACCAGCATTCCCATTTATGATGCTATGGCAGGTTAAACTATAGTTTAACCTACCATTTATCAAATAAGTAAAAATATGATTGTATATATGCCTATATACAATCTAGCATTTGCTAGATATCTAGCATATCTTTGACCTCCCCCACCTTATTTTTCTTTTTCTTCTCCTTGTATGCACAATTTTTTTTATAGTTGCATATTGCTCTAGTGTTTGGCTGTTTCCCAATTCTATTCATCCAGTGACCTATTAATGCATGTTGTTTTTGGGTTTTGTCTTTTTTTTTCTTTTTTTTTTTTTTGCTATTTAAATAATGCTGTATTTAGTAGCTATTTTTGGTAGCATATAGATGTGCTATATCTTTGGCATTCTGTATATTAAAATAAGAAAATAAAATTAATGTACATATTGAAGCTGGCATTCAGAAGAAACGTGTGAGTGAACGCACACTACACTCATTTCTCCGAACCTTTATAGGAAAAGAGATCCTTCCTTCCTTCCTTCCTTCCTTCCTTCCTTCCTTCCTTCCTTCCTTCCTTCCTTCCTTCCTTTCTCTCTCTCTCTCTCTCTCTCTCTCTCTCTCTCTTTCTTTCTTTCTTTCTTTCTTTCTTGACAGGCAGAGTGGACAGTGAGAGAGAGAAACAGAGAGAAAGGTCTTCCTTTGCCCTTGGTTCACCCTCCAATGGCTGCCGCAGCCGGCGCACCGCGCTGATCCAAAGGCAGGAGCCAGGTGCTTCTCCTGGTCTCCCATGGGGTGCAGGGCCCAAGCACTTGGGCCATTCTCCACTGCCTTCCCGGGCCACAGCAGAGAGCTGGCCTGGAAAAGGGGCAACCGGGACAGAATCCGGTGCCCCGACCGGGACTAGAACCTGGTGTTCCGGCGCCGCCAGGGGGAGGATTAGCCTGTTGAGCCGCAGCACCGGCCGAGATCATTTCTTTTATAACCACAGTCTTTCCAGGATCAGAGCTGTTGGCCCTTGGTATTATTCCATAGAGACAAATCAGTTCTTATGTTTACAGCTCTGAAAAGATATACACAATGTCTGCAATCAAGTTTATGAGTTGATCTCCTTTGCTTAGTCATCCTAAGTAGTTTTATTGTAATACCATTATATGAAAAATCTTAAATTAGGAGATAGAAGTAAAGGTGACAAATACTTATGACTCTTGCCTTCATGGACCTTACCATCTAAGGACTTGTTTGCCATACACTTTGCCAAGATAGCTGCTGCATTTTCTATGATGGTTTGACCTTCACTTTTTCTGGATAAGTGGAGTATGTCCTATGACCATATTGCTTGGAATCTTTTGTTATCTCCCTACCCCCAATTTTTTGTTTTTGTTTTTTACTATTGCTTATTTTGTAGTTGGTGGTAGTTGATTTACAAGTTTAAAAGCTTTTGAGCACCTTTGCTTTTCAACTTTCAGAATTAAATGGGTTTTTAAAATACAACTGTTTTAAAACAGATGACTAGCAAATCATTGTTTTGAACTTAAATACATTCTAATTGAAAATTCATTTAAAGACAAGGTCAAGTACTTAAAGAGAACTGGATTCATTTTTTGTGAACCATAACCAAGTTTGATATTATTTATTTATGTAGATGTGTTGAAGAGGAAAGGACATTCATTGGACTTAATTAGATTTGATAGCTGTGTGTTCAGACTATGTTTGTTCAACCTCAACTTTCTCTCCTGTAAATATAATAAGGATAAATACGTATCTTACGGAGTGGTTGAAAGAAATAATCAATGAGTAAAAAGGTACTTGGTATGGTAGTTAATACATGTTAAATAAACTTTATCATAATACTTCAAAAAGTTCATTGAAAATGAAATGAAAAGATGTTTATTTTGGTATAAATTTTTTTTGGAAATACATGCTTAGCCTTTTCATAACATATATTTTCTATTAACTTTTTGAAGCCCTCTTGTATTTCAAGCTGTAATTTGAGATTCTAAGAATCTACTCTTTTACTTGCCACACTATTTTAATGATTTTATTTCATATCTCTATTTAATGAAATAAAAATATGACAAAATAAAGAAATTATAATTAAAAGAGAGGTAATGACCAGGCGTACTACAGAATATTTAGTATGTGACTAGGCAATTTGCTTAATTTCTGCACTTCAGTTACTTTATATTTAAAATGGTAGTTATAGTAGTGCTTATTATATAAGATTATTATAAGGATTAAATGAATGAGAACACGCAATAGTTCCTGGCACATAATATGTTGGTTTTTTGTTATTTTTTTTGCCATCTTTCTAGCTTAGAGAACTTTCCTTCTTTCTTACATAATTTTACGAAGTGGAACAAAAATGAAGATATAAAATTCATATTTCATTCTGTATCTTGATTTTCCAAGATATAGTGAAGAGAATAAGGACAGAATAATTTTTCAAATGGTGGAAGACAGTAAGAAGGCATCTTTAAATAGGCTATTAAGCATTTTTTCAAAGAAAACAATTTTTACACTTATTTTACTATCAATTCTGAGATACAGAATTAGACAGTCTCTTTAGTAAATTAATACCCATGAGCTCAATTTCTTATGGGAGATCATTTTCCTAAAGACAGTTAATGAAACACTTCAAGTAAGGTTTTTTTTTTTTTTAAGATGTATTTATTTATTTGAAAGAGTTACACAGAGAGAGAAGGAGAGGCAGCGAAAGAGAGGTAAGTAAGTTTTAAGGCTTATAGATTGATTCTGTACAGGGATGACAGTAGAATTACAAAGCTTTTTAAAAGTTACAAGGAAACCTAAGTGCTCTAATTCTAACTTCAGTGATAAAATGTTGATCTTATCTATATGGTTTACATTGTGCTTCATTTTAACGTAGTCAAACTTCTCCAGCTTTTTTTGAAATTAGCATCAAGATTTAACATGAAGGATGTATTGGAATTCAAATCTGCAGTTTTCATTATGATTCTTTGAAGGGAAGTAAGTTTATGTTAGGTTTAATTACTAAGCTTCAGCAATAGCCTCTGAAGATGGTGCTGTATGTCAGTGCTTCATCTGACCTTAAGTATGCTTAAGGACACTGATATCTTTGGTTTGAGTCATTTAAAAAATTATTTACGTGTTATACCTTTGAGGTAGAGGTCAGAAAGTGAGTAGTCAGAAAAATTTTAAAGTGAACATGATTATTGACCTTAGCATAAAAAGAAGGCTTAAAGTATACTCATTTTCTCCATAAAGCCCTTCCTTCCCAAGGAAAGAATATGATTCACTCTTCTATACATACCTAGTTTTTCAGTGTATCTTTTTGGTAATAAAAAAAGGTTCTTTTAAAGTGATATTAATAGTTAACTAGGCATCTGTTTTCAAGCTTTTTAAAGGGTACTTACTTCTAAAGTATATTAGTAGGAAGAATGATGATACTACCAACAGTATTACTGATTCTTGATAGGTTATTGATTATAGATTTTCCCAGTCCACCTATGAATTTTCCTGGACTGTATCAATAACCTCAATAGTTAACCACATGTTTGCTATATCAGAATACCTGGATTTGATGTCTGTTGCCAGCCCCTGTTTCCAGTTTTATGCTAATACAGACCCAGGTAGGCAGCAGAGATGGCTCGCTTGGTCAGTTCCTGCCACTCTCATGAGATTATGTTCATGGCTCCCATCTTTGGACCTGGCCCAGATCTGGCCGTTGTGGGTATCTGGGGAGTAAACCAGAGGATAAGAACTGGTTTGTTTGTCATTTCTCTCTCTTTCTCTCCTAAAGAAAACATCAAAACAATCAAAAACTTAAATAAAAAACACCTTAGAGACCAACATCAAAGAAAAAGATAATTCTAAAGATGACAGTGGAAATACTTTTATGTTAGACACTCTGATATACGAGATTGAATGATGAGTTTAAAAACCGGAAGCCCTGCATTCTGGTGTAAACATTGTTACTTATTACTGATGTTATTGGGATACCTCTCTGAGCTTTTCATCTGTTGACTCAACATAGTATCACAGGTCAGATAAGTTATAAAGAAAAGAGGTTTGTATTCACTGTTCTTGTCCAAGATGGAGGGACATATATGGTGATGACCTTCTTGCTGGCAGAGTCCCAGGGTTGCACAGGGCTTCACATGGCAAGAAATACAATGTGTATATGTTGTGGTCTTCTCCCATTTATTTATTTAGTTTGAAAGGCTGAGCAACAGAGAGGGAGACACAGAGAGAGAGAGAGATAGAGAGAGAGAGAGAGAGAGAGAGAGAGAGAGATCTTCCATCCACTGGTTTATTTCCCAAATGGCCACAACAGCCAGGACTGGGCCAGGCCAAAGCCAGCAGCTGGGAGCCAGAAACTTTACCCTGGTTTTCCCCCGAAGGTAGCAGGCCCCCAGGTACTTGGGTGGTTTTCTGCTGCCTTTCCAGGTACATTAGCAGGAAGCTGGATCAAAAGCAGAGCAACTGGGACTCAAACCAATACTCCTATATGATGCTAGCCTCATGAGTGGTAGTTTAATCCACTGGGCCACAGCAACGGCCCTTCTCCCCATTTTATATAAAGCCACCAGTATTCAAGCAATCAGACTCCACCCTGATGATGAAATTTAATCTTAATCACTTTCCAAAAGCCCCACTTCTAACCACCACAGTTGGAAAAATTTCTACTTTTTTATACCTTGCAATGGGAATTAAATTTATACATGAGTTTTCTGAGGGGACAAATTATGTTCAAACCATAAAATCTGTGTTTTAAATAAAAAGCCCATCTTACCAGATTTGATGTGAAACGTTAGCAAAAGTTATAAAGAACATTATAAGGCCAGCACCGCGGCTCACTAGGCTAATCCTCCGCCTTGCGGTGCCGGCACACCGGGTTCTAGTCCCAGTCAGGGCGCCAGATTCTGTCCTGGTTGCCCCTTTTCCAGGCCAGCTCTCTGCTGTGGCCAGGGAGTGCAGTGGAGAATGGCCCAAGTGCTTGGGCCCTGCACCCCATGGGAGACCAGGAGAAGTACCTGGCTCCTACCATCGGATCAGTGCGGTGCGCCGGCCGCAGCGCGCCAGCTGTGGCGGCCACTGGAGGGTGAACCAACGGCAAAGGAAGACTTTTCTCTCTGTCTCTCTCTCTCACTGTCCACTCTGCCTGTAATAAATAAATAAATAAATAAAAATTATAAAATTTTGTGAATTATTAAAGGATGGAAAATATTATATGTAGTTAATGACAGTTTAATGAGCTAATTTTTAAAGATATATCTAACACAGAAATGGCATGAAACTTATTAAAGAAGGATTAAATGCTAGTAACATCCAGCATTCTCCTGCTCTGAGAGAATGTGTTACTTTATTACTTGAGGATTCTTATCCATTTGAAATAGGAAGTATTCAATTAATTTTTACTATTTATTCCAGTTGTATATGTATCAGCTGTTTCGAAGTTTAGCCTATATCCATTCCTTTGGAATCTGCCATCGGGATATTAAACCACAGAACCTCTTGTTGGATCCTGATACAGCTGTTTTAAAACTCTGTGACTTTGGAAGGTAAGTCAGCTTACAGAATAGTTTATATACAGAAATTTTTTATCATAGCATTGGCTATAAATGTCCATTAGTAAGAAAATGACCAGATAAATTCTAGTACATACACATATATAGTGATAAATTCAGCTATGAAATGAATGAAGCAGTTCTGTATGAGCTGAAAGGGAATGGTCTCTAGAAAGTATTAAATGAAAAAAAGCAAAGTCAAGACTATGTATACAGTATGCTGCTTGTTACATTTTAAAAACACAAAGAATGTGACTATATGTGTACAAATACATACCTGTCTATACATGGCTTATCTCTGGAATGAACATAATAGTCTCATAACATTGATTGGCCCTGGGCAAAGAAATTTGGGAATGTACTGTAGTTGAGAAATCTGCTTTTTTTCACTGGTTGTACTTCAAATATTGTTTGACTATATATTGTATGCATATACTCCATTTTAAACTAAAAACTATTTTTAAAATTTTTTTGATTATTGTATATCTGTGTATTATTTAAACTGTTTAACTTCAACATTTATCTCAATTTCGGTTCATGTAAAAGGTCTAGTATCTGTTTACTTCTTTTTCCTTTATTATTTAATCTTTTATTCTCTCTTCTCTTCTGCAAATCCCAACAAACTTTCTGCTTTCTTAAACTCATAATGAGATAATATAGTGTGAGTTTGTGATAAAACTTTATCCTTTGCATTTCCATAGTTTTTAGTATATCTCTGTGATCTAACCTTTCAACATGCATTCAAGCTTATTCCCATATAACTCAGGTTATTACCTTGCTAGTTGATTTCTGAATGAAGAGATCCCTGCATCAAGTAATCTCTTTTCTCTCATCTCTAAAATATCTCTGCATAACTTGGATTCTCTACAGTTTAATTTTTTATCATTGTCACAAATCCTTATTTTTTAATTTAGCTCTATAAATTATATGTCAACTCACATCAGCTGATATGTGTATTCCTACTTCTTTGTTATACTGTTTATATCAACTCATAGTTTAAATTTGGAGTTTAACAGGCTGTCTCTTGAGAGAGATTCTTAAATAACCCAACAAATCTATCGTAAGTTAGTTCTTTGTCTCACAACTGTGTCCTCTTCGACCATCCCCATTTTATTATTTGCTAATTTCATACACCTATTACAGGGCCACCTCACTTTGCAGTCTGTGACTGTCCTCTAAACATAAGAAAGGGTAAAAGATACTAATTCAAAATTATTATTTGATTGCTTAAGATAAAGTACTATTATTATCTGTAGAAAAAACTGCCCAATCTGATGAGTTTTACTATTAGGAATACCTTGTCTAAGAACAACTGACTACTGTGGACTATATAAGGACTGTGAAACACCAAGCTTAATAGAGATTCTATTCTTGGTCTTTCTCGCTCTCCATCTCTCTGTTATTCTTTCAAATAAATGTCTTTAAAATGAAATTTTTTTTTTGACAGGCAGAGTGGACAGTGAGAGAGAGAGACAGAAAAAGGTCTTCCTTTTGCCGTTGGTTCACCCTCCAATGGCCACCACTGCTGGCGCACTGCGGCCGGCGCACTGCGCTGATCCAAAGGCAGGAGCCAGGTGCTTATCCTGGTCTCCCATGGGGTGCAGGGCCCAAGCACTTGGGCCATCCTCCACTGCACTCCCGGGCCATAGCAGAGAGCTGGCCTGGAAGAGGGGCAACCGGGACAGAATCCGGCGCCCAGACTGGGACTAGAACCCGGTGTGCTGGCACCACTAGGTGGAGGATTAGCCTATTGAGCTGCGGCGTCGGCCTAAAATGAATTTTAGAAAACTATAACAGGCCCAATGTTGTGGCACAGTGAGTTGAGCCTTGTCTTGTGAGCACTCCATATTGGAGTATTCATTGAGTCCCAGAAACTCTTTTTCTAGTCCATCTCACTGATGTTGTGCCTGGGAAAGCAGGGGAATATGGTCCAAACATTTACGCTTCTGACACACACTTTGGGAGACCTGGATGGAGTCCAGGCTTCTGTCTTTTTTTTTTTTTTTTTTTTTTTTTTTTTTTTTTTTTGGACAGGCAGAGTGGACAGTGAGAGAGAGAGAGAGACAGAGAGAATTCCTTTTCCATTGGTTCACCCCTCAATGGCCGCTGCGGCCGGCGCACCGCGCTGATCCGATGGCAGGAGCCAGGTGCTTCTCCTGGTCTCCCATGGGGTGCAGGGCCTAAGCACTTGGGCCATCCTGCACTGCACTCCTGGGCCACAGCAGAGAGCTGGCCTGGAAGAGGAGCAACTCGGACAGAATCCGGCACCCTGACCGGGACTAGAACCCGGTGTGCCGGCGCCGTAGGCAGAGGATTAGCCTAGTGAGCCGCGGCGCCGGCCCGGGCTTCTGTCTTCAGCCTGACTCAACCCCAGCCTTTGCAGCCATTTGGGGAGTGAACCAGTGGATGATGAGAGATCTCTTTTTCACCCTGTATCTCCTCCTCTTTCTCTCTCTAACTCTGCCTTTCAAATAAATAAAATAGATCTTAAAAAAATTTTTTAAAGCATTGGTATGGACCTTTAACTTCGGACATAAAATAGATTTGTTCTAATGAATTTGGAATAAGGATTTCACTTGGGTGATAATAGCTTATTGTAAAATACCTTCTCTTAACACACCTAACTGCCTTTTTAGTTTTTTGGTTTTTTGTTTGTTTGTTTTTTGTTTTTTTGACAAGTAGAGTTATAGACAGTGAGAGAGAGAGAGAGAAAGGTCTTCCTTCACTCCCCAAATGGTCACTATGGCTGGCGCTGTGCTGGTCCGAAGCCAAGAGCCAGGTGCTTCTTCCTGGTCTCCCATGCGGGTGCAGGAGCCCAAGCACTTGGGCCATCCTCCACTGCCCTCCTGGACCACAGCAGAGAGCTAGACTGGAAGAGGAGCAACCGGGACTAGAACCCGGTGCCCATATAGGATACCGGTGCCACAGGTGGAGGATTAGCCAAGTGAGCTACATCTCCAGCCCCGGCCTTTTTAGTTTTTAAAAAAATTTGTGTGGGCAAGTAGGGTTTGGGAGATACTGTAGACTCCTAGGTATCAGGTAGGTAGTGAGTAAAAATATCACTGTCTTGCTAGTAATTCTTTACTTAATGAAACAAAGTCTAGAAATACTAGAGTTAGTTGGCCTGTCTAAACTCCAGCTATGTGTGACTGCTATATTATGTAGGGAATTTCATTAAGACTCATTTGCATGAAAAAGAACACAGTTCCATCAAGTAGTAGAAAAGTGTACAGGCACAAGGCTTCAAATAGGTGCTGCCTAAAAACATAGGTTGAAAGTTTTAATTTATGAATTAACTGCTGTATGTCATTACTTGAGGAAAGGATTAAAAAATAAACTTCAAAACTGGTGATAAAGAGAAAATGAGTTGAAATTAGAGGTATCACTGAGTAGAAATAAATGGAGGAAAAGAAAACCCAGGCTTTGAAATCCTTGTGACTGCTTTCATCTGTCCTTGCAGTGGTTTTCTTGTACCTGTACTTCAAATTGTTCTTGCGAAAATTTCTTGTTTTTTTTTTTTTTTACTAATTTGTTTTTGTTGCTTATATTTATTTATTATATTTATCTTTTATATTGCTATTTTTCTTTTTTTTAAAGATGTATTTATTTATTTGAAAGTCAAGAGTTCCAGAAAGGGAGAGACAGAGATCTTCTATCCATTGGTTCACTCCCCGGATGGCTTCAATGGCCTGGCCAAAGCCAGGAGGCAAGAAATTCTTCCAGATCTCCCGTGTGTGTGCAGGGCCCAAGCACTTATTCTATCTTCCATTGCTTTTCCTAAGCCATTAGCAGAGAACTTGATCAGAAATGGAACAACCAGGATTTGAACCAGTGTCCATATGGACAGGTAGTGGCTTTACCTGCTATGCCACAATGCCAGCCCCTTTTGATATTACTTTATGTCAAAATGGTTAGTTTCTACAATAGCTTATTTATTTTGATTATTTCAGGTTATTCTAAGAGAACATCTCAAAAAAGTTATAGTTTGAAATATAGTATGAAATATTGTTTTTAAAGAATTTACTGGCTGGTGCCGCGGTTCAATAGGCTAATCCTCCGCCTGCAGCACCAGCACACCGGGTTCTAATCCTGGTCGGGGTGCCAGATTCTGTCCCGGTTGCTCCTCTTCCAGTCCAACTCTCCGCTATGGCCCGGGAGTGCAGTGCAGGATGGCCCAAGTGTTTGGGCCCTGCACCCGCATGGGAGACCAGGAGAAACACCTGGCTCTTGTCTTCAGATCAGTGTGGTACAACAGCCTTAGCGCGCCTGCCACGTTGGGGGATGAACCAACGGAAAAGGAAGACCTTCCTCTCTGTCTCTCTCACTGTCCACTCTGCCTGTCCAAAAAAAAAAAAAAAAGAATTTACTAATGCGTTAGGTTCTTAGGACCACAGCAAATCCGTGATAATTACTACAACACAATTCTCATCAATTTAAATATTAATGTAATAAAACCAGGAGAACAGATTCAATGTAATTCATAAATATAATTCTTAGAATGTAACAATCCTTCCCTCCCCATTGCTTCCCTCCCTCTTTTCCTTCTCCTTCCTTTTCCTCTCTTTCTTGCTTTCTTTTTGTAATTTTTGAGATCACATTTTTATTTACATCATAGTCAAAGGCTTAATACTCCACTAAATGAATAAGTTCAGCAAGTAAAGAGATCTTAGTTCAGTGGGAATTTATGTAAGACTATAAACAATAATTGAAGGAGAAGATGACCATTTTATTTCTATACAGTAAATTTAAAAATAAACAGATTATTAAGTCTGTAGTAGTATGTCATTCTTAACCATTGGTTTGACAAAAGTATATTTTCAGCCATACTGATACACACAGGCATTTCTTTTTGTTTGTTTTAATTTCTTTTTTAATTTTAGCTCCCACATATAAGGGAGAACATAAGTATTTGCCTTTTTGTGTCTGGCTTATTTCAGTCAGCATGCCGTCCTTGAGTTACATCCATTTTGATGCAAATAGTAGAATTTGATTCATTTTTATACCTGAATAGTAGCCTGTGTTTTCTTTATCCATTCATCCATTGATGGGCACCTTGGTTGATTCCATATTTTGACTATTATGAACAGTACTGCTATAAGCATGACAATTCAGTTATCTCCATGATACAATGAGTTTGTGTCTTTTGGGATTACTGGGTCCTATGGCTACCATACAGTGGCTATACTAATTCACATTCTCACTAACAGTAAATAGGAGTTCCGCTTTCTCTACATCCTTGCCAGCATGTGTTGCTTTACTCTCTATCTTTTGGATGATAGCCATTCTGACAGGGATGAAGTGATATCTCCTTATGGTCTTGATTTGCATTTCCCTGATAGCTTATGATGTTGAGCATTTTAAAAATATATTTATAAGCCATTTGTATTTTTTTAAGATTTTTTGTATTGATTTGAAAGGTACAGTTATGGACATAGAGAGGGAGAGACAGAGAGAAAGGTCTTCCATCCATTGGTTCACTCCCTAAATGGCCTCAACAGCTAGAGCAAGCCAAACTGAAGCCGGGAGTTAGGAGCTTCTTCCCAGGTCTCTCACAGGGGTGCAAGGGCCCAAACACTTAGTTTGTCTTCAGTTGCGTTTCTAGGCTATAAGCAGAGAGCTGGATTGGAAGAGGAGCAGCCAGGACATGAACCAGTGCCCATATAGGATGCCAGCACCGCAGACAGAGGCTTAGCCTAATATGCCACAGTGCCAGGCTACTGTGTTTCTTCTTTAGAGAGCTGTCTATTGAGGTTCTTTGCACATTTCTTAATGGGATTGATGGTTTTTCTGTTGTTGAATTTCTGAGTTGCTGATATATTCTGGATATGAATCCTTTGTCAGATAGGTAGCTTGCAAATATTATTTCCCATTCTGTTGGCTGTCTCTTCACTCTATTGATTGTTTCCTTTGCTATGCAGAAGTTTCTGATTTTGTTATAGTCCCATTTGTCTAATTTTGCTTTTGTTGCCTCTGTTTTGTGGATCAATTCTAAGAAGTCATCACCTATGCCAGTGTCTTGAAATGTGACCCCCTACATTTTCTTCCATTAACTTCAAAGTCTCATGTCTTAAATTTAGGTCTTTGACCTAGCTTGAGTTAATTTTTGTATATGGTAAGAAGTAGGGATCTAATTTCATTTTTCTGCATATATACCCACTTTTGCTAGCACCACTTATTGAAGAGATTGTCCTTTCTCCAGTATATGGTCTGGACACTTTTGTCAAAAATCAGTTGGCTCTATTATGTGGATTTTTTTTCTGGACTCTCTATTCTGTTCCACTGTTTTAATTACTATAGATTACTATAGTAATTAAGTATTTTAGAAGGATAATTTGAGTCAGAGAACATCTAAACTCACAACATCAGAGTTTCATAGGCTTTGGATCATATCTGTAAATCATATATATGCTGTAACATTGAAGCACTGTCTTTTTGCATTTTGTACAATAATGAATGTTTAGACAGTTAATAAATTGATCAAATGTGGAAAAATAAAGCAGACTGAGTCTATAACCCTTGAAATATTCACCCAAGTCAAAAGTTGAATAGTAAAACAGTGACAAAATTTTCCACATTTTAAAAGAAACACACTGGGTGATGAGTATTCAACTTAAATGAGAGTACATCGGAAATTTCAAGGAAGATAAACGGTAAGTGTAGGATGGACATTTGGTGCAGAGGTTAAGTAGTTGCTTGGGGTGCTCACTTCTGAATTCATCATGGTTGGAAGTAGAAGAGCTAGGACTCTAATCCAGCTTCCAGCTGATGTGCGTCCTAGGAGGGAGCAGAAGATGACTCAAATACTTTGATCCTGCCACCCACATGAGAGAACCAGATGGAGTTCTAGGCCTCTACCCTTCACCTGGCCCAACCCTGGCTGTAATAGTAGTAGGCATTTGGGAAGTGAACCACTGGATGGAGGATCTCTTTCTCTCTCTGCCTTTTTGTTTTTTCTCTGTGTGTCTCTCTGCCTTTCAGATAAAATGAAAGTAAATAAATAAAAATTTCAATGTATTTTGGTACAAAAATTTTTGAAATCCATACATAAGCTGAGCCTTCAAAAACTCCATGGAAAATGCATATGGAAAAAGTCTGCTGGCCGGCGCTGTGGCTCGATAGGCTAATCCTCCACCTGCGGCACTGGCACACCGGGTTCTAGTCCCTGTCGGGGTGCCGGATTCTGTCCCAGTTGCTTCTCTTCCAGGCCAGCTCTCTGCTGTGGCCCGGGAGAGCAGTGGAGGATGGCCCAAGTGCTTGGGCCCTGCACCCCATGGGAGACCAGGATAAGCACCTGGCTCCTGCTTTCGATCAGCGTGGTGTGCCGGCCGCAGCGCGCTAGCCACGGCGGCCATTGGAGGGTAAACCAGTGGCAAAGGAAGATCTGTCTCTCTGTCTCTCTCTTACTGTCCACTCTGCTGGGGCGGGGGGGGGGGGGAGAAAGAAAGAAAGGAAGGGAGGGAGGGAGGGAGGGAGGGAGGGAGGAAGGGAGAGAGAAAGAGAGAGAGAGAGAAATGAAAAGTCTGCATGTATTTCAAGTTTTTGCACCAAATTAATGTATATATTTTTAAAAATATTTATTTATATAAAAGGCACAGTTACAGAGAGAGGAGAAAGAGAGAGAATGAATGAATGAATGAATGGATGGGGATATTGATCTTCCATCCATGGGTTACTGCCGAAATGGCCGCAATGGCTGGAGCTGGGCTCATCTGAAACTAGGAGTCAGGAGCTTCTTCTGGGTCTCCCACATAGGTACAGGGGCCCAAGGACTTGGCCATCTTTTGCTACTTTCCCAGGCACATTAGCTGGCAGCTGGATCAGAAGCAGCCAGGACTCGAACTAGAGCTCAAATGGGTTGCTGGCGATGGCTCTACCCACTACACCACAGTGCCAGCCCCACATTAATGTATATTTTAATTCCATTTTCTTAAGATTTTTTTGATACCTGTTCCTTTTCTGCTGTTCTATGTATTTAGGGATGGAATTCAGAAAACAGTGAAACAGAAAAAAATTGGACTTTTATAATTCTGTAACTTTCCATCCCTTTTTTTAGGCAGCAATTATAAACTGCTTTCTTGAAAAGTTAATTTTTCTTTCTTTTTGCAAAGTGATGTAAAATTATAAATTTCTTTTGTGGGAGGTAGTTGTGGTTTCTTTTACATATGTGCTATAGTTGCAATGATATGGATCTGAAATAAACATTTTGATTTTTTGAATAACAGTCTAAGTTCTGTTATGGTTTAGATTTAAAGCATATCTGCTTTTTTGTTGTTGTCGTTATTAGTGCAAAGCAGCTGGTCCGAGGAGAACCCAATGTTTCGTATATCTGTTCTCGGTACTATAGGGCACCAGAGTTGATCTTTGGAGCCACTGATTATACCTCCAGTATAGGTAAGTACTGAATCCTAATATAATGCATGTATATATTAATTACATTCTGGTTTTAATAATTTGGTACTATTAATCTATAATTTCACTTTTGTAGAAAGATAAATATACCATGTAATACATTTCTTCTTAATAATAAGATGCTGAAATGGAATTTTTAAAATTTCACCTTTAATATGGCCAGTGTTTGGTGTGGCAGTTAAGATGCCGCTTGGGGTGCCTGCATCCCATAACTGGAGTGCCTGAATTTGAGTCCCAGCTGTGCTCTGGATCCCAGCTTCCTGCTGATGCACACTGTGAGAGGCAGCATATGATAGCTCAGGTAATTATGTCTGTGCCCCATGTGAGAGACCTGGGTTGAATTGCTGGCTCCCAGTTTTGTTCCAACCCAGCCCTGGCTATTACAGGCATTTGGGGAATGAACTGATAGATGGGAGATGTCTCTCTGTTTTTTGCCTCTCTCTGTGTTTCTCTCTCTCTCTCTCTCCCTCACTCCCTCTGTCTTTCCCTCCCTTCTTCCCCTAAAACTCTGCCTTTAAATCAATGATATTTTTCAAAATTTCACCTTTTAGAATTTAAGATATACCTACTGTCTTAAGGCTTCAAATAAATGCTAGTAGTATACCTTTGCTTAACTTTGTTTTTAAAAATCTTTCTGAATACTCAACTTCTGAGTGAATATTCATCATTTGGAGAATTTGTTTAATGCAACGTTATTTCATAGGATTTTTCAAGGTGGCTGAATAGGTGTACCCAGCATTGGCTTTCTCCTTCACAGAGAAGAATGAAGACAGAAAAATAGCTGAATTTCCAGAGCATAGGCTGCAGTGTGCCTCCGTCTTAAGAAAGGAATCGCTTTCAGAATCCATTCTGCCCCTATAGGCAGAAGCTTCTGCATATCCCCATCCCTGATGCCCCATAGATATTCCACCACAGTAGCAAAACAGTTTGTATGGTCACAAACCCAACTAGACTGAACAGAGTGATGGTGACCCCAGCATCTAGCCCACTTAAAGCTCTGTACTATAAGATACACAGGCTATAGAACAGCAGGGGACCTTGTCTCTAGTACCCTAGAAATAGAGGTACCTGCCCTCTCATATCTGGGACATGTCCACCGTCCTCCTCTACCCCGCCCCATCCCTATCGTCCACCACCCAAGACATTGCTCACTCCTTATGGGACTCAGCATTCAGCCCAGATTGCCCTCCAGCAGTGCTCCTGAAATGCCAGTGCTGGACCCATGCAGCTCCACTGGAACTGAGGAGTACCCCAGACCCCCACCACAACCAGTAGCATCTATTAGAATAGAAGAAGGTAGAAGTAAAGTGTACTGTGGCATGCAAAGAATTTTTTTTTAACATGGGAGCCACCCCTTAAGTGAATGGCAGAAGTGATCCAGCAGATGTGTAAATATCAGCGTAAGGATCAAGAAACATCAAAAAGGAAGGCAATATGATGCTTCCAGAGGAACACGATAAAGCTTTAGGAACAGACTCCAAAGAAAAGAAGGTTGATGAAATGCCTGATCAGGAACTCAAAGAGTTACAAGAGAATATAAACAGATAGACAGCTTTACAGAATCAGGAAATCAATGCATGGCATGACATGATTAAGACATTTAGCAAAGATACATAGACCTTAGAAAAGAACTGAACAGAAATTTTGGAAATGAATAACTGAGTAAAGCAAGGAAAAAGAATTTGGAAGACTGAACAACAGATTAGATCAAGCAAATGAAAGAAGATCTGAACTTGGAGTGAGGATTGCAGTGTGATGTGCTAAGCCACCATTTGGAACTCCTGCATTCCCATATTAGAGTGTCAGTTTTGTTAGGGCAACAGATGGCGGCCTAAGTGTTTGGGTCACTGCCACCCATGTGCAAACCCAGATGAAGTCCAAGCTCCTTGCTTCAGCCTGGACCAGCCCTGGCTATTGTGGGCATTTGTGGAGTGAATCAGCCAATGGAAGATCCCTATCTCTGTCTCTTCCTCTCTCTGCCTTTCAAAAACGTAGACCTTTTTTTAATTATAAAAAGAGTATCTGAACTTGAAGATAGATCTTAAGAAAAATTCCAGTCAAACAAAAAAGAAAAATCAATAAAGACAGTCTCCCAGATTTCTAGGATACCATTAAAATGAAGCAGTATTTGAAGTTTGGGATCCCTGAAGGAGAAGACAGGAATAAAATCATAGTAAAACTTTTCAACATGTCATATCATAGTGATACCATATGTGAAAACATCCTCAAAGTGGAGAAAGATATGGATATCTAAGTACAAGAGACCCATATAATCCCAAATAGAAATGGTCAGGAAAATCCTCATTGTGACTTATTTATAGTCAAATTCTCAAAAGTACCATACAAAAAGAGAATTCTTTTTTTAAAAAAAATTTATTTATTTGAGAGGTAGAGTTACAGAGAGGGAGAGATAGAGAGAAAAGTCTCACCCACGGGTTCACTCCCCAGATGGCCGTTAACAGTCAGAGCTGAGCTGATTGGAAGCCAGGAGCTTCTTCCAGGTCTCCCATGCAGGTGCAGGGGCCCAAACACTTGTTCCATCTTCTGCGACTTTCCAGGCCATAGCAGAGAGCCAGATTGGAAGAAGAGCAGCCAGGACCCAAACCAGAGCCCCTATGGGATGCCGCCACTGCAGCCAGAGTCTTAGCCCAGAAATCCACAGCGCTGACCCCAAAAAGTGAATTCTAAAATTTGCAAGAGAAAATGCCAAGTCACATTTAAGGGAACACTCATTAGACTAGCAAGATATTTTTTTCTTGCTTGCCAAGAATATTATATCTGGCAAAGCTATCATTTATAGATGAAGGGAGAAAATAAAGACTTTCTAATACAAGCAAAAACAGGAAATTAATCACCACCAGACTATCAGCTTCTTATGATCATAGCTTGAATACCTGAGAGAAAATAAGGAAAAAGGAAAAAGAACATTTTTGCCATTTAGGAGGTTCACAGTCCAGTATCATCCATCCCCATTGACTTGGCATCTGACAAGGGTGATGGATGGTGGAATATATACAGAGAAGGAATCACATGGTGATCCACAAAGCAGACAAATGAAACAGACTCAGCCCTGTTGCCTCTCCTAATAAACTTATGATTAATTGTGATGTTTCACCTTGTAGCCTAATTCCCAGAGGCCCTACCTTCAGACTTCATAATTGCATTAAGTTTCAACTCTCCTAGCACTTTTTTTTTTTTTTTTTTTTTTTGACAGGCAGAGTTAGAGAGAGAGAGACAGAGAGAAAGGTCTTCCTTTTCCATTGGTTCACCACCCAAATGGCTGCTACGGCCGGCGCGCTGCGCCGATCCGAAGCCAGGAGCCAGGTTCTTCCTCCTGGTCTCCTATGTGGGTGCAGGGCCCAAGGACTTGGGCCATCCTCCACTGCACTCCCAGGCAACAGCAAAGAGCTGGATTGGAAGAGGAGCAACCGGGACAGAATCCCACACCCCAACCGGGACTAGAACCCGGTGTGCCGGCGCTGCAGGCGGAGGATTAGCCAAGGGAGCCGTGGTGCCGGCCTTCTAGCACTATTAGCATAAGATTTTAATTCTATTTAAAAATTTTTATTTTGATGGAGCATGCTAGTGCTCTACCATCCACTGGTTCACTCAAGAAATACATGTCATTGCCCAAACCCAAGCTGGGAACTGGGAACTTAATTCTGGTGTCTCATGTGGATGACAGTAACCCAATTACTTCAGTCGTCACCACTGCTTCCCAGGGTATGCATTAGCGGGAAGCTGAAATCAGAAGCAGAGCCAGAATGTGAACCAAGGCACTCTTAATATGAGGTGTGGTCATCTCAAGTGGTATCTTAACCACTAGGCCAAATGCCCATTCCAGACTTTGGAATTGAAATGCCTACGTTATTTGGTAAACCAAATCATGTTCAACCTATAGCACTAACCTTATAAGACACATTGATTACTCCTCCCTTCTCCTTCAGGGATTCCTAAACCAAGACCAAAATTAGTACAAGAGGAGCCGTAACAAAGAGCAGAAATAAATGAAAGAGATTAAGAAAAACAATACTGAAAAATATTTGATTTCTTGGAAATGTAAACAGCATCAACAAACTATTTAATAGTTTTCAATAAAAAAAACAACAAGATTTATGTAAGTAATATCAGAGTTGAAAAGAAAGACATTTCGACTGATAGCATAGAAGTAGAGTCATTAGGGACTGTTAGCAACAACTGCATGCCAACAGATTGGAAGATTCAAAAGAAATGGATACATTTATAGACAAAATAACCTGCCAGAGTTGAACCATGAGGTTGTAGAAACCCTGTCCAGACCCATGATAAATAACAAGAATGAATCAGTAATAGAATGTCTTCCCAAAAAAAAAAAAAAAAAGCTGAGGACCCCATTGCTTAATGGCTGAGTTCTTCCAAACTTTTAAGGAAGAATTAACACCAGCCGTTCTAAAACTATTGTTAAAAATTTAAAGAGAGGGAACCTTTCTAAACTCATTAAATAAGACCAGCATTACTCTGATACCAATGCCAGACACAGGTCATAAAAGGAAGGAATGGAGGGAGGGAAAGAGGAAGGAAGGAAAAAGAAATTTGCAGATTATTTTCACTGATTAACAAAGATCCAAAAGTTCTCAACAAAATATTGGCAGACTGAATCCACTATCACATCAAAAAAAATCAACCAGCGTAATCAGTTGAGATTTTTCTGAGGGATGTAGGGATGATCCAACATACACAAGTCAATAACATAATATGTCAACAGAATGAAGGTCAAAAGTCATATGGTAATCTCAGTAGATGTAGGACAAACATTAAATAAAATCCAGCATCCTAAACAAATTAAGAATAAAAGAATTATGGTTCAGCATAATGAAGGCTATCTGTGACATAACACAAGCCTCATTGTACTAAATAGAAAAAAGCTGAAATTGTTTCTTGTAAGGTCTGGACCTAGGTAAGGATGTTCACTCTCAGCATTCTTATTCAGAATTGTATTGGAAGTGTTATCCAGAGCAGTTAGGTAAGAGAAAGAAAAGGTATACAAATAGGAAAGGAAGAAGTCAAATTATGCTTGTGTTTAGATGGTATGATTCGATTTGTAGAAAATTATGAAGACTCCTCCCAGATACTATTGGATCTGATAAGTGAATTCAGTAAAAGTTGTGGGATACCATAATCAGCGTTTTTATAAGCCAGTAGTTCACTTGCGGAAAAGAAAAAAATCAAAGAAGCAGTCGCATTCACAATAAGTACCCCCAAAAGAACTTTCATAGGAATAAATTTAGCCAAATATGTGAAAAACTTCCACAATGAAAATTATAAAGCCTTGATGAAGGAAATTGAAGAAGACACAAAAAGTGGAAGGACATGGATTGAAAAAAGTAATGTTAAACTATTCATGCTATCTATAGAGATTTACAGATTCAAATGCAACCCTTTTCAAAATACCAATGGCATTCTTTGCAGAACTGGACAAAACATTCCTAAAATTAATACATTAACAGAAAAGCCCCTGATTATGCAGTGCAATCCTAAACAAATATAACAAAGCTAGAGACATCACAATGCCTGATTCAGAACTATTACAAATAAAATTATATAGTACTGTATAGTACTGACTTAAAAACAGACACATAGACCCATGGAACACAATAGAGATTCCAAAAGTGAATCCACACACCTATAGCCAATTAACAAAGAATCACTCCACAAAAGCATCAAAAACATAAACTGAAGAAAGGATAGTCTCTTCGTAAATGGTATAGGGAGAACTGGATATCCACATTCAGAAGATTGAAAATTTGACCCCTGCTGCTCTTCCTATACAAAAAAATCAACTGAAAATTGATTAATCAAAGATTTAATTTGTAAGACCTGAAATGATGAAGCTGCTAAAATAAAGCATAGGAAAAATACTTCCAATACATTGGGATAGGTAGTGATTTTATGGATAGGACCCCAAAAGCATAGGCAACAAAAGGAAAAATTGACAATTGAGATTATATCAGACTAATAAGCATTTGCATATCCAAAGAAAAATTTTAAGAGTGGCAGAGGATTTTTATACTCTACTCATCTGAAAGCATTAATATCCAGACTATATAAGGAACTCAAAAAAAACTCACTAACAACAATAACAAATCAATTTAAAATGTGAAAATGATATTGAATAGAGTCTTAGCAAAAACAAATAAATTTATGAAAAAAAAAGCTCAACATCATTAGCCATCAGGGAAGTATGTATCAAAGCCATCGCTTGGTTAGAAAGATTTATCAGAAAGTTTTTTTTTTTTTTTTTTTGAAAAAAATAGCAGATATTGGTGAGGATGTGGACAAGGAGGAGCCTTACACACTGTTGGTATGGGGTATGTTAGTGCAGCCATAATGGAGAAGAGTGGAGATTACTTAAAAAAACTGAAATTAGATCTACCATATGCCCTAGCTGTCCTGCTCTTCACAATAGCAAACAGAAGCCTGCACTCCCATATTTGTTGCTCCACTACCTAAAATAGCCAAGATATGCAATCACTCTACATCAGCAAATTAACAAATATAGAAAATGTGGTGTATATACACAGAGGAATATTATTCAGCCATCGGAAAGAATGTTATGCTATCATTTACAACAAAATGAATGGGACTGGAAAATATGATGTTAAGTGAAATAAGTCAGTCTCAAAAAGATGAATACCACATGTCTGTCTCGTGTGGATCAAACAAAAAAAAAGTTCATTTGAATGTAGGATGTTGATTACTAAATTTTGGGAAAGGAGCGATGGAGAGGTGGAGGGCAATTGGGTAACAGGTGCCAGAACACAGAAGAAATAAGTCCTAGCTTCTATAGCATAGAGGAGTGACTATAGTTCACAATAACCTTTTATACATTTTATGAACAGATAGAGGAGAGGAGCTCAAAGACAGCAAGCACAAAAGTGCTTGATTTGATCAGTACAGGTTCTGTACATTCTTGATCTGCTGTAATTTCTTCTATCTCCTTTTAACTTTGTAGCTAGAAGTAATCAGAGAGAGCATGACCACTGGGCATGGAGAGAAAGCTAAGATAGAATTAGTTACCTTAGGCAGGTAGAGGCCAAAATTATTTTACTTTTATACATTATCTCTGAATAGGGTTCCTTAGTCCAAAACTTAGACACACATACGCAAATAATGAACATACAGACCAAAAAACCCCACACTATCAGTGAACATACAGACCAAAAATCCCCACACTATCAGAAAACTAAAGAGTAAGACAAAACCATAAGTTAGGACAGTTTTTTTCCTTCTTGATAGAGGTAAAAATTCTCTTACTAGAACAAATAGCCCTAAATAAAACAAATTAACATTTATTTTTTGCCAAAGGGCAGAATCCCAAGTACACTATCATTTGTATCAAGGGCTGGAAGTTTTACCCACCATTTCTTTTGTACCATCAGTGTAAATTTTAATACAGTGGAAAATGCATATTCTTATGAAAATAGTTTTCCCTTCCAGGACCTCTGAAAGTGTGCAGAGGTTACAGGGTTCCACAGATCATGTTTTGAGACCTGCTTCTCTAGAGCATGGAGAGTATAATAATGTGTATTGTATGTAATGCTCAAAGTCTCATCATGGCTGCATTGTCTGCATGTATTAAGGAACAAATGAGAAATAGTACAAAGAATGTTTTGCTTAAAGTGGACTTGGATTTGATATCAAGTTTATTATTTAACTTAGCTGTAGAGGTCACTAACAGTTCGGTCTACATTTCTGAGTGGCTATAGTGATTAAATGTTATCGAAAGTACTATTGGAAATATAAAGTAGCAGTAGCAGTATTCTGTTTGTGGTATTTGTTAACTTGACTTTCCCCAAGAACAAATTTCAGCCCTTTGCCTTTGGGGATGTTATTGGGCTTTCCAGCTGCATTATTTGTTATTCAGGTTTATGATGATATGTATCCAAGATACTAGGGTGAGTTGGAACAGTGTCCCCTAAAATAAAGGCAGTTTAATTTTCTAAAAAAGTCATAACCACATCATTTGACACATTAGTGAACATATATATAACCTGGTTCATTCTGATTGCTACCTAGCAAGCCTAGATTTGTCCTTCCTTTTTAGATTTAGTATACTTGCTTCTTGAGGCACTGTAAGATTTGTATACAGATTTTTTAAATGAAGTTATTTGGAAATATTTTAATACAGGCACTTTTTTAAGTGTTTTTTACAACAATGTTTGAATTAAAAGACTAGGTGGTTCTGACTACTCTTGTCATTATATGAGATTACCCTGAATGCTCCTGATCTCATCTGATCGCAGAGGATACTTCAAAAAGTTCATAGCAGGGGCCAGCGCTGTGGCATAGTAGGTTGAGCCTCCCCCTCTGGCACTGGCATTCCATATGGGTGCTTCTTTGTTACCCGGCTGTTCTTCCAATCTAGCTCTCTGTTATGACCTGGGAAAGCTGTAAGAGATGGCCCAAGTTCTTGGGCCTGCACCTGTGCGGGAGACCTGGAAGAAGCTCCTGGCTCCTGGCTTCAGATTGGCCCAGCTCCGGGCCATTGTGGCCATCTGTAGAGTGAACCAGTGAATGGAAGACCTTTTTCTCTGTCTCTCCCTCTCTCTCATTTCTGTCTCTCAAATAAATAAAATCTTTTTTAGAAGGTTTTTATTTAATGAATATAAATTTCATATGTGCAGCTTTTAGGAATATAGTGGTTCTTCCCACCCATTCCCACTCCCGCCCTCGCACCCCCATTCCCATCCCACCTCCTACTCCCTCTCCCATCCCATTCTTCATTAAGGTTCATTTTTTAATTGACTTCATATAAAGGAGACCAACTCTATACTAAGTAAAGATTTCAACAGTTTGCACCCACACAGACACATAAAATATAAAGTACAGTTTGAAGACAAGTTTTACCGTTAATCCTCATAGTACACCTCATTAAGGACAGAGGTCCAACATGGGGAGTAAGTGCACATTGACCCCTGTTGTTAACAATTAACACTTATTTTTGATGTCAGTGACCACCTGAGGCTCTTAACAAGAGCTGCCAAGGTTATGGAAGCATTTTGAGTCCACAAACTGTCGGTATTTAGACAGGGCCATCTGCAAAATGGAAGTTCTTCTCTTCAGAGAAAAGTACATCCTTCTTTGATAGCCTTCTTTCCACTGGGGTCTCACTCACAGAGATCCTTCATGCGGTTTTTGCCACTATGTATGACTTTCCATGCCTGAAATGTTCTCATGGGATTTTCAGCCAGATCCAAATGCCTCAGGGGCAGATTGGGAGGGCAGAGTGCTCTTTAGGGCATTTGTCATTCTATGAGTCTGCTGTGTGGACTGCTTCCCATGTTGGAACTTTCTCTCCTTTGTAATTCTAACTATTGTTATTACCAGACACTTGGTCTTATTTATGTTGATCCCTTTGACACTTAATCCTATCGGTATGATCAATTTCATGCTTAATATGATCATTTCATCATATAACATGGGATTAGTACCACCCAGCTTACTGGGATTTGGAGTCCCATGGCAAGTTTTTAGCTTTACCCTTGGGGGTAATGTGTAGGAATGTGTGCCAAAGTGTACAGCTCTTCCCTCTCTCATTCTCACTCTTATGTTTAACTGGCATCTATTTTCAGTTGACTTAATACACCTATGATTAATTCTATGTTAAGTAAAGAGTTTAGCCAACAGCATTAAGTAGAAAAAAAGAATAAATAAAAAAATAAAATGAAATAATAAGCTGTTTAACAGTCAAGACAAGGGCTGTTCAAGTAATTTCTTCTCATAGTGTCAATTTCACTTCTACAGGTTACCTTTCAGGTGCTTTGTTAGTTATCACAGATCAGGGAGAACATATGGTATTTGTCCCTTTGGGACAGGCTTATTTCATTAGTATGCTGTTTTCCAGATTCATCCATTTTGTTGCAAATGACCTAGTTTCATTTTTTTTTAAACCACTATGTAGTATTCCATAGAGTACATATCCCATAGTTTTTTTTATCCAGTCTTCCGTTGATGGGCATTTAGGTTGATGCCATGTCATAGTTGTTGTGAATTGAACTTCAATAAACATGGAAGTGCAGATGACCTTTTTATGTACTGATTTCATTTCCTTTGTGTAAATTCAGAAGAGTGGGATAACTGGGTTGTATGGTAAGACTATATACAGATTTCTGAGGTATCTCCAAACTCTCTTCCATAGTGGTATTACCAGTTTGCATTCCACCAACAGTGGATTAGGATACCTTTTTCCCTACATCTCACCAGCATTTGTTGTTTTTTGTATTGTTGGTTTTTGCATGAAAGCCATTCTAACTGGGGTGAGGTGAAACCTCATTGTGGTTTTCATTTGCATCTCCCTGATGGCTAGTGATCCTGAGCATTTTTTCATGTATCTGTAGGCCATTTGGATTTCCTTTTTTGAGAAATGTCTATTTAAGTCCTTTGCCCACTTCTTGACTGGGTTGTTTGTTTTGCTATTGAGTTTTTTGATTACTTTATATATTCTGGTTATTAATCCTTTATCAGTTGCACGGTTTGCAAATAATTTCTCCCATTCTGTTGATTGCCTCTTTACTTTCCTGTTTCTTTTGCTTTATAGAAGCTTCTCGGTTTTATGTAATCCCACTTGTTAAACTTGGTTTTTATTGCCTGTGCCTGTGGGGTCTTTTCCAGGAACTCTTTGGTTATGCCAATGTCTTGCAAGGTTTCCCCAATGCTGTCTAGTAAATTGATGGTATTGGGTTGTAGATTTAGGTCTTCCATTTTTATTATGTCTTTGTCTATTTCTTCCCTTAAAGTTTTGTAATTTTCATCGTAGAGGTCTTTGACTTCCTTGGTTAAATTTATTCCAAGGTATTTAAATTTTTTTGTAGCTGTTGTGAATGGGATTCACCTTAGAAGTTCTTTCTCAGCCATGGTATTATCTGTGTATACAAGGGCTATTGTTTTTTCTGTGTTGATTTTATATCCTGCTGTTTTACCAAACCCTTCTATGAGTTCGAGTAGTCTCCAAGTGGAGTCTTTTGGGTCCCCTATATATATAATCTTATCGTCTGCAAATAAGGATAGTTTGACTTCATCCTTACTGATTTCAATCCCTTTGATTTCTTTTTCTTGCCTAATGGCTCTGGTTCAAACTTCAGGACTATATTGAATAGCAGTGGTGAGAATGGACATCCTTGTCTGGTTCCGGATTTCAGTGAGAATGCTTCCAACTTTTCCCCATTCAATAGGACCCTGGCCATGGATTTGTCATAAATTGCCTTGATTATGTTGAGGAATGTTCCTTCTAGACCCAATTTGCTTAGAGTTTTCATCATGATAGGCTGTTGTGTTTTATCAAATGCTTTCTCTGCATCCATTGAGATAATCATATGGCTTTTGTTCAATTTCTTAACGTGATATATCACATTGATTGATTTGTGAGTGTTGAACCATCCCTGCATAACAGGGATAAATCCCACTTGGTCCTTGTGAATGATCTTTCTGATTTATTGTTGAATTCGATTGGCCAGAATTTTGTTGAGGATTTTTGCATCTATGTTCATCTGTATGTATGGTCATATGTATGGTCTGTATTACTCTCTCTGTTGCATCTTTTCCGGATTTAAGGATTATGGTGATGCTGGCTTCACAGAAAGAACTTGGGGGGATTCCCTCCCTTTCAATTGTTTTGAATAACTTAGAAGAATTGGAGTTAGTTCTTCTTTAAATGTCTGGTAGAATTCAGCTGTGAAGCCATCCAGTCCTAGGCTTTTCTTTGTTGGGAGGGCCTTTATTACTGATTCCATTTCCATCTTGGTTATGGGTCTGTTTAGGTTTTCTGTGTCTTCATGGCTCAATTTAGGTAGGTTGTATATCTCCAGGAATCTGTCCATTTTTTCTAGGTTTCCCAGTTGGTTGGCATACATCTCTTTGCAGTAATTTCTGTTGATTCTTTTTATTTCTGTGGTGTCTGTTGTTACATTTCCTTTTTTATCTGTAATTTTATTGATTTTGGTCTTCTCTCTCCCTTTTTTTTTTTTTTTTTGTTAGTTGGGCCAATGGTGTGTCATTTTTTTAAATATAGCTCTTCATTTTGTTAATCTTTTGTGTTTTTTTGGATTCAATTTTTTTTTTATTTCTAACTTTAATTATTTCTTCTGCTTTTGGATTTGGCTTGCTGTTTTTTTTTTTCCCCCTAGATCTTTGAGGTACATAGATAGTTCATTTATTTGGTGCCTTTCTAGTTTCTTGACGTAGGCACCAATTGCTATAAACTTTGCTCTCAACACTGCTTTTGTTATATCTCACAACTTTTGGTATGTTGTATTGTCATCTTCATTTGTTTCCAGAAATTTTTTGATTTCTTTTTTGATTTTTTTCCTATGACCCACTGTTCATTGAGTAATGTGTTGTTCATTCTCCATGTGTTTGCATATGATGTAGAGATTTTTGATTTGTTGATTTCCAGCTTCATTGCATTGTGGTCTGAGAAGATGCATGGTATGTCTTCAGTTTTTTTTTTTTAATTTGCTGAGACTTGCTTTATGGCCTAGCATGTGGTCAATCCTAGAGAAAGTTCCATGTACCAGAAAGAAATATGTGTACTCTTTGTTTGTAGGGTGGAAGGTTCTGTAGATATTTGCTAGGTGTTTTTGGTCAATGGTGTCGATTAACTCTGTTGTTTCCTTGTTGATTTTCTATCTGATTGATCTGTGCATTGCAGAAAGTGGGGTATTGAAGTCCCGCATTACTATTGTATTTGACTCTATCTCCCTTTAAATCCTTTAACATTTCTTTTAAATAGCCATGTGTCCTTTAGTTAGGTGTATATACATTTATAATAGTCACATCTTCCTGTTGAATTGATCCTTTGATCATTATATAATGTCCTTCTTTGTAACTCTTGATGCTTTTTGTGTTAAAGTCTATTTTGTCTGATATTAGGATGGCCACACCAGCTCTTTTTTTGGTTTCTGTTAGCATGGATTATCTTTTTCCATCTTTTCACTTTCAGTCTGTGAGCATCTTTGTTGGTAAGATGTGTTTCTTACGGGCAACAAATAGATAGGTTTTCTTTTTTAGTCCATTCAGCTAATCTGTCTTTTAACTGAGAAGTTGAAACCATTTACATTCAGTGTTACTATTGTTAAGTACCAACTTTGCCCTGTCATGTTTCTGTAAATAGTTCTGTTTATGTACTTTGGTTTTCATTTGTTCTTTTGCTGGGTAATTTTCTTCTTTTTTAGTGATGTTCCTATTTCTGTGTGTAGCACATCTGAGTATGTTTCATAGGGCTGGGCAAGTAGTTACAAATTCTTTCAATTTCTGTTTTGTGGAAGATCCTTATTTCTCCTTCATTCGTAAATGAGAGCTTTGCAGGGTACAGTATTCTGGGTTGACAGTTTTTTTTCTCTTAGGATTTGGAGTATGTCTCGCCATTCTCTCCTTGCCTGTAGGGTTTGTGATGAGAAGTCCAGGGTGAGTTTAATTGGGTTTCCTCTGAATGTAATTTGTTTCTCTCGTGCACATTTTAGGATCTTTTCTTTATGTGTTACTGAGAAGAACTTTGCCACTATTTGTTGAGGTGAGGATCTTTTCTGGTTGTGTCTATTGGAAGTTCTGTGTACTTCCTGAACTTGGATGTCTCTTTCTTTCTCCAGAAAGGGAAATTTCTCTGTTATTATTTCATTAAGAAGGCCTTCTAATCCTTTCTCTGTTTTGATGCCTTCTGGAAATAAATAAAATCTTTAAAAATAAAAAATGTTCGTGGGAAATGGGTGGGCATTTAGCCTATTGGTTAAGATATCCACGTCTCACATCCAATAACCTGGATGTGATACTGGCTTCTGCTCCCAACTCCAGCTTCCTGCCAGTACCAGTGATGGCTCCAGTAATTGCATTCCTACCACCCACATTGATGACCTAAATTGAGTTCCCATTTTCTGGCTTTGGTCTTGTCCAGTCCCTGATACTGCAGGCTTTTGGGCAGTAAAGCAATGGATGGAAGAATTTTCCTTCTGTCTACTTTTTTCTCTGCCCTCCTTCCCCATGTCTCTGGTTACCTCTCAAATAAATAAAAGCAAAGAAAAAGTTAAGTTTATTTTAAAGCAAAATATTTTTGAAGTCCCTGCATACTTTTTCATAATACACATTTTCCATGGACTTTTTGAAAATTTCTCATATATAACCAGATCTAAGATTGACAGGCAGAATGGAAATATAGTGCCTTGTTAGCACAATGAATTGAGCTTTTACAAGACCTTTAAATAAGCTGCTCTTCCGTGGCAGTGAGACAGTTACTGAAAACAGTGGTGTCTTTATTGAGAACTGAGAATGGATTCTAGACCTAGCTGTGTTCCTCAGTAGCTTTACCTTGAGCAAGTCATTTAACTTTACAGTGCCTTAATTTTCTTATATGTAAAGTAAATTTGTTAAACTAGATACTCTTGAAATAGAACTTTACTGTGATTTATAGGTACTGAAAGTGTAATTTTGCCTTACACCTCGGATAACTGAAATTCAGTAGGATAAAGTAATTTTTTGGTAATGCTTCTGTATAGTTATAGTTTTATCCAATTTAGAGAATTGCATCCATTTGTTGTTTAAAGTAAGAAAAGAGATTTCAGTATCTCCCAGAAAGAATTAAGTACCTTCTTTTTAGTAGTTTGGTATATTATGAACTGGAGACCACTAATATAGTTGTCACCTGAAGCATTTGATTATTGATCTTCCATGATACTTACTCACTAGATTATAGTGTTCCTTGATGTTTTACCTGACTTCCAAGTTTGTAGCAGAGTACTGCATAAGAAAGTGTTTCCCATGGTTGTAATTTTTTTATGAAGGCATAATTATTCCTCTGCAGTTTTTCCAACCTTGCCTTCTGAGAGGAATTACTCTGTAATAAAGAGGAAAGAAGTGAGTGTATATTATTTTCTGTCTAATTAGCAAGTAAAAGCATATTTTTAAAACTTAGGTCAAAATAAATAATTTAGATTAATAAGAAATTGCATCTTTTCCACTTGAACAAGCATTATTTTTAATACTGACTTTGAAGTAAAAAAGTCCTTAGCAGATTTTCGTATGTTTGCTTCATTTGACAGTTTCCTAATCTATCAAGTAGGACTTGCTCTATGTTGCAGAATAGGTACTAGACAAAATCTACTTGAGTTTCCTAAATGAATTCTGTGTCATTTTTCTAGGTAAGTAAAAAGTAGTCACTGGAGCAGAGCTTTTCAACTGTTCTCTCTCTTTTTAAAGATTTATTCATTAATTTGAAAGGCAGAGGTAGAGGGAGAGAAAGAATTCACTCCCCAGGTGGCCATGACTGCTGGAGCTGTGTTGATCCAAAGCCAGGAGCCAGGAGCTTCCTCTTGGTCTCCATGCATATGCAGGGGCCCAAGGATTTGGGCCATCTTCCACTGCCTTCCCAGGCCACAGGAGAGAGCCAAATCAGAAGTGGAGCAGCTGGGACTTGAACCAGTGCCCACATGGAGTGCCGGCACTGCTGGTGGCAGCTTTACCTGCTAAGCCACAGTGCTGGCCCCCCAATATCTCTTAACAGTACATCTTACTGCATCAAAATTTGTGTTTTGTCTCCATGTCCTTCACTGTTTTTCTCTTTTTACTGGTAGATGGGAAAGCCTAGCAATGATTTATGTCCATCTCCCTAAAGCGCTTGAGTATTGATACAAATAAGCCTGGAATTTCAGGAATTTCGAAATTGAAAAGCAGCTATGCTTGCAGGAAATCTTGAAAGGCAGAGTTAGAGATTTCCTCCATCTACTGATTCACTCCCCAGAAGCCCAGGGCTGGGCCTGGCTAAAGCCAGGAGTCTGGAACTCCATCTGGGTCTCTTAATGTGGATTCAGGTGGCCAAGCACTTCGACTATATTCTGATTCTCTTTTGGGTGCATTATCAGGGGAGCTGGATCATAAATGGAGCAATTGGAACTAGAGATGGTACTAATATGGGATGTTGGCCTCTCAGGCAGTGAGATTAACCCACTGTACCACAGTGCTGGATCTTGGTAGAACTTGTAAGAGAAAAAGAGGATGCTATTAACAATTATGTCAGGACAGTAGATATAAACCAAAGATTATCCTGGGTAGGCCAGCATATGTGCTTTAATTTGTTTTTTAAATTTAATACATTTATTAAATTATTACTTTTTAAAAGTGTTCTTTCAGTATCGCAGTTTCTGAATTGATTTAAAAGTGAATTATTTTATAATATATGAAATAAAATACATTCTTTTTTGTCACCCCTTTACATTTAATAATGATAGTAGATTTAAGTACATTTTTCACATTTTTCTGTCAGTCATCTTAAAACATAATAGCCAACCATTTAAAGTTTTAAAAATTTTTCTGAGAATTTGCTTTGGCTTAAAACCCAGTATGTATGGAGGATTGCTTACTTCCTCTCTGTGAGCACCTATCAATGTGTAAAGATTGTGTCACTTTTACATTTTTAAGTGTAAGTAGATAGTCATGCCATAGCTTTGATACTGTATTCCCTTGTGTTGCCATTTGAAGACTTGAATACCTGATGTTTGCCAATAATAGACTTTACATGTTATTGGAATATTCTTACAGGCCTTATTTCCTGCTTAGCAAATTCAGTGCTTAATTTAAAAATGCATTGAAGTTTTATAACTATTTTCTGTTTTGGATTATACAATCTTTATATTTACCCTGTGATCAAAATAAAATTTAAAAATGTGTATAAATATTTTTAATCTGATACTACAAAGTATTAATAAGCCTTTGTTTTCTTTCCTCTTCAGATGTATGGTCTGCAGGCTGTGTATTGGCTGAGCTGTTGCTAGGACAGCCAATATTTCCAGGAGACAGTGGTGTGGATCAGTTGGTGGAAATAATCAAGGTGAGAAGGTTAAACCTGAGATTTTGAACTAGAAGGAATTTTGGTGTTTTTGTTTTGTTTTTGTTTTTGTTTTGACAGGTAGAGTTATAGACAGTGAGAGAGAGAGAGAGAAAGGTCTTCCTTCCGTTGGTTCACTCTCCAAATGGCCGCTACAGCCGGCGCTGTGCCGATCTGAAACCAGGAGCCAGGTGCTTCTTCCTGGTCTCCCATGCGGGTGCAGGGGCCCAAGCACTTGGGCCATCCTCCACTGCCCTCCTGGGCCACAGCAGAGAGCTGGACTGGAAGAGGAGCAATTGGGACTAGAATCCGGTGCACATATGGGATGCTGGCGCTGCAGGCGGAGGATTAACCAAGTGAGCTGCAGAACCGGCCCTTGGTGCTGTTTTAATGATATAACACAAACACACATTGACAGGAAAGTTAAAAAATGGAGAAAGTGATCCAGAAGTACATAGCAAGTTCACCAACCTTTTGGTTTCTAATTTAGCTGCTGTTCTGTTGTATGACTATGGAAAAGGTATTTTATATATATATATATATATATATATATATATATATGCGCTGAGGCAATTGATTGATGCAGAGGTTAAGACTCTGGGGTATCTACCTTCTGTATCAGAGTACCTAGGTTCAGATTCTGGTCCTGCTTCCAATTCTTGCTTCCTGCTGATGCGGCTCACAATGACTTAGGTAGTTGGGTTTCTGCCACCACATGGGATTCCTGCATTGAGTTCCTGGCTCCCTGCTTCAACCTAGCCCAGCTTTAACTGTTACAGGCATTTGCGTGGGACTACTGCATGGGAGACTTCTCTTTTTTTCTCTGTTTCTCTTTCAAATAAATAAAAAATGATAAATTAATTTTAAATCGATATATCTGTTATTTAAAGTACTTAAAATTAATAAGCTCACTAAAATATAAAAAAGCAGAAAGTATGTCTTTGTTCAACATGTTTTCTCTGCTAATACTCAGTAGAACACATAGAAGATACTTATAATTATTTAGTATGTGAATATTATAAGATGAAAGAATGAATACCTGTGTGTATGGATGGACTACTGATATATAAACAGAATTTCTGAAAAAAATGGGCAAAGAATCTGCATAAATTTTTATCCAAAAAAGATATGTGGATAACCAATACACACAAAAAGAGGCTCAGCATTATTAATCATTGAGGAAATGAAAATCTGATGTGGTAGTGAATATTATATCGTACTCACTAGAATGGCAAAAATAAAGAGACATTAACTAGTGTGGGTGAGGATGTGGATAAATTGGAACCCTCATACTTTTGCTGATGTGGCTGTAAAATGGTGTGACCTCTTTAAAAGCACCATGCCCCCTTCTGCACATTAAACATTGAGTTACCATAAGAGCCAGCAGTTCAATTGATAATTGTATGTGTCCCAGAGAATTTGAAAGTGTGCCCAAATACAATTTAACACACAAAGCTCATGAGGATTATTTATAACCAAAAAATGGGAACAAAAAATATCTATCAGCTGTTGAATGGATGAGTAAGTAAATATTACACACAAAATGTCAGATACTATGTGACTTCATTTCAGTGAGAGTACTTCAAAAAGTTAATTGAAAAATGGAATTTGAAGCATGAGTCTATTTTGCTGCAAAAAATTTTTAGTATGTATGTGTGGGTTTTTTTTACAGTACTTTTTCCATATATTATGAAAACATTTTCTTTGCTCTCCTGATTCTTTGTACCAAAATAAACTCATAACTCATACTTGGTTTCAACCTTTTTTTTTTTTTTTTTTTTTTTTTTTTTTGTAATTTATTGTAAAGGGAGAGAGAGAGAGAGAGAGAGATCTTCCATCTGGTGACTCACTCCCCAAATGTCTCTCTCTCTCTCTTTTTTTTTTTTTTTTTTTTTTTTTTTAAGATTTATTTGTTTATTTGAAAGAGTTACAAAGAGAGAGAAGGAGAGAGAGCGAGAGATGTCTTCCTTCCATCCACTGGTTCACTCTCCATTTGGCTGCAATGGCCGGAGTTGCGCCATTCCGAAGACAGGAGCCAGGAGCTTCTTCCAGGTCTCCCATGTGGGTGCAGGGGCCCAATCCCTTGGGCCGTCTTCTACTGCTTTCCCAGGCCAAAGCAGAGAGCTGGATCGGAAGATGAGCAGCCGGGACTCAAACCGGCACCCATATGGGATGCCGGTGCTGCAGGTGGCAGTTTTACCCGCTACACCACAGCACTGATGCCCCCAAATGTCTCTCTCTTTTTTTTTTTTTTTTTTTGACAGGCAGAGTGGACAGTGAGAGAGAGAGACAGAGAGAAAGGTCTTCCATTGCCTTCCATGGCCTCCAATGGCCACCGCGGCCGGCGCACCGTGGCCGGCGCACTGTGCCGATCCAAAGGCAGGAGCCAGATGCTTCTCCCGGTCTCCCATGGGGTGCAGGGCCCAAGGACATGAGCCATCCTCCACTGCACTCCCTGGCCACAGCAGAGAGCTGGCCTGGAAGAGGGGCAACCGGGACAGAATCCGGCACCCCGACCGGGACTAGACTGTCTCTTAATAGCCGAGACTGAACCAGGCTGGAGCCAGAAACTCCATCCTGTTCTCCCACGTGGGTGATAGGGGCCATCTTCCCAGGTACATTAGCAGAAAGCTGGATCAGAAGCAGAGTAGCTAGGACTTGAACAGGCACTCCTATTTGTGATGCTGGCAGATACTCCTATTTGTGATGCTGGCAGATTAACGTGCCATGGTACAATGCTGGCTCCTCAGTTCCATTTGTCACAGGCCTTTTAAAGTACCCTCATCTGAAAATCAAAAATAGGAAGATCCAGGGAGACAGACAATAAACTAATGGTTGTCAGTAGCTGGAGTTAGAATGGGACTGACTGCTCTTTGTATGTAACAGTGACACCTGTGAACATACTAAAAAGTCACTGAACTGTGTGTCTTTAAAAGGTAGATTCCATGATAGGTCAAATGTATTTCAATCAAACCACTAATTATTTCTAAAAAGGGCTAGAATGAGAGTATGTGCTTGTGGAACTATTGTTAAGGTAGTCATACTGTTTCTACCATATTTTAAGGAAGACGTTAAACTGACCATAGTCACTACAGATGATTCTAGAGCACTTCTTAGGTTTATACCTGACAGCCCCACTCCTCTCAAAAATACAAGGAGGAAGCAGATCAACTATGGTTAACTGTTCTCATTCACCCTCCCTAGGGTGAATAAATACTCGAATTGTTAAGTTTGGTTCAAGTGCCATGACAAGTTACTGTTCTTTTCTCTACTTAAGTTCTTACTTGGGACTTAGGACTTGTACTACTGCTACCATAGCTTTTTGCTTTTTGGCTTTTGGAGGGGCCGGTGCCTTGGCTCACTAGGCTAATTCTCCGCCTGCAGTGCCGGCACTCTGGGTTCTAGTCCCAGTCGGGGCGCCAGATTCTGTCCCAGTCACTCCTCTAACAGTCCAGCTCCCTGCTGTGGCCCGGGAGTGCAGTGGAGGATGGCCCAAGTGCTTGGGCCCTCCACCCACATGGGAGACCAGGAGAAACACCTGGCTCCTGGCTTCGGGTCAGCGTGGTGCACTGGCCGCAGCGCGCCTGCCGTGTTGGGGGGTGAACCAACAGAAAAGGAAGACCTTTCTCTCTGTCTCTCACTGTCTACTCTGCCTGTAAAAAAAAAAAAAAAAAAAAAGAAGTTGGGAGGAAACTTTTTTCCCTTTTTTGAAAATTTTTTTTTACTTTCATTTAGTAAATATAAATTTCTAAAGTACAGTTTATGGATTACAATGGCTTTTTCCCCCATAACTTCCCTCCCACCCGCACCCCTCCCATCTCCCACTCCCTCTCCCATTCCATTCACATCAAGATTCATTTTCAATTATCTTTGTATACAGAAGATCGGTTTAGTATATATTAAGTAAAGATTTCATCAGTTTGCACCCACACAGAACATAAAATATAAAATACTGTTTGAGTACTAGTTATAGCATTAATTCACATTGGACAACACATTAAGGACAGAGATCCCAAATGAGGAGTAAGTACACAGTGACTCCTGTTGCTGACTTAACAATTTGACACTGGGAGGAAACTCTTAAGGAGGAAATATTACACCACAAGAAGAGGGTTGCTTTCACCAAAATCTCAATATAGGGAGGAGGTAGAAATTCTGTAAAATTTGTGAGCTTATTACTTTAGCTATCTATATTTAGTAGATTTTCAAAAGGAAAACCTGTTAGTAGTAGGGAATTGCCAGAGAAGATAATATTTCCTGTCAGTCCACTGGAGGTAAAAATGTGTAGTAATGATTCTATTGTTGTTAGAAGCCTGATATTTTGAAATATGAAACATGTTTTCTAGTTAGGTAGTTCTAACAGTGATTTTTTGAACAATTTTTGCTAAGTGCTAGGCAAGAAAAAATAGGGGGTTCTTGGCCTAAAGGAGTTCCGAGACTGAGAGGAGGGGAACACCATTACAATAAAGCAAAGCACATATTATCCTGGTAGTCTGAACAGAGTATAAGGCAGAAACCTTCTATTTGGAGCTACTGCTGTCTGGAAAGGCTTCATAGAGAGAGAATCTTGAGCTGAATTTTGATCATGGAAAGGTATTCACCACTCACAGTGGGCAGGAGAATAGCTAAATACTTGAGAAATCAAGGTCTGGTGTCAGGGTGTAGGTGTTGTTGGTTGGTTGGTTGGTTGGTTGTTGGTTTTTCTCATTAGAACCTAGGGTTCTGAAGAGGTGGGATTGATAGAATATGAATTTATTGGGAAAAAGAAGGCTGAAGCTCTGAGCAGTGGCTGGATCACATTAGCGTATAGGCTATTGGAAGCCTTTGTAGGATTTTAAGCAGAGGAGTAACATTTCTAATAAGATTGCTTCTATTTCATACTTGGCTTTAAATAGAGCTGCAGCTGTATGTTGAAGTTTGGCGACCTCTGGTGTTGAGCTATAAAAAAAGCAAGGCTGTGGAAGAAATGTATTTCATAGCTTTGGCCAGTTTATTTCCTTGACGATAGTTATCAACTTACAATTCCTATTTGATATTTCTCTGTAACTGGATAAATGTTCAAACAGTGAATTAAAAAAATTTTTTTGTAAAGATTTGCTTATTTGACAGGCAGAGAGAGAGATTGAGATCTTCCATCTTCCATCCGTTGGTTCACTCCCCAAATGGCTGCAGCAGCTGAAGCCAGGAACCCAAAACTACATCTGGGTTTCCCACATGAGTGGTAGGGGCCCAAGTACTTGGACCATCTTTTGCTGCTTTCCAAGGCTCATTAGCAGAGAGCTGAATTGGAAGTTAAACAGCCAGGACTCAACTGGTACCCTGATATGGGATTCCAGCATTTCAAGCAGCAGCTTAACCCACTGTGCCACAATCGTGGCCCCCTAAATGAATTTCAGAAAATTACAACAAATGTGGATGAAACTAGGTACAGCTAAAATTATTGAATTATTGACATCCCTAAAGGGATGTAGCAAACTGATTTCTGGTTTTTTAGATCTTTCTACCACTTACCCCCCATTATGTTCTAGAACGGTGGACTTTGTAGAAAAAAGTGTTTTTTGCAATAATTAGTAGTGTCATGCATTCTAATAGATAAGTGAGGATGCTTTCTTCCTGTTGGTGTATTAACGTTTAACATTTCCTCCCCCTTTTTATCGTATGGAATAACATACTTAGAGAAGAGTACATAAAACATTTATATGCAGTTTAATTTCTTTTATACTAAGGAGAGATTTAGTTTTTAGGAAATCCAAAAAAAAAAAAAACCAGAAGTATTATTTTTAAAAATTTATGTTTTAAAAGTTTAGGAATAACATTCTTTTTGGCCCTTAAAACTGGAGGACATTACGTTAAGTGAAATAAACATTGACACACAAAGCCAAATTTTTCATTTGTATGTAGAAGCTCAAGAAGTTGTTCTTTATGGCCAGCTGGGCCACATCTCACCTGGCTAATCCTCCACCTGCGGTGCCGCCACCCTGGGTTCTAGTCCCAGTTGGGGCTGCCGGATTCTGTCCCGGTTGCTGCTCTTCCAGTCCAGCTCTCTGCTGTGGCCCGGGAAGGCAGTAGAGGATGGCCCAAGTGCTTGGGCCCTGCACCCGAATGGGAGACCAGGAGAAAGCACCTGGCTCCTGGCTTCGGATCGGTGCAGCACGCTGGCCGTAGCAGCCATTTGGGGGGTGAACCAACGGAAGGAAGACCATTCTCTCTGTCTCTCTCACACTAACTCTGCCTGTCAAAAAAAAAAAAAAAAAAAGTTGTTCTTTTTAAGAGAATAAAAATCATGTGTTGTTATACCTTTTAAAAAAATTGATTTCCTAGAAGTAGAGACTAGAATGATGGTCACTAGAAGCTAGGAATGGAAGGGTGAAAGTGATAGGAGGAGGTCAGATAACAGGTACCAAATATAAAGTCCTAGAAGAGAGGAGTTTGATGGTCCCAGTGCGAAGAAATGGTAGATACATAAGGAGACTGAAATGTTCACTACCCTGATTTGATTACCATATACTGTATACATGTATTGAATTATCGTCCTATATCCCATAAATATGTACAATTATGTGTAAAAGACAAAAAAAACTTGGAAGTTACAAAGATTTAGAATATTTCCATTCCCTCCAAATTTTCCTCTTATAGCCTGCAGTGACCAAACATCCCAGTTTACCAAGATGTTCCCAGGCAGTCTAGGATGACTGTCCATGCCTCTTTGCTGTCAATCTCCCATCTTATGTTTCATGTGACTGCTGATCTGCTTTCTTCAATACAGATTAGTTTTGCCTATTCTAGAATTTCATATAAACAGAATTATGTTTATTATGTTCCTTTTGTATAGTGCTTTTGGGGTTCATCCATATTGCTTATTCATTTTTATGCTGAATTATTATATCAGCATACAACAATTTGTTCATACATTTACCTGTGCATAGTCATTTCACTGACTTTTTGGTTTTGGCTATTAAAAGTAAAGCCGGTATAGATGTTTGTAAGTATTTTTGCAGACATATGTTTATATTTCTCTTTTTAAAGATTTATTTTATTTATTTGAAAGTCAGTTACAGAGAGGCAGAGAGAGAGAGAGGTTCTCCATCTCCTGGTTCACTCCCCAGTTGGCCACATCGGTTGGAGCTGTGTCAATCCAAAGGCAGAAGCCAGAAGCTTCTTCTGGGTCTTCCATGTGGTGTTTACTGTTAATTTCCTGCACTGAACCTTTAATTTCACATGCCATATTTTTCTTTTTTTTTTTAAGATTTATTTTTATTTATTTGCAAGAGTTACAGAGAGAGGTAGAGACAGAGAGAGAGGTCTTCCATCTGCTGGTTCATTCCCCAGGTGGCCACAATGGCCAGAGCTGCGCCGATCCGAAGCCAGGAACCAGGAGCTTCTTTTGGGTCTCCCATGTGGGTGCAGGGGCCCAAGGACTTGGGCCATCTTCTACTTTTATTCTCTTGCTCTCCCAGGCCACGGCAAGAGCTGGATGGGAAAAGGTGAAGCTGGGACTAGAACAGGCACCCATATGGAATGCCAGTGCTTCAGGCCAGGGTTTTAACCCGCTGTGTCACAGCACCGGCCCTGACATACTATATTTTTTTTAAGTATGCAGTTTACGTTTGTTTCTTTTTTCTATTTTCTATTTCTTCATTATAGTAACTATTTTAAAGTCATCTTGCTAATTTTATCATCTCATTTCTGGATCTGTTTCTGTTGACTGATCTTTTTTCTTCCTCTTGCTCTTCCATGTTTTATTTTTCTACTTTAAAATTGTCGAGTTTTATTTCTTGGTCTCTTTTTTTTCAGTTGTTTATACTTGGAGGAAAATGCCCGGATCAGTTACTCTGTAATGGCTGGAAGCAGAAGTCCATAATAGCTCTTCCACTTTTTTTTTTTTAAATAATTCATGACTTTGCATTGCATTCCAAATTCACCAACCCTTTAATAAAAAGTTATGCAAAACTGTACTACTTTGCTGAAGGCTTTCACTTCACATTTTGTAAAGCTTTAGTTTATATTTGGTCACATTAAGATAGTTATAGCTCCATGTTAGATAAATGCACAATATTTATCCCCAAAGCAATTATTACTAAACTTTAATGTCTCTGTGTTAGTGACTTTATGTATGGTATTGCAAATACACCTAAGCATGAGGGAGCAAGTGAGGGATTTACAATGAGAATCCACAGCTATGGAAGTCTGAAAAGTAACTTATCAGAATTGCTAGGTCATTTCAACAATTTTTATAAATTTGTGAAACATTATATAGTAAGTTTTAGGTTTGTAATAGTCTGATTTTGTTTCGCCAGTTAGGTAACTATTTCTTCATATTTTTCTATTGCCTAAGACCTATGTTATATATAATTTAAGATATTTTCTTAATGGGGGCTGGCATTGTGGTTTAGCAGGTAAAGCCACCGCCTGTGACACCAGCATCCCCTATGGGTGCCAGTTTGTATTCTGGCTTCTGATCCAGCTCCCTGCTAATGGCCTAGGAAAAGTAGCAGAGAATGACCCCAATGTTTGGGCCTCTGGCACCCACATGGGAGACCTGGTAGAAGCATCTCGCTCCTGGCTTCTGCCTGGCCTAGAGCTGTCCATTGCAGCCATCTGGGGAGTGAAACCATGCATGGAAGATCGATAGATCTCTCTCTCCCCTCTCTCCCTCTTTCTATAACTCTGCCTTTCAAATAAATAAATAAATTTTATTAAAAAAGATTTTATTACGAATTGAATTATCATAGGAAGAATATTTTTTAAATCATGTGGGGTTTTTTTAGATTTATTTATTTATTTTATTTGAAAGTCAGAGTTACACAGAGAGACGGAGAGAGAGAGGTATTCCATCCACTGGTTCACTCCCCAATTGGCTGCAATAGCTGGAGCTGTGCTGATCTGAAGCCAGGAACCAGGAGCTTCTTACTGGTCTCCCACATGGGTGTGGGGGCCCAAACCCTTGGGCCATCTTCTATTGCTTTCCCAGGCCATAGCAGAGAGCTGGATTGGAAGTGGAGCAGCTGGGACTCGAACTGGTGCCCATATGGGATGCTGGCACTGGAGATGGTGGCTTTACCCACTATGCCACAGCTCAGGCCCCCTAAATCATGTTTTTTATTAGGTTATCAAAAAAGCGAATTTTTCTTTGCTGTTTATAGCCTCATGATCTTATTGAAACATTAATATATCTTATATATGTCAAAAGGATTCAGGTTAGCCGGCGCCGTGACTCACTAGGCTAATCCTTGCGGCGCCGGCACACCGGGTTCTAGTCCCAGTCGGGGTGCCGGATTCTGTCCCGGTTGCCCCTTTTCCAGGCCAGCTCTCTGCTGTGTCCAGGGAGTGCAGTGGAGGATGGCCCAAGTACTTGGGCCCTGCACCCCATGGGAGACCAGGAGAAGTACCTGGCTCCTGCCATTGGATCAGCGCCGTGCGCTGGCCGCAGCGCGCCAGCTGGGGCGGCCATTGGAGGGTGAACCAACGGCAAAAGGAAGACCTTTCTCTCTGTCTCTCTCTCACTGTCCACTCTGCCTGTCAAAAAAAAAAAAAAAAAGATTCAGGTTTATTTTTTATGGCATAATCAATGTAGTTTAAGACTTTTTCCCAACAAAAAAAACCTCTCCGTTTCTTTTTTTAAGATTTATTTATTTATTTATTTGAAAGACAGAGTTACAGAGAGGCAGAGGCAGAAAGAGACGGAGAGAGAGATCTTCAATCCACTGGTTCACTTCCCAAATGGCTGAAATGGCCAGAGCCACACTGATCCAAAGCCAGGAACTAGGATCCTCCTCCAGGTCTCCCACGTGGGTGTGGGAACCGAAGGACTTGGGCCATCCTCTACTGCCTCTACAGCAGAGAGCTGGATCAGAAGTGGAGCGGCCAGGACTCAAACCAGTGCCCATATAGGATGCTGGCACTGCAGGTGGCAACTTCAACTGCTACGCCATAGTGCCAGCCCCATTGTTTTCTGACCTTAACACTGGGTAAACCATTTTAAGGGATCCATTATACCTGCATTTGTATCCACTGTCTGCTCCTGACAGTCTGTAGCTCTAAGTATTGTTAGCCTTTAAATTTCTTCAAGTGTAAAAGAGTAATATAGTAATATAAAGTGTGAAAATTTATATGCCTAGGATAGCATTTTTATATACTGGGAGCTCTATAAATACTTCTTTTTCTCTCCTTTTCCTCCCTGATGTACTTTTGAATAAAGAACTTACGAGGAGCTTAAACATTCATAGAAAATGTGTAGTATGGGTTTACATTGTGGCATAGAAGATTAAGCCTCTGCCTGCAACTTCTGGCTCCTGGCTTCAGCCTTGTCCAGCCCTGGCCATTGTAGCCATTTGGGGAGTGAACAAGCAGATGGAAGATTTTTCTGTCTCACTCTCTTTCTCTCTGTATCTCTGCCTTTCACATAAGTAAATATTTAAAGAAAATGTATAGTGTAAAAACTGCATGGATCTTTTAAAAACTTAGCATCAAGATAAACCTGCCTTTTAATTCCATTTTATTCATGAACTTTTCTTTAAAGATTTGTTCATTTATTTGCAAGAGTTCCTGAAAGAGAGAGAGCTTCCATCTACTGGTGTACTTCCCAGATGGCCACAACAGCCAGGCTTAATGATGTGCATGCTTGTGTGTCCTGATGTCTGTGACTTCTTTGGCAAGGCATTAAAAAATAGGTGGCTAATTAGCTGTTAGAGGGTTGGATATGTGTTGATCCAAATATATAGTAAAATGTTAATTATAGAATTTGGGTTTGTAGTAATATTGTGGTTTTAATTAGCATTTCCCTAATGATTAATGATGTTGAGCATCTTTTCATGTGCTTATTTGCTACATCTCTTTGTTGAGGTGTATATTCATACCTTTTGCCCATTTATATTCAATTGCTTGTCTTATTTATTGAATTATGAGTTCGTTAAGTATTTTAGATACAAGCCTTTTGCCCAGTGTTTTGCAAATGTTTTCTCTTAGTTCATGACTTGCCTTTTCATTCTCTTAAAGAGTGTCTTTTGAGAAACTATTTAAAATTTTAATGAAGTTATGACAGTTTTACTGGAGTCTAGAGAATTAGAACCAGCAAAAAATACTGAAATTCTCACTTTCTCCTGAAGAGTTATGGAATTATGCCTGATTATTTACTGGTTTGTACCACAGATTAGGTACTTATTGAATTCCTCTCTTTCTGTGCAGCTATCCTTGAATTGTAAATGGCTTAATATTTTATTTCAGCAAATGTGTTTTTATAGCAGATCCTAGGATTAGAAAGATGAGTGATGTATGACATCTCTCTTCAAAGTGCTCCTTATTAGTATTTAGTGTTTCTTCTTAACCATCTGGAAGCTAGGTCCATATACTTTTCATTGTCCAGTGCCTCATATACCTGTGGAGGCAATATGGTTTTGTCTTACAATTAAACTTTTTCAACACACAAATATGTAAATTCATTGCAGCAGGAAATCTTTTGTTCTTTGCATCCACCATAGATCATAGCATATTTCTGTGTACATTGGGAACGCTCATTAAATAGTCAGTGACTGAATGAAATTGTTGATGACCATGTTCGAATAAGGTTCTCCGTACTTTACTAAGTGAATAGAAGATACTCTCATTTTAGATGTGATCATTGCAATAGGTTGCTTTTCTGGTTACAAAAAAGATGCCTGATTTTTATTTGGATATATCTTATGGGTGTTTGCTTAATTTTTTAAAAACCTATTTCAAACTAACCCATACACTGTGTGCCAGACTACAACACTGAGAGACCATCTTTGGTGTGACTTTCCCTCTTTTTTTTTTTTTTTTTTTTTAAGAAATTTTTGTAAAGATTTTATGTATTTATTTGAGAGGTAGAGTTATAGACAGTGAGAGAGAGAGACAGAAAGGTCTTCCTTCCGTTGGTTCACTCCCCAGATGGCTGCTACGGCCAGCGCTGCACCGATCCGAAGCCAGGAGCCAAGTGCTTCTTCCTGGTCTCCCATGCGGGTGCAGGGGCCCAAGGACTTGTGCCATCTTCCATTGCTTTCCCAGGCCATAGCAGAGAGCTGGATTGGAAGAGGGGCAGCCAGGACTAGACCTGGCGCCCATATGGGATGCCAGCACTGCAGGTGGAGTATTAACCTACTGCGCCACGGGGCCAGCCCCATGACTTTCACTCTGACAGTCACCAATACCGGTGTTCTGATCTGATAGGAGAGTGAGTCAGGACTTACATGAATATTTTTTAAAAGATTTATTTATCTGAAAAGTAGAATTACAGAGAGAGAGAGAGAGAGATCTTCCATCCACTGATTTACTCCCCAAGTGGCTACAACTGCTGAGGGCTGAGCCAGGCCAGAGCCAGGAAATTTATCTGGGTCTTCCACATGGGTTCAGGGGCCCAAGTACTTGAGCCATCCTCTGCTGCTTGCCCAGGCACACTAGCAGGGAGCCTGATCTGAAATGGAACACCTGGGACTTGAACTGGTGCTCATCTGGGATGCCAGCACTTTAGGTGGCAGCTTAACTCACTACGCCACAGTACTAGTCCCTCCATTAATATTTTTGAAGAGTCTTTTTTTATGATACAGATTTTACATTGTTGTCATAGAAGTCTGTCTATGTTAGTATAGCACAGAATCTGTACTCAGTTGTAAATGAAATGCTTTCATAAAGCTTACTCTATTTAACAAATTAGGTATTTTATTTAACTTTGGAATTCCTTTTTTTTTTTTAAGATGAAACCAATGTGCTAAAACTTGAGACTATATATGTAAATATGTGACAAAAGTTGGCAGTAATTTACTTTCTTTATCTAGGTCCTGGGAACACCAACAAGGGAGCAAATTAGAGAAATGAACCCAAATTACACAGAATTCAAATTTCCTCAAATTAAGGCACATCCTTGGACTAAGGTGAGTCAAAATGAGTTGTTGTTGTTTTTTTTTTTTTTTTAAGAGTGGGTATTAACCAGTTCTTAATTAAAACCTGAGTTTGTCATTGTTCTTAAACTAAGCTCTGTTGAGACCAAACAGCTACTTAAATACAAGTACTCAGTAGTTTTGCATGTAAAGATAGCTGAGTGGTTGTCCTTCACTGCTTCATTGTATGTAGTTTCTTTGTGTTGATTTCTGTGGACAGTTTCCAGCCTAAGTTTTTATTTGCAAGGTATAGACAATGTACTAATGTTATTAAAATGTATGCACAAGGTCTTACATTTAAATTCAGAAGTTAACTTATATAGAGAGGTTTGTAGTTCATTTTCATATATAACATAACATTTCATATATTTTCTTTAAGAATGAAGTATTTTGTTTTTTCTCATGTATACTTTGTTAGGAAGCTGGATTAAAAAGCAGATTGCTGGGAGTATACATTAAAAGCAACTAGCATTTGTCACTAGCCTTTGAAAAGCCTGACCTTAATATTAAATGGAATTTTAAAGAGCACAATTACTGATTTACCAGAAGATTATTTTTTCCTTTGACACTTGATTGAGATGATTACGGAAGATTCAGTTTTACTTGTGACATTTAAATGTACAGGAAAAAAATAACAATATCTGAGTAGAGTTTATAAAGCTAGTGTGATTCTGTAGCTTGTTCATTTTACAGGCTCAGAAACTCTGGCCAGAAATACAAGTGACTTATCCAAGATTATATAAGTGGCTTGTGACAAGGCCAGGATTGAATTTCTACTATTGTTGTATATGTGTGTGTGTTTAATGTCAGATCTTTTAGACTTTTCCTCATGTGCCATATGCTCCTTCCCCTGTTTAATTATATCTCAGTATATATTTTTCATGGGTTAGAAATGGTCGTCTTTGTATTATATATATCAAGTAGAGACTCTATTTAAGACATACATAAAACAGTTTTTGTACATTGATAAATCCATTTAGTTAGTTATAGATCATTTATAATGAGATAAAAGTAATTTAGAGCTATAGGTGAAATAATTAATATTCCCTAGACAAAAAGTGTTAGCACTCCTCCCACACAAGTTGTATTATGACTAATTCCATTCCTTCAAATTCTCACATCACATTACCTCTCTCAATCATTTATTTTCTGTTTAAAATAAAAGACCTCAGTATTACTTTAGTGTCAGAATTAGAGTTTGTAGCTTTATTTGAAATAACAGAGTTACACAGAGAGGGCAAGAAAGAGGTCTTCCGTCCACTGGTTCACTCCTCAAGTGGTCATAATGACCAGTGCTTGCTTAAGCTAAAGCCAGAAGCCTGGACCTCCATCAGGGTCTCCCACATGCATGACAGGGGCCCAAGCACCTGGGTCAGTCATCTGCTGCTGCTTTCCTAAGCACATTAGCAAGCAGCTGGATGGGAAGTGGACCAGCCAGGACAAGAGCCAGCGCTCATATGGGATGCTTGTATTGCAGGTGGTATCTTAACCCCTGCACCGCAATGCTTGCTCCAACCCACTCCCTTTTAGTGTTGTGGGGCAGAAGGTTAAGCTACCACCTGCAGTTCCGGCATCCCATTGCATCTCAAGCGCTGGTTTGAGTTCTGGCTGTTCCACTCTGAGCCAACACCTTGCTAATGCTTCTGGAAAAGCAATGAAAGATGGCCCAAGTGTAAGAGCCCCTGCCACCCACATGGGAGACCCAAATGAAACTCCTGGCTACATCCTGGGCCAGCCCCAGCCATTCCAGTCATTTCAGGAATGAATCAGTGGATAGAAGATCTCTTTCTCTGTGTCTCTCCTCCCCCTCTCTCTCTGCCTTTCAAATTAATAAAAAAAATATTTTTTTAAAGTTACTATCAACACTAAATAGTCAGATAAAGTATACTTTTATCTTTGTACTTAAATTTTATTTTAAACCCATATCAGAATATATTTAGGGGTTCTTACCTGACTCTAAACCCAGAGATTCCTAGTAGTCTGGATTTAGGGGCTAAGTGACAACTTGAATCCATGGAGGTTATTTTTAGTTAAAGTGACTGTTAGAAAATGATTTGTTAGTGTACTATGATTTCAGCCAAGTTAAAGGAAAGCCAACAATAGTGTTCTGTGTATTACATAAATATGGAAAAATGGTCTAAAATGCTAATAAATTTGGGTGAGAAGGGTGATTTGATTTTTTTTGTATTATCTTTTCATATTTCTGTATTTTCTTAACTAATCTTGTTTATTTTGTGAAGAAAATAAAGTTCTTTTTGTTACATCTGAAGTATTCATCACGTTACCTTTGATATAGCACTTCCGACAAATGCTGAAAATGAGGTCCTGTCCTTTTTTATTTTAAGTCAACATTGTCACCAATACTAGAGTGTGTCCCCTGAATTATCTCTACTGTATGCAAATATTAAATAGAAAAGAATGTAAGGAATAATTTATTATAATACAGTCAACAGAAGAGCTGAGGTAAATACGTATCTTTAAGCCTTCCTTTGCCTTCTTGGATTCCTGATAAATTTTTATCTACGCTAATGATTTTCAAACTTGAATAATCTATACAAAGCCCTTTATTTTAAGTTTCCATTCTTGTACCATGTGAAAAATAATGACTCTATTCTCCCACCTTGTGTGTGTGTATGTGTGTGTGAAAATTACTGTCAACTATTCATTCAAATTGTGTCCCTTGACATAATTTGGTTTTTGCTTTGTATAAATGCATTATTTAATAAGTAGATTTATGGTAATTTCTGATTAGTACACATATCCCAAGTGAAACACAGAATTTCCATGATTCTACTCTGTCATCTAGATGATCTAGAATATGCTTATGTTGATTTTTTTGTAGGTAAATTATTATAAGAATGAAGATAAAAACTTTAAAATTCCTAGAGGGAATTCAGTCCCCTTTCCTCCTAACCCCCACTAAGAATTGCTGCTTTGTGCTAGGCAGGCAACAGAATCATTTAAAAATCATACCTAATGTTCTTTAAAGAAGAAAGCTTGTTGCCCTTGGAGGGCAGGTAAGTACAAGTGTAGAAACAAGAATTGCTTACTTTCATTTGTTGTCTTTGATTAGGATCCACTTCAGTCACATTTCCTGAAGTTATGGGGATGGGAACCCTGGGTTCCTGTGTTCAGCATAGTACAGCTGTATCCAGAGGATCAGGAACTTTTCTCAAAAAAGTAGAGAGAAATAAAGTATCTTTCATGGAAATATTGAGGTGAGGGGATAGAAGTATGTAAGAAAGATACCAGGAAAACAGACACTGAGATACTCCTGTGTAGTGTATGGCAGGAATCTTGAGGATTTAAAAATCCAGTAAATTGCCCTTGACTATTACATAATAACCAGTGCAGCCTAATTAATAAATAGACTTTTAATGTTAGGTGGGAAAGAAATGGATATTAATGTTTTTGTTTTTAAGATGTATTTTATTTATTTGAAAAAGTGAAGAGAGAGATCTTCCATCCACTGGTTCATTCCCCTAAATGGTCTTAACATCCAGGACTGAACCAGGCTGAAGCCAAGAGTCAGGAATGAATCCATCCTGGTCTTCCAAATGGGTGGCAGGGACCCAATTACTTGTGCCATCCTCCACTGGTTTCCCAAACACATAGCAGGGAGATGAATCAGAAGTGGAGCAGCAGAGACTCAAATCGGCTCTCTGATATGGGATGCCAGTATTGCAAGAGGCTACTTAACCTGCTGCACCACAGTGCCAGCCCTGGTGCTGCTAATGTTTTAAAACAAGGACCACTATTGGGAGTGGGAACATAAAGATCTTAGCATTGGTGTATGCTATAATACTTCAGAGAAGGAAAACCAGATGCAAAGCAAAATAAAATGATACAAAAGTAGACTGAGAATTAAATAGAGTCATAGGCTGACCAGAAGACAAAAAGGAAGCTTAAATTCTGCAACTGACAGGCTGTACGATGAAGGGAAGATCTAGTTTACATTGCTGCTAGTGTTTATGCCTTAGCTTTTATCTCGTTAATGTGCTGATTTTCTGCTGTACTTTTTCTCATGGTTCTTTTGAAAATGTAACTGTGATATAAATATAAAGAATTATTTTAGATCTAAATAAATGTGAAATTTCTACCTCCATGTAGTTCTCTGATTTGTCCTCTTCTGTCTCCACTACCCTAACCTTAGTTTAGACCATTATATAATAGTTTTATTTATTTGAAAGAGTTACAGAGAGTGGTAGAGACAGAGAGGGGTCTTCTATCCACTGGTTCACTCTCCCAATGACCACAACAGCCAGAGCTGAGCCAAGCCGAAAACAGGAGTCGGGAGCTCTCCCATGTTGTTGCAGAGGCCCAGGCACTTGGGCCAACTTAGGCTGCTTTCCCAGGCACGTTAGCAGGGAGCTGGGTTAAACATGGAACAGCCAGGACTCGAACTGACACCCATATGGGATGCCAGCTCTGCAGCCTGGGGTTTTAACCCACTGCACCACAGCACCAGCCACAAAATTAGCTTTCTTAAAAGCACATGTGGTACTGTCACTGCTGTTTAAAATTCTTTTCTTATTCCTCACAGCTTTTAGGAAAATTTGGTATAATATGGAAATGTTTGTCATATATCCTGATTTGTACTTATCCAGTGTAATTACCAATTATTTCCCACTTTACTCTCAAAAATGTCCCAGTTTGGATGACACATAATTCAGTCACTCTGTTCTTGATCTTTCCTACTTTTGCTTGTCAGGAATATGGGTAATGTAGTTCTTCCTGATCTTAACTTTCCCTAAAGTATCTAGTTGCTTCAACCTAGTCTCTTTCCCAAATTGTCCAGTTTCCATCATCCTGAAACATTTATGTTAAGCAATCAATTTAAAAGTATAGTTCCAAGTTAAGGATAAATCAGGGATTTCTAAAATGGTTATATTATAGTAGATGTGTGAGTGTTTACCCAGTTTTGAATAACTGATACTGTTACCCTTTCTAAAGGCCCTCGATCTCTTGCAATTATACTAGGGCTTTTTAATGTGTTAGTTGTGTGTGGGAATGTTGTGCAGTTTGTGACTCACTGAAGGAACCATACAGTCATGCTTAATTTTCTGCCTGATTAAGACTGCCTTCTAATTGTTCCTCAGAGAAGCCACATTTATTTCTACTTTTTGCTAGCATCTTTTTTCTCCCACTTAGAATCCTCTTTTTTTTTTTTTACCAACTCTTAACCTTCCTCAAGACCTGAAATCTCACTTCTGCCATAAATATTTTCTCATTGTCCAAGTTCTCTGTGATTATTCCCACCACTTAACTCTTGTAACTCCAGTATGATCTACTGCTAATTCATGCTTTGTTTTATAGCAGTTCTTAATTTCTGTTTCATAATGATAATATGGATATGAATTACCTTAAATATCTGTTACCAAGTTTTTGGCATATGTAGTACTTTAATACTTAATAGGCATATGTCTGTAGATTATAAGGGTCCATTGGTTGTTGGGTAATTTCCTAGCAAGCATTGTCCACAAAAATCAGTTTTTGCATACTTGATTTCTTAGAACACTATCAATGTGCTCCCATGTGAATGAACACTAGTGTGTCTAGCTGGGTAACACAGTAAAGAGAGTTCTGAGGTCATTTTTGCTATCAAAGTGGTAATTTCAATTTGAAGAAGTTATAATTCTCTGTGCTAAACCCAAAAACCTTCCTATCCTTCCTTCTTTTTGAGACTTTATTCATAATCTTAACTTTTTCTTCCTCTCAATGCAAGATTTTTCAGAACTAATAAACTTACATATTCCAAATATTATTCAGCATTTTACCAGGAATGCCTTCAGAGAGACCCAGAAAACACAAAACAAAAACTGCTGCCACATTGTTCTGGTCCATCTACCTTTTCTGGTCTCTCTCTCATTTTATTTACTCAAATCCCAGAAAACATAAAACCATATTGGGGGGGGGGGGCAGTGCTGTGGCTTAGTAAGTAAAACCGCCACCTGCAGTGCCAGCATTCCATATTGAGTCCTGGCCTCTCCACTTTGATCCAGCTCTCTGCTATGGCCTGGGAAGGCAGTGGAAGATGACCCAAGTCCTTGGGCTATTGCACCCACGTGGGAGACCCAGAGGAGGCTCCTGGCTCCTGGTTTCGGATTAGCACAGCTCTGGCCATTGCAGCCGTTTGGGGAGTGAAGCAGCGGATGGAAGACCTCTCTCTCCCTCTCTCTCTGCCTCTGCCTGTCTGTAACTTTGCCTTTCAAATAAATAAATAAATCTTTAAATAAATATTGGGGATTTCTGTTAGCTCCTAGGATCACACTTTGTCTATTTTATTCTGTTACTTATAATAAGTCAGGCTTTATATTATTCATCTCCCTCTCCCCTGAACACTACTGATCCATCATTACTTATCTCATTTGTATATTCATACTATCTTCTCTCCTGAAATTTTTACCCTCATGTTTTTAGAATAATCAATTCTCATTTTCTAATTTCCATGTGAATTGACTTTTCTTTTTATGCTACCCAAAGAAGCCTTTTATTTAAGGAATGCAAACTTCATGCATTTCATAAGTACAACTTTAGAAATACAGTGATTCTTCTTACCATACTTGCCCTCCCACCCCTCCTCCTCCCTCTCCCATTCCTAGTCCCATTCTCCACTAATATCCATTTTCAATTAACTTTATTCACAGAAGACCAACTCTATACTAAATAAAGAGTTCAACAATATATTACAATTTCTTTGATGGAAACTGTACACATTAAAATCCAGCTCCTGGGGCCAGCATTGTGACACAGGGTTAAGCTGCTGCATGTGACACCATTATCTCATGTGGGTTCTTCTCATACTGGTTCAAGTACCAGCTGTTCCACTTTCCATCCAGCTCCCTGCCAATGTACCTGGGAAAAGCAGCAGAGGATGGCCCTTGCTTGAGCTCCTGCCATCCACATGGGAGACCTGTATGGAGGCTCGAGGCTCCTGGCCTTGCCCACCCCCAACTATTGCAGCCATTTGTGTGGATGGAAGGTCTCTCTCTGTCGCTGTCTCTGTCTCTCATTCTCTGCGACTCTGCCTTTCAAATAAATAAATAAATCTTTTTAAAAAAAAAAAAATCCAGCTTCTAGGGTGACTAATCCGTATGTGAAAGGAATAATGTAAAAAAGGAAGAATACTAAGTCATGAGTTTAAAGAACACTTATAGAGGGGCAGTGGATGGAATTGGGGTGGAAGACAAAAGCAGACAGCATCTATTTTTAATTTATAATTTCTTCTTTATATCCTGTGTCTTCTATGTAACCAGTACTTGCTGAGTATTATAGAGAATGCAAAAGGAAGTAAATTATATAGTCCTTGTCCATGAAAAATTTACAGTTGAAAAGTTCAGTTGACATAAATATTAAATAATGTCAGGTAATATATGGGTATAACCATACATGTATACTTGATTGTGTACTCTAAGTCTCAAGAGGTGTTCCACGTGCTGTAGGTCTTAGGAGGCATACCATTAGTGAAAGTGGTGAAGGAAAAAATGAAATCATCTTTCAAGGTGATAGACATAGGCTATTGAAGGAGAATTAGGATTTGCTTAGGTGTAAAAAAGATTAGTAATTGTTGAAGCCTAGGTGAATCTTTCAAGATGGGGAGGTATAGATGAAAAGGAAATATTCCTGTATTTTTCGGAAGACCAGCCTCACTACAGTAACTATTTTGTGAACAATGAAAGATTAAATTGGGTAAGTGTACATTTGGGTAAATCATACTTCTGTGTGGGCCCACTGTTCTGTTTCATCAATGAATGATATTGGAGGGAGAAATTTCATTTCATAGTAAATGCTGTTATCTACTCATGTGAATATTTCACAAAATACATAGAAAAATAGAATTAAGGATAAGCTTATTTTGGTGCAAAAAATATAAAATCAGTACATATAAGTCATCTTCAGAAAGCTCATCGAAAATGTATTCATGAAAATTTAAGCATGTTTTTCAAAAATTATTTGCACCAAAATAAACTGCTCTTTTAATTCCATTTTGCATGAACTTTTTGGAGTGCCCTTGTGTATGATTTTTCTTACATGCAGTATACCTCAGAAAAACTCAGCCTTTTCATTAGTGCAAGTGAAATTCACAAATACTAGATCTGTTATAGCTAAGGAAAGGGTTGTTGATATTTCTTATGCTCAACCTACTTTGCCTGAATTTAGGAACTGATATCTCAAAAGACTAGAGAAAATCTACTGAAATCTACTCAGTAGATTTGAGCTGTATTTTTGCATACGCTAATTAGATGCTAACCTCGAAGCTCATGGACTCTGAAAGTTGACTTAGCCTATGGTAATCATTTTTGACAGCTTTTAGAATGAATTAGATTACCTTGCATGTCAGCACATCGTTAGATCGATGTTTAAAAGCATCACCAAAGAATGTTTTAAAACATAGTGTACACTGAGTATTGAACTATGTGCTATGTATAAGTGCTTACGGAGACTCAATGTCTTATTTAGCCAACATAATCAGCTTTTCAAACAGAGCCATGGCATTGCTTCACATTTAACCATGTATTTAGGTTTATAAATTGCCAGTATTGATGTTGCTCTCTAGAGTACTCATGGTTTGTCAGGTTTTAAAACTGTGCTTATGTTTTGTATATGTCTGAAAAATACTGCTAGTGTTGCACATCTATCATAATGAAAACTGGCAAGGAATAACTGGAAGAGGCCCATTATTTGTTCTATGTTTCATTAGATCAATTACTATGCATGGCCATTAAAAGGACATTTTTTTGTATTGCCCTGGTTGGCTACTTAATACAGTAGAGTTGCTGCAAGCTGATGCTGTGAGAAGTGTGATTGTTTATAAATGTCCATTTTAAAGGACTTGAGATTCAGTCATAACAGTTAGCTCCAGGTTGAAATTTGATGATCTAAGTCTATTCTAGGACATGTAGAGGGAAAATTGCTTGTTATTTTTGTTTTCCAAATGCAAGCTTGTTTTGAATAACTCTTCACTTAAGGATTTGGTTGCATTTGTTCAATACCACAGAGACTTTCTTTTTGAAAAACTAAATTATCTCCGTTAGTTTCTTCTATGAACTAGTATGTGTGATGATAGTCGTGACTCGTTTCAATTTAAGAAAATGAGTTGCTGCATAGGTGAGGTAGTATTCGAATCACTTTAAAAGTTCATGTCAGTGTTTTGGTTCTTTTCAATTTTTCCTTTTTCTTTCTTTTCTTTTGTTTTGTTCAATTCTGTTCTGTTTTGTTTTGTTTTGTTTTTATTTATTTACTTAGTTTTTAAAGGGGCGTTTGGGAATCTCCATGGCCTTGCTGCATACTTGGCTGGCCATATTTAGTCTGCGTACTAATTGTTAGTTGGCCCAGTTGAGTCTTACTTTGTGCTCTCAGTTCTTTTAGTCTGGCTTTCTATTTTTGTCTACCTGGTTGTGTTTTGAGATTTTTATTCTTATGGGCCGGATTTTAATCCGTGTACTAAATTTTAGTCTGCAGACTAAAAGTAATCCGCGGATTATTTATTTTTGTAAAATATTTAATTCCCCCACTGGAAACTATCCTAAAAGAATGTTAAATTCTCCTAGAATAGTCAAGGGAGTTCACAGCTACTGGTGAGTTCAGCCATTTTTTGTTCTCAATACCTAGACATAATAGACCCTACCACCTCCCTTGCTTATTTGGCTCCGTTGTGCCTAGGTGTTGGTATACATTACTATGCATGTCACCTGTAACTGTGACTGTCCCTTAGTTGTATTGTTCATTGTATATATTTTTGTTTAGCTTTTGGTGGGTGAATTGGGCATATTTGCAGATGGAACTGTGTTGAATTTGTAGTGCTCAAAGATGTAGAATTATATTTTCATTGAGTTTTTCCAAAAAAGAGTGTTCTATATTTATTTTTCCTAAGTAATGGGTGCAAGGGTATGAGGAGGCAATGCCCACAATAGAAAAAGTAAGTTTATACCCGCACTCCTGAGGTGATAATGTCAATTTCCTGAAGAGTTCTAAGATAAAGAGAATGTCAGCAATTGAACATCTTTTAGCAGGGAAGTCAATCCAAAATGAAGAATAATCCGCGGTGGCCTGATCCTTCTTAGCTCACACAAATTGAAAATATCTGGCTTAAAATCTATAGTAATATAGATTAACTATATATATTACTTTCCTCTCATCACTAATAATTTAGCAAAAAATGTTTATACTGTATAACTGGAACACATTAATAAAAATTAGCATATTGAGAACTTAAACCTTTAAAAACAAGCAAATGTGCCCCCTCCCAGCCATATCTATGGATGATGAATCCAGGTCATAGAAGACCACTTTACTTTGGGAACTTTACTTCTAGATTTCATTTTGATTTAACTTTTTTTGGTTTTGTATTTTTTTAATAAACACACTGGCATTGGAACATAATAAATTAAAATTAAAAATGTTTCTTTACTGTGCCTCACCATTGCACAATCAAAAATTTTTGGCATACACTGTGGTGAAATAATTTTTAAAACTTGGACTTGCTACTGTGGAGACTGATGTTTAAAGTTTATAACTGTATAAACATTTCTATGTCCCCCCCACACCATGGATTTCTTATAACATTGGATATATTTTTCCTTGCTGTACTATTCTCTTTTGGATTGACTTCCCCTGTTTGGATTATTTCACTGAATTATCATCTTTAGGATTCGTCAGGAACAGGACGTTTCACCTCAGGAGTGCGGGTATGTACTTAATTTTTTCTTTCCCAAAATTTCAGGGCAGGTCTATAAAACTCGGGGGAAAAATTTTTCTGAAATGCTGAACAATTGTTCATTGTTGAAATGTAGTACTAAAAACATCTTAGGTACCTGTGATTTCTGTTTTCATTCCTTGTGTGGAACAGGTTTTGCTTATGGTGTATTTAGATTGTCAGTCTCCCAGGTGATTCATTCATAAATATCTAGACTGAAGTTTAGGAATTATAGGCTTTTAACATTATTCTTACCAGATTAAATATTGATGAAGATTCATGAAACCAGATTCTGGGTGTTAAGCAATTTCAGTGAGTAAGGAATGACATGGAAGCCAAAACTTCTTAATCAAAAGCCAAATTTCAGTAGTTCTTAGTTTCTGTTTTAGACATAACGGTATTTCTACTTTGGCCTGTAATATTGTAAATTGCATTCTACCACACCCTGTATTATGGTCAGAAATCTAAACTCTGGGAGATACTGGGTTTTGACCCCACATAATTTTCCACTTAACCTTTGTCCACAGAATACTGAACCAAGGCTTTTCTCATCAAGAATCTCTCAAAGGGTTTAAAGTAACAGCGGATACTTTTTGTAAAGGCAGGTTAAATCTTGATTTTTTTTAATGTAGGCTCTTGAAATGATTTTTTTTTATTGTTTTTAACTCTGATTCCATGAGTTAAGATCTCTGACAAAATAAGCTAATGTATGTCTTAGTACCAATATGGATGGTCACTTATAGCTAGAAAAATACCAAAAAGATATAAATGACTTTTAACAGAAAAAAATCAGAAATAAGCTTATAACACTGGTTTATTAAAATCTTTAACACAAAGTCTTTATTAATATAACATGAAATTTTTTAATTTGAAGTAACTAGCCATTCAGATATCCTACAGTTGAACATTAGCAAGACTTTATTTTTACCTTTGGTACTACTTTTAATTCTGCTTATGTGATACCATATTGGTGCAAAAGCATTTTTGCTAGCTAGCAAAGTAAATCCATATCAAAAAGATGCAAACTGGCCTCAGGGATAAAATATGTCAGTAGTGTGTAATATTTTTGTGACAACTTTTCTGAGTTTTTCACTGATTTATATTCTTTTTGCATTCTGGATTTGATTGTGGACCTTGGGAGCAAGAAAAGGGAAAAATGACCAAGGACAGCGGAAGAGCTAAATATTTCAAGTAATACAAAAAGTTTGCTTGACTGAAGCAAGCCAGCGTATTTAAAAATATCAAGATAAGGCAGGTTTTGCCCTCACAGTGGCTTTCTAACATAGCCAATAAATTGAGGCCTTCTAAGGTTCTGAAATAAATTCCCAAAATGCTACTGTCTTCATTTTCAGAAAATATATTTTACAGTAATAGAATATATGTGAAAGTATAATACAATAAAGAGCATTTTCATTGTAGAAAGTGCTTATATAAAGGCTTTTGAAGCTCTAATGAACTCTGTAGTTGTAACTAGTTCTCTTATCTTCAGTCAGCTTAAGCAACTAGTCAGATATTACAGAGCCATTCTCATTAGGAAACCTAACCTCCCAGGCTCCACCATGCCTTGTCACAGTCTGCATGTCCTTTCCTTGCTGGTGAGTCTACTTCCCTCATTTCCTTACACATGTCTGCTTCTCTTTATGTCTGTCTACCTCCACCACCACACCTTTTATTTGGTTATATGTTCTTCCTATCAAGGACTGTATGTTTTCTTTTTCTTTAGTTTCAAAGGCTTTTTGTTCATCTGTTTTTGGTGATTTCTGATTCTTTCCCTCTGGTTCTATTCTTTAGCCATAATTTAGAATGGAGTTTATTTTGTGGTTTTATATATATACAAGTATTAACACATAAATGAGTATAAAGCTATGTATTCCTTTAAGAATATTAATTATATTTTATTTCAATATAGCCTTCAGTTGACTTTTTCTGTGATTTAATGGCTCTTAATGAAGACTACCTTTTTCTCTCCCTGATTAAAATTCTAGTACTGTCATTCTAATGAGAATAATCTGGCCACATTCATGATAATAGTTGCTTCAGAAAACAGTGTCAGACATTTTGTCAAATTCTCGATACTAAAGAATTTGTTCAAATTAAGATAGGTTCTGTTACTGAGAAGAAAATACCACCTCATTAGCATTTATTGACTTTGAATGACAGTGTTTTTCTTTTTTTCTGATTGCCGAATTTGAATAGTTCCATCCATTATCAATAATTGTTCTGCTAAAAATAATGCAAAAGAGGCAATCTTATATTTACTACCACAGCTGTCGAACTTTAAAATTTTTTCTACTCTTCTAGTTGTGCTTGCCTCTAGAACCCAGCCTTTCTCATATGCCTGTCATATTTTGTATGCATGTTTGATTGTCCTGCTTCATGACTAGCATATGTAGACTACTCACTGAGCTTTTCTTATATAGTCTTTAACTAGCAGTTCACCCCAGTGTGGTGAGTCATAAGCAGTTAACTCTTTTCATTCTGGAAGATTCCTTTCCCAAATGTAACCATGTTTTTGTACATGGTGGGAATTAACTAAATACTGAGTTATTTACATACATTCTTATAATAAAACATTAATTGTTCCCTCCTTTATTTTGTACTACAGGTCTTCCGACCCCGAACTCCACCAGAGGCAATTGCACTGTGTAGCCGTCTGCTGGAGTACACACCAACTGCCCGACTGACACCACTGGAAGCTTGTGCACATTCATTTTTTGATGAATTACGGGACCCAAATGTCAAACTACCAAATGGGCGAGACACACCTGCACTCTTCAACTTCACCACTCAAGGTAATTCCAAACACTTTGTTCTTTTATTTTTATTTTATTTTATTTTATTTTTGACAGGCAGAGTTAGACAGTGAGAGAGAGACAGAGAGAAAGGTCTTCGGTCTGTTGGTTCACCCCCCAAATGGCCGCTATGGCCAGTGCGCTGTGCTGATCCGAAGCCAGGGGTCAGGTGCTTCCTCCGGGTCTCCCATGCGGGTGCAGGGCTCAAGGACTTGAGCCATCCTCCATTGCCTTCCCGGGCCACAGCAGAGAGCTGGACTGGAAGAGGAGCAACCGCACAGAACCGGCACCCCAACCGGGACTAGAACCCGGGATGCCGACGCCACAGGCGGAGGATTAGCCTAGTGAGCCACAGTGCCGGCCAACACTTTGTTCTTTGACCATTTCTGTAGAAGTTACTAGGTGCAAAACAAAATTCCATTAAAATCTATGGAGGAAAATATTGGACATATTAAGTATTCATGGATGTAGGAAGCTTCCTCTCTAAATTATCAGACCACTACTCACATGGTTTTCAGAAAACAGTGGCAAGTAAGATTTTTTCTAATAGGCATAGCTTCTCTAGTTTTGATAGATTATAAAATCACAAAGATTTCACTGAGTGGTATTTACCACTAATAACACTAATAATTTAAATTTTAACTGTTGAGTTTGAATTTTTATTTACTTCCATTTCATTTGAAAGGCAGAGAAAAAGAATATCTTCCATCTGCAGATTCATTCCCCAAATGCCTACAACAGCTGAGGTTGGGCCAGGATGAAGCTAGGAGTAGAGAACTCCATCCATGTTACCCATGTGGGTGGCAGGGACCCAAGTACTTGGGCCATCATCTGCCTTCCCAGATGCATTAGTGGGTAGCTGATTGGAAGTGGGAGTACCAGGACTCAAACTGTGCACTCTGGTATAGTGTATGGGTGTCCCAAGCGGTGTCCCACTGCACCAAACATCTGCCTCTGTATCAAGTTTTTTAAAACCTGAGAATGAAAGCGGTGATTTTAGTGACTTATATTGAGTTATCTTACACACAGGAGGAAAACTATAAATCATTTCTAACTATTTCACAGGGGATATATACAGAGAAATCCCTCTGGGACTTGGTACCATTGCTACTGCTGAGAAAAGATTGAAAGAAAAATGGAGTTTTGTGCATTCATTGATGGTTTCTCAAAGATTTAGTGATACTCATTTCCGCACCACTTCTCATTTCCTTTCTCTTTGATTAAAATCCTAAGTGATTTGTTCAGTCAGTCACAACAGCCTTTGATGATGTGATTATCTTCTTAAACTGACTATAAGAAGTATACAATTCAGGACAGATAAAATAAATTGATGTATTAGTTGATTGGTAAACAGACTAGATGGAAAACGTTCTGTCTCCAAGAAAGCAATGCATTTCCTTTAATCCGAGGTGAATGTTTTCTCCATACTTAATTTTTTCTAAAATTTAGTAGAGAGATGAATGACACAGTTTATGTAAAAGATCTGAGTTGATAATAAAATAAACTTGAATAGCTTAGTTGACTATAAATTTTTTAAAGATTTTTATTTATTTATTTGAAAGAGTTACAGAGAGAAGGAGAAGGCAGAGAGAAGTCTTCTGTGGTCCACTGGTTCACTCCCCAGTAGACTGCAATGGCTGGAGCTGTGCTGCCCTGAAGCCAGGAGCTTCTTCCAGGTCTCCTACGAAGGTGTAGGGGCCTAAGGACTTGGGCCATCTTCTGCTTTCCCAGGCCATAGCACAGAGCTGGATCTGGATCGGAAGTGAAGCAGCCAGGACTTGAACCGGCGCCCACATGGGATGCGGGCACTGCAGGCAGCAGCTTTACCCACTACACCACAGTGCCAGTCTAATTATCAATATTATATAACCATTATCAATGCTGATGTTACCTACCTTTTTAAAAAATTCCAGAAACCCTGGGACCATTAATTCTATTTAAAGATGATCAGAAACCTTTTTGAATGTTGTTTTGAGTAGTATTTACACCATTTTAAGAATATTAGTGAGGTTGGCCAGCACTGCGGCTCACTAGGCTAATCCTCCGCCTTGCGGCGCCGGCACACCGGGTTCTAGTCCTGGTCGGGGTGCCGGATTCTGTCCCGGTTGCCCCTCTTCCAGGCCAGCTCTCTGCTGTGGCCCGGGTGTGCAGCGGAGGATGGCCCAAGTGCTTGGGCCCTGCACCCCATGGGAGACCAGGATAAGTACCTGGCTCCTGCCTTCAGATCGGCGTGGTGCGCTGGCCGCAGCGGCCGTTGGAGGGTGAACCAACGGCAAAGGAAGACCTTTCTCTCTGTCTCTCTCTCTCTCACTGTCCATTCTGCCTGTCAAAAAAAAAAAAAAAATTAGTGAGGTGCCAGCACTGTGGCATAGTCGGTTAAGCCCCAACCTGCAGTGCCAGCTTCCCATATGGGTGCCAGTTCGAGTCCCGGCTGCTCCACTTCTGATGCAGCTCCCTGCTAATGTGCCTGCGAAAGCTTTGGAAAATGGCCCAAATACTTGGGCCCCTGCACCCACATGGAAGACCCTGAAGAGGCTCCTCAGCTCTTGCCATTGTGGCCATTTGGGGAGTGAGCCAGCAAATGGAAGATCTCTCTCTTACTTACTCTCTCTCTAATTCTACCTTTCAAATAAAATAAATAAATCTTTAAAAAAAATATTAGTGAATAGTGGGTAGGGTATTCAGAGAAGCAGAATTAATGTAGAGCCTGGAAAAGGGAAGACTTAAGGTACTCCTTGATAAATGATAAATGTCTAAAAATACTTCAAGACTATCTCATAAAGCAAGGAGTAAGCATATGTTCTTTCTACAGATAGCAAACTTTTCAATAGTAGCAGCAAATTCCAGGGCTATTTGGATTTGGACTTAATATAAAGACCTCAGTATCCAGCACAAATATGGGCTGAATTTTTATTAATGAATCAGTGAAAAAAATTTTCAGTTAACAGTGTAACAACTTGTTTTCAAAGTATTCCTTTCTGTACCTGGAAGTGTTCAGGGGAAGTCTGGAGATAGCCAAAAATTATTTGTCGGGTTACTCATATATGGCAAAAGTTTCTTTCTTTTTTTTTTTTCTAAGATGTATTTATTCAAAAGAATGGGGAGAGAGAGAAAGAAGCCTTCCGTCAGTTGGTTCACTTCCCAAGTGGCTGGAGTGGTCAGGGATGAGCCAGACCAAAGCTGGAAACTTCATTGGGGTCTCCCACATGGGTGACAGGGCCCCAAGCGCTTAGGCCATGTCTGCTGTGTTTCTCAGGTCATTAGCCTAGAGCTGGATCAGAAGCAGAGCAATTGGGATGTGAATCAGCGCCCATGTGGTTACCATCATTGCAGACGGCAGCTTTACCTGCTACGCCACAATGCCAGCCCCAATTTGGCAGAGGGTTAAACTGCATGACTCTATCACCATTTTTCAGAGCAAAACATCTGTGAATTCATGTTATATATTTTAGGCTCTGCTGAGAAAATAAATTTTATTTATTTATTTATTTATTTATTTATTTATTTATTTATTTATTGACAGGCAGAGTGGACAGTGAGAGAGACAGAGAGAAAGGTCTTCCTTTACCATTGGTTCACCCTCCAATGGCCGCCATGGCCGGCGCGCCGCGGCCGGCGCACCGCGCTGATCCGATGGCAGGAGATTGGGAGAATATTAGACCTTTCAGTTTTCTAGCAGAGGGGCTTCATTGTTCTGTGACCTCTTGAGGGTGTAGTCTGCATTACACGTTGGAAACCAAGGTGAACCTTTGACAGGCCTCCTTCTCTCCCTGTCCTCTTCTTAATAGACGTAAAAGATAGAATATAAGTGAATGACCCTAGGAAGCAGCTGGAAACAGGAAAGACCAACAGGATTATTATTTTCTTTATTCACTAATTAGTGAATACCTATTCTACTAATGCCTATTCCAAGACTGGAATATATCAGGAAATAAGTTGTTTTATATGTTTAAAGGGAACTCTTCCCTCCAACTCTACCAAACACAGTTCCTAGTCCCGTTTTTTTTACCCAAAATTTGCATGAAGTTTTGTCAGTTGAAATTGTTTTAGCAAGCTAAGTCCTCCTGAGGGCATGACAGAATTGGTTCAATTTGAAGAGTCTATTCTACTACTTAGCGCAGTACCTGAGAAAATGGTAACTTTGTGGAGATTTGGGGAGTGGTGTCTTTTTTTTTTTTTTTTTTGACAGGTAGAGTTATAGACAGAGAGAAAGGTCTTCCTTCCATTGGTTCACTCCCCCAAATGGCCGCTACGGCCGGTGCTGCGCTGATCCGAAGCCAGGAACCAGGTGCTTCTTCCTGGTCTCCCATGCGGGTGCAGGGCCCAAGCCTGGGCCATTCTCCACTGCCTACCCAAGCCACAGCAGAGAGCTGGACTAGAAGAGGAGCAACTGGGACTAGAACCTGCCACCCATATGGGATGCTGGCGCCGCAGGTGGAGGATTAGCCAAGTGAGCCATGGCGCCGACCAAGTGGTGTCTTAATATCCAGTCCAGAAGAAGCTTTTAAAAAAACTCTGGGGAAACTGCTTGACTAAGAGAATATTTGGGGCAGTCAGAGAGCAACATGCAGACTCAGCAGACTGGATGTCTTAGGGTAGAGAGGCATGAGAAAAGAAGTTCCAGAAAGCAAGTGAAAAAAAGGACAATAGAGGCTGGTATTTGGCACAGCAGATAAGTTGCCTTTTGAAGTACCAACATACCATATCCAGTCACTTGAGTTTGAGTGCTGGCTCCATTCCTGATTCCAGCTTCCCTTCTGTTCCCCTCCCCTCCCATCTCCTCTGCTCTCCCAGAGTATCTCTGCCTTTCAAACAAAATTAATAAGGTTTTTTTCTTTTTACAGAAAAGCACAGTAAAAGAAAGATTAAGAATAAAAGGAAAATTTGAAAAAGGATCAGAGAGATTTTAAAACAGTATAGGAATGTGTTACAGAATGGGAACAGATGAAATGAGAGAATTGAAAAGAAGTTGGTGATGGGCAACAAAAGCAAGTGGTTTAGAAGCCCAACCCATTAGAAAGCTATAGGCTACTTATTTATAAATTTGCTGTAACTCATTACTTATAATTAGGAGGTTCAATGACCTTTGTAGCAATGGTTTTTATAAATGTATTTTCCTGTTAAAAATAGTGATAGACTTAAATATGTTTTTCTGTTTATCTGCCTTTCAATGTCTTGAGAATTTTCCTCAAAGCTTGCCTTTATCTTTACACATCTAAAGTAACAACACATTGTTACAACACCCTGAGGTAATCAAGTTATCTTCTGATATTATTTGCACATTACAATGAACACTGAGGTCGAGCTTTTGCTTCTCACACTTAAAATTTATAATTTACATTAGAAATGATAAATTTACATAGGTTAGGCTGGTGCCCAGGCTTGCTGGGCTAATCCTCTGCCTGCGGCGCCAGCACCCTGGGTTCTAGTCCCAGTTGGGGCACTGGATTCTGTCCAGATTGCTCCTCTTCCAATCCAGCTCTCTGCTGTGGCTCAGGAGGGCAGTGGAGGATGGCCCAAGTGCTTGGGCCCTGCACCCACGTGGGAGGCCAGGGCGGGGATGCCCCTGGCTCTTGGCTTCGGATCTGCGCAGCACGCCAGCCGTGGCGGCCATTTGAGGGTTGAGCCAACTGAGGGAAGCCCTTTCTCTCTGTCTCTCTCACTAACTCTGCCTGTCAAAAAAAAAAAAAAAATTACATAGGATAGGAACTCCTGACAGATGATTTGATGGCAGGATTATTCTTTAATAAATAATCCAGAAGAGTAAAATTTCTAGGTAATTGGGCCATACTATTCTAGTCATGTAAATATTAGACCAAAGGAGACCCTCTGAAAGGAGAATGAGAAAATTCACATGTAGACTAAAAATTCATAGGTAAACTAAAAAGGGTCAGGAAGATTTGGTTCAGGAAACTACAATACCAGTGGCAAATAATGTTGACCTGTGTTCAAAATTTTAGGCTCTAACTTGTCAATTTTATGTTTGAATTCTTATCATTTTTCCCTGAGATTATTTAGTGTACTCTGTTTTGGACAACTACTGAGGAAAATGTAGACTTGTATAAGAACAAGTAATCAAAAACCAATGTCTTAACTGAAAGTTCTCTGTATAGTTTGGGTGGATATACTTTCATGAAGACCAGAATACTGGTGTCATGACTTATAACCAAGGTGGTAATGAAGGCAGCATTGCATGTGGAAGAGTAAATCAAACCTGAAGTCTAATTCCCTCTAACTAGTTGTAAACAGCCCATGACCAACGCACTATCTCTGCCTAAGTTTTTTCATTTAAAATAATGACATTGAGGGCCAGTGCTGTGGCACAATAGGTTAGTTCTCTGTTTGCAGTGCCAGCATCCCATATGGGTGCCAGTTCTAGCCCCAGATACTCCTCTTCCAATCTTGCTCTCTGGTATGGCCTGGGAAAACAGTGGAAGATGGCCAAAGCACTTGGGCCCCTGCACCCGCGTGGGAGACAAGGAGGAAGCTCCTGGCTCCTGGCTTCAGAACGGCCCAGCTCTGGCCGTTACAGCCATTTGGGGAGTGAACCAGCAGATGAAGGACCTTTCTCTCTCTCTCTCTCTCTCACTGTCTCTTAATTCTACATGTCAAATTAACTAATTAGTTAATTAATGACATTGTACAATTAAAGCATGTTCAGGAATACTTTTATCTCTAAAAGATGATAAAAATGAATTGATTCCAGAAAGATAAAGCAACAGTGAGAAATAAAGCAAAAAATGTAGACCATGATAGGGTACAGGTATGTAAAATCATGATAAATACAGAAAAACCTAAACTGATTCTCCCAGAATTCAAAATACTAGCAGGATTATTTCTAAATGTTCCAAAGGATAGTTTAATCAGAGGAAAGAACCCAGTAATGCTCTGTTTATTTTACTCATCAAGAATGATGTTCTAAGATTTTCAGGGTAATCATCAAAACTTTTAAAATACTAATATTTTCCTGGATGACTTTTAAAATACATTTGTGTTATAAATGTAATACACTGAAACATTACAACTTTTTTGTGGGGAGTGACTGACATAAATTATGGTTCTTTCTGTTGGGCAGTTTTAAGGCAGAGTAGTCCTGGGGTAGGGAGAAATAACATAAAATTCCTCCCAAGAAACAGCAGTATCTCCAGAACAGCGAGAGTAAGCCTTGCAGTTTGCTTACTCTTTGTCTGATTTTCTTGTTAGTATAGTATTTGCTTACTTTTTTAATAAGGATAGAACATGTAGTCAGTGGTAGGAAACTTGGTCAGGGATTTTCTAGGCACTCTGAATTTGTTAACATAGGGAAAAACAGCTATGATATGGTACTTTCATCTAAAAAATACTTGAGTAAATAACATTTAAATTTGATAATGTTTGGGACCAAGGAGCACCATACATGCATTTGAATTACTGTTGAAAATAAATACACAAATGTAATGGGTACGCCATTGTTAAGTCATTTAAACATTTTAATGAATAATAAGAAATAGCAATTTTAACTACATAGACAACTATTAGTAATTTTTGTGTGTACATAAGAGCCCTGATTTTTACAAGAAGACCTCAAATTACTTGTAGAAGTGGAAAAAAATCTATTTCAGTGGCTCTTTCCTGGAGATCTTCAAGGCAGATTCCTTCTATTTGGTGATTTATATTTTATTATGTTATAAGAATAAGCCTATTTATAAGAGGGGTTCATTTCTTCTCTTGGTTCACATATTGACTACTGATCTAAAATTTATTCTCAACTTTCACACAACAGGTTGAATAAATAAGCAGATTACCACTACCACCACTTCCCCCAGCAGAAAACTAGGAAGCTGCTTATCTGCTCTTTCGTAGCAGTGAATTTGAGCACCTTACATGTGGATGAATAGAAATTTTAGATTAAGAGAAAGTTGATGTTTTGCCAACTAAATTTAGATTTTATTTTCCCATTTAAAAAGAAAAGTTGGTGTGGGCATTTCGCACAGTGGTTAAGGCATTTCTTGGGGGGCTGGCGCTTGATATAGTGGGTAAAGCAGCTGCCTGTAGTGCCGGCATCCTGTATGGGTGTCGGTTCAAGTCCCAGTTTCTCCATTTTCTATCCAGCTCTCTGCTATGGCCTGGGAAAGCAGTGTAGGATGGCCCAACCCCTTGGGCCCCTGCACTGCATGGGAGACCCGGAGGAAGCTCCTGGCTCCTAGCTTTGGATCGGCACAGCTCCAGCCATTGTGGCCAATTGGGAGTGAACCAGCAGATAGAAGACCTCTCTCTCTGCCTCTCCTTATCTCTCTGTGTAGCTCTGACTTTCAAGTAAAATAAATAAATCTTTAAAAAAAAAAAAAAAAGATTTCTTGGATCACCCACATCACACACTCTTATATCTAGGTTTGAGTCTTGGCTCTGCTCTTGATTCTAGTTTCCTACTAATGTGCACTTTAGGAGACAGCAGATAGTAGCTCAAATACTTGGTCACCTACATGAGATGTCTGGATTGAGTTCCAGGCTCTCAGAACTCTTCAGTCTAGCCCACCATCGGCTGTCGTGGACATTTAGAGACAGAACCAGGGGATGGAAGATTTCCCTCTGTCTCTCACTGTGTTTTTTTGTTTGTTTGTTTGTTTTGTTTTGTCTCTCTGCCTTACAGAAAAATAATTTCTAAAAAATAAACATCATTTTACTTTTGCTTAAATTGTGAATTAAAATGTTTGGTTAAGGACAAATGATTGATACACTATCAAAACATAGGTTGTTTTCCATAATAAACTACTGTTTGGCTTTCTTTTTGTTTTTAAATATTTATTTTCATTTACTTAAAGAGTGACAGAGAAAAAAATCTATCTGCTGGTTCACTCCCCAAAAGCCCACAACATCCAAGATTGGCTGGGCCTGGCTGAATCCAGGAGCCAAGAACTCCATCTGGGTCTCCCAGATGGGTGGTAGGGACCTAAGTATTTTGGCCATCATCTGCTGCTTCTCAGGATTCATTAGCCAGAACCTGGATCAAAAATAGACTTGAACCAACATTCCAGTATGAGATATAGGTATCACAAACAATGGCTTAACCCACAGCACCACAATGCATGTTCTACCTTTTTTTTTTTTTTTTTTGCCATTTTGTTTTGAACCATATCTTTGAGGTAACACAATCTTTGTCTAATTGTTCCTATATTTTAGTTTCTTTAAAACTAGCCCCCACTTCAATATTATAGACCGTTTTATTCCCTTAGTTGTCTCCTTATTCTTAAACTTAACATACATATTTAGTAAATAAATACTAGCTTTTCTTTTTTTTTTTTTTTAATTTGTTGACAGGCAGAGTTAGACAGTGAGAGAGAGAGAGACAAAGAGAGAGTTTTAGACAGTGAGAGAGAGACAGAGAGAAAGGTCTTCCTTCTGTTGGTTCACTCCCCAAATGGCTGCCACGGCCGGCGCTGCGCCGGTCTGATGCCAGGAGCCCAGTGCTTCCTCCTGGTCTCCCATGTGGGTGCAGGGACCCAAGCACTTGGGCCATCCTCCACTGCCCTCCCGGGCCATAGCAGAAAGCTGGACTGGAAGAGGAGCAACCGGGACTAGTAACAGGTGCCCCAACCAGGACTAGAACCTGGGGTGCCGGCTCTGCAGGCAGAGGATTAGCCAAGTGAGCCATGGTGCCGGCCAATACTAGCTTTTCAATTTTAATCCCTGGGGCTGGTGTTGTGGTGTAGTGGGTGAAGTCACCTCCTGCAACACCAGCATCCCATTTGGGCACCAGTTTGAGACCCAGCTGCTCCACTTCCAATCCAGTTCCCTGGTAATGTACCTGGAAAAGCAGCAGAAGATGGGTCTAGTGCTTGGGCCTCTGCACCCCTGTGGGAGGTCTCCTGGCTCCTGGCTTCAGCTTGGCCCAGCCCCAGTCATTGTAGCCATTTGGGGAATGAACCAGTGGATGAAAAATCTTTTTCCCTCTCCCCACCCCCTTCCTCCCTCTCTTCCTCTGTGTAACTGACTTTCAAATAAATAAATAAATCTTTAAAAAAAAATTTAATCCCTAATACATTCCTTGTTGGCCTCAAGCATACATACATTCTCCCTGATTGTGACAAGTAGTACTGCTTTTTTAGATTTTTCTGTTGTACAAAATGCTACCATTTTTGCATTCTTTAACTACAACAGTTAACAGTCAACAAAAACTATACTGACCGTTCTTGAAGTACAGAACAGTAAACAGGTAGAAGGATTGGATCTTAAGGAATGTCCATAATTAAAGAAAAGAAGAAGGAAAATAGGGTATAGAGGTTGGAGCAATGTCTAATTAGGAGTAATTGTCCATTTTAGAATTCTTAACTTTTAGAGCGTTTGACACTTAAAAAGTTCACAAGCTACCCCTGCCATTATGTTTTTAGGTGTGGCAAAGCTCCAGGATCTCAGAACTCCTTTTCTTGCTGTCTAATTTTGTTCACTTTTTCCTTTCCCTGCGTTAGCTACTCCTTACCCCATCCAAGGCCAGAATGACAATCTACTACCTAAGGAAAAGGAGGATTTGCTTTCCTTTTTTCCAAGCCCTGCACCTGTATATGCATGTATGTCTGTGTGTACACATACATATACCTTTATCCAGACTAGGACACAAAACTTTCAGGGCTCTCAACTAGATGTGTAGCTGAACAGAAGTATGGTTGATCTGCTAAGAGTGGAAATGAATAGGAGAAAATGAGCAACATGGGCTGTAGAGAGCAACCACAGACTACTGATACCCAGTTTATTTTAAAGATTATATTAACAGGAGCTTATATTAAAATCTCTGTAGCCTTTTCTTTTTTCAAGTTTTGTTTTAAATGTTGGGCATATGACCAGAGAGCAGTTTCAGTGTGTATCTCTATACTAAGGATGAACACCTTTCTTGCCAGCTTGTTGATTCAGTTGTTCATTGCTATTTCTGTTGATCAGACAAGGACAGTTATCTTTTTATCTCCCTGTCCTGGAATCTAACACACTCTTTTTTTTTTATTTTTTTTTATTTTTTATTTTTTTTTATTTTTTTGACAGGCAGAGTGGACAGTGAGAGAGAGAGACAGAGAGAAAGGTCTTCCTTTGCCGTTGGTTCACCCTCCAATGGCCGCCACGGCCGGCGCACTGCGGCCAGCACACAACGCTGATCCGATGGCAGGAGCCAGGTACTTATCCTGGTCTCCCATGGGGTGCAGGGCCCAAGCACTTGGGCCATCCTCCACTGAACTCCCTGGCCACAGCAGAGAGCTGGCCTGGAAGAGGGGCAACCAGGGCAGAATCCGGTGCCCTGATCGGGAATAGAACCCGGTGTGCCGGTGCCGCCAGGCGGAGGATTAGCCTAGTGAGCCGCGGCGCCGGCCCCCTAACACACTCTTTAATGCTATACTGTTAGTTGGATAGGTATGTGGGTGGATGTATAAATTGGCACATGGATTTTTTTTTTTTTTTTTTTTTTTTGACAGGCAGAGTTAGAGAGAGAGACAAAGAGAAAGGTCTTCCTTCCATTGGTTCACCCCCTCAAATGGCCGCTACGGCTGGCATGCTGCGCCGATCGAAGCCAGGAGCCAGGTGCCTCCTCCTGGTCTCCCATGCTGGTGCAGGGCCCAAGCTCTTGGGCCATCCTCCACTGCCTTCCCGGGCCACAGCAGAGAGTTGGACTGGAAGAGGCACAACTGGGACAGAATCCGGCGTCCCAACCGGGACTAGAACCCGGTGTGCCGGCGCTGCAGGTGGAGGATTAGCCAAGTGAGCCACAGCGCCGGACGGCACATGAATTTTTAAGAAGGCTTTCTATTTTAGGAGCTTTTAATTTTAATTGGGATAGTAAAAATGAATTCCTTTTAGGTTAATGAAGAGCACAACATACTGCACTAATGCTCTATGTATTCCTAGAAACAACCATGGAACTACAAAGAATTCTCTTGCTTTCCTAGGTATAAAATTGTGAGTTAAAATTGGACTAATTTACACAAAACTTGGCAGAAGATCTTCCTGTTCCTCATTGAGAACCAAAACAGCCACTAAATCTGATTGTGAGAAAACAGCTTCTCTTAGAACCTGATAATTAGTGGTGAATTTCCAATTGTCTTCTTAGGAAAGACTGTTACTTGATGAGCTGGATGATTTTATCCTTTAAAGAGAAACAATAATGAATAGTCTACTATTACTTTGTTTTTTGTTTTGTTTTGTTTTTGACAGGCAAAGTGGACAGTGAGAGAGACAGAGAGAAAGGTCTTCCTTTTCCGTTGGTTCACCCCACAATGGCCACTGTGGCCAGCGCACCGCGCTGATCCGAAGCCAGGGGCCAGGTGCTTTCTCCTGGTCTCCCATGTGGGTGCAGGGCCCAAGCACTTGGGCCATCCTCCACTGCATTCCCGGGCCACAGCAGAGAGCTGGACAGGAAGAGGGTCAACCGGGACAGAATCTGGCATCCCGACCGGGATTAGAACTTGGTGTGCCGGTGCTGCATGCAGAGGATCAGCCTATTGAGCTGCGGCGCCAGCCTCTACTATTACTTTTAAGCTTTTCTTCGTGTTCATCTTTCATAAATCTTGGCAGAAGTTTATTGTTTTTCCTTACCAGATCTGTTATCAGTAGTTATCTAATTTAGTATAGGATTTAGATACTTAGGTATCAAGTTGAATGAATCAATGTTTATGTAAAAAAAATTTTTTTTTAATTTTTAAAACTACATTAGTGGCAGCCAGTTGCATTAATGGTGCAGCAGTTAAAATGCCATTTGGGGTACCACCATCCCATTTCAGATTGCGTACCTTTGAATCCTGGCTCCAATTCTGATTCCCAGATTCATGCTAATGCACACCATGGGTGGTAGCCAGTGACAGCTTGAGTACATGGGTCCCTGCCACTCACATATGACACCTGAATAGCTTCAGTGTGAGCCAGCCCTGGCTATTGCAGGTATTTTGGGAGTCAGCTAGCTGACAGAAGGTATCTCTCCATATCTCTGTCTCTGCCTCTCTCTTGCATGCACTTGCGTGCACCTTTTAAATAAAAATAATGTTTTTTAATTAAAAGAATAGAGGTGAACTAAAATACTTATTGCTCTTGCCAGGGCTTATAAGAAGGAATTACTTGGAAGTGACTGCTTAATGGATTTGGGACATCCTCTAGGGTGATAAAAATGTTTTGGAACTAGATAGAGGTGATGGGTGTACAATATTTTGAATGTACTAAATGCCACTGAATTGTACATTTTAAAATGACTAGTTTTATGTTATGTGAATTTTATCTTATTTTACCTTATTTTGTGACATACCTTTGAATTATCAAAATGTATCTGTAGCTAAGAGGACCCCATGGGAGACCAGGAAAAGCACCTGGATCCTGGCTCCTGCCATCGGATCAGCGCGGTGCGCCGGCTGCAGCGGCGGCCATTGGAGGGTGAACCAGCGGCAAAGGAAGACCTTTCTCTCTGTCTCTCTCTCTCACTGTCCACTCTGCCTGTCAAAAATAAAAAAAAAATAAATTAAAAAAAAAAAAAAAAAAAGGACTTGAATAGGGGCCAGCACTGTAGCTTAGCAGGTAAAGCCACTGCTTGCAGTGCCAGCATTCCATATGGCTGCCAGTTCAAGTCCCAGCTGCTCTACTTCCAATCCAGCTGTCTGCTAAGGTGTCTGGGAAAACAGCAGAGGATGGCTCAAGTACCTGAAGGAGGCTCCTGACTCCTGGCCTCAGACCAGCCCAGCTCCGGCTGTTGCAGCAAGAGCTAGTGGGTTCCGTCTGTTAAATAAATAAATAAATATTTAAAAAAAGATTAAAGACATTCTCATTTTTTAAATAAAAGCAGTAAAACTTTTTTTTTTTATTTGACAGAGTTACAGACAGTGAGAGAGACAGAGAGAAAGGTCTTCCTTCCGTTGGTTCACCCCCTCAAATGGCCGCTACAACCAGCGCTGCACCAATCCGAAGCTAGGAGCCAGGTGCTTCTTCCTGGTCTCCCATGCGGGTGCAGGGGCCCAAGCACTTGGGCCATCCTCCACTGCCCTCCCGGGCCACAGCAGAAAGCTGGACTGGAAGAGGAGCAACCGGGACTAGAACCCGGCGCCCATATGGGATGCTGGCGCCGCAGGCGGAGGATTAACCAAGTGAGCCACGGCGCCAGCCCAAAAGCAGTGAAACTTTAAACAGATGTTTCTTACATCCTATTTCCAGAGTATTTAGATAGATCTTAAACAGTTGGGTAGGTTATACATTCAGTTTTACATACTTACACATATAGATACACACAGACCAAACTCTTACTCTCTTTGCTGTGACAAGATCACCCTCAAATCCTGTAGCCAAATACTGCCAGAGGATGGTGGGGGAACCTAGTATATGTAAGTCAGTGAAAGAGCAAAACATATCTTACTAATAAGCTGACTCTCAAACTTTTTGTTCACTGCTATTTCCCAAGATATCTTTAGTTCTTAACATTAGCATGTGGTGCTTTAATTATGTACTACAATGTTTCTGTGAGCTTTCTCTGAGTTGATTAACTAGATTATTGATTTAGTTTCAGATGTAGGTTTATGATATCTTCTTTTTCTGTGAAACTGGTATTTTAATATAGTATCTTATGTTTATTATTACCAACAAGTTAAGAATGGGCTGTAGTAACATTTATGTCTTGCTTCTCTAGAACTGTCAAGTAATCCACCTTTGGCTACCATCCTTATTCCTCCTCATGCTAGGATTCAAGCAGCTGCTTCAACCCCTACAAATGCCACAGCAGCCTCAGGTGAGGACACTTAAATCTCTAATGTTTAAAAAAAAAATGGTTACCTTCATTTTATTTCATGTGATTTGTGAACATTTAATTCCTTTTAAGTTCCAAAAACATGGCACAGGCAAATGAGTAAATGTGAATAAACTGAAAATTTCTTTCCAAAAAGAATAAAACAGAGTCACCCATTAATACTTGATATAGAAGATATATAAATATCTTATTACCTTAGTTATTTTAAAAGTCATGCTTTCCACATAAGTTAATAATATATATCAGTGAGATGCTTACAGTAGAAAACAGTCTTTACAGAATTACTGAATATAATTCATTTGAGTTCTACCTCCCTGAATATAAATTGTTATACTAGAGAGAGAAATTTTTTAAGAATTATGAAACATATTAGTATAATTTTTAATAATTAGAAAAGACTAAAAACTGAAACATGAATACATTTAACTGAGAATTAGATCAGAATGTGACGAGACTCTCATCTATTAAAATAACATATATATATTTTTCTCTTAGAGGAACTCCCAGGTTGGAGCTAGGTTGTGCTTCTGGTCCCTAGCCAGCTGGTGTGGAGGACTAATTCATGGAGACTCACTGTCATTGCAGATATTCTGAAAATAAGCAGTCTTAGAGTGAACTGCAGTTCTCCAAAGAGTGACTAGATGCTCTTTAAAATAAACAAGTTAGAAAACATAATAGGTAGCACAGTTAAGGGTTTAGAATTTGGTACCTTTATTTTCTCCCACCAAAATTTAAATGACAATATATCATATATATCATATGTCATATTGAACTGAAATGGATCAGACCCATTTTTACTTAGGGTGTTTATGCTGCAGGAGATGGACTCTTTAATGAACAATTCTTCGCACTCAACAGTAAAGGTCAAATTTCATCTCTTATCTGAAACAAAGTTTTTGTTTCTATCCAATGTTAATCTTCTAATAAAGATTAAAAACATGTCATTCTAGTCCATGTCCTGCCTTCCTCCAGGAAAGGCTAGAAATAAAGGTCTTTTTTCTGGTTCCAAGTCCATCAGCACAAGCTGCCTTTGTTAGTATCTTACTCATTTTCTCTATCTGTAAAATGGTGTGGTATTACTAATCTAAAGTCATGTTGTAAGAATCAAATATGTGCTGAAATGTTCTTTAAATTTTTTAAATGTGAAGATACAGGTTCTTAAAAAAAGAAAATAGCTATGATTTATTTAGAAAGAAGACACAACTGCTTAAATGAGCTACTGATTAACTTAATATATTACTGGTCCAGGTTAGGTTAATTCAGTTGTTTACAACACAAAATAAGTCCTAACTCTGAACCTACACCCTACTTGTTGAAAGACTACATATGCACATAAGAATTAAGATTGGTGAGTCTGGGTAATTTAAAATAGTTTCCTTAATATGAGTTGCCAAACTCATAAGTGATTGCAACCCAGGTTTTTAGGCACATTGTCTTCCTGGTACAAGCCTGGTATAACTTGATTTTATGTTGCTTTGATATAGGTTATAGCATTCACAGAAGTTTTACATTGCTGTATGTGTTGTTATACCAGTTAAAAATCAGATTTCAGCATAAACATGGAAACATTGGAGTTTTACTCTGAGAGTTTATTCCAAAATTAACAGGGCATGAGGAAGTTAAGGGATGGTAATTGAGTTCAGAACTAAAATGAGTTTACAAAAGTTCATGCTTTGAGTACCAAAGATTTTCTGTAATACTCTGAGGTTCCTAGTAGCTAAATAAAGAAATAATCTTAACTTTGCCCATTGTTGGAGCAGGCATTTATCATAGCAGTTAAAAGGCTGCTTGGGATGCCTACATCCCATATTGCAATGCCTGGATTCAAGTCCCAGCTCCATTCCTGATTCCAATTCCCTCCTAAAGCACACCCTGGGAAGTAGTGGGAATGACTCAAGATGTTAGATCCCTGCCACCCACATAGAAGACTTGAATCCACTCTCAACTTGCTGTTTTCATCTAGCTTAGAGCCAGCTGTTGTAGGAATTTAGGGAGTGAACCAGCAGATGAGAGACCTGTCATCTGTCTGTATGTATCTATGTTTCATTCTCTCTCTGTCACTCAGCCTTTCAAATAACTTGTTTGAAAAAAATTCCACTGTTCATTAGATAAAAGTGTGCTGGTGGCTTAAAGACATAATGTTTGTGGCTCTGTTATTTTTTCTTTATGGTCTTAGATTTGGCACTAAGGGAAATTTTGTTTCAGTAAATGAAATTCTCATCAACATAACAATAAATGTAATAGTGTATACTTTTTAAGTGCCCATCAGTGTAAACCAAAGGCATAACACAATAGTATTCATAGTTAAAGGAAAATAGTTTCCTATTGAGCCGAAGTGCTGAAGGCCACAAAGTATGTCACAAACCTATTTCAGGAAATGTTGGTCTGGACCAAGTGATTGACTGTATGACATCAACAACTGTCTGTATTTAAATATATACAAGTTTATATATTTTAAATAAGAATTTGGCAGTGTGAGTTACATTCTTTGCAGAGACCTTAAAATATACATATCCTCTGTTTCTCTCAGCTTCAGTTTCTTTATCCATAAAACAGAAATAGTAAATACCAGTTGCATAGAGTTATGAGAAGAGATGCAAACTGTTTGAAGTGCTTAGCACTTTGCCTTGTCACTTAGTAGGCAGTCAGGGAAAGGAAACTGCTATTTTGTTGTTGTTGTTATTGCCAAATAAGGACAGATTCAGACAAATTAAATAAATAAAGTCAGGTATTGGAAGGCAATGTTGACATTCATCCTCTTAAAAGAATCTGTGGCCTGGGCCAGCATTGTAGCATAGTAGGTTGAGCCCCTGGCCACTCCACTTCTGATTCAGCTCCCTGGGAAGGCATCAAAAGGTGGCCAAGTGCTTGGACTCCCTGCTACCCAAGTGGAAGACCCCGGTGGAGTTCCTGATTACTGGCAATGGCCTGACCCAGTCAGGGGAATGAACAAGCAGATGGAAGATGTTTTTCTCACCTCTCCTTCTCTGCCTTTCAAATAAATAGGTAAACCTTAAAAAAAATTTAAAGTTAATGGGAAATTAGAATTAAAAAGCAATGTGGCCCTTACATGAACTCTTTGAAGTCCCCTTGCTTAGCAAACTATATAATAACAAATTTTAAATCTATATATAAAGATACATAAAGTAAAAAAAAAAGAGCCAGTTTGAAGTGAATGGTCAACAGTGGGAAATTGTTTTAATATATTGTGAAATCCCCATTTTATGTAGCTGTAAAAATAATTATGAAGCTTATAGACATTCATAAAAATACCCATTCAAACTTAGGTGGAGAACATTTTTAAATCTTAGGAAACATGTTAGTAACCATAACAAATGTGTGTTTTCATGGTGGATAAGATCTAAATAAAAACATAGAAGATAAAACAAATATGTTAAATTAGTTGGTATGGATATTGGTTGTTTTTCCTCTCAAAATACTAGCATCATCTTTTTAAATTGTTTAAAATAGTTCAGTATCTGGGGGCATTATTCTTGATCATGGCTCTGATTGACATGAGAACCTCTTGAAAGTTACAAATACTACTCTCATTCCATAAGTATGGCTTATTTTGAGATTTTATATATATAGTAAATCTGATTTTTTTCCACATTCCCAACTGGTCATCTCATTCACCCCAACTGGGGCCTCATTCAACAGTAATAAATCTTGAGACATTACAGTTTTACTAATCAAATGTGAACCACTTCAGAGATTATCTGGTTCAGTGTCAGAGTTTAGTAGAAGGTACAATATGGAATTTCACCTAGAACAATTTTGTGCCTTAGTGTATTGGTCTTCTGGCTAAGGATTTTGTGGGTTTCTTTTTTTTTTTTTTTTTTCACTGCAATGGTTTTGCTATTAAAAACAAGTTTGAGAGGTTGATGTTGTCACACAGAGGGTTAAGCCACTGCCAGCTGCTCCACTTCTGGTCCAACTTCCTGCTAATATGCCTGGAAAAGCAGTGGAGGATGGCAGCCCCTGCAGCCCAAATAGGAGACCCTGGTGGAATTCTGGGCTCCTGACTTCAACCTGCATCCGTCCTGGCCATTACAGCCAATTGGGGAGTGAACCAGCAGATGGAAGATCTATCTGTCTCTCCTTCTCTATCACTGTGTTTTTCAAATAAATAAATCTTTAAAAAAAATTGAAAACCACTAATTTACTTAGAAGTGGTCATCCCATGATTTCAGTAACTGGAAACTCATTACAAGAATGAGCATAAGTTTCTGTGACACCAGCTATAAGAAAGTTTATCCTTTTTTGCCCTGAAGTGTATTCTCCACTCAGTAATCCTGCCATGAGATTATTCAGAACCAAATTCTTCCAAATAAAAGTTTTTAATGATGGTTAGCATGTTCTTCATACTAATGACTATTTTCTCTTCTAAATATGAGTATCTTCTATTTCCATACAATTATATATCACCTGCACATCTCATAAGCACACCAGTGTTTTGCTTCTAAGCAGCTAATAAAATTTGTCAAAGAGGATGAAGCAGGACCTCCTAGAGATTTTTTGCCTTTGGTCAAGTTACAGATGAAAGAAGTTCAATGGAACTAGGCAAAGTTTACTAGAGATTACTCTTCTATTCGTCTCTGAGTGATTGATTACCTCTCTTGTTTACCTAACTACAGACAAACCTTGTAATACTGCTTTATGTATAAATGATAGGAAAACCTTTTTAAAATGCTAAGCTGTTGTCAAGAAAACTTTCAGCCATTTTTCCATCAAAAAGGTAACCTAAGGTAGACATTTGTGGGGTTTTGTCTCAGTGGTTAAGATGCTGCTAAGGATACCCTCATCCTATATCAGAGTGCCCAAATTCAAGTCCCAGCTCTGCTTCCAATTCTAGCATCCTCTAATGCACATCCTAGGGGCAGCAGGTGATGGATGGCTCACCTACTTGGGGTCTCTGTTTTTCATGTGGGAGACCCAGATGGAGTTACTGGCTCCTATCTTCAGCCTAGTCTAGCCCCAGCTGTTTCGAGCATGAGTGGATGGAAGGATTCTCTCTCTTTCTCTATCTTCCAGATATATAAAAATTTATATTTAAAATGAGTAGTAACTCAGAACAGTTAGGATGCCTCTTGAGACACACACATCCCATACCAGAGTGCCAGGTTTCAGTCCTGGCTCCACTATTAGCTTCCTGCTAATGCACACTCTGGGAGTAGCAAGTGATGCCTCAAGTCCTTGAGTTCTTGCCACCCACAGAAGAGGCCCAGATTGAGTTCCTGGCTCCCAGCCTGTAGCCCAGTCCCACCTATTGCAGGCATATGGGGAGAAAACCAGTGGATGGGAGAGTCATCCATCCAGCACTCTCTCCCCCACCCCCCACCACCACACAGATAGCCTTTCGAATAAATGAAGAAATAAAATTTTTAAGTGACACTGTAGAGATAGAAATTATACTTTTTAAAAGGAATTCCTAGTGCCTAAATATTTGTAAACTATGTATTTGTAATCTGTTTTAGATTTGCTTTTTAGACTATAGATTCTGAATTTAAAGACATTTGAAATGTATAGATTGCCCTCACCTTCTTGGGCTGCGTTGGTTTATTAGGATTTTTGTTATATCCTTTCCAGGTTGAGAACCCTTCTAACAGAAAAGGGAATCATGTTAAGCAGTTGGATAAGGTCTGTCTTCTCTGTCATTTTACCTGGTCAAGGAACTTTTTTCATCTTGTTTTGAAAAGCTTTTGCTGTTTAAACCAATTCTGACCTACATTTACAGGTTCACATGTTACTTTCTATTCTTCCTGGATTATGTATGCCCTTCTTTTTAAAGTTATATGTATTTTAAATTATGAACTCATCAGAGAAAACTCTTTTAGTTGGTTCTTCTACCTTTGTTTTGCAATGAGATTATTTTCAATTACTTGATCAGAATTTTTATAATTTTTATTTCTTGTCAGTTATTAGGTTATTTTGAGCACTCTAGCCACAAAATCACACCTATTTATTTTGTGAACTTTTTTTTTAACTTTTATTTAATGAATATAAATTTCCAAAGTACAGCTTATGGATTACAATGGCTCCCCCCCCCATAACTTCCCTCCCACCCACAACCCTCCCATCTCCCGCTCCCTCTCCCATTTCATTCATATCAAGATTCATTTTCAATTCTCTTTATATACAGAAGATCAGTTTAGCATATATTAAGTAAAGATTTCAACAGTTTGCACCCACATAGAAACGCAAAGTGAAAAATACTGTTTGAGTACTAGTTATAGCATTAAATCACAATGTACAGCACATTAAGGACAGAGATCCTACATGAGGAGTAAGTGCACAGTGACTCCTGTTGTTGACTTAACAAATTGACACTCTTGTTTATGGCATCAGTAATCACCCTAGGCTCTTGTCAGGAGTTGCCAAGGCTATGGAAGCCTTTTGAGTTCACCAACTCTGATCATATTTAGACAAGGTCGTAGTCAAAGTGGAAGTTCTCTCCTCCCTTCAGAGAAAGGTACCTCCTTCTTTGATGACCTGTTCTTTCCTATTTTGTGAACTTTTTGAAATCCATTTTGCTAAAGTGTGGCTCAGATTTTGCTATGGTCAATGGCCCTTTTTCTTGCTATTACAGTTATTTTCACCTCAGAATTCCTGTTAACAATATCACTAGTCAGTTCTTTCTATTTGGGTAGAATTAAGCTCAGAGTAATTTCTCCCATTGTTTGTTTCCACCATTTTGGAGAGATGAAAGTAAAGCAAATTAAGTCAGTTTATTAGGTACTCACTTTCCTAAAGTGAGAGTTGCCACCTCTCACCCCTTTCCCAGATACTACTATCTTTTCCCTCTATGTCAGTTTTACAGTGTGCCTCAGGAAAACTGTATTCCTGTCTTGTTTAGTTGTAGAATATTCACCGTAAGTCCTCACTGGTAGTGTTCTTCCCGACCCTGCCCTTTCTTGTTTTCTCTCTATTTTAACCCAAATGTATGTGGAATTTCATACAACTTTAAAAAAACAGGAATTTTTCTCTACTGAAAACATATAGTTATTTTAGAAAATAAAAATCTCATATTCTCACTTCCAAAAAATAATCACAGATAACATTTATTTTGTATTTTTAAGTTAGTCTATATATAATTGGACAGAGAGACATACTAATTTTTTTAAAAAATGTGTTTATGCTATTTTGAAGGTACAGTATGACTATATAGTATTCAACTGATACTTTAAGACTGTGTTATGATTTAATCCTTATATTTGGATATTTGGGTTGGTGTCCAACATTTGTTTTTTACTGGGTCAGGGATGATGTTGCAATTCTAGAAAATGTTTGGAAAATATCTTTGCATAAAGCCATGTTTATTCTCTTAAATAATTTTTACAAGCAGAGTCAAAAGATAAGAGGAATTTTAAAGTCTTTGTTACATATTTTCAAATTGCCTTCTAGCAAACTTGTCCCTGTTTCCACTGTCTACCACCACTGCAAGTACTTTTCCATTTCCCCAATACAAGAGTGGGGTTAGAGTTGCGTGCACACATAAAAATTTTAGGTGTTAACCAACTTGGTGGCCAAATAATGTGCCTATCTTTTGTAAGTACAGTGCTGCATCAATTTTCTCCTGTTGGCTGTGTATCTGAAATAGATTTCTATTTCAAACTATTCCAGTTTGACAAATTCACCAACTTTAATAACAATTTTAATTACCCTGCATGTTAGGATTCCAAGATTACTTTGTGAATTTGTGTGTAGATTCCTAAAATCAAACCAGCTTGCTATTTTCACTGGAACAGTGCTAGGCATCATTTCTAATTTTTTTCTATGCAGAACATACTATTTCCTTTAAGTCAAAATTGAATCTGACATTTTCCTTCTCTTCCAAAAATAATTTCAAGTCTTCTTGATCAAGTTAGTAAAAAGCCCCTCAGACATTCTTTTAGATTCTTCTCAAGTATTACCTCAGTTTCTTGCCTGAGGTCACATGCTTTTATTTATATACTTTGTTCTTTATTCCTAAATTAGGTATTTTTAGAGATTTATTTATATGCTTAAAAGGGCAGAGAGGGGGTTGTAGAGCAGGATGTCTTTGATCTGCTGAGTCGCTCCCAAGTGCCTGCAACAGCCAGGGCTAGGCCAGGCCAAAGCCAGGAGCCAGAAACCTCCTTCTGGGTCTCTCACATGGGTGGTGGGGACCTAAGAACCTGGGTCATCATCCACTGACCTCTCAGGTGCATCAGCAGGATCTCAAACAGAAGTAGAGTAGTCAGGATTCAAACTGGCCTCTGATATGGGATGTAGGCATCCCAGGAGGCAGCTAAACCCACTGTGCCACAATACCTACCCCCTAAAATGGGTATTTTTAACTTAAAGAAAAGGTGAAAATGTCACCTGTTTCCCATGGTGTGCATTTCCCTACCCTGAATAACCAACCTCTTCATTTAAATGTGCTCTGCTCTGAGCTCACAGGTACCTGAGACATCTGTGCTGCTTAGCAGATCAAATATAAGCAGTCATTGTTGCCATGCCCTCTAGGTGTATCCTAGTAGATGAGTTGGCTCACAGCTATATGAATTTCACTGCTGTTTTTTTACAATGACTGCAGGCCACCTTGGTGCCTTGTGCACATCTTTTCCTCAGAATAATATGAAAGGAGAACTGATGAAGCTTTGCTGAGGAGGGTTCCCTTTTTATGCACACAAAATTTTCAGAATAATTGTAGGCATTACAAAGAGAAAAATAAAAATTGATTCCTTCTCTTTACAGTTGGTACTTTGATTTTTTTAGTGTGGATTATGATTTCAATGTATACTTATTTGTAGATATATTATAAATATATATGTTATTAATATATATTCAATATAAGCTTAGGATATATTTCCATTTTGGTAAGTAATGATCTTGTTTGTTCCAGTGCTAGTTAATAACACTAGTTTACAAGACATAGTTTTATAATGGAGGCATTTCCACTTGAAAGAGCTTGCACAGGGACATCCTAAGCTAGCTATATAGTATAAATAGTATACTTCAGGCTGCTAAACTTATATCTTTTAGAGGACTTGTCCCCTCATGAGACATTTCCAATTGTTACAGAAAGAGGATACCTAGTTAGTTGAAACATATAAAAGAGATGAGGCTTGAGAAATAGCATTATAAAGGAAACAGGAGAATAGTAGTATACTTAAGGTTCCTATCTGTATGAAGTACATGTAAAACTCAAAAAGGCTACCCAAAATCTGTGCCACTTGATTATTTTAAAAATATTTCGGGGGCGGGGGGACAGCAATGTTGTGGTGCAGTGGGTAAAGCCACCACTTGCAATGCCAGCATCTCATATGGGTACCAGTTCATGTCCTGGTTGCTCTACTTCCAATCCATCTCCCTGCTAATGACCTGAGAAAAGCAGCAGAAAATGGCCCAAGTGTCTGGGCCCCTGCACCAGCATGGGCGACCTGGATAAAGCTCCTGGCTCCTGGCTTCCATTTAGCCCAGATCTCACCATTGGTGGCCATCTGTAGAGTGAATCAGTGAATGGAAGATTCTGTCTCTCTCTCTCTCCCCCAACTGCCCGACTCTACTTCTCTCTGTGTGACTCTGACTTTCAAGTAAATAATTAAATAACCTTTATATTTTTATTTGAAAGGCAGAGACAGATAAACAGGCACTCTGATATTGGATGCTGGTGTCTCAAGTGCTATCTTTTTTTATTTTTTTTACTTCATTTTTCATTGAATTTTAATCACAGATTATCATCCTTGCAAAGTTTAAACACGAATATTAGAAATCCAGCCTGCCTTGATCCCAGTGTCAGCAGAAGTAATATATATGGATATATGCAAGACTGTGAAACTTTTCTATGGACCTACAAGCATCTTTTTGTCCACAGAAACAGGCATCATGAGGTCAATGTTTCTCGGGTGCCTTTCCTTAACAATACACAGTGATTTCTCTTATTCATTAACACTTAGTCTGTCTTCCTAAAGAAGCAAATTTTCCAAGTCAAAAGCCCTGCTCAGTTCCCCCAAACCCAATGTGGTGGATGGTGGGGTGCGCCGACATGGAGAGGGAAGCCAAGTTGGAGCACCCAGGAGTAAATTTACATTCCCGCCACCAAGGAGGTATACCTGGTTTGGGGCTTCACCGGAGAATTTTTTTTTTTAAAGATTTATTTATTTGAAAGTCAGAGTTACGCAGAGAGAGGAGAGGCAGAGAGAGAGGTCTTCCATCCGATGGTTCACTCCCCAGATGGCCACAATGGCCGGAGCTCCGCTGATCCAAATCCAGGAGCCAGGAGCTTCTTTTAGGTCTCCCACGCAGGTGCAGGTCATCTTCTGGTCATCTTCTGGTCATCTTGGGTCATCTTCTACTGCTTTCCCAGGCCATAGCAGAGAGCTGGATGGGAAGTGGAGCAGCCGGGTCTCGAACAAGTGCCCATATGGGATGCCGGCGCTTCAGGCCAGGACGGTAACCGACTGCACCACAGCACAGGCCCCACTAGAGAAGTTAATATGGATAAAAATCCACCCCCTAATGCCATCAGGTCATTAAATCCCCTTACTCTCCACCCAAATCTAAGACTTCCCTGTCCTGGAGAGACTATTGGACTGCCTGTCCAAGTGCTTTACTTGCACTAACCACCTCCCAAGTGCGGTCTTAACCACCATGCCAAAGCCCCACCCCCCAAATTTGATAATTTTGAGGCTTTTGAGTACTTGAAATGTAGGCAAGTAAGGAAAACTAAATTCCAATTTTTATTTAATTTCAGTTTAAATAGCCATATGTAGTTAAGAGCTACCAGATTGGAGAGTACAAATAGAATGTCCCATCACTGCCACAAGGCCAGACAATGAGCATTTCTATAAATTAGAAGGATTTCTCTTACATAGACCCATGGTTTTAGCATACTGATTCATGGTGACAAAGCCTTTGGAACCCCTCCTTCTCTCATTTTCTGTCCTCTCCTTTCAGCCTATTGCCATGTTTTCTATTTAAACCCTTTGGCAACAGTTTTAACATGAGACTGTTCACTCTCCTTCCCACTTTCATTTGCACATTGATCAACCACATTTGGTACAGGGATCATCTCTTTTGCTTGCTGATACATTCTGTGTATGTGTAGGAGCAGTGGACAGTGAGGAATCAAAGTCTGAGTTTATGAGTGCAGCAGCTATGTAGGACACTTTCCTCATTTAACAGATGACCATCAATCTATGATTCTTTTATATAGCAACTCTTCAGGGTCTTTGAGAATCTGTTAAAAAGAAAACTATGATCCTTTCCTAGAAAAAATATATGTGTACCAGATATGGAATTTTACATATAAAAGTTTACTCTGGGGGATTTGGCCTAGCAATTTTTAAAAAAGATTATATTTATTTGAGAGGGAGAGACAGAGAAAGGTTTTCCATCTGCTGGTTTACTCCCCAGATGGCCACAACGGTCAGAGCTGAGCCAATTTGAAGCCAGGAGCTTCTTCTCCCACATGGGTGTAGGGGCCCAAGGACTTGGGCTATCTTCCACTGCTTTCCCAGGCCACAGCAGACAGCTGGATCAGAAGAGGAACATCTGGGACTTGAACCAGAACCCGTATGGGATTCCAGTGCCACAGCTGGAGGGTTTAGCCCACTACGCCACAGCACCAGCCTCTCGTCCTAGCAATTAACTTGCCTATGTCCCACATCAGAATACTTGGGTTTGACTTCTAGCTCTGACTCCTGACTCCAGCTTCCTCCTAATGCATACCCTCAGAGACAGCAATAATGGCTAAAGTAGTTGGGATCCTGCCACCTACATGGATTGTGTTCCTGGCTCTCATCTTGGGCCCTGGCCCAGCTCCAACTATTATAGGCATTTGGGGAGTGAACCAGTGGATGGGAGTTCTGTATCTATTTACCTTTCAAATAGGTACATTTTCAAAAAATTTACTATAGAGAAAAAATCACAGCTTTAAAGATTCTGTCGGGAACCTGAAATCTCGGGATTCTACACTTGGCTTCTCTGTGAGATTGCCTGACTTCTTTTAACCTCTAAAGTCACACACACACATACACACACAGAATAAAACTGGTTTTATACATGTGTAAAATTGTCTCTAAAACATCTGATACAGAAGCCATGCAATGATGGTTTCTGTTCAGAAAGCTGTTGGTTTTTGAGAGAATTGAGGGAAAAGCAATTGATCATCTGATAGATTATTTTTTATCTTGTACAGTTTATTAATAGCATACCTAACTATTATACAGGGTCTTATTCAGTGATACTCTTGCAGGTATGTAGGCATATTCCCTGAGTAGTATTTTAGTGTTTTGACACATACATATGTATTAGTTGTCAATTGCTATAGAAGTTAGCCACTTAAAATAAGATTAAATGTTTATTATCATACATGAACTCTTTGGGTCAGAAATTCAGAAGCAGCCTGGCTGGGTGGTTTAAGACAGTGGTCGGTCTCTCATGATATAGTCAGACATCAGCTGGGAATGCAAGCACTTGATTGTTTGCCTGGGACTGGATGCTCTAGTTCTGGGGTGTCACATGCATGTGGTTAGCAAACCTCTGTTGGCTTTATGCGAGAGGCCTCAGTCTCTAACCTCGTAGACCTCTCCACAGTGCTGCCTGAATGTCTGACATCATGACAGCCGACTTCCCCTAGACCCAAATGTTCCTTCCTTCCCTTCCTCCTTGCAAAGCTGAATATTCTCAGTTCCATCTCAGACCTACACTTGTTTTGTTGGGAGTGGAGGACTAGTTGTTTTTCCATGGTAGCATCAAAAGTGTGGGAAGTTTCAAAGTCAGTGGAACATCAGGTCTTTATTTGTTTCCAGAGCATAGATTTGCATCTGTATGTACTCATATAGATGCCTTAATTATTGTTATAAACCCACTAGTCTATTTTAATATATTGACTCATTTAGAATGAAAGTTCACTTAAACTCTTTCATTCCTTTGCTAAGAAATCTTTCCTGCTATCTACTATTGCCCATAAGGGTGATCGTGCTCTGTGTTCCCACTTATTTTATGTTCTTGGGGAACATTACTTAATGTCTTTATGTGTTTTCCCTATTTGCAAAAAGGGGAGAATAATTGTACCTATTTCTTGGGTTTGCTGTGTGGGCTAAATGAGATGCCTACAGAATACAGTGTTTAGCACATTGGTAAGTACTCGGATGTGAACTGCTACCACTGATACTTATTGTGGTTATGGCAGTTATTGTAGTCACACTAGATTATAAATGTGTGTGTGTGTATATGTGTGTGTGTGTGTATGTGTGTTCGATGTCTCTTTAACTTTTGCATTTGTTTAACAATTATTATATGCCATGCACTATGCCCAGCAGTTTATAGGTCTGATTTCATAGGTAGCTGGTAGGTACCAGTGAAGAAATTGAGGGGTACAGAGGTTAAGTAATCTGTTGTAAAATCAAACAGCCATTAAGTTTACAACTAGGCTTTATAGTAAATGTTGAGATATTTGATTAGATTTAAGAAAATGCAACTGTCTGAAACTTAGAAGAACATCTCAGGACCAAAAAAAAACAAAAACCTGTAGAGTTCATAATCAAAATGATCTTTGCTTATCTCTTAAACCATAATGCCAGGTAGTATCACTTTTACCAGTGCATGTGCAAAGAGAAGAGAATGTAAGGAGGAATTAAATAAAGTTTACTGCTTTTCTAGAACCACTGTAGAAATGTTTGAGAGGAAAAATTGTAGAAATTACAATAGGCCGCTACCGCGGCTCACTTGGCTAATCCTTCGCCTGCGGTGCCGGCACCCTGGGTTCTAGTCCCTGCTGGGGCGCCGGTTCTGTCCCGGTTGCTCATCTTCCAGTCCAGCTCTCTGCTGTGGCCCGGGAAGGCAGTGGAGGATGGCCCATGTCCTTGTGCCCTGAACCCGCATGGGAGACCAAGAGGAAGCACCTGGCTTCTGGCTTTGGATCGGCACAGCACACCAGCTGTAGCGGCCATTTGGGGGGTGAACCAACGGAAGGGGAAGACCTTTCTCTCTCTCTCTCTCTCTCTCTCTCTCTCTCTCTCTCTCTCACTGTCTAACTCTGCCTGTCAAAAAAAGAAAGAAATTACAATATATAGGGACCAGTGCTATGGCATAGCTGGTAAAGCTGCGCCCATAGTGCCAGCATCCCATATGGGTGCTGGTTCGAGACCCAGCTGCTCCACTTCCGATCCAGCTCTCTGCTATGGCCTGGGAAAGCAGAAGATGACTCAAGTCCTTGGGCCCCTGTATCTGTGTGGGAAGAGCCAGAGGAAGCTCCTGGCTCCTGGCTTTGGATCAGCATAGCTCTGGCCATTGCAGCCAGTTGGGGAGTGAACCAGTAGATGGAAGACCTCTCTCTCTCTCTCTCCCTCTCTACCTCTACCTCTCTCTCTCTCCTTCTCTCTCTGTAACTCTGCCTTTCAGATAAATAAATAAATCTTAAAAAAAAAAAAAAAAGGAAATTACAAGATATATCCAAATCCAATAACAGCCTTAGTCAAACTTTTTTATTTATTTATTTATTTTTATTTTTGACAGGCAGAGTGGACAGTGAGAGAGAGAGAGAAAGGTCTTCCTTTTGCCATTGGTTCACCCTCCAATGGCCGCCGCGGGCGGCGCACTGCGCTGATCCGATGGCAGGAGCCAGGTACTTATCCTGGTCTCCCATGGGGTGCAGGGCCCAAGCACTTGGGCCATCCTCCGCTGCACTCCCTGGCCACAGCAGAGAGCTGGCCTGGAAGAGGGGCAACCGGGACAGAATCCGGCGCCCCAACCGGGACTAGAAAGAACCCGGTGTGCCGGCAACGCCGCAAGGCAGAGGATTAGCCATGTGAGCCGTGGTGCCGGCCTTACTCAAACTTTAAAATAAGCATTTTTATTATAGAAGATGCATAGTTAGTTTCACTTACATAAAATAAATTTATAGAATGACATTAGGAACAAAATAAGCATTTACCGAGAATTGTTTCTTGGATTATTTCTGAAAAGGCAGTCATCTGTGTTGTCATGTTTCCTGCTTTTCTTTCACCTAGTTTCTTCCTAGCCACCTCTTCACTAGCAGCTCCTACGTTAACTACTTTAGTCAGTGTACTTAACTGTCCAACCAACCAACTTTCCTTCCTTCATGCCTTCTTACTTTCTTCTCCCCCGACCCCCATCACTCTTTTTCCCTTCAGTTTATTTATTATCTATTTATATGAAAGGCAGAGTTACCGAGAGAAAAGGAGAGTAGAGTTCTTCTATATGCTTTTTCACTTCCCAAAGGCTGGGGCTGGGCCAGACCGAAGCTTGGAAACTGGCACATCCAGCTTTCTCCCCTGAGTGGCAGTGGCCCCAGTATTTGGGCCATCTTTGATTGCTTTCCCAGGCACATTAGCAGGCAACTGGATCAGAAATGGAATAGTCCAAACATGAACCGACACTGATGGAATGTCATTGTCATACGCAGCAGCCTTACGCACTGTGCTACAACTCTGGCGCTTATCTAACCACTGTTACTATTGGACTAAAGAATTTATGAAATATAGCTTTTTCTGTCAGTAAGCCAGGTAGTCTGTTGAACCTACACTGATTGTTCAGTTTGTTGAACTTCTCCTTTAAAAAAAGAAAACAAAAAACACTTTTCCCCTCATGATACTCTTTTTTTCTCAGCATAGTTTTCAGTGAAGCTCATTGCGTTAGAGAAAAATTCAGTTTGTCTGTTGGGGTTTTTGTTTTGTTTTGTTTGTTTTTGGTGAATAAGCACAGATATGAAGAATATTTGTAATTAAAAACAATTACTTTTTAAAGATTTACTCATAAGCTGATCTGGAAATAATTGAAAGGAAAATATGAGATCATTCAGTCACAAATCCGAGGAGCTGGACATCTGCAAAGCTGTAGCTAAATAGGATTTTGCCGAAGAGCAGACTAACGTAAATGGACTAGTGGTCGTGTAGGTGAGGTATTCACTGAACTCAGCCTTGGCTAATGACTGCCATGGCCAGAGCTGCTAACAGTGCTGGTATGTGTGCTGATACAGTGATCAAACACATTGATAAATTCTTGGTGATTGGTTCCTTAAGTCCTGGGAAGGCCAGAATGACAGTTCTACCCATTACTCTTCCCATGCCAAAAATGAGAGGGGAATACTGTTCGATGAAGAGGTACATATGTTCTGAGTGTCATCCAAAGCACAGGAAATACTACAAGAAACATGGATTCTGATTCTGAGGTAGCTCCGTGATCTTTCAGGCTTTCTCTGGAATGTTGTTTTTAAATGTATCTTGTGCCAAATCTTGAAAGTGAACATTTTTTCTGAAAAAGGCCTAGAGTACTCTGGCCTAGGCAGGAATTGATACTGGATTATTTATAGTGGAGAATTTGGATGGTCGTTGAGGGTAAAACTCCCTTTAAGCAGATTATTTTCTGAGGAAGACCACAGTCAACAAAGAAATATTAAGACATGGTCACCCACTGGTTATCAGGAAAGGCAGTCTTAACCCAGCTTTTGAAGGATAAGTTCTGTCACATATCCTCTCCTTCCACCTGTTTGTGTGCCATATTGATGAGTTAATGAAATTTCATGCCATAGTCAGTGTGAACCTAGTACATGGGCTCTGCTTCCATAATGTTCACTCTTACTTACATGGCAAGAAACTGAGAAGCAGTAATGGGAGTTTTGAGGAAATTTAATGAATTGAATACAATCATTTGGGGATAGCATTGTGGTGCAGTGTGTTAGCTGCCACCTGGGATGCTAGCATCCCATATGAGCATGAGTTCAAGTCCTGACTGCTCCATTTCAGACCCAGCTCCCTGTTAATGCTCCTGGGAAAGTAGTGGAAGTTGGCCCAAATAATGGATGGAGTTCCAGGTTCCTGGCTTCAGGCTGGTCCAGCCTTTGTGATCATTTGGAGAGTGAACCAGCAGATGAAAGATCTCTCTCTCTCTCTCTCTCTCTCTCTCTCTATATATATATATATATATATATATATATACACACACACATATATATACATTGTGTGTGTGTGTATATATATATATATATATACACATTTCAAATAAATAAATCATTTTTAAAAATAAGTACACAGGGGCCAGTGCTGTGGCATAGCTGGTAAAGCCACCACCTGCAGTGCTGGCATCCCATATGGGCACCAGTTCGAGTCCCAGCTGCTCCGTTTCCAATCCAGCTCTCTGCTGATGTGCCTAGGAAAGCAGTGGAAGATCGATCGCCCAAGTCCTAGGGCCCATGCACCCTCATGGGCAACCTGGAAGAAGCTCCAGGCTCCTGGCCTCAGATTGGACCACCTCTGGCTGTTGTGGCCATTTGAGGAGTGAACCAGTGAGTGGAAGACCTTTCTCTCTCTCTCTCTGCCTCTGTAACTCTGCCTTTCAAATAAATAAATTTTAAAAAGATAAATAATTATTCAAGGCTATTATCAAATAAAAAGATAGTAACAAATGCTGGTGAGAATATGGAAAAAGGGGAACTCTTACACCTTGTTGGTGGGAATATTTTTTTTTTTTTTTTTTTTTTTTTTTTTTTTTTGACAGGCAGAGTGGACAGTGAGAGAGAGAGACAGAGAGAGAAAGGTCTTCCTTTGCCGTTGGTTCACCCTCCAATGGCCGCCGCTGCAGCCGGCGCACCGCGCTGATCCTGGCAGGAGCCAGGAGCCAGGTGCTTTTTTCCTGGTCTCCCATGGGGTGCAGGGCCCAAGCACCTGGGCCATCCTCCACTGCACTCCCTGGCCATAGCAGAGAGCTGGCCTGGAAGAGGGGCAACCGGGACAGAATCCGGCGCCCCAACCGGGACTAGAACCCGGTGTGCCGGCGCCGCAAGGTGGAGGATTAGCCTATTGAGCCACGGCGCCGGCTTGTTGGTGGGAATATAAATTGGTACAACCAATATGGAAAACAGTATAGAGATTAAAAAAAAAAAAAAACAACTAGAAATAGAATAGCCATATTATCTAGTAGTTCCACTACTGAGTATATATATCCAAAAGACATGAAATTGTCTTATCAGACTCTACCTTGTTTATTGCACCACTGTTCATGATAACCAAGATAGAAAATCAACCAGGATCTCCATCATCAGATCGATGGATTAAAAAATGTGTGGAATATATATATGAATACTATTCAGCCATAAAAAAGAATGAAATCTTGTCACTTGCATCAGAATGAGTGGAACTAGAGGACATAATGTTAAGTGAAATAAGTCAGACACAGAAAGACAAATACCACTTGTTCTCCCTTGTATGTAAGAGCTTAAAAAAACTGACTCCAAACACAGAATGATGATTACTAGAGACTAGTTTTGTTTTGTAAATTTAAAGCTGTTTTGAAATTAAAAGTTTTAGAAAAAAAGAAAACATAATTCAAATTAAAAGGTGTTTACATTTCTTTCCTCAAAGGCTGGATCAAAAGCATGTAAGAGCAGATTGTTTTGGAGGCAGGAAAATCAGAAACTTAGAAAGGAAGAATAGTATTTTTAGAGTGGATAAAGAAATGTTTAACAGCTCATCCTTTAGTTAAGAATGCCTATGTGTCCTTGGAGTCAGTTGTGTTTCCAGTACCAAATATTGAATTTAGCCATGATTTTGGTTACTCTAGTCATCACAGGATGTGAGAGATTTACAAATCCCTTCAGTCCTAGAAAGGCAGAAACTTCTGGATTTCCTTTTGGTGTCACCAGCTTTGATGGCCAAAGATATTATGGCCCCTAAAGAAGTGGTTCTTGGAAGTTGCCCATCCTGTTCAAGCCACCTCTCTTGCTCAGGGCTTACACTTGAATTCATAGGCATGAAAGGCATCAGAAACTCCTAGTCATTGTATGTGATGGCAGAGATGCAGGTGCAGCTTGATTAGCCACTGAAAATGGCAGTATGCTGCCTACCAAAATGCTGGGCCACTCTGGACACTATTAGATGCTCACTTAAAGGATGCTGTGAAATAATAATACATCTTTAAAATGGAGAAGGAAACAATGGTCACATGTGAAGTTGCCATATTTTCAAAGGATTGGGCAAAGTAAATTCTTATTGCCAAAATATTTGACCGTAAGATGCTTTATTGAATAAGTAAGTAGGTGCTACAATGACTTTTTTTTAAAACTGGTTGTATATTTTCCATATCTGTGAATGCACTTAGAAAACAATCAACTGAGATTGATTTACATACAGTGTTTCTGCACTTCAGCCTTGACCTGTATTATTATTATTTTTTTTTTTTTTTGACAGGCAGAGTGGACAGTGAGAGAGAGAGACAGGGAAAAAGGTCTTCCTTTTGCCATTGGTTCACCCTCCAATGGCCGCCACGGCTGGCACGCTGCAGCCGGCGCACCGCGCTGATCCAAAGGCAGAAGCCAGGTGCTTCTCCTGGTCTCCCATGGGGTGCAGGGCCCAAGCACTTGGGCCATCCTCCACTGCACTCCCTGGCCACAGCAGAGAGCTGGCCTGGAAGAGGGGCAACCGGGACAGAATCCGGCGCCCCAACCGGGACTAGAACCCGGTGTGCCGGCGCCGCTAGGTAGAGGATTAGCCTACTGAGCCGTGGCGCCGGCCAGACCTATATTATTTTCATTGCCTTTACCCATTCATCCACCTAAGCAGATGGCATATTGTCATCAGTTCAGAATTGTTAGCAAGTTTTCCCACTATCCATTTCTCTCTGTTCAAGTGAGCCAGACTCCAACTGAGTGATCCCAGCTATGGCAGAAGCTTGGATAGAAATTATCTAAGTCTGTAACTTATTCAGAGACTGTCTTCTCTGTACCAGGGCCATGCCAAAACATGAACTTAGCCCCAAACAGAAACAAATTCAGGTTTTATAGTGTTGGCTATATTTAAAACAATATCCAAGATAACCACTAGGAAGTCAACGTAACTCACAGTACTTGTTCTTTTGGGGTTGTTATAACATTGCTTATGTTCTCTTGGGACTTTGCATTTACAGATGCTAATGCTGGAGACCGTGGACAGACCAATAATGCCGCTTCTGCATCAGCTTCCAACTCCACCTGAACAGTCGCAAGCAGCCAGCTGCACAGGAAGAACCACCAGTTACTTGAGTGTCACTCAGCAACACTGGTCACGTTTGGAAAGAAAATTAAAAAGAGAAAAAAACCTGTTCATTTTAGTGTTCGATTTTTTTTTATTATTGTTGTTGTTCTTATTTAACCTTGTAAAATATCTATAAATACAACAGTTTCATTGTATTCTCACTTTGAGGGAGATCCAGGGGGTGGGAGGGGTTGTGGGGAGGGGAAAGCGGAGCACTAGAACACAATCTCTCTCCCACGACAATCTTTTTTTCTTTTTTTTAATCAAAAGTCTGCTGTTGTATACTTTAAAAACAGGACTCCTGCCTCATGCCCCTTCCACAAAAAGAAGAAAACCTTGTTCTGTGCTGAAAGTTTTCTTTTAAAGTCTAGCGTAAGACATTGGTATAGTACACAGCTTGAAATTGGTTGGGAGCTTAGCAGGTATAAATCAATGGGGACTTAAATGTCACTTGTAAAATTAATCCATATCCTCGGGTATTTGAAAACTTGGCCTTTGGCATGTTGGTGGCAGGTGTGGCAGACAAAAAAGGAAATGTGTATCATTTATATCCGAGGGAAGTCAATAAAATTTGAAACTCCAAGGGGAAGATTCTTGACTGATTGACCTAGGTTTTGTGTTGTTCTTAATCAGTGCTAGTGGTGGAAAGCCGGTGTAGGAGGAGCAGCAAGCAGATGTCTGATGTGCCTGCTCAGCTGCTGGATCTTTGTTTGCCTGACCAAAGCTTCTCTCCAAATCTTGGTAGTTTTAAACTAGTGATCTAGGAGGAGAGTGAGAAAGGTGTTGAGTAGGCCGCTGAGGCTGCAGAGGTCAAAGACTGTTAAGCCTAGAGAAAGGAGACCAGGGGCAGATCTCACCACTGTGAATGGATTTGGACTGTTTTTCTGAAGTTGCTTCCCTTGGAAAGATACACTTGAGAGGACATTAGAGTTAAATAATGTGAACTGCAACAATCTACTGGTTTATTTTTCATATTTTGTAATTGAAAATTGAGCTTGCAGAAATTGCCACATTCTACATACATAGCTCTAATTTTAAATCCAAATCTAGAATCCGTATTTAATTTTCAGCTTTTTTTAACCTCATGCTTTTTAAATTTATTTATTGATGCATGTCAGATAGGCCATTATGATTTTAGATGATAGGGGTATTAAAAACTACACAATGATAAGCAGTCACCTGTACCTGCTGACTTTATATGAAAGCTGATTATATAAATGTGTGTATATATGTTATATATACATATATTGAATACTGCCTCTTTTTTTTTTTTTTTTTTTTGTCTACAGTATCAAAACTGACTGGTTGAAGCATGAGAAGAATGTTTCTCCCCCACACTCAGTTAAGAGTTTTTGTTTGTTTTCTTTGTGTATCAGTTAATAATGTAAGAATCAGTCTCTGTTTTTGAAGAAAAAGCAATATTCCTTGGAAAGCAAGGAGGATTGAAGGGTTATGTTTGCAGTGAGGAAATAGATTTTCACAACTAGTTTGTTTTATACTTTTAAGGTTGACATCTATGTGGGCCTTATATACTCTAAAATGAACCTTAGTCACCTTGGTGCTTATGGGCCATTACTTGACCTATGAATCTTTAAGGCACAATCAGTTGTATTTTACATTTAAAGATCACTTGAGTAATGGCCGCCTTTCCCTCCTACCTGCTTCTCCCCCACACACTTTCCAAGGGTAGCCAATAAGGGCTGCAGAGCCCAGCCCTAGGTTTTGTGTAACTTCCCTTCACCCTCCTCATTGCCACCTTTGGTTGTGTTAGGGGTCTCACCCTCCAGGTGGTTTGGAAGTGGAGTCTCTTGGCAGCCCTCATGCGGGCCCTCACACCCTGTCCTGCTTCTGAACCATGTGTGTGACTCTCCAGCAGAGTCATACTGCCTGCTGACATGAACCAGTACCCAGGACGATGAGTGCGAGCCGTCTTAGTTTTCACTCACTGTTTAGCTAAGCTGTTAGGCCAGAAAAGAGGTTTCTTAAACTTCTGATTATATCGGAGTTCATGAGAAAGGAAAACACACTCAGTCAATCCAAATGAAACAAATCGAATTTTCCTTCTTAGTGCTTCTGCGAGCTAATTAAGATTTGAAATAAGCCTGAATTCAGAACATTCAACAGCAGAATTCCTTAAAGGAGATGTCTTTGATAGATCATTTCCCAAAAGAATCTATAAAAAATCTGAACAGGCAGGACTGTGACAGAAAAGGATCTGTTTTCAGACCAAACTGCCCAGCCAAAAATATTTGGATACAGACACTACTCTGGACTTTGGTGTACCTGCTAGAGTCCATAAAAATTAGTGCTTGTTTTAGGAAACACTCCCCACCCCTACCCCCCACGCCCAAGAAATGGGATGAGTTGAAGAGAGAGAAGTCAGATGCTTTTCTCTGTGTGAGTGCATGTGTGTGTGCGCATGTAAGGGCTGAGGTGCGTGATTTTTCTTTCTCAAGGATCATGGCAGGATCATAGAACTCTTTTACACAAGTGAGAACCAGGTCTCTGAATATCTTTTTGTAAATAATAATAATAAAAAGCTCCTCACCAAATTCAAGCTTGTACATTATATTTTCTTTCAATGTTTTTAAATTTTAAGTTTTATTGTTTTGTATGTAAATATGTGGACCCAGGAACTGTTATTAATGAGCAAAAAGTTACTGTTCAGGGCAGTGATTCTGTTTAATAATCAGACAAAATGTAGACGAGCTTTTTAAAGCCATATAGTTTTAACTCTGTACAGTAGGTACTGGCCTGTATTATTGTAACAATAACTCTAGCAATGTATAGTGTATCTATATAGTTTGGAGTGCCTTCGCTTCCGTGTGTTTTTTTGTTTCTGTTTTTCATTTTTAAAATTTTAATTAATTTTCTTTATTCATGTCTCCCTGCCCATCCATTTCCCTTTGAAAAATAATAACTCATTCATAACAATATCTTTGCCCCTTCCACGGTTAAGTTTCAAGTGAGATACCAAGCTCAGGAGTAGGAAGAGGAAATCGTGTTTGTGATCCCATTTAAACCCTGCATTTGTTTTGGTTCTGAAATGTCTGTTTCCTCCTTAGCAGTGACCGGTTTCATTTCATACTTAGTCCATTCAGGGACTCAGTGTAGTGCAGGGAGCCCTAGAGCTGGAGGATATCCAGTGGATTGGATTTTGCTCATCTCTTCCACAAACCCTAATCATGGGTCTTACGGGCAGATTCTAAGAGCCCCCTATGCTCTCTCTCTTCTCTTTATCTACTTCCCTCCCTAATGAGAGAGCAAGAAAATTTGTTTTAAAAAATGAAGGTTTCTTACATAGTATCGAATTTTGCTCCATCAGTGGTCTAAAGTGCTACAGTGCGATGGCTAGTAGTGACTGCTGGCAGTGCTGCCACGGTGATAGAGGACTGTTGTTTCAACAGGGAACTGCTAGCCCATTCCCTCTCTCTGAGCATCTCTACCCCTGTCCAATGAGATGTCATTTTAATTTCTTTTTTAAAAATCAGTTTAATTCCTACTGTTTGCCCAACATGAAGGCCTTTTTGGGGAAAAAAAGTATTTGTTTTACCTCCCAAATACTCCATATGTCTTGAATAGAAGAAAAAAAAGAACTTTACCAAACCAAAGGTTGCTATTTTTGAAACACCATGTGTTCATTCCAGCAAGGCAGAAGACTGCACCTTCTTTCCAGTGATATGTTGTGTCATTTCTGAAAGTCCTCTTAATTTTTAGACACAGATTTTTGATTTGTATCTTAACAGAGAATGCCTAGCCAGTCACCTTGTCTTTACCAGTGCAAAGGTTTCTAAGAGGTCTGTTATATTCTCTATCCCTGTGGATATAAAGACACTGGCATTTCCCTTATTTTCCCCCTCTTTCCTTTTTAAAGGATATAACTTTGGAATCTTCCAAAGGAAGTTTGGCCAACGCCAGATCCCCAGAAGTTTGGGGGTTTTTTTCTTTGTTTTAACCAAAATTGTATCTTAGTTCCTATCATTCATGTTGTGATCATCTAATCACAGAGCTGAATACTCTTTTCCCCGAATAGAAAAGTGAAGCTTGCTTTTTTGACAGAATCTGTCTTCTCTGGTAGATACCTGAGCCACTGAAAATAAGAGACAACTAGAAGCACAGTAGAGTCCCAGACTGAGGTCTACCTTTGAAAGTAATCCCTGGGGTCTGGATTATTCTCACAAGGGTTATGCCATTTTATTCAAGTTTGTTGCTCCGTTTTGCACTTCCACAATAAAAGCAAAATGACAACCAGAACATAAGGGGTTAGCTTGACAAAGTAGACTTCCTTGTGTTAATTTTTAAGTTTTTTTTTCTTATATCTGTCTACAGGCAGATACAGATAGATATATGAAAATGTGCTTGCCTGTAAAATTTGCATTTATAAATGTGTTGCCGATGGATCACTTGGGCCTGTACACATACCAATTAGCGTGACCACTTCCATCTTAACAAATTAAAAAAACAAAATTTATTATATATATATATATATAAAGGACTGTGGGTTGTATACAAACTATTGCAAACACTTGTGCAAATCTGTCTTGATATAAAGGAAAAGCAAAACCTGTATAACATTATTACTACTTGAATGCCTCTGTGACTGAATTTTTTTTTCATTTTAAATATAAACTTTTTTGTGAAAAGTATGCTCAATGTTTATTTTCCCCTTCCCCATTCCCTTGTAAATACATTTTGTTCTATGTGACTTGGTTTGGAAATAGTTAACTGGTACTGTAATTTGCATTAAATAAAAAGTAGGTTAGCCTGGAAATGAAATTAAAATTCACAAGTGTGTGGTCTTTATTTCAGTACGCAACCCTCCTTCTTCACTCTACCTATTTTACCACTGCAATATGTAATCACGTCACCATCTCTGTTCCTCTAATTAGGGAAACATGAATCTTTGTTACAAAAATCAAGATAGGAACACCACTTCTAGTTCTTTCAGATGATCTTACTCCATTGTATAGCCACAAGAGGTGCAGCTTCCATCTCGGAAACCTTTGGATTTGATGTAGAGGAAGCTTTACAGACACTGCTTTGGAAAGAAAGAAAACATCCCTGAAACGGACAATTGTAAAAACGTGTATAAGCTGCTGTCTTTGATTACTGTGTTCATGGTTCTGTGTCGCTGTATTTTCTTTTAACTTTCATCCTATTAGCAATGGTCTTTGGGGGTCTCTGTAAACTATATGAACACCACAAACAGTGGGACTGTACCTCCCAGGTAACCAACACATGTTGTGTTTTGAGTCTGCTCATTTCCAGTACTGGATGATGTATGTAAACATGTTATGTCTCTTAGTGCAAAAAGAAACATCATTTTTTTAGGGCTGGTTCACTCTGTCCAGCCTATCTAAAGGCTAGATATAAGGTCATGTGACTGCTGCTTCAATAAAAACAAATTTATATTCGATAAAGTCTGGTCCTCTTTATTTATCGCTGTGGTGATGGGATTGACTAATTAATTTACCAGTGAAGATGGCTACCTTGTTTTGGTCCTGCCTTAGCTCTAAGTTGGGATTGAGTTAAACAGTATGTTAAGTATCCTGCCAAATAGCCTTTTTACTTGCAATCCTGAAAGACTGCTTTTTCAGTTTCTAAGTCCTTGTGAAAAGCACTGACCAAACAGCGTGTTGAGATCCTCTTGCAGGAGAGCAGAAATGGTAGGTGCTATTTTAGAAGGTGTTCTAGAAAGGTAGGAACAGAGAGGTTGATCAGTTGCAGCTCCCTTGTGTAAAAGGAAAAGAACACAAGTAATAGGATGGTTACCCATTTTCCATGTAAATAATTCACATACCTATCAGATTGAGGGGAGGATATACAAATGGCAAGTTACCAGGGAAATACAAACTTCCATGCAAATGGCAAGATGAGGCTCTCAAGTTTTCAGGTTAAGTTAGATGGGTGTGCTTCTTCACATTCTCTTTCTTCAGAAATGAGAGGCCACTCTGGGCCGTCTCTCATTTCTTGTTGTGTCATGACTTTGACCAAAGTCCAGGTCAAGTAGGCTGCGACATGACTGACAAATGAAACAAAGTGTGCAGTAGCTTACTTTGAGCTTTGTCCTGAGCTTTGGAAACTAACCGAACCAGGATCTTGAAAAAGAACAGTGGCCAGTGTTGTAGCCTAGCAAGTAAAGCCACTGCCTGCAATGCCAGCATCCCTTACAGATACCGGTTTGTGTCCCAGCTGCTCTACTTTGGATCCAGCTCTCTGTCTGGGAAAAGCAGCAAAAATGGCCCAAGTACCTGGGCCCCTGCCACTCACATGGGAGACCCAGGAGCTCCTGCCTCCTTGCTTCAACCCCTGGCCCATTGCTGGCCAGTGCAGCCATCTGCAGAGTAAACCAATGGAAGACTCATTGTCTCTCTCTCCTCTTTCCTCTCTTCTCTTCCTCTCCTCTCGCCTCTTTTCTCCCTCCTCTCCCTCCCCCTCCTCCCTCAAACTCTTTCAAAATTAAATAAATCTTAAAAAATTCAGGAAAGGGAGTAATGAAAAGCCAGATGTTTGATAATAGGAAAGTTGAGTCTGGCTCCTAGTCCCATAACTTGAGATCCACAAAGCTGCTGAAAAGAAATATCTGTTGTAGCTCTTTGGTGCATCTAACCTAGAATCTTAATTAATCTTGGACTACATTTAGTAGTTATAGTCTGTATAAATCACATGTGAATATCAATTCAATGTGCGGAGTGTTTTAAATCAATACCAGGAGGTGGGAGTTTACCTCACAAACCCATCTTAATCTAACCTACCCTCACCTTTCCCTAGGCACCTCTGACAACAATTTCAGGCTCTTGAACAAATAGCACACTGAAATTGTTTTAATCAGCAAGGGGGTATGCATATGAACACAGCTAAATGAAATTTATATTTCTAAATTACACATTTATACTTCTAATTGAATCTATAATTAGGCAAAACTTCTGGGAGCAAGAGCTGTATAATTTAGAAAGAGGAACTCTTTCCCTCAATTGCTTTTCTAAAAATGAGTGCTTTCTCTCTTTGCTGCAGAAAAGGCTAGTAAGTCTAGAAATATGTCAGGGATTGTGCTGACTTTTAATTTCTATTGATGGTGTCTTAGGTTTTCAAAGTTTGGTCTGGTTGTAAAATAGTAAAAGCTAAGCAACTAATCATTTGTTTCTAAAATTCAGTTACCTTGCAGTTTCATTTGCAACTGATTATTAAACATTTAAAATTTATTCAACTACATTTTTTTTTGACAGTGAGAGAGAGAGAGAGAGAGAGAAAGGTCTTCCTTTTTCCGTTGGTTCACCCCCCAAGTGGCCACTACGGCCGGCGTGTTGCGGCCGGCGCGTTCCGGCCAGCGCGTTGCGCTGATCCGAAGCGAGGAGCCAGGTGCTTCCTCCTGGTCTCCCATGCGGGTGCAGGGCCGAAGCACTTGGGCCATCCTTCACTGCCCTCCCGGGCCACAGCAGAGAGCTGGACTGGAAGAGGAGCAACGGGGACAGAACCGGTGCCCCAGCGGGGACTAGAACCCAGGGTGCCGGCACTGCAGGTGGAGGATTAGCCAAGTGAGTCATGCTGCCTGCCCCAACTACTACATTTTTAATTATAGTACTTAGACCTTGAATTTTTATGTAAAACAATCATTTCATGAGCAAACCAAGTTAAATGATCCAATTTTGCATTTTTAAAAAAAATTTATTTGAAAGAGTTACACAGAGGGAGAGACACAGAGAGAGATCTTCCATCCTCTAGTTCACTCCCCAAATGGCTGCAATGGCCTGGGCTGGGCCAGGCTGTCACCAGGAGCCAGGGGCTTCATGTGGGTCTCCCAGTGGGTGCAGGGGCCCAAGCACTACATTCTTAGAGCAAGAGTCTTAAGATGTGTAAAGGGCAATAAGTAGTGATATACAAAGGAGCTATAAAAAGTTAATGGAAATTTCCTATAATGAAAACACTGCATGGTTTCAAAGATCTTTTGCACCAAAGAAAAAACTTTTAATTCCATTTTTCCGTGAATATTTTGAAGTTCTCTGTAGGTAGAGCATAAATAGATAATGTGTGTGTTTATGTAATATATACTATTTCCTTACTCCCACAATTCTTTTCTTCCCCAGAAAAGAAACCCAAACAATTTTAACATCTCTAGCCAAGAACATATTTGCTGAGCTGAAGTTATAGGTGTGGAGTACATAATGTAGAATTGGTTAAAGTGTTATTTGTGAAAATACAAGAAAAAAATTTATTTAGGGGCAGCCATTGTGGTGCAATGGGTTAAGCCATCTGCTTGGAACCGGCCCCTTGGGATACCCACATTCCATTTGGAAATGCCTGGGATCCAGTCTCACCTCCACCTTCTGATCCAGCTTCCTGCTATGTGAGATAGCAGATAGCTCAAGTACTTGGGTTCCTCCCATCCACACAAGAGACCTGGATGGAGAGGAGCCCTGAGCTTCTGGCTGCAGCATGGCCTAACCCTGGCTCCTGTCGGCTTTTGGAAAACAAACCCAAGAATGAAAGATCTCTTCCCCCTCTGCCTTTCAAATAAACTTTTTTTAAAAATCAAAGATATTTCTTTCTCCCTTTCATCTCTTTCTCTCCTCTTTCTTTTTTTCTTTTTCTTCCTTCTTTGAAAGGCAGAGTTACAGAAAGAGAGGGAAAGACAAGAGAGATCTTCCATCTGCTGGTTCACTCCCCAAATGGCCACAACCAGGGCTGGGCTGGGCCAGATGGAAGCCAGGAGACTGGAACTCCATTCAGGTCTCCCACGTGGGTGTCAAGGGCCCAGCGGGTATCAGGGGCATATGGGTGTCAGGGGCCTAGGCATTTGTTCCATCTTCCACTGCTTTCCCAGCTATTAGGGAACAGCCAGTACTTGAATCGGTGGCACTCATAGGGGATGCCAGTGTCTCATGCATCTGCTTAGCTTTGTGCCACAACACTGGCCCCTCAAACTTTTTTTTTTTTTAATTTGACAGGTAGAGTCATAGAGAGAGAGAGAAAGGTCTTCCTTCTGTTGGTTCATTTCCCAAATGGCCACTACGGCCAATGCTGAGCTGATCCGAAGCCAGGAGCCAGGTTCTTCTTCCTGGTCTCTCATGCAGGTGCAGGGGCCCAAGCACTTGGGCCATCCTCCACTGCACTCCCAGGCCACAGCAGAGAGCTGGACTGGAAGAGGAGCAACTGGGACTAGAACCTGGTGCCCATATGGGATGCTGGCACCGCAGGTGGAGGATTAACCAAGTGAGCCATGGCGCTGGCCCCAGCCCCTCAAACTTTGAAAAGCATTTTATTCAAAGATGGCTATAAACAAAGCAGGTACTTTCATACTCTAGCTTTGAGGACGCACAGGAATATTAGATGTGTGCAAATGGTTCTGCTCCAACACATTTATTAACTGACTATTACCATAGTCTCAGACCAGAGCAGTCCAGCATTCTGGGCTCAGAGGCAAACACGGACTCCAGTCACATGGGGAACAGACCTGCTCTCACCAAGTCACATGTATTTACCCACAACCACCGTGCCTGTCCTTCCTCTCACATACACAAGTGCCTTAGGGAACCCTCACTTGGATTCCAGATAACCACAGAACCCCAGTACAGCTCAGCATCCAAAGAAATTTCTCATGCTTCTTTTGTCACTTGTCACTTCTCCTTTTGATCCAAATTATTTGGGTTTCTGCTGTGTTTTCTTAACAATAAACTCTCTGAGGCCAGGAAACATGTGGGCCAATGTCAGATGCCCCATAGCAGGTTGCATAACAAGCGTTCTTCAAAAAGGTCATGGAAAATGGAATTACAAGGTAAGTTTACTTTAGCATGCACAAAAAAACTTGAAATTGAAGGTTAGTGATTTTTTATAACATTTTCCATGAAATTTTTTAAGCTCCTCATAATTTACTGCTTAATAAGGTGTTTGAATAAACGTGGAAACACAAAAGAATGTGCCCAGAATAAAGTCACGGCAAGCTTCTGACATTTGTGGCAGGCCTCCTGGCCTCTCGCTAGGAGACCCACACAGCCTTGGAACCCCTGAGCAGGTCGGGACAGGGGGCTGGGGGTTGGGAATGGGTGGGAAAATGGGAGCCCAAAGGGTTTGAGGTAGCAATGAAAAGACTGGAGCTAATGAACTTGGGTGTGGGTGCAGATCTTCAGATTGCCCAGCCCTGGGCACCCCTTCTCGCCTCCCACCACAGCACATGAGTGGATTTGGGATTTCCTGGGATTTGGGGATCTAGTCCAGACCACAGGACCGTTTCTAGGGAGAGGGTAGCCAGTGCACTCTCCATGGACTGAACTGTACTCAGGGCTTAGAGGGGGTGCATGTCCTTTCCTGAGAAATGCTAGTCCCCTGTGGCCACAGCAGCAGGTCTCTGGGAGAGGCAGGCTCACAAGGCATCGTTGACCAATGGTGGTGTCCACATGGGGGCTTGGAGGGCTGTGGGCCTGGCTGCCCTGTTGAGGCCTAGCCCAAAAGCAGCCGCTCAGTCATCTGTGGTGCTGAACAGCTCCCGCATGAGGGGGGTGGCGAAGGGGTGTGTGTCCTGGATCCGCAGCAGCCGCTGTGTGTGCTGGGCGTTGATAGTACGAAGCTCAGTGAGGACAGCCATGATCTTCAGGAACAGGAAGCTGTGGGCCGGCCGGGGCACAGGTCAAGGATGCAGCCACCCTCTCCCAGCCCACCACCCGGGGACCGCCTTGAGGCTGGCCAAGAGACACGGCTTGACTGAACACCTTAAGCTTCCCTTTCAGCATGGGGGTTCAAGTGGCAGCCATACTCTCCCTACTCCCACCCCACCGCAGGGCTGGAATCCTGGCACAAAGGGACCTCAGTGGGAAAATCCAGACACTGAGGCACAAACAATGCAGAGGTAGTTGTGTGGTGAGCAGTGGGGCAGGCAGCAGCTCACTGCCTTGGTTAAAATCCAGGGGCCAGGTCCAAGCAGAGCAGACGTGCAGGTCGAGCACTGCAGGCTAAAATCCCTGCCTGGCTCCAGCTCTGAACCTAGCGTGGAAGACACACCACACCTGTCAGCTCCCCCAAGATGAAAAAGAAGCATCTCCAGCCTAGGGGCTCCACCCTGGGGAGGCCTGAGCAATTACAAACACTGCCGCTCCAGCAGCCCAGGACACTGGGCCAACACAAAAGCTGCTGCAGGCCAGGTAAGGGTTTCAGTGGTAAGTTCACCCCGTGCTGGCCTTGGTGTCAATCCTTATGGCCTTGGGCTCAAAGCAGGCCAAGCTCATTCTTGGGTCTATTGACAACAGACTAGGCACTAGGTAGGCCCCAGACTAAGCACTTAGGACCACTGATGGTGTGAAGTGTCTGGGAGTTGAGATCACACACTGAGGAGTTTCCCACCCGCTGTGCAGGTGCGCTTCCTGCCTGGTCAGCAGTCATGGAGAGTTGTACTTGGCACTTGCTTTGGCAGCTCCACCACCTGCAGAGCCTTGGGCAGCAGCTTGCGCCTCGCCCCCTTGCAGGATGGTGGTGGTGTCCACCTCCTGGCAGTGTTTGGAGGATTAAAGATGATGTGGTCCATGCAAAATGCTTCTGATCGATTGACTATGATCGATTTATTTATGATTAGCAGTATTAGTGTGACCATTCCTATCATTGTGGGGTTCCAGCTATTGCTAGAAGACTCTGCCAAAAGACCCCAAAGAATATCTGGCTCTTTCCACCTCTTGATGACCACACTAGTAGGGAAGGCGCCGCGCAGAGAAACATCCTAGCAATCAGACACAGCCCCTGGCCCTCCCTAGTTTTCCCCAGGACTTGGCTGGCACTGGGGCTGAGTGGGCAGAAAGCCTCAGGGGAGGTCACAGTCTCCAGACTGCTCTCCCAGAGAGCCCTAGGCAGACAGAGCCCCAGGGAGAAGCCCCCCATACCCACCCCGCACCCTTCCTCCCTCTCTGCTTGTGCTCACCGGTGGGTGGGCTGCGGCCGACTGCACTCGATGTAGGCTTTCAGGGTGATGGCGAATCGCTCCTGAAGCTGGTCCACCACTTCACGCTGCACCACACCTGGGCGGTCTGGCGGGGAGGGGAAAGCAGTGTGGGGCCAGCCAGGCAGTGGAGCCCAGAGCAGGAGCCGCCAGCTAACCAGGTGCCAGAGCAGGAGTCACCAGGCGGGAAGGGAGGGAGGACTTGGGCCTTGCCTCAACCCCCCTTCCCCGGCCCAGGGAGAAACCAGCCAGAGTTCCCATGCTGGCTGTGCAGGGAGTGTGGAGCAAGGGCTGGCGGCTGGCACCTTTCTTGAGGAGGGCAGATCAAGCTGAGGGTGCCAGCAGCCCGGGGAGGCCATCACCTGGGGAGAAAAGGGAGATGGCCTGCATCAGCACGTACTCCTCCTTGTGCAGCTGCAGCTTCTTCAGCATGTAGTGGAATTTCAGCAAGGGGTCCACAAGAAGTTGCTGGAAGCCTCCTGAGTATGGATGCAGGAAGGAGGGGCAGCTTTTCAGGATGCAGAGCCAACACCCAGCCTTCCCTCACCAAGGCCCATCGCCCGGTCTTCCTGCCCTTGGTCCCAGACCCCAAAGACCCTGGCAGGGGGCCCTTCCTGCCCCAGCTGTTGGCTTTCCCTCCCCCAGCCAGGGCAGGCAGGCATCCTGCAGGCACCTTCAGGGTCTTCCACGCAGTAGGACAGCCGACCACACTCCCAAGTGCCAGTCTCTGCGTTGAACACGGTGTTGAATCTCAGGAGGCACAGCTCGAGGGTGGCTCCCTTGAGCAAGGAGATCTGGTCCTCGATGGGCAAGTCCCTGGCAGCAGGGAGGGGGAGGGGATGACAGCTCCCAGGGAGGCTGCCCAGAGGATGGCTCCAGGGCTCATCCCCACAACACAGAATATGCATTGGGGGCGGGGTCAGGGAGGTGAGGTAGGATGGGCGCCCATCCCTGGGGATTGATGCAGCTGCAGATGCTTCCTGGTTGCCTCCCATCTCTCTCCCTCACAGTCCTCTCCTGCGACCTTCACTGCTCACTCACTCAGTCTGGCATCCAAGTTCCAGGCAGCCTGGCCCATCTGCTCCAAATACCCACCCAGCCACTGACCTACCCCTGACAGCTCAGCGCTGGCCTCACCTGTTCTACCTCACTTCCCACCACCCTTGGAATGATGGCTCTGGCCGCCTCACTGCAGTAAACACCCTGCTAGTTCTTCAGGCCAAGCTATGTCTTTGGTCCTGCCATGAATCTTTCCAAGCACAGAGTCCTCCCGCAGGTGCCACTCCCTTGGCAGGAGCTCCATGTGGCTTGCCGCCCATGCTTCCTGCTGTCTCTGTTGGATTTAACAGGTGCATGCTCCTATTTCTGCAGCCTGGAGGTGTTGAGCCCCACTCCCAGTGCCTAGCCATGATGCTGCATAATAAGCCTCCATGGTCAGCCTTCCTATCCGTCCACCCCTGAAGCCATCATTCCTGACACGCAGGAGTCTCTGGGAGCCTGGGAGGGACGGCCTGCAGCGCCACCTCTCAGGAAAGCCCCACCCCGGTTATGGTCTCCTGAGAACTTCATGCCCTGTGCTCCTCACACCCAACCTTGTTTTAGGTCCATAAAACTGAGCTATAAAAGCCAGGGTGTTGACCTTATTCTTCTGTGTCTTCCCAGTGTATGGATCAGGACCTGGTAGGGAGCTGACTCTGAAGTTTGCATTCTGTGATTTTCAAATCTGCCATCTACCACTGATTAGCTGGGACCTTGTTCAAGTTTCTTAACCTTGGTAAAGCTCGGTTTCTATCTGTAGAAGGAAGGTGACAGTGAAGCCTAGGGTCTGTGTGCTCGAAACTGATGGGCACCAGGCAAGCCTTTACCCTAAGACACCTGTCAAGATGCCCGCTGAAGCTTCCCCATCACAAATCTGAGTACCTGGGTTGTCAGATGCCTGGCTCCAGCTCCTGACTCCAGCTTCCTGCTAACGCAGACCATGGGAAGCAGCAGAGATGGCTCAGGTAGCTGGGTTCCTGCTACCCACTTGAGAGATCTACACTGAAATCCTGGCTCCTAGCTTCAGCCCAGCTGAGTTCCAGCACTTGTGGAAATACTGAGTATAAACCAGTGGATAGGAGCTCTCCATCTCTTCCTCTCTCCCCCTCCTCCTCCATGTGTGTGTGTGTGTGTGTGTTCCAGCCTCTCAAATAAACACATTTAAAAAAATATTGGAGAAGCAACAAACGACCTCTTCCCCTGGCATTACCCTGTGGATCAACATGTATCCACAGGGATCTGCCAATGCTCAAATTGCTAAGTAGCCTTCTGCCCTTGCTGCCTTGATCGAAGCTGCTGCAACCTGAACCCACTCCAGCCTGTTGCCACCCTCACCCCAATAAACCAGCCTTTCCTGTCACCCACAGGGCCACAAGGGGACCTGTGGGCTCCTGGAACACACACAACCTGCCGATGAAATCAGGGAGTCCTTGCATGTTGACTCAGCCCTGTGTGATCAGGCTGAGGAAGTCAAGGTGGCCAACCCTTGGGCTGACACACAGCACCACCCCAGCCCTAGCAGACTGCATCTCATGGATAGGAGCTTCCCAGGCCTCCTGCTGACCCAGCAGTCCCACGCTTGTGCGCTCCACACCTGGCCCCAGGGAGACCCAGCCGTTTGGCCCTCAGGACCACCCACCACCCCCCAGAGCCTTCTCAACCTTCTCTTGGAAGCAGCCTGCTGGAGCCCCGCACCTGTCCCTCGCTCTCTACCCACATTCTTCACTCTCTGGACTTCCTACCAACTCATTCTTTGCTCTAGAACGGCTGACGTGAGATTCCTGCCCTTACAAGGGAAGGAAACGCTAGGGAAAGGGGTTACTATCTGAAGTCCTCCACGGGCCATGCGCTCGTGCGCTCCTCAGACATTTTCTCACGTTATACACCAGTCCTGGAAGAAGGCATTACTGGGGAGGCGGAGATGCAGCTGCATTACATGGCAGGCCTACGGGCACAAAGCTAACGGGACCTGGAGCCAGGCCTCTATATTCTACAGCAGCACTGGTGTCCTAGGGGCAGAGTTAAAGCAGGATCTTTTGCGCCCATGCCTCCCAAACTCAGGGGGCTCTACCCCAGGCCCTTGAGCCACTTGGCCATTTTTTGTTCTTCTCCACAACCCATTCCCCCAGCCTCATGTCCTACCTGAAGTAGGAGATGACTTTAGCAAAGTTGATGATGCCTTTGAACATGTAGGTTGACATGTCAGCCAAGTGGGGCAGCAGAGAAAAGAGCTTTTTCCCACTTCTGTCAGCTGGGGGCGTATAGTTCCAGACGCTGCCGTCTTCCCCCCGCAGCTGCAGAGAGAGCTTCATGGTGCCCAGCTCTTCATGGATCTGTCTCCACCTGCCAGCCTCTTCCTCCGTTAGGACCTGCAGAGATTCTGGAATCTCACAGCCACTGCCAAGTACCTCCGGCAGCTGGGACACAGCCAGGAGGTGGAGAGAAGAGAGACAGCATGTGTTTCCTAGGCCCCCACACGGGCCCCAGCCAGCCAGCCACAGCCCGAGAGGATGCTCGGCTGCCGGTGCTTATTCCTGCATACAGGCGCGTGAACTCAAGCCCCCGCACATTTCTCCTCTCCGGCCTTTTCCCAAATGGTGCTTTCGGGATTTAGGCAGTTGCGGTCACGCACAACCCTGCCCAGTGGGAATAAAAGGTGAGAGGGTGTCCACCCATTCTACGTCCCCAGCATCCCAGACACTGAGCTCAGACAACCCAAAGAGGGTTTGGGGAGCTACAAACTGAGAGAGCAGACCTGAGGCCCGTGCGTGGGCTAACCTGGGTCTCTGAGATAGCTGAGTACAGGGGGTGGGAGACTTCTGGGAGCACAGACGGGGCTAATGAACACCTGCTCACATGATCACACACACACACACACACACACACGCACACGCAACAGGTCTTGACCCTACGTAGACAGAGCTCTGAATGCCAGCAGCCCATGGAGCCTCTTAGCTCTTCCTCCATCTCTCGCTCATATCCAATCCCTACCTGCTGCAGACAGAGAGAGAAGCCATTCTCACATTGAGCCAGTGTTGGACCACCTGGGGGTCTTGCCCCTCCCCGGAGTTTCAACTGAGCTGGTCTGCTTGGATTTGCATTTCTAACAAGCCCCAGGGGATGCTGATGTTGCTGACCCAGGGACCACACCTGCAGGAGACTTGGCAATGAGACTGGAGCTTTGAGGAGTGAACCCAGAAGCGGAGCCAGCCCAGAGACCTCCTACCCGAAAATTCTTGAAATGGGAGAAGGTGGTGTCAAAGGTTTTCATCTGAGCGTCCATCAGCTCCTCAATTATCATCCGCTGCTCTCCCGTCAGCCCTTGCATTCCCGGCGGCTGAGCCTCCATCCGTTCTCTCTTCTTCCTCTTGATCAGAGCCCGTCTCTGTGCCACGGCCACATCGGACATGATCACTGCGGGGACATCCGAGCAGGCTCAGCTCCCGGGGGGGCCCCTGCAGAGCCCTCTCAAGGCTACAAAATACGTTAGGTGAAAGGGAGAGTGCTGACCGCAAGGAGCTCCCCCTTGTCCACACTTGGGGTGGTGGGCACGGGATCTGTGGGTTCCTCTGGAGAAACACCTGTGTGAGGGCAGAGGTGAGGCGGGGCTGCGGTGCTGCCCCCTGCAGTGGATTTGTGACCACACTGTGGGGCCCTGGGAGAGTGCAGGCTTCCACTTAAAAGGCACTGGGTTTACAGGAAGCTTTTGCCATTGACCATGACCTCACACAAGCTCCTTAGCCTCGCCTGCCTTAGCCGCGTGCCCTGCACACTGGAGCAAGGATGCTTGTGGTGCTGTTAGGATAAGGCGCACGCAGGGGACCAAAGAGAGTGCCTCCACACATGTTCAGTAAATGGCCCTGAGAGGATTATTTTCTCGTGAATGACGCAGAGACCCCCGAGGGCTCTGAGTCTACAAGACCCTGGAGAGCTGGGACTACTGCCTAGCAAGGAACAGCAACTCTGCTGTTTCCTCTATACCTGGAGGAGGCCACTCGTATGTGCAAAGCCCAGCTGCTGGGGTGCTTGGAGTGGGCAGATCCGCACACACAATCCTTACTCTCAGCCGGCTGCAGGCCAGGCTCCCTGCCTACGTGGCTAGCGAACCGGACCCCTAAGAGAGGCTGCCTGGGGCGGGGCCGTGAGTTTACAGAAGACCAACACAGCCCTGGTGACTCTAGCCCTCCCCTCACCGTCCCCACCGCCTCCCTGTTGCCCACCCCAGCCTGACTCTCAAGAGTCACCTGGAGGGGCCGGGCTGTGGTGCAGTGGGTTAATGCCCTGGCCTGAAGCACCGGCATCCCATATGGGCGCCGGTTCGAGTCCCGGCTGCTCCGTTTCCGATCCAGCTCTCTGCTGTGGCCTGGGAAAGCAGTAGAAGATGACCCAAGTCCTTGGGCCCCTGCACGTGCATAGGAGACCCAGAAGATGTTCCTGGCTCCTGGCTTTGGATCATCACAGCTCCGGCCGTTGTGGCCAATTGGGGAGTGAACCAGCAGATGAAAGACCTCTCTCTCTGCCTCACCTCTTTCTGCATAACTCTGACTTTCAAATAAATAAATAAATCTTAAAAAAAAAAAAAAAGTCACCCGGAGGCAGAAATGCGAGTATACTAATGTGGAACAGGCAGCACAGACCACCCCATGTCGCCTGCCTGCCGGCAAAACAGTTCCCCTACACAGAGATAGCATCTGAAAGACTGGGGGCCATCCCTCCTTATCCGCGCCTCCCCTTCCTCATTTGGTTGTAGCACCAGGATGAGGATTATGAAGAGGCGGAAAGCCCACCACGCCTCCCAGAGAGCGAGCTACAAGCCCTCCAGCACCCTTCGCATGCGCGTGGCTGCCTCTGGCCCATGCAGCAATCTCCCACGCGCCCCTGGGTTCTCCGGGAACGTGGGCGCACGTGCCACACCCTGTGCACAGGTGTCCCTGGGCGCGCCTGCGCGGGGCACGCCTGACTTCCCCCACCCGCCCGCTCTGGGGACCCGCTGCTCACTCTCCTTCTTCATGCCGCTCTCCAGGCATTTGCGCAGCCGGCAGGCCTGGCACTGGCGCCGGGTCTTCCGGGTGATCTCGCAGGCGCCCTTCCGGAAGGGGCATCTCAGCCGGGCGTTGCGTTTCACGGTCCTCCTGCGGGAGAGCGGGAGCAACGGGGTAGGGGCTGCCGCGGGGCTCCCAGGCCGCGCCCTCCTCTCTTCTGGGCTGCCACGCGAAGGTTGGGGTTCTTCCCTGGGGTTCCAGGACTCAGCTAGAGGAAGGAGAACGGGGAAAGGGGTCTGCCCTGCAACTCTCCCACAGGAAGCCCCTGGGCCACTCTCTGGGCCGCTTAGCCCCAAGCCCCAGATCCCTGTCCCCTGCCCCTGCCATCCCCCCTCCTTCACACCCTTGCAGTGTTTCCATGGAGATTGGCCTCTGCCCAGATTTCTCCTTCTTGGACAAGGAGGCCCGAGGAAACTGAGGCCAGGAGCATGGACGCACAGGCGGCCGCCTTGCCCTACAATCCCACTTCTGGATTCCGGGGTGGGTGGATGGGTGGCCAGGAGCAGCCAGAGGAACTGGTTATCCATGCGGAGGCTTTTCTTCCTCGGAGGACAGGGTGGGTTCTCCTGATGGTGGGAGGAGGCAGAGAGCCTGAGCCCCTGGCTCTGTGCTCCCTTAAGGGGAGCCAGTGATGATGTCAGAGCTGTCCAGTAAGATGGCGGAAGAGAGACATGGAAAGCACCGCGCCAATGAACTCAGACTTCCTGTTAAGAGCGGCAACACATTTTCCTCATTGTGAAGCTAGCGGAAGGCTCCGTGCTGGGGCTGGGACTTTTCAGTCCTTAATCTTCTGGTCCTTCCTATCAGTAGGGGGGCTTATTTTATTATCTTTTTCACTTATTTTCTGCCGTTCTAACAAGCATCCCCCTAAATGTACATGAATACTCACGCGGTGCATTTTTGAATTCTGTACTTTCACTGACTGACCGTCTGGTTTCTTTCAAGAATGCATGAAAAGATGAAAGAGGGATCGTCATGGAAGGGCACCTTCCCCGAGTAGAGCGGGAAGACCGAGGATGAGGGATTTCTCTGAGATGCAAACGGCTTGGCTCCGGCGAGACTAATGAGAAGCCTTTGGCTGGTCCACCACCCCACACTCAGCCTGGGGACGGATCAAGTGGAGGTCCTGTGGCATTGCCCCGCAGGCTCATGGTCGACCCAGTGAGAGGGACCCAGTGTGCCGATGGTGGCAGGTGGGTGAGAGGCAGAGGGGTAACTACCTGAAAAAGCCCTTGCAGCCTTCACATGTCAGGACGTTGAAGTGGTAACCATTGGCCTTGTCCCCGCATACACGGCAAGTCTGGGGCCCTTCCTCCTCGTCTGCACTGATGGTGGGCTTTCCACCCATGGAGTCTGCTTCATCACAGCGCGCAAGGCCAGCTTGTTTCCCACTGCCTTCAGATAGCACCTCCAGGTTGGTTTCTGGGCCTCTTGGGCTAGAAGCAAACAAATAAAACAGCCACATGGAATGAAATGGTTGTACAGTGACAGGCCGACCTTGGAACCCTCTGTTGCCTGTGTGTGTGTGTGTGTGTATGTGTGTGGCATTTCAGTCTGATGCTGCAACCAAGAGCTGACGGCTCATGGAATGAATATGAGCGGGGGCTGATGTTATCAAAAAAGATGTGACCGAGACATTCTGTGTACAACAGTAGGGCCTAGGAGAGGACATAGGAAAAAGAGCATGGGGGAGAAGGGAAGGAAGGAAGGGGGAAGGGAGGACATGAGGCTGTCTGGTTTGGATCAGGGAGGGGATTCTTGAGTGGGTTGGGGTTAGGAAGCTGTGAGTTGGTCAGAGGGAGCAGCTTGTGGGAAAGATGACTTACGCAAGGTGATTTCTGGGATAGAGGAGATCCAGGGAGGTTGGTGCCTCAGGTGTGGTAGGGCCCAAGATCCCAGAGAGAGCTGGAAAAAGTGGGCTTTCCCCCGAGGAACCAGGCAGCTAGGAGCCAGAACCACAGTGCAGGAGAAAATGGCCTGTGCCCTGGCAGAGCCAGGGCTTAAGTGGATTTCGAAGAACTCGTGCCGGTCATTACTCAGGATGTCCTCCCTGGCTGAGATTCTGCACGGGACCTGCACCGAGGACAATGAGTGGAAGCTGGAGCCTGTCCCGTTCACTTCACCCCTCAAAACTCTCTCCAGGCACTGATTGCTAAGGCCAACCACACCACCGATGATGCTGCCTCTTCCAAAGCCCACATAAAACTGGGAGTGAAATTTCAGGACATACACTTCTACTTCTAATACCATGACAGATGATGGATGCCTGACAGTTCCACCTATGAAGTGACTAAGAAATTAATCTGTCCCTGAGCTTGGCCCTCCAGAAATCAGAATAAAATAGGCTGACTGGAAACTCGAACTGAACAGGTACGCAGGGGCTCGCCCCGATTTTTCTGATCAGAATGCTTGCAGACAAACAAGTATACTTGGAGTGTTCACAAAATCCTCAACCCTCGAATCTGATTTCAAGTGCTCTGGAGTTGGTCGCTGCCCTGGACACTCAGCGAAGTGGATGCCAGTCCTCATCCCACTTTCCAGCTGGGCACCAACAATCACACACATAATTCCCGAGAAATGCAGGTGAACACAAATCATGAGTCAAAGATGAACCCAGCACCATGAGCACGAACCAGCAAAAACAACTAACAGTAGAATGAGACCACAGAGTATGTTTAAATGAAGATGCTGAAGACATTAAGTAAAGATGCAAAGACCATAAAACTACCTGAGCAGATCCGAAAAAAGGAAAAAAAATGACTATCAAAATGAGCAATAACTGGGTGGTGAATGACTCACCTGCCAATAAGACCCACAAAATCATTTGGTCTGGCCCTGCCAAGGCAACCACAGGCAGCACATGAAATTATAAATCTATAGCAGGCTCATTTTTAAGATGATAATTTTGTATGGCCTACAAATGACAATGTCTTGGGAGTTAGAAAAATCTAAATACAACTAAAGTAAGCATCAAGGGATGTCAGGAAGTGGACAAAGTTTCTCTAAGGTTCTGTGTTATTCAAAGAAAAAAAGGAAATAACTTAGATTTTTATTAATAAGGTATGCTTATTTTTTAAAGATTTATTTATTTATTTGAAAGTCAGAATTACACACAGAGAGAAGGAGAGGCAGAGAGAGAAAGAGGTCTTCCATCTGTTGGTTCACTCCCCAAATGGCCGCAATGGCCAGAACTGTGCCAATCTAAAGCCAAGAGCCAGGAGCTTCTTCTGAGTTTCCCACGCGAGTGCAGGGGCCCAAGGACTTGGGCCATCTTCTACTGCTTTCCTAGGCCATAGCAGAGAGATGGATTGGAAGAAGAGCATCCAGGACTCGAACCGGTGGCCATATGGGATGCTGGAACTTCAGGCAGTGGCCTTACCCACTATGCCACAGCGCTATCCCCATTGATTAATAAAGTATGCGTCTTAAAGTGTCAAGGTAACCAGTAGAAATCTAGAAACAGAATGCATAACTTGGAAGCTAGTAGAAAGGGAGAAAAATGGAAGAAAAAATGCCTGAAAGGAGGCAGCTGGAGATAGAAAAAGAAACTGAAAAGGTGAGGCAGATATGAGAGACCTTAAGACATTCACTGATTCACTCCGCAGATGCCCACCAACAGTCAGGCCTGAGCTAGGCCAAAGCCAGGAACCAGAAGCCAGGAGCTTTATCCAGGTCTCCCAGACCCCTGGGCCAATCTTCACTGCTTTCCCAGGTGCATCAGCGGAGAGCTGAATCGGAAGTGGAGCAGCTGGGACTAAACCACATGGATGCTGGTGGTGCGGGTGGTGGTTTATCCTGCTGTGCCACAATGCAGAGCAGATTAGCGTTCAGTGTAGACAGATGTGCACCAAGTGCGGAAGGGTGTACTGGGGAGTCATCTCATTGAAAACAGGAATGATGTGGCTTACAGAAAACTGTTGAGAGGATTAGAGGGGTCACCCAGACGGAGCAGCCACCCTTCTCCTCTCTATGGAGTGCTTCTCTGACTGCCTCCATGCTGGGTAATGGAAACGAGGAGTCCTCATTTTCCCGATTAAAAACAAAGACAACAGCAAAAAAAAAAAAAAAAAAAAAAAAAAAAACCACACATTAAAAAAAAAGAAACCAAAACCTTTTAAAATCCAGGAATAGAATGACTCTTTCCAGTGTAAGACAATCTTTCTTACCAACAGCCTATAACATACTCTGTGAAGAAACACTGGAGTTATCTTCAGTGGAATCAGAGAAAAAATAAAACATCTGCTTTAAGAATATTGCAAATAATTAGTCAGGGAGTGACCTAATTCAGTGAGATATGAGACCAGTAAAAAATAAGATACAGCTCTTACAAATCAGGTACAATTAACATTAGGTAGAAACTGTAAGAAAATCAGCTGAAAACTCAGAAAATTAGTTAGTGTTCAATAAAAAGATAGGATACAGAATAAATACGTAAGAACCAGGGGCCAGCGCTGTGGTGTTGCCGGTTAAAACTGCGTCCCATATGGGCGCTGGTTTGAGTCCTGGCTGCTCTGCTTCTGATCCAGCTCCCTGAGCCCCTGCATCCACACGGGAGACCTGGAGGAAGCTCCTGGCTCCTGGCTTCAACCTGTCCCAGCTCCAGTCATTGCGGCCATTTGGAGAGTGAACCATTGGATGGAAGACCTCTTCCTCTCTCTGTCATTCTTTCAAGTAAATAAATAAAAATCATTAAAAAAAAAAAAACTTTTAAAAAAGAATCAATAGCTCTCCTTTATATCATCAATAAAATATCATAACCTGAACATATGTTAGAGTTGGATTGCTCTTGCCACCCCAAAAACGCTCCAAGAGACTTTCTCTCATGCAATTAACAAAGGGTAAGGTTTATTGATGATCCGACATGTCGGGGCCCCCGTCCCAGTACAGGCGAGTGGCCCCAAATAGTCTTGGGCTGGGGTTTTTATACACATTTAAACAAAGAAAATCAATCATTGCATAGATCAGACAGAGGTATAGGGTAAACAATTGATACAAGTTAAGTGATTTTACAACCAGTTGATTTATGAATACAGGGAGTACAGGATATCGAGTAAGGGCCTGATTAGACCTCAGAGAACCATATGGCCTATACAGGGAGTATCAAAAAGCCTCCTATTGCCAAAAGGGAGGGCCACACAACAAACACAACAAGGTTGCAGGAACTGCCTTGATGATACCTAGGAATGCAGCCGAATGGCAATAAGGGACACATGGTGGGGTCAGGGGTCCAGGAGGCAGAGAGATATATGGTGACTTCTTCTATCTCACTTAGGTGAAACTAAGGTTACGCTCACATTGGGGTAATTTACTGACTAACTTTACAGAGAATGGCTATGCAGAGCAAGTCTAACGAGGTCAGGAAAGTTCACCAGAGGAGGTTGGGGGGGGGGGCGGCTTTTAACTTTTTAACCCTTCACATACGCAATGGGATTGAAAACCCAGTGTCTGGGAAGAGTAACAAGAAATGCATGGGTAGAGAGTAAAATAAATTCCCAAACTCTGAAGGGTATGAAAGGAAAGAGATACTTAACATTTAGCATTTTGAAGATGTCCAGTTTTCCCAAATTACTTTATAGATTTGATATAACTAACAAATTTTTACTTTTTCTGCTATTTAGAAAAATCAGGACTTTATTTGGGAGGAAAATGGGGAAAGGAAAAAAACTCCAAACAATTTGATGAGAATGAAGGGAAATCATCCTACTAAATCATAAAACCCATTATGAATCTGCAACATTTAAGGTAGCTATTGCTTGTGAAAAACTTTAAAAAAAAATTCTCAGTGGGGCCAGCGCTGTGGCGTAGCAAGTAAAGCCGCCGCTTGCAGTGCCAGCATCCCATATGGGCTCTGGTTTGAGTCCCAGCTGCTCCACTTTCCATCCAGCTCTCTGCTATGGCCTGGGAAAGTAGTAGAAGATGGCCCAAGTCCTTGGGCCCCTGCACCGCGTGGGGAGACCTGGAGGAAGCTCCTGGCTCCTGACTTCTGATCGGCATAGCTCCGGCCGTTGCGGACAACTGGGGAGTGAACCAGTGGATGGAAGACCTGTTTCTCTCTCTCTCTCTCTCTCTCTCTCTCTCTCTCTGCCTCTCCTGCTCTCTGTGTGTAACTCTGACTTTCAAATAAATAAATAAATCTTTAAAAAAAATTCTCAGTGAATGAGAATAGATGTTAGAATTTAACATACAATGAGTTTGTCATCACAAAACAATGAAAAGTATTCAATACATGATTCTAAAGCAATTTTTTATTTGGAGAAAAAACTTTATATTCTAAGCTTGCATTTTCATCATAATAAAAAGAATGACTCTGGGCCGGCGCCGCGGCTCACTAGGCTAATCCTCCGCCTAGCGGCGCCGGCACACCGGGTTCTAGTCCCGGTCGGGGCGCCGGATTCTGTCCCGGTTGCCCCTCTTCCAGGCCAGCTCTCTGCTGTGGCCAGGGAGTGCAGTGGAGGATGGCCCAGGTGCTTGGGCCCTGCACCCCATGGGAGACCAGGAAAAGCACCTGGCTCCTGGCTCCTGCCATCGGATCAGCGCAGTGCGCTGGCCACAGCGCGCCGGCCGCGGCGGCCATTGGAGGGTGAACCAACGGCAAAAGGAAGACCTTTCTCTCTGTCTCTCTCTCTCTCACTGTCCACTCTGCCTTTCAAAAAAAAAAAAAAAAAGAATGACTCTTCCAACTATGTAAACATTAGAACTGTCCATCAAAAGCATCAAAAGTGGAAATTAAAGGCACGCTGAAGAAAAGGTTTGTAGCAAACATAAGGCATAAGGATTGTTGGAGGTGGGCATTGTGGCACAGCATGCTAAACGGCCACCTGGGACACCAGCATCCTTTATTTGAGTGTCTGGGATTGGGTTCCGCCTCCACCTCTGATCCAGCTTCCTGCTAATGCACCTGGGGCAGCAGCATATCATGGTCCAAGTACCGGGTTCCTATCACCCAGGTGGGAGAACTGTGTGAAGTTCCAGCTACTGGCTTTAGGCCTGGTCTTGTTCCAACTGTTGTGGGCATTCAGGGAGTGAACTAGAGGATGGAAGATCTCTCTCTCTCTCTCTCTCTCTCTCTCACTCTCACTCTCTTTCTCTCTGATACTCTTGTGTTTAAAAAATCATTATTTAGAAAAAGGACAATTTATAATAAAATAAAAAGTAAGTGCTATGAGTATATATAAGAAAATGCCTGACCTTACCACTAATAGAAATACGCATAAGTAGTGATAATATGTCAGGTATAATATGTCCTCGAATGTGATGTAACAGGTACACAACACCATCACATATGAATTACTCTGGGCAAAGAAATAAAAGCTTTCAAGTTTTGGGTCCAAGTACCACATTCCAGGAAACACAGGGAATAGAAGAGCATTAAACGATGCTTTGGAAGTCCTATCAGCCAAATGCAGAGTGTGCACATTTTTACAGGACTAGGGCCCAAGTTTCCCTGACAAATAAATGACAAAAGAAGTGGGGAAAAGGGAATTCTTATGAAGTCAAAAGTTTTTAAAATGTCTTAAGAAATTTATTATCCAAAAGCAATGTGTGGAACTTGTTTGGATCCTGACCCAAACAAAGCAACTAAGTCATTTAAAAGTCAATTAGAGGCCGGCGCCACAGCTCACTAGGCTAATCCTCCGCCTAGTGGCGCCGGCACACCGGGTTCTAGTCCCGGTCGGGGCGCCGGATTCTGTCCCGGTTGCCCCTCTTCCAGGCCAGCCCTCTGCTGTGGCCAGGGAGTGCAGTGGAGGATGGCCCAGGTGCTTGGGCCCTGCACCCCATGGGAGACCAGGAAAAGCACCTGGCTCCTGGCTCCTGCCATCGGATCAGCGCGGTGCGCCGGCCGCAGTGCACTGGCCGCGGCGGCCATTGGAGGGTGAACCAACGGCAAAAGGAAGACCTTTCTCTCTGTCTCTCTCTCTCACTGTCCACTCTGCCTGTAAAAAAAAAAAAAAAAAAAAAAAAGTCAATTAGAGGGGCCAGTGTTGTGGCATAGTGGGCTAAGCCTCTGCCTGCGGTGCCGGCATCCCATATGGGCACTGATTTGAGTCCAACTGCTCCTCTCCCAATCCAGCTCTCTGCTTATGGCCTGGGAAAGCAGTGGACAATGTCCCAAGTGCTTTGGCCCTTGCACCCATGTGGGAGACCCAGAAGAAGCAACTGGCTCCTGCCTGGCTTTGTATCAGCTCAGCTCTGGCTGCTGCTGTCATTTGGGGAGTGAACCAGCAGATGGAAGACCTTTCTCTCTGTCTCTCCCTCTCTGTCTGTAACTCTGCCTCTCAAATAAATAAATAGTAATCTTAAAAAAAACTCAGTTAGATTTCCCTGTGTATAGAATCAGATTTGTATACCCTTTATTTCTTCTCTTGCTCAATGACTGGCTAAAACTTCTAGAACTATTCTCAGTAAGAGTGGCAAGATTGGCTATCCTTGTCTGGTTCCACGTTAGCTGTGGGCTTGTCTTATATAGCATTATCATGTTGGGGTATGTTCCTTCTATACCTAATTTGTTCAAGGTTATTGTTTTAAATCATGAATGGGTATTGTATTTTATTAAATATTTTCTATGATTCTATTAAGATGATCATATGACTTTTAGCCCTTATGTTGTTGATATGATGTATTATGTTAATTGGTTTGTGCATGTTGAATCAATCTGCCTCCTGGGAAGGAGGAAGTTAAATTATCCCTCTTTTCAGATAACATGATTTCATATGTAGCAGAACAACAACAGCAACAAACTCCAAGGGACTTTTACAATCAATACGCGAATTCAGCAAAGCTGCAAGACACTAAATCAACACACAAAAATCAATAGCATCTTTAACACTAGAATAATATTGCTGAGAAAAAATTTATAAGAGCAATCTCATTCACTGTAACTAATAAAAAATCAAATATCTTAGTGTAAATTTAACCAAGAATATGAGGACCCCCTACAATGAAAATTACAAAATACTAATAAAAATGGGAAAAGACATACAAAAAATGGAAACATATTCCTCATCATGGATTGGAAGAAATAACATTATCAAAATGTCTATTCTACACAAAGCAATTTACAGATTCAGTGTAATTCATATCAAAATGCCAATGATGTTCACAGAATCAGAAAAATCAGGGGCCGGCACCATGGCACAGTGGGTCAACACCCTGGCCTGAAGTGCTGGCATCCCATATGGGCGCCGGTTCAAGACCTGGCTGCTCCTCTTTCGATCCAGCTCTCTCTCTTACGGCTTGGGAAAGCAGTAGAAGATGGCCCAAGTCCTTGGGCCCTGTACCCATATGGGAGACCCAGAAGAAGCTCCTGGTTCCTGGCTTCCAATCGGCACAACTCCGGCCATTGTGGCTATTTGCAGAGTAAACCAGTGGATGAAAGACCTCTCTCTCTCTCTCTCTCTCTCTCTCCCCCTCTCTCTCTCCCTCTCTCTCCCTCTCTCTCTCTCTCTCTCTCTCTCTGCCTCTCCTCTCTCTGTGTTACTCTGACTTTCAAATAAATAAATAAATCTTTAAAAAAAAAGAATCAGAAAAACCAATCCTAATATTCATATGGAAACACAAAAGACTCTCAAGGCCCAAAGCAGTCTTGACCAGAAAAAACAAAGCTGCAGGCATCATAATACCCGGTTTCAAGATGTACTGCACAACGATTGTAACCAAAGCAGCATGGTACTGACGTGAAAATAGACACACAGACACAAAGACCACTGAAACTGAACAACACAAATAAATGCATCCACCTACAACCAACTTAACTGTGACTGAGGTCCTAGAAGCATTCTCTGGAGAAAGAAGAGTATGTTTAATAAGTTGTACTGGGAAAACTGGGTTTCCACGTGCAGAAGTTTGAAAACAGACCCCCTACCTTACACCCCCTACAAAAATCCAATCAAAAGTGATCAAAGACCTCAAAGTAAGATCTGAAATTATGAAACTACTAGAGGAAAACACAGGGTAAACACTCCAGATCATTGGCGATGAATTTTTTGGATAAAACCCCAAAAACACAGTCAATAAAAGCAAAAATAGACAAATGAGACTATATCTAACTAAGAAGCTTCTGCACCACAAAGGAAATAATCAACAGAGTGAAAAGACAACTGGAAGAATGGGAGAAAATATTTGCGAACCATGCATCTGATGAAGGATTAATATACAGAATCTATAAGAAGCTCAAGAAATTCAACAGGACAAACTATGTAGTTAAGACATTTTTCAAAAGAAGAAATATAAATGGCCAATGAACACATGAAAAAATGCACAGTAAAACTAACCATCAGGGATATGTAAATAAAAAAAATAAAAAACCACTAGGAAGTATCATCTCACTCCAGTTAGAATGCCTATTATCAAAAAGTAAAAAAAAAAAAAAAAAAAAAAGGTGGGGGCCTGTGTTGTGGTGTAGGGGATAAAGCCATGGCCTGCAGTGTTGGCATCACTTAGGGGCACTGGTTTGAGTTTTGGCTGCTCCTCTTCTGATCCAGCTCTCTGCTTATGGCCTGGGAAAGCAGAGGAAGATGGCCCAAGTGCTTGGGCCCCTGCACCCATGTGGGAGACCCAGAGGAAGCTCCTGGCTCCTGGCTTCAGATCAGTCCAGCTCCAGCTCCTGCTACCATTTGGAGAGTGAACCAACAGATGGAAGACCTTTCTCTTTGCCTCTCCCTCTGTCTTTTAACTCTGCCTCTCAAGTAAATAAATCAAATATTTCAAAGAATCCATGAACCGGGCTGGCGCTGTGGCATAGCAGTTAAAGCTGCTGCCTATAACACTAGCATCCCATATGAGCACAGGTTTGAATCCTGGCTGCTCCACTTCTGATATAGTTCTCTGCTAATGGCCTTGGAAAAGCAGTGGAAGATGGCCCAAGTGTGTGGGCTTCTGATATCTACATGGGAGACCTGGAAGAAGCTCCTGGCTTGGGTCTGGCCCAGCTCTGGCCATTGCAGCTGTCTCGGGGAGTGACTCAGCAGACGGAATATCTCTCTCATTTCTCCTCCTCTCTCTGTAACTTTGAGTTTCAAACAAATAAATACATCTTTTAAAAAATGTTTAAAAATACAATGCTGGCAAGGGTGTGGAGAAAGAATTTTTTTAAAGATTTATTTATGGGGTCAGCACCGTGGCACAGTGGGTTAACGCCCTGGCCTGAAGTGCCGGCATCCCATATGGGCTCCGGTTTGAGTCCTGCTGCTTCTCTTCTGATCCAGCTCTCTGCTGTGGCCTGGGAAAGCAGTGGAAGATGGTCCAAGTCCTTGGGCCCCTGCACCCACGTGGGAGATCTGGAAGAAGCTCTTGGCTCCTGGCTTTGGATTGGCGCAGCTCCGGCCGTTGTGGCCATCTGCGGAGTGAACCAGTGGATGGAAGACCTCTCTCTGTGTCTCTACCTCTCTCTGTAACTCTGCCTTTCAAATAAATAAAATAAATCTTTTTTAAAAAAGATTTTATTTTAAAATTTATTTTATTTAAAAAGATTTTACTTATTTGAAAGGCAGAGTTACAGAGAAGCAGAGGCAGAGAGAGACTTTCCATCAGCTGGTTCACTACCCAGATGAACTCAATGGCCAGAGCTGGGCCAGTCCGAAGCCTGGAACCAGGAGATATCTCAACTGCTTCAGCTTATGCAATTCTGATTGAAAAATCGAAGTGGAACACAGTTTTTACTCAGTTGGTGCCAGGATTTTGTGCTCAGACCAGCTGCAAACAAGAGCAGGGAATTAGCTGGAATTTTTTTTTTTTTTTTTTTGACAGGCAGAGTGGACAGTGAGAGAGAGAGACAGAGAGAAAGGTCTTCCTTTGCCATTGGTTCACCCTCCAATGGCCGCCGCGGCCGCCGCGCTGCAACCGGCGCACCGCGCTGATCCGAAGGCAGGAGCCAGGTACTTCTCCTGGTCTCCCATGCCGGTGCAGGGCCCAAGCACTTGGACCATCCTCCACTGCACTCCCTGGCCACAGCAGAGAGCTGGCCTGGAAGAGGGGCAACCGAGACAGAATCCTGTGCCCCGACCGGGACTAGAACCTGGTGTGCCGGCGCCGCAAGGCGGAGGATTAGCCTAGTGAGCCACGGCGCCGGCCCGGAAATTTTTAAAAATTTATTTTATTTGTTGGAAACGCAGAGTGATGGGGTGGGGGCAGGGGGAGAGACACAGAGAACCTCTGCTGGTTCACTCCCAAATAGCTGCAACAGGTAGGACTGGGCCTGGCAGAAGCCAGGAGCCTAGAACTCCATCTGGGTCTCCACGTGGGTAGCAGGGTCCCAAGTCCTTGGACCATCCACCGTTGCTATCCCAGGCACGCTAGCAGGGAGCTGGACTGGAAGCAGAGCAGCGAGAATTCAAACTGGTGCTCTGATATGGGACGCTGGCGCCACAGGCAGCAGCTACTCCACTGTACCACAACACCGGCCCCAGAGGAAATTTTCAACAAGTAGCATCAAAATCCTCAAGCATTTCTTCAAAGAACTGCTAACGTGAAATGAAATATGGCTTCACAGTACAATCCTTGAAGACGAAGTACAATCAAAGCAATGGCTGCCCGGAGGTGAAAGTGATCCAGCCAAAGCAAAAGTGGACCGGTCACGAGCAAGCGTCGTGGCAATAGTTTAGGTTTTTTGTTTGTTTGTTATTGTTTTTGTCTTTTTGGATGCTCAAGACATGTTTGTTAACTTTCTAGAAGGCCAAAGGATGATAACATCTGTTTGTTGTAAGAAAACTTTGAGAAAATTAGCCAGAAAAGCACACAGGAGATCCAGGCATACAAGGGGACTTCAAAAAGTTCATAGAATTGTGCTTTGTGAAAACACTGTGCATGGGTTTCAGGGTGTTTTTTTTTTTTTTCACCAAAAAAAACTTATGCTTTAATTCCATTTTTCCATAAACTTTAGAAGTATTCTCAGGTATGTATGTATATGGATGAATTCGCAAGTGCATGTGTGTTTGCAGCTACTTCACCTGCTGAGGAGCCTCATAGCATCTCTTAAAGGAAAAGGGATGTCCTTCATGAATAGCTCCATACAGACACGGGAATAACCATTTCCCAATGGAAAACCATTTCCCACTTGGTCCCCAGCCTCCTGGAAGTTAAAGGATTTGGATTTTCCTCCTTGGAGACGAAAGAGGCCTTGTCTCGATGGCACTGTCACAGGGCCAGGCCTTGGCCCCTACCACGGGAGCTGGACTTATTCACTCTTCCTACTAACTTCCCTGGGGCTCGGTGTCCTCACGATAGGACAGAAGCTGCTGGAAGAGGCCACCGCGGCTTCCGGCATGAAGAGGAAGACAAGGGCGGGGGATGTTAGCGCACACAGGTGCCGCAGGGTGAGAAGTGAAGGAGAGGAGGCTGCTGAGGGCCCTGAAGGCACCTGCCACCCAGAGGCCGCCCCGGGGGAGAAAGTGTGGTCCCCAGGGAAGACAAGCCTGCACCTGGGAGAAAGAAAGAAGGGGAGTGGTGCACCTGCAGATGACAATGGAGGAGAGTCCTGGAGAAAAGGTGGGGTCAGTTTCCTCTAGGGAGGAGCAAGCATCCCGGGGGTCAGAGGAGAGGAGAGGACAGGAAGCAGGTTGGAAGCAGGTTGGGGCTGGGGTAGGACACGGGTTGGGAGAACTCAGGGCTGAAAGGAGGAGCGAGGGAAGGCTGCAGAGGCGGTGCTGACGGGTGCGAACCAGATGGAATCCCCCTGCAGCTGGGCTCCCGGTGGGCTCCAGGAGGCTCAGCACAGGGCCTGTCGGGGCACCTGCCCTGGCGCTGGGAGAGGAGTCAGGAAGCAGCTCTGGGCTGCACATCGGGCTGAGTGGGGGCCTGCGGTTTCCTGTCGTCTGGAGGGTTGAGCCGGGAGACGCAGCACGCTCAGTACAGGCGCTTATGTGACCTGAGAGAATTCAGTGATGTAGAGCAGATCGCAACTACGGAGCAGAAAAAGCAGTCCCCAAACTGTGTGACTCTGTGTGCCTCTCCCCCTCCCCAGGCCCCGGCAGAAGGAACAACTGGAAAGAGGGGAATGACTAAAGGGAAGGGGCTGGGAAGAGACTTTGTGCCTTCAGGAAAATGAGAGGGCAGAGAGCGCTCAACCTTTGGAGCCAAATATTTAGAGACTGGAGGAGAGCACAAGTGAGCGGCGCTGCCCACTGCTCTGGGCCAATGGGCCAGGAATTAGGTATAAACAGGCAAGTGACTGTCTTCAGTGCAAAGAATAAACCTCCCGGGAGAAGCTCCAAGATACTGCTGGGTCTGTGAGTTTAGCAGCGACGGGTCAAGAAGAAGAACTGCCTACTATAGCCCGAAAAAGCAAAACGCTAGAAAGGGGATGAGCAACGGGTTGGAAGCCCTTGCCCGGGAGGAGAGAGAAAACCAAAGAAGTCAGTGTGTGTGGGGAGGGGAGGGGGGCCCGTGTAGAGCAGGTCAAGGGCAGAGTGAAAGGTCAAGGAACACCAAAGACAGCACCGGCAATGGGACTGGGGTGGCAGCTGAGACAAGAGGACCAGGTGGGGGCCCCTGGAGGAACCACAGGTGCTGCGCATGCTCCTTCAGGTAGCTCAAGGGAAGCAGGGCGGCTGCTGTCACCACCTCCTGAGCTGCTGTCACCGCTGACAAGAGTCCCTAAGACAGGCTGCCCAGCTGCAGTGCTGTGACGGCAAGCAAGGGAGAGACGGCTGACGGGGTCAATCAGTGCGTGCCCGGGGGAATGAGTCAGGGGCCCTCGTCCTGACCTGCCCAGGCACCCGGAACCTGTCTGGCTCGGGACATCCCTGACAGCCCGTCTAGTCGCCCTTTGCCCCGTAAGGGACGCTCCAGGCTCACAGTTCTAACCCCCACTGGCCTGGGTGCTGACCCACCCCTGCCAGCCGCTGCCTCCCCAGCTCCTGGAGTTTGCAAGGGAAATTTCAAGGAGTGCTTGGTTTAGTCCCTGTGTGGGCAGAGGTGGCCTTGGTCAGCTTAGGTGGGGGTCTTGAGCTTAAGCAAGTTAAGGACTCCTTTTTTTTTTTTTTACAAAGAACATGAAATTACACACACAGAAATAAGGTGCCAAGGAGAACGTATTCTTGAGATAAAGAACAAGAAAAGACATCGCAATAAATTATAAATATTAAAAAACCAACAAATTAAAAAAATCACAAAATCAAAGAAAACAGTGTAATGTTGTAATGAATTGCCTGATATGCCTCTAAGACATATATTTTTAAATTTTAAGTTCATAGCATTTATTTTATTTTATTTGAAAGAGATGGAGGGTGAGAAGAAGAGGTAGAGAAAGAGGAAGAGGAAAAGGAAGAAAAAGGAAGAGGAGGAGGAGAGATCTCCCAGCTGTTAGTTCACTCCCCAAATGCTTGCAATGGCCAGGGCTGGGCCAAGCGAAAGCCAGAAACCAGGATCTCAATTCAGGTTTCCCATGGGTGGCAGGAACCCGACTACTTGGGCTGTCACCTGCTGCCACCCAGGGTAACATTAGCAGGAAACAGGAGTCGGGAGCAGAGCCAGGAATCCAACATCCCAAGTGGCATCTTATTGCTAGGGCAAACGACCTGCTTCTGTATTTTGGATTGTGTCCTTGTAGTAGGCGGAACGATGACCCCAAAGATATCTGCTTCTGCATCCCAGCAATGCAGCTATGCTTCCTCATATGGCTAAAGGGTCTTTGCCCATGTGACCCAGCGACAGGGAGAGAATCCTGACTTCTCTTACTGGCTTTGAGGGCAGAAGAATGGAGCCATGAGCCAGGGAACAACACGGTAGCAGCCAGAAGCTGGAGCAGACCCAGAGACTGGTTGTCCCCGGAAACCCCTGGGAGCCCCTGGGAGCCCCCAGGAGGAAGCTGTCAATGGCTCGGCCTGCAGTGGGCTCAGCCCTGCTTCTCTGCCAGGCTGTGCCTCTTGGATCTCGCCTGAGTGGCGCTGGGCTTTCTTAGCAGGTGGCTGCCTATTTTTCTTCTGATGGCTCTGATCATGGGCTTTGGTGAGAGGAGAACGGGTGGGTCACAAGGTGGGTGTCCAGGATCTGGGATTTTGACCAGAAGTCCATCACACAAGTTCTTCTTAAGGACAGGGTTCAAGGAACGCTTTTCAGAAGGAAAGGTGCTACTCCCTGTCCCCGACAAAGGAACCAGCGTATCGGAGAAACTGCCAGACTTGTGAGCAGTTCTATGAGTGCACACCCGGTGCTTCCTCCTCCGGGCCTGGATAGGAGGCTCTTACAAACCCTGGCTGGACCCCCACCCCCCCCACCGGGAGGAGGCTGCTCTGGAGCCCCTCATCCCCCCCCCCCAGCCACAGCTGCCTCTGGGGGCCTCTGGGTGGACCCAGGCCAGGTACCGGGACAAAGGATCCCCAGGTGTTCTGGGACCTGCAAGGGGTGGCACAGTTGCCCTCTCCTGAGAGACAAGGGATCCTCTGACCCAATCAGGGCCTCTCTTAGTGACTCTGAATGTCAGACAGGCAGACAGAGTCAAATCAAAGAGTCAAATGGTTGGCCAGCCGCCCATGGTGCTTCCACATTCGAAGGCATGCAAACGTGGCTGCAAGGAATCAGAAAAGAGGCGAACCGTAAGCTGCTCCCTTTCCTCCTGTGCCGTGGCATTTAAATCCCCACTCCTTGACGGTGTGGGCTGGAGTCCGGCGTGCCCAGGGACACTCACTCACACGCCTGTCACACCAGCCACTCCCGTGGAGGACCTCCTGTGGAAATCCGGAGACTGGTCAGAAACCCAGGCCTGGGCGGGGAAGGGCTGTTTGCAGGCCTGAGTGGACTGTCTTCCCATTGAAATCCCGCAACACCCCTTCGAAAAAACTGCACAGAATAAATCGTTTCTTTTGGCCACAAGGACCGTGGCATGTAGCTTTTTAATAAAGGAGCATCCCTTGCCAACACATACTACTCAGCATCACTGATGGGTAGGAGAACGCATCTAAAACCACAAAGAAATGTTGACACTCATTAGGACGGTTGCTATCACACAAACGGAAAACAGGTGTTAACAGGCAAGGATGTGGAGAAAGTGGAACTCTCGCGCCCTCTGGGAATAGAAATGGTGTCACCACTGCAGAAAACACTAAAAATAGAATTTCCATAGGATGCAGCAGCCCCTTTCTTGGTATCTGCCCGAAAGAATTGAGATGAGGGTCTTGACGAGAGGTCTGTTCACTCAAGTCCAGAGCAGCCTGAGTCCTGTGATCTTAGGAATAGAAACTACTGGAAACAGCAGGATTATTTTATATGTGTGTATCTACGCATATACATGATACTGCTGATTATCTTATATCACACACACACACTCCCAGAGTCCCTGTATAAATAGCAGAACTGGCCAGAGGACAAAGCAAAGGAAAAGCAGACAATAGAAGGAGACTGGGATTCTAAGAAGTTGGCAAGTAAAGTTTATACAACTGTTTGTGTTGTTTAATGAAGGGAGTTATTTACTAACTCACATTTGCACAGGCTTTGTTGTTTGCAAAAGGATTTCAAAAATCCGGTTTTCCTGTCCAGGTAGCTGTGAGGTAGGCAGAGTGGGTTTGTCCCCCCAACGCAGGGAGCAGCACGGGGGAAGGGGGGGCTCTGGGGTGTGCCTGCATTCACAAAGGCAAGAAGCAACAGAAACCCTTTTCATTTCCCTTTATTCGGATTCTTCCAAAGCGTAAAACAGGTGTACTAAATAGGCTAACTTTTTATTGTAAAATCCGTGGGGATAAAGTGAGATCAGACATTTAAAATTCTTTTGAAATGGATCCAGCACTGGGAACAAGTCTCCTTCTAGTGGCCCTGCCATGGGGTGGGCCCCAGGGGAAGCTGAGCAATGATCACGTTTTACGAAGTCCCGTGAGAGGGACTGTGGCTGCACATGGAAGTTGGCCTCTGGGCCTCGTGCAATGTCACTGTCAGATCCAGCAGGTCCAGGGTTTATGAAAGACTCGGATCAGGGAGGAGAGCTGGCAGCAGCACAGGCAACAGGACACCCAGTACTCTCCACCAGTATTTCACAGGGCACAGGAACCTCTTGAGCTGCCTCTCACTAGCGCTGGTGTGGTGCTGCTAGTGCCAGGAGTTCTTTGTTTGTTTTGTTTTTTAAAATATTTATTTTTTAGGGGCAGGCGCTGTGGTACAGTGGGTTAAAGCCCTGGCCTGCAGTGCCAGCATCCCATATGGACACCAGTTCTAGTCCTAGCTGCTCTGCTTCCAATCCAGCTCTCTGCTATGGCCTGGAAAAGCAGTGGAAGATGGCTCAAGTCCTTGGGTCCCTGTACCTGTGTGGGAGACCTGGAAGAAGCTCCTGGCTCTTAGCTTCGGATTGGTTCATCTCTGGCCACTGCAGTCATTTGGGGAGTAAACCAGCGAATGGAAGACCTCTCTCTCTCTCTCTCTGGCTCTACCTCTCTCTGTAACTCTGCCTCTCAATAAATCTTTTTATTTATTTGAAAGGCAGAGTTACAGAGAGAGGCAGAGAGACAGAGCAAGAGAGAGATCTTCCATCCACTAGTTCACTCCCCAAATGGTCACAATGGCAGATACTGGCCAGGCTGAAGCCAGGAGCCAGGAGCTTCTTCTGGTTCTCCCATGTAGGTGCAGAGGCCCAAGGACTTGGGGCCATTTCTACTGCTCTCCCAGGCACATTAGCAGGGAGACGGATCCGAAGTGGAGTAGTCAGGACTTGACCAGCACTCATGTGGGATGACAGTGCTGCAGGCGGCCACGTAACCTGCTGCACCACAACACTGGTCCCTGGATTTTTACAGTTAGGCTGGTCATTTGGAATTCACAGAGACCCAGGGGAATTCTCTCCTACACTACATGAGGGATTTGGTGACGGCCCCTTGCCTCAGATTTCAGTTGGATTTTCTTCTGCCTGTTGGGTCAGTGTTTCATAGAAGTTCCAGAGATGTGGTGGGTGGATGAGCAGGTATTGGGGGCCGGGGAACTCTTCTCAGTCCCCTTCAAAGCACACCATCCAGAAGGCCCCTGCTGGCAGGAGGGGGCCCACAGGCTGTTCTCACACCACATCCAGCGGTGCCCAAGGGGCTGATACCTGGAGTGGGAGGACAAGAGTCCGACAGCTCAGCCTGCAGGATGTGGCGTGGCGACCACACATCCCGTTCCCCGAGCTGACTGCTCTTCCAATGGCATAATCGTGAATCTCCTTTTCATGAGTCTTAGGGGCCTTTGGGTCATTTCTGCTGCCATCGCCCTTGTGCTGAGCCATCTAAGCAAGCAAGTCCAACAGTACTTTATACTTTGTGTGCCTGTGTGGGTGCAAACGTTGAAACCTTTACTCAGAATAGAGTTGATCTTCTGTATATGAAGATGATTAAAAATGAATCTTGATGAAGAATGGGATGGGAGAGGGAGTAGGAGATGGGATGGTTTGTGGGTGGGAGGGAGGTTATGGGGGGAAGAACCTCTAAAATCCAAAAGTTGTACTTTTGAAATTTATATTTATTAAATAAAGGTTTTCTATTAAAAATAAATAAATAAATAATAAGAAGTCCACTAACTACAATGATAAAGGGAATCAAAATATTTCTGTCGCTCCCCGTCTTCGTGGAGGAACGACAGAGGACCCTGCGCTGTTCTTTCGTCTGCTCGGCCCTCCCCGGGTTTGCTGCTGGTTCTTCCCGGGTTGGCTACCGTCCCTTCCACCTCCGTGGAAGGGCGGTTCCCCCTGCCACATTCCCCACTTCCGCGGGGGAGCAGCACACCGCCGGCCGGCTCTCTCGGGGGCTGCACAGGTGTTCCCTCAGATGTTCCCCTTAGATGTTCCTGGTGCATGCCGTCTCTCTCCTCCTTTATAGTCCTCTTCCGCCAATCCCAACTTGGCTGCCCACACGCCGAGTACACTGCTCTCCTCCAATCAGGAGCAAGTCCTACAGTTTATTGGTTGAACTGGAGGCAGCTGTGTAGAAGCTGTTCTCTCCTCTCCCAGCGCCATATTGTGGGAGAGCAGATGCATAGAATAAGTCTTAATTCCAGTAACTTAGTCCAGTCCGGGTTGCTCCCCACAATTTCTCCCTAAGATATTGAGGATTGTTGAGCTAGACAGTTAAAATGCAGGGAAAAAAACCCTGCCTTGCCTTAGTTTGTCTAAAAGGACTAAAAATTACTAACATAATTTGAAAGACAGAGAGAGAGGGAGAAGGAGGGAGAGAAAAAGGGGGAGACAGAGAGGAGAGAGAGAGAGAGAGAGACATATCATTCATCTGCTGGTTCCCTCCTCAAATGGCTGCAACAGCCAGGGCTGGGCCGGATCAAAGCCAGGGGCCTGAAATCTCATCTGTCTCCCACAGGGGTGGCAGGGACCCACGGAGCTGGGCCCTCATCCTTTGCCCACCAAGTACAACAGCAGGAAGACTGATCAGCAGCAAAGAGAGGCTGGGGCTTGAGCCAGATGCGCTGTGTGGGATGTGGGTGTCCACAGTGGTGGCTTAACCCACGTGCCACAACTCTGCTCCTGGTGACAGCTTTCTGTCAGTTCCGGGAGAGCACAACAGGGCAGAGGAATCTGGGAACTGACGTTGCTTCTTCCTCCGGTTTCTCACCTTTGAAAGCCTGAAACTGCTCCTCTGCCTTCTCGCTGCGGTAAGATGTAGGATTCTTTGTTAAGATACCATTTAAGACAGGGCTCAAGCTGCTGCTTGGAGACAGTTACTTTCCAGAGAGAACTGCTTTTCTCCTGTGTGATGCGTAACATTTGCTTGTTTTTCTCTTGTTAATCTGTCCTTTTTTACAGACGTGTCCCAACTATGAATTTGTGAGGGTTGAGGAAAACGTGTCTTTTTTGCCCCCTTCAAAAATAAGATGAGGGAAGTACTAATGTTGCAAAGCATTTAATAAAAACCAATAGTCAATCCTGACTTTAAAATTCTTGGGTAGCCAGGAGGAACAGAAGAGAGCCGCAGCTACCTAATGCGTGACAGCTACCAAACCCTTTTCCTGAGTTTCTTACTCCAGGGAGGAGCACTGGGACATTCACCGCCGGTGCCAGCACAGAGGTGTCCAGAGAAAAATCCCCCTGGTACAGAGCACCTACAACTACTACAGAACATTTTGAAGAATAGTGCTTTTAATGCAGGCTTCGGCTGGTGGGAGAGTAAGGGAGTCTCAGGGAGCCAAAATCTACAAGACCAAGTAAGGGAAGTTAGAAAGAAGAGGCAGCGATTGTCTTGGGGTCTCTACATTCCTGCAAGCCTGGATCCTGGGTGTTCCTGGGAGAACAGGGGACAAAGCCTGGGACCGAGGCGGGCGGCAGTGGAAGACTGGGGTTCTCAGCCGGGTGCCCCCAGAAGGGACACAGGGCAGTCCACGGCCTTTCTGCTTTGGCTCTGCAGGGAGCAGGACAAGGATTCCTAACAACAAGCCTGTCAGCAGGTAGGTTTGGGTTCAAATTCGAGCTACTCAGGAGGTCAGTCACCCCAAGTCACGGCTGTCCTAGTTGCTGCTGGCCCCCGGCCCCTGGCCCCTGGCAAAAGCAAACAGAAATTCTCTGGAGGGAAAAAGGTTTAACTCCAGCCTCAAAGACTAGCACAAAGAAGCTTTTAAGAAATAGGAGTGCACACTTTGTAAATTCACATTTATTAAATAAAAAAATAACTATATAACAAACAAAAAAAAGAAAAAAGAACTTAATACTTTACCCTTTTAGTATTTTTTATGTTCTACTTAAAACTATTGGTTGAACTCTGTAATTAATACACAATTACTCTTAGGAGTTTAATTAATGCTATAACTAGTACTCAAACAGTATTTTACACTTTGTGTTTCTGTGTGGGTGCAAACTGTTGAAATCTTTACTTAATATATGCTAAACTGATCTTCAGTATATAAAGAGAATTGAAAATTGATCTTGATGTGAATGGAAGGGGAGAGGGAGTGGGAGAGGGGAGGGTTGTGGGTGGGAGGGAAGTTATGGAGGGGGGGAGCTATTATAATCCATAAGCTGTACTTTGGAAATTTATGTTCATTAAATAAAATAAAAAAAAAGAAATAGGAGTGCACAGCAAAAAGTAAAAAGGGATTTAAAATCGGGAACGTGGCAGGAATGCTCAGGATAGCTAAGTGTTTATGAACAGTACTCCCCAGAATTGTGCAGTGTACAACCCACACAACTGTATAAATCAGTGCTGAGGCTATCCTCTATCACAGCTATCACTTAGCATCGTGCTTGGGGCCTACAAAACGCAATGAGATACACACACACACACACACACACGTAATTAAGCTGTATGAAGATCAGAAAGGAAGGAATCAAATTCTCACTAGACATAGATAAATGATTGTCTATTTAGAAATTCCAAAGCAATCAACTGATAAACTTTTGGAAATAGGAGATTCTGTAAGGTAAGCAGACAAAATATCAAACACAAAGTAGATTTCTGATTAGATCAGGAAAAGTCAATTAAAGAACCAAATATCTGGGACTGGCCCTGTGGAGGCAGGGATTTAGTGCCTGACAGAGGTGATACTTCAAACAAGTAAGGGAAAGATGGACATTTCAACAAGTGGCACTGGAATAATTCATTGAACTTGGTCCATCCTGGATGGACCAAGGCTCTATCTTTGTAAGTGATAAAAACCAGTGCAAGAAAGCAGTCACCTGTCGCTCTCCCTCTTCGTGGAGGAGCGACACTAAGCCCTGCCTAGGCTTCATATCCGAGTCACGGCACCATTATGTCGCTCCCCCTCTTCATGGAGGAACGACACCAAACCCTGCCTAGGCTTCCTATCCGAGTCACGGCACCATTATGTCGCTCCCCGTCTTCGTGGAGGAACGACACAGGACCCTGCGCTGTTCTTTCGTCTGCTCGGCCCTCCCCGGGTTTGCTGCTGGTTCTTCCCGGGTTGGCTACTGTCCCTTCCACCTCTGTGGAAGGGCGGTTCCCCCTGGCCACTTTCCCCACTTCCGCAGGGGAGCGGCACACCGCCGGCCAGCTCTCTCGGGGGCTGCACAGGTGTTCCCCTTAGATGTTCCCCTTAGATGTTCCTCTTAGATGTTCCTGGTGCATGCCGTCTCTCTCCTCCTTTATAGTCCTCCTCTGCCAATCCCAACTCGGCTGCCCACACGCCGAGTACGCTGCTCTCCTCCAATCAGGAGCAAGTCCTACAGTTTATTGGCTGAACTGGAGGCAGCTGTGTAGAAGCTGTTTTCTTCTCTCCCAGCGCCATACTGTGGGAGAGCAGATGCATAGAACAAGTCTTAATTCCAGTAACTTAGTCTAGTCCGAGTTGCTCCCCACAGATCCCCCTTTCTTTTTATTTTTTGGCGTTGATACGCGCCTGTCTTCGGTGTCCCGCGGCACACACTCTGCTCTACTTGCTAGAGTTGCCACAGGTTCTTACAAGTCCTATCAATCAGGCAAACCGAATCCGGGTCCTCTCTTCGCCATGTTGTGAGGAGGTTTTTAGGCGCTGATGCGTGCCTGTCTTCGGTGACCTGCGGCTCATACTCTGGTCGAGCCGCCTGCTGGTGCTTACCGCCTTACTAATCAGGCAGACCGAATCCAAGCTCTCTCATTGCCATGTTGTGGGGTGACTTATTGGTGTTGATAACGTGCCTGTCTTCGGTGACCTGCAGCTCATACTCTGGTCGAGCTGCCTGCTGGTGCTTATCGCCCTAATCAGGCAGACCGAATCCAAGCTCTCTCATTGCCATGTTGTGGGGTGACTTATTGGTGTTGATAACGTGCCCGTCTTCGGTGACCTGCGGCGCATAAGCTGCTAGCCGCCCGCAGGTGCTCATCGCCTCACTAATCAGGCAGACCGAATCCAAGCCTTCTCATTGCAGTATTGTGGGGAGGCCTTTCTATTTCTCTATTTCTCTATCTCCGGGCATTCCTATTTCTCTCATTTTACTTCTAAATTTCTGTTTCTCTTATCCCTGCGGCTTCCCGGCGCCCGCCCCGAGGCTGCTTCTCGGCGGCTTCCCGGCTGAGCCGCTTCAGCCCGCTTCTCTCATCTGCACGGCTTCGCGGCTCTGCGCGGCTCGGCTTCGCGCGCACACTCCGCGGTCTCGCACTAGCCCAGCGTTCCCTATCTACTTGTGCCCCGCACGCTCTCTCTGCGCGCGGCAGCCTCCGCGAGTCACACAGCATAGCTTACGTCTCCGCCACTAGCATTCAATCCAAGTTCCCCGGGCTAACCTGGCTAATTCAACCCAGCTCACGTCTCCGCCCCACGATTTGGCTTCCCGTCCTTTGCTCCCTGGGCTAATCAGACGGATCCCAACCGGGCTTACGTTTCCGCTTCTGGTTTTAACTTTTCGCCCCCTATTCCCGGGCTAACTTGAGAATCCCAAAGTGGCTTTCGTTTCCGCCTCGGCCTGCCCCCCGCGGCTTCAATTTCCCTAACATTTTTCTCTACCCGGTATATTTCCCCAAGCTTTCCTCCAACAATACTCCTCCCTCATTTCTCCTGGCCTCTCCCCACAGTCCGCATCCGAGTCTGTTTGTTCTAGCTTTCACTTTCGCTTTCGACCTTAGAGATTTCTCCCAGCTTCCCCCCGTAGTCCGTATCTGAGTCTATGCCTAGGCTTTCAATAGCTCCTTCCAGCACCTTTTTCGTCCGGCTTTTCCCTAGGCTGTTTGCTAGTATCTCTCTCCGAAATTTTCCCATTTCTTCCCGTTTCTTCCCTCCTAAGTTTCATATCCGTCCTAGGTTTCCTATCCGAGTCACGGCACCATTATGTCGCTCCCCCTCTTCGTGGAGGAGCAATACTAAGCCCTGCCTAGGCTTCCTATCCGAGTCACGGCACCATCATGTCGCTCCCCCTCTTCGTGGAGGAATGACACAGGACCCTGCGCTGTTCTTTCGTCTGCTCGGCCCTCCCCGGGTTTGCTGCTGGTTCTTCCCGGGTTGGCTACTGTCCCTTCCACCTCCGTGGAAGGGCAGTTCCCCCTGCCACATTCCCCACTTCCGCAGGGGAGCGGCACACCGCCGGCCGGCTCTCTCGGGGGCTGCACAGGTGTTCCCCTTAGATGTTCCCCTTAGATGTTCCTCTTAGATGTTCCTGGTGCATGCCGTCTCTCTCCTCCTTTATAGTCCTCCTCTGCCAATCCCAACTCGGCTGCCCACACGCCGAGTACGCTGCTCTCCTCCAATCAGGAGCAAGTCCTACAGTTTATTGGCTGAACTGGAGGCAGCTGTGTAGAAGCTGTTTTCTTCTCTCCCAGCGCCATACTGTGGGAGAGCAGATGCATAGAACAAGTCTTAATTCCAGTAACTTAGTCTAGTCCGAGTTGCTCCCCACAGTCACCTTTTTTTTTTTTTTTTGACAGGCAGAGTTAGACAGTGAGAGAGAGAGACAGAGAGAAAGATTGTCTTTCCGTTGGTTCACCCCCCAGATGGCCGCTACGGCCGGCGCGCTGTGCCGATCTGAAGCCAGGAGCCAGGTGCCTCCTCCTGGTCTCCCATGCAGGTGCAGGGCCCAAGCACTTGGGCCATCCTCCACGGCACTCCCTGGCCACAGCAGAGAGCTGGACTAGAAGAGGAGCAACCGGGACAGAATCCGGCACCCCAACTGGGACTAGAACCCGGGGTGCCAGCGCCACAGGCGGAGAATAGCCAAGTGAGCCACAGCGCCAGCTGCGGTCACCATTTTAGACATTTAGAAAGCTTCCTTAAGTCTCCAAGAGAGCAAGATCCGTAAAGGAGAAAACTGACGAATTTCACTATATCGAGACAACAGCAACAGTAAAAACTTCTCTTGACTAAAAGTATGTTCTAAATGAAGTTTATAAACAAGTGTCAGACTTACAATATATATTACACGTATATCAAAGAACAATGAACTTCAAACAAGTGAGTATAAAAACCTGACATACACGAGGATATACATGGGCTGACAATTGAAGAAGACCAACTGCAATGGCCAAACATCATGTAAGGAGAATGCTCAGCTTCACCAGGAATCAGGAAAATTAAAGTATGAAGCTAATGGGCTACCATGTTCACCTATTTGACTGGAAAGGAATCAGTTATTGACTGCTCTGCAAGCATTGCTCGGAGCGTGGAGGAACAGTCACTGCCATTGCTAGTGCTGTTTGACGGAATGAAAAACTGAAATACACATGTCCTGTTACAGAGCAATTTGACTTTCCCCATTTCCTAGAAGGAAACATTTGCGCATGTGCATGAGAGGACATATATATTGAGGTTCAATATATTAGTAACAGCAAAACATTGGAAACAGCTTAAACAGTTCTTAAAAAGGAAATGCTGGAGCTGGGTATTTGGCTAAGTGGTTAGGATGTCCGGGTCCCATATCACAGCGCCTGGGTTCAAGTCCCAGCTCTGGCTCCCGGCTCCAGCTTCTTGCTAATTCATTCCCTGGGAGGCAGTGGTGATGGTTCAAGTAATTGGGTTCTTGACACCCATGTGTAGAACCTGGGTTGGATTCCTGGCTCCTGGTTTGGGCCACAGATGTGACCCTTTGTGGGCATTTGGGGAGTGAACCAGTGGAGGAGACTTCTTTGACTGTCTCTCTGCCTTTCAAATGAATACACTTTAAAAATGTTTTATGGAAATGGTTAAGTAAAAGGACTATACACTATGAAATACTATAAGGAGTTAAAATGAATGAATTACAGCTCTCTACAGATATGGAAAACTCCAAGTCATGTTGTTCATGGAAAAATGAATTCAAAGATAAGTTCATTTGGTGCAAAATATTTTGAAATCCACTATACAAGGGGTCTTTGAAGAGTTCGCAGAAAATACATATTGTGAAAAAACTGTATGAATTCAAAAAATTTTATCAAAATGAATTGTTTTTTAAAATTATTTATTTATTCATTTATTTTATTTGAAAGGCAGAGGGACAGAGATCTTCCATCCACTGGTTAACTCTCCAAATGCCCACAATAGCCAGGACTAGGCCAGCCCAAAGTTGGGAGCCAGGAACTCAGTCTGGGTCCCCCATATGGATGTTAGGGACCCCAGTACTTGAGCCATCACCTGCTGCCTCCCAGAGTGAGCACTGGTAGGAAGCTGGGTGGGAAGCAGAGCTTGGACTCAAACCAGCCCTTCTGATACAGAATGGGGAAGTCCCAAGCTGTGAATTAACCCATGGCGAACTTCTCTTTTAATTCCGTCTTCCATGAACTTTCTGAAGTACCTTAGTGTATTCACTAGTACATATGTATACATGAATGCAAAGGAAACCGCCTGGCAGTAGACACACCAGGCAGATCAGCACTTTACTCCCCGGGGAACAGAGGATTTGGACAGGCAGCCAAAGGAAAATTTAGCTTTATCTATACTGCTTTCTCATTTTATAAGGCGCATGTAATCATGAGTGACTTTATAATTTTAAAAGATATTACCCAGAAATCTAACTTACTTTTGTAATTGCCTATTATGTTTATTCCATAATAATTTAGGGACACATTTGTTGTTTTTGGACTAGCAGTTGACAAATATTTTTTCTATAAATGGCTAGACAGTTAACACTTTGGGCTCTGTGAGCCATCCCACCTCCCTTGCAACTAATCCGTTCTGCTGTTGTGGGGCAGCTGTACGCAATGCATAATGAATGAGCATGCCTGCGTTCCAATAAAACTAAAAAACAGTGGGTGGGCCACATTTGGCCTGTGATCTGTAGTTACCTGCTGTAGACTAAGTTTCTTATATAACTAAAGTATATTTTAAATATTTTTGTGTACAGAGAAATAATGTTTCTTCTTGACCAACTGGTCAAAAGTAGGTCCTAGCCTCGGGGATGTTGCTCAAAATGCTTTCGACTCTGGCCGTATTGTTAGAGACCCAGCACTCCCCCACGGAGGGGATAACCCACAGCTGCCTTTGCATGCGGGTGACAGCCACTGACTCCGGAGCAGCAGCCAACCACCCGTGGGGCAGGGGATTGTGCTTGCCACAGCTGATTCACCCAGTCAAGGTTCAGTGGCCTCAGAGGTGGCTCCTGATCAGCCCCACATGCAGAGTGACCCTTAGAGCAATGCCTCTGGCGTCGCCTCAGCCAGGCTGGGCTGTGCTGGGGGAGAAGGAAGGCCTGGTGGCACTGAGCCCTTGCAGGAGAGGCTGGGTGCTGTGGGACCAGGGTCTCCCCCTCACAACTCAAGGTCGAAAACTCACTGGTCCAGAGTCACGTTGGACACAGGGCTGTGGCTGTGTCCACACAGGTAGGGAGGCCTTGGCACTGCCGTGCTGCTGTCATTGGTCCCAGAGGCTGCCAACACTAGCCACACGGAGTTCCCATGGCTCCCAGCGCTGCAGTCCCTGACTCTGGTATTTTCTCGGCTAGGGGACTCTAGCCTAGTATCTGAGAGGGGCTGGCTGAACCAGGACTCCCGGTGACTCAAGCGCAATAGAGGTTTGCAGGCAAACGCAGGACCAGGGAGCACTGGGCACAGGGCTCAGGATTGAGTGATTATCTTTGTGTTTATTTCTGCTGGGAACTGAGGAGAGCAGTGTGGCCCAGGTGATTCCCCAGGCCACGGTGATGTTGACCTTACGTGGAAAATACAATGTGTCCCCACACAGGCTTTGCATGGAGCTGGAGTGCAGCCTTCCCCCAGCCCAAGAGAAAGAAAAAACACACTGTACCTGCTTGGCAGTAACTTCCTGGCTCTGACTTCTCCCTTGGGGTCCACTTTGAAGGATCAGGAGCAAAGGATTAATCAGAACACCAGTGCACCTGAGGTAACTCCGTGCAGAAGACGGGAGGAATAGCCGAGTCCTGCGCTGGGCACAGGAGCGAGCGCTCAGTTCGCGGCCAGGAGAGGCTGGGGCTCCCGCTGGAGTGAGGGCAGTGTTTCCTCTTCCTGTCCTAGTCACAGGCTATAACTTCTCCGGATATGAGCCAATCTTGTCCCTCACCTACCCTTTCAGCCCAGGTCTGATGCAGGCTCTAAGCGGCCCCTATGTGGCACACCTAAGTCCCAAGTCCAGCACTTGAACTAGCAAATGAACAGATTACCGTATTTACTCTCATGATGTCCCCCTCCTAGTTTTCTTTCAGATGTCTTCGCTGTGGAACACCCGAGGACGGAATCTGCTCTGTCTGAGCAAACTTCATGCACTTGAGCCACTGGGGGACAAAGTTCGTTGGAACCTAGATCTTCTAACACTCTCGTCCTAAGTCACCTTCCTGGAGAGGGTCGTTTGCTGTGACAGTGAGCAAAAACTTCAGTTCTCAGTGGTGCTGGTTGGCAGCAAGGTTGCATTAGACCGGAGGCAGGCACACAGGGAGAGAGGGAATGAGAGTAAGGTGAGGAGGGTGCCCACTTCCCTGGAACGCAAGACCCTGCAGCTCCAACCTCAGGACAGAAAGCTGACCCGGAGCAGGGAGACCTGCACCAGGGGAAGGAGTTCTTAAAGGCCCCTTCCTGTCCCAGCCCCGGGAGCAGGGATGGCGGCTCCCTCTCCCGCCTCATCCGTCCTAGTCCCCAGCAGCAGCTGCTCCCAAGTGAAAATGACAAGAGGCCAAAGCACTGGAAGGCACAGGATACACCGCTTCTACTTGCTAGAGAGCACCACAGACTGATGGTGGGAAAAGACAACTAGAAATTTCCAAAATATTATCTCCATGAGTCACATGCAAAAATTCACGTGCATTTCCTGACTTAAATTGTCACATGCTTAAATCTTGCCCTGATGGCAAAAAAATATATAATTAAAAGGGCCAGCGTTTGGCTTGGCAGTGAGATGCCCCTTGGGGGGCTTGCATCCTATATCAGGGTGCCTAGGTTCCAGTCCTGACTCTACTGCCTGCTCATGCATGCCCTGGGAGACAGCGGGCGATGTCTCAAGTACTTGGGAGACCTGGATCACACTCCAGGCTCCTGGTTTGGGAACCCAGTGGAAACTGTCTGATGTGCATTGGGGTTGGAAGACAGTAGCACGGGAATGTATCCTGGGTGTCTCAGGCACCCCTGAGAGCTACAGATCAGAAAGGCATGGCCATAGCCAAAGGGAGAGGGAAGGCTGAAAAGGATTAAGAGCCCACCACAGGGAACTTCTGCTGAGAGGAAGAGCGGATCTTTCTGATCTGAAGGTCATTCCAGGGACCCGAAGGTCTTTCTGATCTGAAGGTCATTCCAGGGACCCGAAGGTCTGTCCAGGGAAAAAGGCACTGCCCCAGTTCAGGCAGGACAGCTTGGCAGAAGTCCTTGGCTCATGGGTAAAATACACAGCTTTCATCATCTCCCAACTCTCTCTTGGCTCACAAGGGCTTGGCCTTATCTCTCTTATAAAAATGGTGAATTATTTACAGCAGGAACAGGAAGCTAAGACTAGGTTATGAAACCCCTGAGGCAAAGGCTCTTTCCTCAAGTTCCAGGTGAGATCTTCTGGCTCTCTGCTACTCTGGCTCTGTTGCCTGGTGTCGTAGACCAGAGGACGGGAGAGGGCTGTGGGGGTGCCAGGCCTCGCTGGTCTGTAACCACAGTGTGAATGTTTGGCATGATTCTATTCTCGAACTGGAAAGCATACTCTAGTTATTAAGGACTCCCAGAAGGGGGAACCACACAAATTGAGCTCAGGGGCCAGCATTGTGGCATATGCTGGCATCCCATATGGGCACTGGCTCATGTCCTGGTTGCTCCACTTCCAACCTACCTCCCTGCTAATGGCTTGGGAAGGCCCAAGTGTTTAGGCCTCAGCCACCCATGCAGGAGACCTGGATGAAGCTCCTGGCCCCAGGTTTGGCCTGGGTCAACTCTGTTATAGTCATCTGGGAAATAAACCAGTGGATGGAATATTTCTCTCTGTCTCTCTCTTTCTCTGATTTTTAAATAAATAAATAAATCTTTGAAAAAAAAATTGCGCTCCAGCTGTTCTAGATTCTATAATTACTCCGAGGCTCCACAAATTACACTTGTGGCAGCTGGAGTTGGTTGCAGCCAGCTTTTCAATGCTACGATGAAATACGCACTATAAGCTCCTATGGAGGAAGGTTTATTTTGGCTTATGTTTTGGACGCTCACAGCCAAGGACTGGGTAGTCCCCATTGGCTTAGCCGTCAGGGGAGGCTGGAGGATGGCACTGATGGAGCATCTGCAGAGGAACAATCATATGGCGAGCCAGGAAGAACAGAAAAAATGGCCAGGCCTGACGCAGGCTTATGTACCCAATCCTCCTGCAAATCTGCCTTCCAAGGGCACCTCCCAGGGACCTGAGGATCTCCCACCAGGCCCGCCTCCTCCATGCCATGAGCAGATTGAGATTCCACGCACTAAAAACCATCAGTGTGTGACTTTGGGATTTAACCCTCTGTATGAATTTGGAAGTCATGTCCTATTCAAGCCATAGCATTATGCCCTTGGCTCCCAAAACTCATGTCCTTCTCACATACAGCATATAATCCTATCTCCGATAGTTCCAGTATTAACTCCAACCCAACTTTAATTCAAAGTTCAAAGTCTTGTCTGGGACTCAAGGTGAATTTCTTAGCCTTGAGCCCCTGGGGGGAAAATGTATATTTTCAAGACACAATGATGGGACAGGCAAAAGGTATGCACTCCCATTCCAAAAAGGGAAGACAGGCACATAAAAAAGATTAATCAGACCAAAGCAAAACTGAAAACAGGCAGGGCAAACGTCAACTCCTAAAGCTCCATGCCTGACATGCTGGGCACGCTGTGGCAGGGACAGTCCTGCACATGGCTTTGTTTCTTACAGGTGTGAGCCGCATCTCTGCAGCTCCACTAGGCACTGCCTGGTGGGGACTCTGCAGCAGCTGCACGCCCACATTTCTGCTTGCAACTGACAAGGAGTTGGAGGCTCTTGGCAGTGGCCCACCCCTACGACAGGCCCTGCCTGGAGACCCAGGTTGTCTGAAACTTTAAATCTATGCAGAGGTCTGCCGGTCTCCGTGGCTCTGTTTCCCTCTGTCCACAAGGCTGCTCTATGAGGCTGCATTCTGCCTGCAGCTTCCCCAGCTTGGGAGGCACGCTGCTGGGAGATGTCCTTGGCAGGCATTGCTGGCACCTCCACCTTTCTGGGGTCTCCTGTGTGGCTTCGCTGCCACAGCTCCACCATGCATCGCCCCCTCAGACCTTCCTTTGAAATTCCGGTGGAAGCTGTCTTGCTTTTTTGCATGCCTGCAAAGCCAGCCTCACACGGATGATGCCAAGGTCTGCCGCCAGCACCAGCTGCACCTGGGCCCCCGTGAACCACCTGGGGTACGTGGTGGTGCTGGGCAGGCTTGCTGAAAGAACCCCATGGTTCCACAAAGCCATTCTACACTCCCATGCATCCAGGCCTGTGATGGGAGGGGAAGCCTGGAAGACCCTTGAAAGCCTTCGACGTCGTCTTCCCATTATCTTGCCTAATAGCGCGTGGCTCCCTTTCATCTGGGCTGGTCTCTTCCTGTGCTGAGCACCTTTTTTGCTTCCTTTTTCCCTCTGGCCAGGCTGTGAACTTTCCAAATATTTCTGTTCTGCCTCATTGTACCCTTGATTCTCACTGTAAAATCTCCAAACAGCAGCCAATAACACTCTTATACGCCTGAGTGCATTGCTGTTTTTTTTTTTTTAAGATTTATTTATTTATTTCAGAGGCAGAGTTACAGAGAGAGAGAGAGAGGGAGAGACAGAGAGAGACAGAGAAAGAGAGGTCTTCCATTAACTGGTTCACTCCCCAAATGACCATGACAGATGTCCCAGCCCCTGGGAACACAGGCTGTTGTCTCCAAAACTGCTGCTGAGAGAGAAAGGGGGTGCAGCAGGGGCGAATAAGAACACCACAAAGCTTTATTACCCCTTCCAATATTTAAATTTGTGGTAAATGTTCTACCACTTTTAAGTTCCCTTTTTAAAGTTTATTTTACTGTATTTTTTAAAGATATATTTATTTTATTATTTGAAAGGCAGAAGTACAGAGAGGCAGAGGCAGAGAGAGAGAGAGAGAGGTCTTCCACCCACTGGTTCACTCCCTAAATGGCCACAAAGGCCGGAGCTGTGCCGATCCAAAGCCAGGAGCCAGGAGCCAGGAGCCAGGAGCCAGGAGCTTCTTCCAGGTCTCCCATGTGGGTGCAGGGGCCCAAGGACTTGGGCCATCTTCTACTGCTTTCCCAGGCCACGGCAGAGAGCTCAAAAGTAGAGCAGCTGGGTCTCGAACTGGCGGCCATATGGGATGCCAGCACTGCAGGCGGTGTGGCTTTACCCGCTATACCACAATGCCAGCCCCTTACTGTATTTTTTAAAATATTTTTTGTATGATTGAATTTTTAAAAAGCTTCATTTAAGGTATGCAAGTTTCACGTATTCCATTCGTTCAGATTTAGGAACACAGTGATACTTCCTCCCTCCTGCCCATGCTCAACCCTTCTTCCTCCTCCTTTTCCCTATTCACATAGATAACTCTACACTAAGCAAAGAGTTAACAAACAATATGAAGAAAAAACACTGTTCCTCAACAGTAGAAACAAGGACTGATTAATTTATTCGAGAGGCACAGTTACAGAGAGAGAGAGAGAGAGAGAGAGGTCTTCCATCTGCGGGTTCACTCCCCAGATGGCAGAGAGAGAGAGAGAGAGAGAGAGAGAGAGAGAGAGAGGTCTTCTGATGGTTCACTCCCCAGATGGCTACAATGGCTGGAGCTGAGTTGACCCGAAGCCAGGAGCTTCTTGTGGGTCTCCCATGTGCGTGCAGGAGCCCAAGCACTTGGGCCATCCTTTTCTGCTTTCCCAGGTGCATTAGCAGGAATCTGGATCAGAAGTGGAGCAGCTGGGACTTGAACTGATGCACATATGGGATGCTGGTGCCACAGGCACAGGCTTAGCCTACTATGCCACAGCACCATCCCCTATTTTATTTTTGTTTACTTAAAAGACAAGGCAGCTGGGATCTGAGATAGAGAGAGACAGAGATCTTTCAGCCATCAGCTCATTCATTTTCTTGCAACAGCACATTTTCTTAATTGCTGTGAATTTTCAATTCTTTTTCATTGTTCTGACAAAGTTGGTTCTGAGCTGCTGCTTGTTTTTCAGGGTTTCTGTGGAGGGATGAGAGTTTGCAGCTGTCTACTCCATCATTTTGTTGATGTCATCAATGCTAGTGGATGACTCATTTTGTAACCTATTTGTGCATGTCTCAGTTCTCCACAAGGAGATGATGCAGGTAGCTTGTGGTGAGGCCTACCTTTTGCGAAGAGGGACAACATAAGAAAAGCCTATGACAGAAGCTTAGGACCCACCTGTGTTGGGCTTCATACCCACATTAGTCAGAACAGTGAATGGTCTCTCTCCTGAGGGAACTTGAGGCATCTAGGAGTCATTTTGTAATTATTAGTATTTGGATCCTGAACAGATGAGTATGATGACATTCCCTTATGTTTTCTTTTAGAAGATTTATAATTTAACCTAAAGTTTCTTTTAATTAATTATTTATTTGAAAGGAAGAGAGATGGGGGAAAGAGAGAGAGAGAGAGAGAAGAGAGCGCAAGGTCTTCTATCTGCTGGTCACTCTCCAAATTCCTGGAACAATTAGAGCTGGATCACACTGAACTCATGAACCAGAAACTCAGTCTGGTGAGTTATATCAATATGTTGAATGCTGCATCAGTCTTGCATCTCTGGAATAAACCTACTTGGTCCTAATATATTGACTTTTTTTCCTCCTTTGAAAATTCTGGATTTGATTTGTCATATTTTGTTAATGAGTTTTGCAACCATATTCATGAGAGATTTTAGACCTATATACTTATTTTTGTTAGTTTTGTCAGGTTTTAGTATAATGATTATACCAGCCTCCTAAAATCTTAATTTTCTGAAAGATTGGTGTTATCTCTCATTAAATATGTGATAGAATTTACCATGGAAACCACCTGGGCATGGAAGTTTCATTTTGCTGAAGGTTTTTGGTAAGAAATTCAACTTAATCCAAAATATAGAGATATTCCTGTTTTCTACTTGGCCTTGTATCTGTTTTGGAAAATCCTGTTTTTCAATGACTTCATCTTATCTAAGCTATCAAATTTACTGTGGTAAAGTTTTCAAAATATTCCTTATTTGCCTGTAGGATATGCAGAGGCATTCTATTTTTTTTTATTGTAGTTATACCCCTTATTTCACTCTGGGAAATTAATATTTTCTCTATTTTATGATCAGTCTTTTGGCTTTGTTAATTTTTTCTACAGTTTAAGTTTTGCTCATTAATTTCTACTCTGTTTTATCTTTAATATCCCTCCTACCACTTACTCTGGGTTTGCTTTCCTGTTCTTCTTGCATCTTTCTTTGGGAGAGACTTAAGATAACCGGTTTTCAGTCTCTTTCCTAATAAGAGCGCCTATAGCTTACATTTTTCTCTAAGCACTGCTTTTGCTGCATCCCCCAAAGTTCGAAGCTGTATTTTCTCAACCATTCAAGTCAAAGTACTTTCTAATTTCCATTGTCATTTCTGCCTTGTCATTTTTAAAGATTTATTTTATTCATTTGAAAGGCAGCATGACAGAGAGAGGGAGAGACAGAGAAAGAGATCTTCCATCAACTGGTTCACTACACAAATGACGTAATGGTTGGGGCTGAGCTAGGCCAAAGCCAAGGAGCCTGAAGCTCCATCCAGGCCTCCCATGCGGGTGGCAGGGGCCTACGTGGGCCATCTTCTGCTGCTCTCACAGGATCATTAGCAAGAAGCTTCATCAGAAGCAGAACAGCAGGGATTCCAAATGGCACTGATATGGGATGCTGGCGTCACAGGTGGAAACTTAACCTGCTATGCCACCACACGGGCCCCTGTCATTTCTTCTTGGACAAAAGTTTGTTTCAAAATGCATTGCTTAACTTTCAATGTTTGGATATGTCCTAAATTGTTGTTTTGTTACTAATTTCAAAGTTAATTCTCTCTGTGGTTGGCAAACATATTCCAGAAGGTGTCAGTCCTGCCGTTGGCTGTCACCTGGCCTCTCTTCAGCACTGGCAGAGAGGCAGCGCCTTTCTTAAAAGGCACCGGGTTTCCCTAAATCTAATGATGTCTCAATACAAAAAAAAAAAAAAAAAAAAAAAAGCTTTGTCTCAGAAAATACCTTCATTATGATTTTCTATTGCTATTGACTACACCAGTGTAGCACCATCCCAGTCCATGATCGCACGGCTGGAAACAGCAGTTTTTTTCATCACCATTAAGTGTTCTGTTTTCAAGAGCAAAGGTTATAAAGTTGTGTTTTAACTCCAACCATTATACACAGAGGGCTACCAACACCAGGAAAAGTTTTCCTTTCCTGGTAAACTTCAATTTATCGATGAGAATTTTGTAAAAACTCATTTTTAATATTTTCTCAAAGTATGTGCTGATTCTACCTTCAGTTAGGGTGGGCAGACTCTAACCCATAGGCCCAATCAAGCATCCTGGCTTTTCTAAGCAAAGCTTTACTGGGACACAGTCCTGCTCAGTCACTGACGCACAACCCAATGCTGCTTCTGCCCTACAGTGGCAGAGCTGAGTAGCTGAAATGGAGATCACCTGACCTGCAAAGCCTGAGGCAGTCAACCTGGCCTTCACAGAAACACTCAGTTCTCTGCTGTGCCCAGCCTCATCGTCTCCTCCCACTCCCCTCTCCCCCTCCCCCCTCCTTCTCCTCTGCTTCTTCTTCTTCTTCTTCTTCTTCAATATTTATTTATTTGAAATGCAGAGTGAAAGAGAGAGAGAGACAAAGACAGAGACAGAGAGAAAGAGATCTTCCATCTGCTGGGTTCCCTCCCCAAATGGCTGTGATGGCTGGGGCTAGGCCAGGCCTAGGCCAGGAGGCCCCTCCCACCTTCTATCATAGCAGCTCTAACTCACTTCTCAGTCTGTGTTCCTGGTGCTTTACTTCAAAAGCGAAAACAACATAATCCTGACCTAGTTCAGGTTAGCTCGTTTCAAGCAACAAAACAAAGTGCAGCTGCTTCCTGCCTGGTGCAGCAGTTTTCTATTTCCTCAGGGGGAACATTTTGTCACCATCCTCATTTTCTGAGGAAATGGAAATGGGCAAAGCTTTACAAGTCCATATGATCAATTTGGAAATTTTATTAAACTTTGCTCATTGTTTCTGATTTATTTGTTCTGGTGACTTCTCCTGGAATTCTTATTGCTTGTGAGACCGGTTATCCAGAGCTAACTCCTTTGCCATTTTCATCTCATCGCCCATTTCTCCCTATCCCATATTGGATACTCTGCAAATTTGTCACCAACATCACCAACAGTATTCTCTGTTAATGGCATTTATGTTCTTCTAACTGCATTCAAATGGACATATACATTTTGTCATGGAACTTTTCTTTTTGCATTTTTTTTTTTTCATCTCAGCCAGGTTTCTTTTGCTTTCAGCCTGCATCTGTCTGTTGGCCTTATCTGTCCTTATTATTCCTTATTTCACTTTCCAAAGAGACCCTTTCTTTTTGCCTCCTACTTAAACCACCAAGATATCTCTGAAACTTTTCTTGTTTCTTATAGCAAGATATTTCCTAAGGTTGGATTTTATTCTGTTTTTAGGGTAGCATACATTTTCCTTTGTCACTTCTGTACATGGGCTCCATGGTGACTTTGTTGTTGATGGTTTTGTTCATTTATTTTTTTTCCTACTTGCTAATCATTGAACAAAGAGAGCTCTCTTCATCTCCAGCATCTTTCATTACATAGGATGGGTAGTTTCCTTTTAACTTTCTCTGTGGATCTAGAGCTCAATGGTGGGTGGATGTACCATGTTATGGCCAAACCAAAGTGCATTTTTTCCATTCCAATGGAGATGAATACTTGGGGGCCATGCCTGTTAGTGCATATATTCACACATTTCTTCCAGAGATATCTAGGAGGTTAAATGCTGGGTGATAGAGGGTGCATGTTTTCAACCTTAGTCAATAATCCCAATGTCCTATACAAAACAAAACAAGAATGCACAAGAAATATTCAGTAACATTTATTTTTTGTTTGTTTCAACAAGCCAGCATATCTTTGTAGCTAACAAAATGTTGGAATGAAATATAAGAAAATTTTCTCTTGAGGTTGAACATCTAGAAAAAAACCAAAGAGGACATAGCTCTTCAGCTGACTATTATTACTGAAAATCATTTTAAATTATTGTGAGTTTAAGGAAAATAAATCACTTTTCTCAAGAATCACACAATGACAGGGCCATGACAGCTGCACACTTTGGGAGAAGCACAAACTCCTGGAATTCTTTACAGTGATTCATATGGTGCCTTTAAAAAAAATCAACAATCTGCAATAAAACAACACAGATGCTTATGATTACATCATCTTCTAGAAACACGCATAAACCAGATACATAGATGCAAAACTTACTGTGATACAATAAAATAGAGCCTTTGAAGTCAGACTGCCTCAGACACCTCAAGCCTGCAACTTATGTGCCCAGGGATCTAACAATTTCTTACTTCCCAAGTCTCAATGTCCATATTCCAGCACTTAAAACACAAAAAGCTTTACATTAAACTGGGCTACAAATGAAAACTCAGTATGTTTATATCATAAAATAATTCAGGCTACAAAAGAACATCAACATGAGGGAAGCAAGTTTCTTTCCTCCCAGTATGACCTCCAATCCCCACTTTCCATTCCTAGTAACAACTGCTTATCAATATTTTGTTGATCTTCCCAGAAATATTCACTGTATACTGCAGACATGCATACACACATTTGTATGTACATATTTACATATGTATTTCTAACTTCCTTCAAATATGCATACCTTTATTTTATTACTTAACAATGTTGATGATCAATGGATCATCAATAGTACAGCCAGACATGCACAATAATTAAAGTCATCATCTTTTATTTTTGGCAACTTGAAACCACAAAAAGACCACAGCTGTTTACATGTCTTTCAGTTTTATCATTTTAAGGATATGTGTGTCAAAGTAGGTGGGGAGAATACATTGCACCTAATAGTATGTTAGCTGGATTTATAACTTCTAAATATTTGCATATGACATGAAGCTCTAATTTATTCTAATTTATTGAGCTGGGTCTTGCAAATATTAGGAGCAGGGCTGCTTCTGAATGTCCCAAAGAGCAGTTTGTATGGAACATTTGTTTCAGAAAAGTTGATGCCCAGATGTTGGAGGTCATGAGTATTGTTTCTGAGTCTCTTTCCATTTCACCTTGCCTTTTAGCCAATATCTTTCACTATTTTTTAATTGACAAAGACTGTATTTGTTTATCATATATAACATGCTTTTGAAATATGCATGCATTGTGAAATGGCTCAATTGGATTAATTAACATATGAATCACTTCACAATCTTTCTTGGAGGTGAAAACAGTTAAAATCTACTCAGCAATTTTCTTATTTATTTAAATTTTTATTAATATAAAGTGACTAGATTTCATGTGTTTCATAGGTACAGTTCTAAGAAGATATCACACTACCCTCCCTCTTCTATCTCCCTCAATCCTCCTCCATCCTTTTTTTTTTACTAAAAATATTTTTACAAAGACAAAATTTCAATCCACTCTAAAGTCATGAATTTAATTCACCGCTAACCATAATATTCCACAAGTAAAAAGCAGGAAGACCATAGTTCCACAGGAGTATAAACAAAGGCTAAATATAATAATCATAACATGTCCATTTCATTCCTACACATTTTTTAGTATTCTATATTAACTGCCATATATCAGAGAAAACAATATATTTGTCTTTTTGGGACTGGCTTATTTAACTAAGCATAATGGTTTCCATTTGCATCCACTTTGTTGTAGAAGACAGGATTTCATTCTTTTTTTATAAAGGTTGAGTAGTATTCCATAGTGTATATATACCCCATTTACCCCATTTTCTTTATCCAGTCATTAGTTGATGGACATCTGTGTGGATTCCACATCTTAGCTATTGTGAACTGAGCTACCATAAACATGGGAGTAAAGATCACTCTTTCATTTATTGATTTCATTTCATTTTGGTAAATCCCCAGGAGTGGGGTGGCTGGGTCATATGGTAGATCTATTTTCAGATTTCTGAAAATCTCCATATTGTCTTCCATAATGGCTGCACCAATTTACATTCCCATCAATAGTGGATTAAGGTACCTTTTCCCCCAAATCCTCACCAGCATCTATTATTCGCTGAATTCTGTATAAGACCATTCTAACTGGGGTGAGGTGAAACCTCACTGTGGTTTTGATTCGCATTTCCCTGATGGCTAGTGATCCTGAGTATTTTTTCATGTGTCTGTTGGTCCTTTGAATTTCCTCTTTTGAAAAATTCCTGTCCAAGTCCTTTGCCCATTTCTTAACTGGATTGTTTATTTTGTTGTTTCTTGAGCTCTTTACAGATTCTGGATATGAATCCTTTATCAGTTGCATAGTTTGCAAATATTTTCACCCATTCTGCTGGTTGTCTCTTCACTTTGTTGAATGTTCCCTTTGCAGTGTAGAAGCTTCTTGGCTTGATGTAATACCATCTGTCTATTTTTGCTTTTATTTTCTGTGCTTCTGGAGTCTTTTCCAAGAAGTCTTTGCCTATGCCAATGTCTTACCAATGTTTTCCTCTAATAATTTGATGATATTGGGTCATATAATTAGATCCTTGGTCCATTTTAAGTTGATTTTTGCATAAGGTGTAAGGTAGGAGTCTTATTTCATACTTCTGCATGCATAGATCCAATTCTCCCAGTAGCATTTGCTGAAAAGACAGCCCTTTCTTCAGGGATTGATTTTAGCTCATTTGTCAAAGATCAGTGGGTTGTAGATATGTGTGTTAGCTTCTGGGGTTTCTATTCTGTTCCACTGGTCTACATGTCTAGTTTTGTGTCAGTATCAGGCTGTTTTGATTATAACTACCCTGTAATATGTTTTGAGATCTGGTATTGTGAAGCCTCTGGCCTTGTTTCTGTTGTTTAAGATTGCTTTAGCTATTTGGAGTTCCCTGTGTTTCCATATGAATTTTAGTATTGTTTTTTCTTGATCTAGGATGAATCTCTAGGTATTTTGATTAGAATGACACTGAATCTGTAAATTGCTTTGGGTAGTATGGACATTTTTATATTAATTTTTCAATCTACAAATATGGAATATTTTTTCCATTTTTGTGTCCTCTTCTATTTCTTTAATGTTTTATAATTTTGATTGTAGAGATCTTCTATATCCTTAGTTAAATTTATTTCAAGGTTTTTAAATCTTTTGTAGCTATTATGAATTGTACTGATCTTATAAGTTCTTTCTCAGCCATCGTATTGCTTATGTATACAAGGGCTATTATTTTGTGTGTTGATTTTTAGATCCTGAAAATTTACAAAGCTCTCCTAGGAGTTTCACTAGTCTTAGTGGAGTCTTTTGATTCTCCTTTATATAGGATCATGTCATATACAAAAAGGGATAATTTAACTTCCTCCTTTCTAATTTCTATCCCTTTGATTTCTTTTTCTTGTCTAATGGCTCTGGCTAAAACTTCCAGAACTACATTAAATAGCAATGGTGAAGTGGGACTCTTTTTTTTCTGGTTCCAGATCTTAGTGGAAATGCCTCCAACTTTTCCTTATTCAATATGATCTTGTTGTGGGTTTGTCATATATTGCCTTGATTGTGTTGAGGACTGTTTCTTCTTTTCCAATTTGCTTAAGGTTTTTATCATGAAAGGATGTTGTATTTTATCAGAAGCTTTCTCTGCATCTATTGAGATAATCATATGATCTTTATTATTCAATTTGTTAATGTTATGTATCACATTTATTGATTTGCATATATTGAACTATCTCCGAATACCAGGGATAAATCCCACTTGGTCTTGGTAAATGATCTTTCTGATGTGTTGTTGGCTTTAACTAGCTAGTATTTTGTTGAGAATTTTTGCATCTATGTTCTTCAGGGATATTGGTCTATAGTTCTCTTTTTTTGTTGCTGTACTTTTTTCTAGTTTTGGAATTAAGGTGATGCTGGCTCACAGGAGTTTGAGAGGATTCCCTCCCTTTTGATTGTTTTGTATAGTTTGAGAAGAACTGGAATTATTTCTTCTTTAAGAGGTTGGTAGAATTTAGCATTGTAGACATCTGGTCCTGAGCTTTTCTTTGTTGGGGTGAAAATAGTTAAAATCTACTGTTAGCAATTTTCTTCTTTTTAGCACTAACTAAATACTTAATTGAATAAACACAACAGCAAACAAAATGCATTCTAATATTCTCTTTAAAAAATCAATTTTAAAGGTCTTTCTATTCAGGCTAATGACAAACACATTAAAGGCAGATATGCTAGTTTAACAAAAGTGGTTAATTTTATACAGCACTTATATATTTTAGTCCACAAGTAGATTATTAAATGATAGAAAACATCTAATACAACCATTTCTACAGAACTAGGAAATAAATGTCTAAGAAAGAAAGATTTTACAGACCACATCTTTTATATCCACCCCAACAGTCTAACTCTAAAGAGGAAAAAGCCAATGACTTTCCTCACAACAGCTCACGACTAACGTTGCTTTGCCATCAAAAATCTGTATTTCTGATCCATTATAAGCACTGAGACAAGATTCAAATATTCCCAAAGAAAGAAGCACAAGGCACATTGTGATAGCCTATTCAGCAACAGCAAGCACTGCATTCAAACTACGTCATCCTAGGAATTAAATAAGGACAGCCACATGCATGGGCACTTCCTCCACTAGTACTGTAGAAAGTCTCAGTGTCACAAAGAATCCTCTTGTCTTCTTCAGTAACAAAGTTTATAGCCATACCTTTCCTCCCAAATTGACCCCCTCTACCAATTCTGTGAATATAGTTTCCACCATTGGTAGGTAATCATAGTTTATAACCAAAGACACTTGTTGTACATCAATCCCACGAGCCAACAAGTCAGAAGCAATCAGAACACGGCTGATCCTCGTCAGAATTCTCTCATGATGACATCTATTTCCTCTGGTCCATGTCACCATGTAGAACAGAAACTGAAGTCCCTGACACGCATTTTTCAGTGAGCCAGTCCACTTTGCACCTTGTATTGAGAAAAACAACAGCCTGCGTAATGGTCAGTGTTTCATACAGGTCACAAAGTGCATCCAACTTCCATTCCTCTCCTTCAACGTTAATATAGAACTGTTTGACTCCTTCAAGGGCCAATTCTTCTTTATTCACCAGAATTTGAATTGGATCTCTCATGAATTTTTTGGTCACTTCTAACACATCAGTTGGCATCATGGCAGAAAGCAACACAACCTGAATACTGGTATTTAGTTTTTGAAAAATCTCATAGATTTGATCCTTAAAGCTTTGGCTCAACATTTCATCTGCTTCATCCAAAATGAACACTTTGATCCACTTTGAAGAAAGGTATCTTGTGTTTAATATCACATACTCTCCCTGTGTGCCAACAAAAATATGTGGTGCTTCTGCCTGCAATTTTCAGATTTCATTTCTAACGTTTGTTCCACCAATGCAGGCATGACAGGTTGCTCCCACACAGTTTCCAAGTGCCAGAATTACCTTTTGGATCTTTAATGCAAGGAATAACAGCTCTTTGCTGAATAGCTGAAGGCTTCTCAAAACCATAAGCACAGATGCCCTGGAGAAGAGACTCCTTTAAATTCCTACCATCAAGGTTATTACAATGTCATCCCAGGTGCTCCTGATGACACCATCAGGGTCCATTCCCTCTGAGCCACCATGTTCTTTGTTATAGTCTGCAGAGTCACCAGGCATGTCCAAAGAGCCCCCCAGTACCGAATGAAAAGCTACTGCCAGCAATTTTCAAAACACAATGTGTTCTTAACTCTATCACCACACTGTACAAAAGATCTCTTGTACTTAATCCACCTACCTAGCCAAAAGTCTGTATCCTTTGACTAATATATCCTGGTATGCCACCCCTGGTAACCTCCAATCTACTGTCTACCTGTATGAATTCAACTTTTTTAGATTCCACATATAAGAGAGATCAGACATATATGTGCATATACTTTAGGCCTGGCTGAAGGTATTATGCTGGTACTTCTATGTCTGATTTATTTTACTTAGTATACAGTCATCCAGGTTAATTCATAATGTTGCAAATGACAGGATTTCCTTCTTATATTTAAGTATTTAATCCATTTTGAGTTAATTTTTATACGTGGTGTGAAGTAAAGGTCCAAATTCCTTCTTCTGAACATAGACACTCAGTTTTCCCAGTACCATTTATTGAAGAGACTTTTCTTTCTCCAATGAATATCATTGCTGCCTTTGTTGAAAACAAGTTGGCTGTAGAAGAATGGATTTATTTTTGGATTATCTAGTCTGTTCCATTGGTATGTGTGTCTGTTTTTATGCCAGTACCATGTTGTTCAATTATAACTTTGTAGTAGATTTTGAAGACAGGTATTATAATGCTCCCAGCTTTGTTCTTGCCCAGGATTGCTTTGGATATGAATTTAGTGATTTTCTAATTCTGTGAAGAATGCCATTGGTATTTTGATATTCATTGTCTTGAATTTGTAAATTATTTTCAGTAGTATGAACATTTTAACAATATTAATGTCCAATTAATGAACATATAATATCTTTAATTTTTCAGTGTTCTCTTTACTTTTCTCATCAATATTTTATAACTTTCAGTATGCAGTTATTCCACTTCCTTGGTTACATTTATTATTATATATTTTATTTATTCATTTTTGGAATCTATGGTGAATAGGGTTGCTTACTTGATTTCTTTCTGACAATCTGATTACTGATGTATAAAAAGGCCATTGATTTTTGGATGACAACCCTACTGAATTCATTTTTTCCATTCAAAGTTTTCTGGTGGCATTTTCAAGGTTTTCTACATATTAAACTATATTGTCTACTATGAAGGATGATTTGGATTCCTCCTTTCCTATTCAGATGGTCTTTATATATTTCTCTTGCATAACTGGTGTGGCCAAGACTTCGAATATTATATTGTCTAAAAGCAGTGAAAGTGGACACCTTTGAGGAAATTATTTCATCTTTTCCCATTCAGTATGATGTAGACTGTGGCTCTATCCATCAGACAGTCCCATTCCTAAGATTCTGGACAGAGGCTGTCTGGTCTGTTGGAACTGAAGCAATGGTCCTACTGATTTTGGAATCTCCTTTGGGGTCATTTTCCCTTCTTGAAGACAGGGCATGTTCACAGCACAATAGTTCTATTGTCTCATCCTGTCAAACCCAAGGATTTCAACAGCCTTCCTTAAAATCATCCTGCCTCTGCCCCCTCAATCCAAACTGGCAGTGCTTCCTCTAATATAATCCCAGAAACTACGCAGTGGCTACTCAATCACATCCCTTAGAACATGTTCTCTCATATATTTTGCAATATGGAAAAGCTGAGAATTTTCCAAATCCTCAAGTTTTTGTTCCTTTTTTCTTATCAATTCCTTCTTCAATTCATCTCTTGCCTTTCACATGTTATCATAACAGGAAGAATCAAGTTAGTCTTTTAATACTTTGCTTAGAAATCAATGTTATTGCTTAAAAGTTCTACCTTCCATAAAACAATAGAATACAGTCAAGTTATATACCACTTTATATACAATGGTCCTCCTTCTTCCAGTTTCCAATAGCATCTTCCACATGTATCTGAGACCTCACTGGAATCACTGTTAATAGCAGGCTCAGGAAAGCTTCCTGTGTCTACCCATTACCCAGTTCCAAAGCCGCTTCCCTGTGTTTAGGTACCAAAATCTGTCTTACTCAGTTGGGGCTTCCATAACAAAACACCATAGATGGTAGCTTATCCATAATTTATTTTTTCATAATTCTGGAGGCTATATTTCCATAAGAGTTATTATAAAGTCTGTGTACAATAATTCCAAGATTTTATATCCCTTTTTGTCTGTTTATGTCATCTAGTGTTTCTCCTGCTACCTGTTCACTTGTTATTTCTCCTCACATACCTGGACATCCCTGATTCTGTTTTAGAAATTATATATGAAAAACTGTTTGTAATAATAAATTGACACCTGGGATTATGTTAACTACAAAGGTAAAGCAAGTTTTATTTCTAACAGATTTCTTGAGGCAACAGGAATCAAAGTTCTCCCTAAATCAGCTTCTGGGATTGAGATTTTTGCAAACCATTCGGATGATTAGAAGCTAAACTTTAGTATATATCAAGGCTGACTTACTTCTACTATGCACAGCATTTGAGATCCTAACCAAATTAGGGTGGTTTATTAGGGCCTCAACTCTGACTCCAGTTTTTTTCTCCTTAGTTCTGCAAAGCTTTTAAAATCACTGTACAGTGTTCCAACCATATTTTTCAAAATTGACATATTCCCCCAGGCTCCAAATGCCAGCCCCAACTCTTGGAATGTCTGTCGTCTAAAAGTTGGCTGAGGCACTCTCTCCTTTTACTAGCTTCTCACTGCCTTCAAGTCGATAAAAAATATGTATCTTTTTAAATCAGTGGTCCATGCCTACTGCCTCTTTCCCTACACAGTATTAAATAATCTCACACCTCTCCCTCCATCCTTTCCTCTGTAATACAGAAGAGGGAGGAATATAGACTTTTAAGGCAACTAAGCATTTTATTTCAACCATTTAATTTATTGATCATCTTTGCTGACTGTCTTTATTTAGTTGGACTAGATTTTTTTCAGCTGGATTTTGTAACTGTCATATATGCTTTACATAGGTTTTAATTAAATTAATTTTACTGTAAGTACAAAACAGAGATTTTTTTTTGCACTTGTCTGGCTTGATTTCATAAGTCACTATGAATGTCATAAATCAGGTATCATAATCAGAAATAATTGCATGTATATTTATCTCGAACTGTGTAAATTACCAGTCTTATTAAATTTGCAGTTCAGAAAAATGACACCCCAACCCTAAGGCTTACTTTTATCCTATAATAAAGTAGCAAAAATGTTTTGGTTGTTGAATTTGTGTTTTAAAGATACTATATGATGTTACATGGTAACACGTTTATATGGTCAATGATTTCGGAGAAATCATCATTAAAGACAAAAGTTTTTCAGCTGGAATTGACAGCCATAGCATGACATTCAAGAGTCACTTAACAGTTTTCTCACCGTTCTCTTTTTTAACTTGGCCTTCATCTCATTTTTTCTTCCATGACCCCTCTGATGGGGACCTACGATGCCAACAGGCACCCTTGCAGAGGGTTCTTGGTAATATGTTCAGGAGAAGGGAAGTTATGTGTATAGGAGTGCACAGTAGCAGAGCCTGCCAAGCCCCAAAGGACTAAAACGTCTCTCTAGGCCTTGCCGCCTTCCCTCCCACCTGACAGTGAGCACACCCTCAGGGCAGAGTAGCAGAAGCTGTGCCTCTTCGTGGAAGGACTTGGGGAGAAGGTATAGACAAAGGGTCACTCCCTTTCCCCTTCAGTATGACAATTTTACCTTCAATTGACTCTTTAGCTCTGTTTTCCCAGCAACCAGATAATGTGGTTTACACCAGTGAGCTACTAAGCAACTTCACTGAAGGCAAGAATGACCCCTGATTGGTAAATTACCTCTGAACGGGGAAGGTTTACAAATAAATTATTGATACCTAATAGGAAGCAATAGCACCACAGTTCCCTGAGCGTGCTGACTTTTGTCAGTGAGGGCATCTACTGTGGGATCTTGGAAGCTAGTTCTTCAGAATTATTAGAGGAGATTCTGGCTCTGGGGTATCAGGCTTTTAAGCTGGGGCAGCTCCTGCACCTTTCCAATGCGAATCTCTTTTCCTTGTACATGTGTGTATGTGTCACTCTGCCTTTCAAATTAAATAAAAAATTAAATAAACTTTTTCTTTTAAAGGTGAGGCCTATGCTAGCCATGTGAATCTGAATGTTTTGTTGAGCCTGAGACCAAGCCCTCACGGGCATTACAGAAGGTGTTTGGGCTAGAAGTGGCAGGCTCTGTGCCTCCTGCTGGGCTTACAACCAGCACCAGCCTTGGGGCATACCTTAACTACCTCCACAAGAGCAAGCTTCTCTTTTCCTTTTAACAACACTGACACATTCTGTAGCTTTATCTGTTCCAAGGTACAGTCATGGGTTGAAAAGACCCATGAAAATAATCAGGAGTCCTTGTTTCCTGGATCACACGAGTTTAATTGCGGTAATATCAACTCTAATTCTTGAATAATTTCAAGAGTAAATGCCATAACCAAGATGAAGCGCCAATTTAAATACAAGTGCTTCATTTGCTTGAACAGTGGGCAACCTTTTTGTACCTTTGTTAGGGCGTGGCACAAAGCTGAACAATGCAACAGTTCCTCCTCCTCCTTCTTTCTCTCTCTCTCCCTCTTTGCAGATAGAAAATCAAACTCACCTTAGCTGTTTTGCTCATTTTGAGTTTCTTCCTCAAGCGCCCTGGCGGCATCTGAGACCTCATTTTGCTCCTGCTCCTGCTGCTGCTCAGCGAGTCTCTGTTGCACCACAGCCTCTGTGTGCCCGTGGATGATCTGGTGGGCCGCGAGAATGTGCTTCCGCTGGGCATTCCTCACTGCACCAAAGCCACAGAAGAATGTTCACTCTCAAAGTCTCCATGAAACCACTGCCTAATGCTTTCAAGGGAGTAACGACAGAAACAGTAATTTTGCAAACCAACATTTAGGACTGATTGGGTTAAGTAGAAATGACCTGCTCTCTGTTTTAGAAGGATCTCTTTTCAGGGTAAACCAAATGCACACATTACCTCTTGCTGCATCCTCTGTCCCCACTCTGGCTTGGTCTGGCCAACCTCCCCACCTGCAGGCTCATCCTCATTCCTGACTCAGCAGTCTCCCTCGCCTGGAAGGCCTGCACTCCAGATCCCAGCCCTCTAGCGCAGCTCAGCTCAGGTTCCAGGTCCCCCAGGAACTCTCTCTTGATTATGTCGGCCCACATTTACCATTTACCACCTGAATGTGTACCAACCTGTTCACTGTTGAAGCATTTCAGGCGGGCTACGCTGTGTTTTCCATTTAGACTATAAATGACTTAAAAGTCAAGACTTTGTCTTATACTTCTCTTTGAGACTCAATTCCTAACACGGAGGGTACTTTTTGATTGACGATGAGTTTCTAAGCTCATGATTTTAGAAGGTGATCACAGCTCTGAATTCTAGGGATATTTATGGTCAAGGCTTAGTAGAGAAATACTAAGCATCAGAATCCTTAGAAAGGAGTGGTGATGAAGACGATAATGTTGATGATGTTGTCCTCACACGTGTCAGGCACTGTTTTAAGCAGCTGACATATCACTACTGATTTATCTTCCCAAAACCCTCAAAGAGAATATTATTAATATCTCCACTTTCAGAGAGATAGGAAATTTGTTCAGTCGCACACTAGTAAAGGACAGTAAAAAATGCGTGAATTCTTTGCTATTTTGCTATCAGTGATCTTACAGAGGGTAATTCACACAGCAGCTCATAGCACTTAGCAGTAGTATGGTTGAAAAAGTGGGGTCTTTGGAGACACACAGATAATGGTTCAAATCTTCAAGCTCTGTGTCTCCACACACTAATTTTCTTAACAAAGAGACAAGAATGCATCTACAGCTGTTGTAAGACATTGAGATAATGTATATTTTATTTTTTCTTTTCAACTTTTATTTAATAAATATAAATTTCCAAAGTACAACTTTTGGATTATAGCAGCTTTTCCCCCCATAACCTCCCTCCCACTTGCAACCATCCCATCCCCCACTCCCTCTCCCATCCCATTCTTCATCAAGATTCATTTTCAATTATCTTTATATACAGAAGATCAACTTAGTATATACTAAGTAAAGATTTCAACAGACTGCACCCACACAGACACACAAAGTATAGAGTACTGTTTGAATAGTAGTTTTACCCTTAATTCGCAAAGTACAACACGATAATGTACACTTTAAAATGCTTAGTATGCTCACTAGAACTTAACATGCATTTACGATTGGGTAGTTACCGTTATTTCACAAGTCTCTTTAAGGTCTTTATGACCCCTCAGCTTTTTAAAAAGTGTGATAATTCAAAATGTTCTATATATAATAATATCTTAATTTTGTATAAAGCATAAATATGGGGCCGGCACCGTGGTATAGCACATCTGCAGTACCGGCATCCCCATATGGGCGCTGGTTCAAGTCCCAGCTGCTCCACTTCTGATCCAGCTCTCTGCTATGGCCTGGGAAAGCAGTAGAAGATGGCCCAAGTCCTTGAGCTCCTGCACTTGTGTGGGAGACCCAGAAGAAGCTCCTGGCTCCTGGCTTCAGATGGGCCTAGCTCCAGTCGTGCAACCATTCGGGGAGTGAACCAGGGAATAGAAGACCTCTCTGTCTCTCTTTGTCTCTGTCTCTCTTTGTCTCTCTGTCTCTGTCTCTCTCCTTCTGCTTTTCTGTAACTCTGCTTTTCAAATAAAAATAAAAATAAAGAAATCTTTAAAAAAGAGTAAATACACTAATACATTTCTTTTGTTTGAAAAGGCAAACTAGTTCAAACTTGTTTGAAAAAGACTTAATGTGTGCTCCTGGCCTTATGGCGTTTTTGACGTGGCAAGAATATAATGCGAAGAGGCTAAAGGACACCCAGCTTGCCCAGACAGGTCCCCCTGGACTCCTTCAGTTCACCTCCTCCTCCGAGCCCTTCCCCTGAGACCCAGGACAGTTGGGGCAGGGGGGAGGGCGGTGTCAAACTAGCAAATATTAGCCCACTGGTTTCCCCTCTCCTTCAGTGGCTCTGAAGCGAGCTGGCCTTGATTTGATCCTTGGAGAAGTGGAAATGAGATGCATATTTTCTCAGGGATCTGAGAAAACATGGATCCCTTTTATAATAGAATCTGAAAATCGAATTTTGTTCCCAGAAACACTATCATACACTGTTGATGCAAATATGAATTTGGTAAAATGTAAAGCACACATGTCCCAGTCCCAGCACCTGTATTGCTAGGAATTTACTCTGAGAAGCCTGGCCAGGATATATATAAAATAGGATGCTTTCATCACTTATGGTGGAAAGAAAACACTGGAAACAAACTAAATGCTTATTACTAAAGGGTACCCATTTAAAAATTATACAACCACCATGTAATGGGACAGTAAGGTATTGCTTTGTCTTCCCCAAATGTGTTAGAACCCTGCCACACCTACATGCCTGACAGAGCAACCTGAAATTCTGCACAATACCTGCTTACACCTGCTCAGATTCTTCATAGTCCTGAAGGGTTCTGAGCTGTCAGTTACCTGAAATAGTGTCTTCTCCTGGTTCCCTCCCTGCCTCTGGGATCAGGCCCACCACCAAAGCTTCAGCAAAACCTTCTTCGGTTTAATACATATTTTTTTCCTCCTCTATTGTCTAAAAGCATTAACCTTTAAAACTGTGCCACTTCTGTGGTAGGCCTTTGGTCTAGTAATTAAGGCACCTGTGTCCCAAATCAGAGCGGCTGGGTTCAGTTCCTGGCTCCAACTCCTGATCCCACTTTCCTGCTAATGCATAGCCTGAGGGGCAATGGTGATGGCTCAGAGCGCTAGCTGGGTCTTTGCCACTCACACGGGAGACTCAAAGTGAGTTTCCAGCTCCCAGCTCCAGCCCTGGACGAACCCCAGCCCAGTCCTGGCCACTGCAGACATCTGGATAGTGAACTAGCAGATGGAAGCTCTCTGTCTGTCTCTCTCAAATAAACGTTTTTAAATGACACTTTTGACCAATGACAAATTAGGATATTTAGACTTAAATGTGGCCCCAGCAGAAAGAAAGAGATCTGTGGCTCGGGCAGAGCAGAGTAGTGGAGGTAGGCCATTCAGGTAACTGTGCTTCACACGTGCCCTGCCTCCAAAGGGCTGCTATGGTCTGAGTCATAAAATACACCTCTTCTGGGAACCTGGAAACTCCCTTCCACGGAAGGTTGTATCTGGTAATCTGTTAAGTTTATCAGAACTGCATCCCATCTATTCCAGGGGGATTATATTGTGGAATCAGACTGCACGAAGAGAACTTGGCAAGCTCTGAAATAAGAAAACTCACTCACTCTCCTTCAGAAATTCCCTCATTCCTCTGTTTTTAACTCTGGGACCCTGAAAATGATTTCCATCTTTTAAAGATCCTAAAGTGAAGCGCTGCCTCTGGCTTACCTTTCTCTTTAACAAAGTCTTTTTGCACTTCTGGGATCAGAAAACTATACACCAACTCGGCAACAATCTCCTCTGACTGAAGACGAGTTCGACTGAAACATTAAAAAAAAAAAAAAAACTTTTCAATTCTGTTTCTTGGCTGGAGCTGCAGATCTGCACTTGGCTCTTCCATGCTTGTTTCGGCAGCTCTACTGCTCAAGTCCTGCCAGCACCAGCTCCTTGATTAAGGAATGTGAAACATCACATTCCCAGCGAGCAGGTTTAACTCCATAGAAAACTTGGATTTGACCCTGTCCTTCTTTTACCACCTCCCACCCCGCCAACCACTAGGAAGAGAAAATGAGAAACACAGCTCCCACATGGAAGCCAAAAGCCTTGGGACGAAGTCCTAGCAATGAAGCACACGTGTATTCACAGTGCTTCTATGCTTCTGCGTGTTCTAGATGTGAGTAATATGAAAATCATCCAGACTGCAACAGATAACTGAAAATTCAATTTCCTGTTCTCCTTCCATCTAGATGTATAACCGTGTTAGATTCTAAAGAGTTACGCTAAGAAAGCAATGGAGATTGATTGGTGGTGAAGTCTTAAGCACTCCCCACAAAATGCATAGAACAGCAAATGGGCTGTCCAGTCCACAGACAAGTTTCTTGCTACATACCGATTTTCCATTTCATAAGCAATGTCATTGATTTCCTCAGCCATCTTTTCAATTTCTGCCCTGGCGTGTTCTTCTGCGGTATTCTCTTCAGTATTTAGGATTATCTCTTCCAAGTAGGAGGATACAGTACTTTGATGAACTTTAATGACCTACATAAAGTGAAAATACCCCCACTTACTGAGAACAGCAATGCTATCACAAATAAGAAAAACAGGCAAACACTGGTTGACTTCTTTAAAGCACGTATATTTTGTCCATTAAGTCAATAGCTCCTTTCCTTTACCATCAAGTCAGTCTGTTTCTCCTCCACCTAGCTATCCATTATGGGCAACCCCACCCATTATGCCTACTGTAAAATTAAGGATCTTACTTTGGGGTGGGCAGTAAAGCACTGCTGGAAGATTATGGGCTTCAGTATCAACTATACTTATTTGGATCCTGGCTTTGTTCACACCAGCATTATGACCTGGTCCAATGATCTAACTGTAGCAGAGACTATGGGATCTTTTCCAATGTCCTTTCTGCCCTCTAAAATGATAGGATCCCTGGAATTTAGCTTGGCAAATTAGTGCCTGGAATAAAGACCACGTCTCTCAGCACTCAGAGCAGCTCTATGACCAAGTTCTGATCAAGGGAATATATACAGAAGTGACAGGTGCACCTTCCAGAAAGGATTCTTAAAGGGAGAGAGCCCTGGCTTCTTTGTTTTTCATTTCATTTCTTGTTGTATGAGGACATAGTTCTAAACCACCAGCTGTCATCTTAAATTAACACAATGGCCACGCCTTAGTGTTCGAATAGCAGAATGCTGTATGGATCCTGAGTGTCTGGCGAATTCATTGAACAATCATTATTAGCCCTGATTTGCTGCTTTTTAAGCCTTCTTGAAATTGTGAAATAGAGATTTTGAAAAGTGCAGAGCACATAAATGTACAGTGTAATGAATTCTGGTAAAGCCAGTACCCATGTAGCTACTGCTAGTAACATAGAAAGGCTCTGTGGGCTCTTCCTGACCACAACCCCTTTTTACCTCCAGAGCAAGCACTTCTTTCTCCTTATAATTTCGCTCCCTAAGTATGCAGTCATGAGCTGTCTAGTTCAGTTTTGCCTGTTTACTGGTATATACACAAGAAGTATCGTAAATATTGAGTGCAGAATAGTTGTATATACATATATATGTGTGTATATATCCTGTTTCCATGGTAGATTATGAGCTTCTTGGGGACAGGACATCATTGACTGACTGACTGACTGACTGATTATGAGCAGAGTGGACTTACTGAACACACTGCCAGGGAGCAGTGGGCAGGCAGGACAACCAGAGGGAAGCAGACTGCTGCAGAACACTTTTCTATTTCAGGTCTGCATGTTTCCTTGTAACGGGGCCATGGCTGAGACTCAGTAACAATTCAGTATCTGTTTCTCGACTGGCATTGCAGGTTGACTCTGAGTATGTAATAGGTATGAGTATTGTGTAAACCTGTAAACACCAGCCTTGACTCCCCATGCCTTCTTTATGGGTGGGTCTCAATGGCCAGCTTAATGCAGTACCAACCAAATGACCAGCCAACCAAAATATATTTGCTAAATGTCTACTTTGTACGTGATCTTTGGTGGTGTTAGGGTAGACAAAAAGGGAACAGACAGCAGACCCACCCCCCAGAGCCCACTGTCTCATTTAGGAAGCAGATCACACCTACATGTGACAGCCAGGCAGCCAAGTCATACAATAGTAGAGAAGTGGATAATGTGGTCCACTAAGACCAACATGTGCACTTGTGGGTTTACTTTATATTATATATATATTACTTTATAAATGAGTAAGTTTTTGTACACATTGTGCTTATATGTGCACAGGCTACTGAGGAAATCTGGGTGGCCACATGTGTGTCTCTGTATGCTCCTCCATAGTTTTGATAATACTCTACATACTGGAAAATATGGGTGGACATTTCCTTGTGTACATGCTTGGAAAAGTGCACATATATTTAAGTATGAATGGGACTGTGTTTCTATGTGCTATTTTTATGGAAATTTATTAAATATATGCCTGTCTTTTGATATATTTATGTGCAAGAATATTTACCTTCATTTTTATCAAGGGGATCTATATGAAGAGAGGTTAGGAATGTAGGAAGGAAAATAGAAACTGTATTTTAATTAGAATGATTGAAAATGAAAATGACAGATGGTATTTGAATCGTGGGTCTGTAGCTAATAGGTTCTCTGTATAAGTGGTCCTGAAATCCAGCTGGAAGACTTATCCTAGCTTCCTACTTGCCCTTCCTAGAAACAGCTGGCACTTGCTGGCCTCGTCACCATTCAGAAGACAGCTTCCAAGAAGCTTTGCTCCTGTCTCTGTTCTTGAGAACAACGGTTCCTCTATCCCATTTATTTTTATTCTCACCCTCATTAGTTATTCTCGTTCCCAGCTGGTTTTTCCTTCAGGGTATCAGGTAGGGGATGGTAGGGGCTGGTCTGTCAATAATTTATAAATCTCAGTAACTTTTTTTGAAGAAAAATGTGTTAAGGTGGTAGGAAGCTGGAATACCAGTGATTATTATACAGTGTTAAACATTATAGATAATCTGCAACCAAAGTTAGAACTCTGAACGTGACAGCTTATAGCTTCAAACTTGCTAAACTGTACTCAGGGAGGGTAATCTGTTTAGTTTCAACCAAAAAGCTTTTTTTTTTTTTCCATTAAAAAGATACACACCAAATACTGTTAATGGATTGACCTTAATTCCATCAGAATTAGCTAAAACATCAAAATCTCAGACCAAATAAGAATTCCAAATTGACAAGGTGTGTTGCTTTTGTTTTTTAAGGTGTTGAGCTCAAGTAGTTCACACGTGGATTCAGACAGCTTCTTGGAGAGAAATGTTCATTAGTTCCAGGCTGGTTCTTTTTCTCTTTCCCATTTCTGGTTACCTTGATCACAGGAACAGGGAAGCACCTCTAGGCGTGGGGACAGGGTAGTGCTAGTCATGGCGCAGCTCCCTTTAAAGAGATCTCCCTCCAACGTCAACACGTGACCTCCCGTATTCTCTATGCGGTGAGAGTACTTCCAAATATTACTGGTTCCTAGAAGCTCCCCTGAATTTGCATCTTGGTCACCTTGGCATTTCACACCCATCACACCCTGGTCGGAATGTTCATTCACCAGCCTGGTACCCTAGTTCTCGAATGTCCATCTTCAGCCAAGCCTCTCTTCTAAGTTTCATCTTGTATATCCACCCACAGACGTGAGACTTCCACTAAGTTGTCCCAAAATGAATGTAAACTGAATTCCGGATTCCGCCCCTGCACTGTCCCCCTCTCCACCTGCCAGGGCAGAAGCCAGAACCGTCATCTACCAGCTGCTCACACCCGAAACATCAGACTGGATTCTGCCTGATTCTCACCCAACCTCACTGTTTCAACAGCCTCTCTGCCCCCACCCCGCCCCGCCCCTGTTCCCACTCCGCCCGCCCCCGACCTATTCTCCACACAGCAAGCAGAGGAATCTGTTTAAAATACATCCCTGAGCTCCATGTGCTTGCTTCATGGAACTCATGGCATTTTTTGCCCTATATTCCCGTGTTACTTACGCTCCAGGAGAGAAGGGACCTTCTCGGGTTGTTTTTTTTTTTTTTTTTCCAAAACAGCCCACAGTGCCTTTGCACAGGACTCAGCATATAGTAGGAAAACCAAGAAACAAATGCCGGTTCACCGTATGTGGCTCTTTTGTTGGACCCGCGCCTTCCAGGCAGCTTCTGAGCACCGGCCACCCGACTTACCTCCTTGAAGATCTTGTCCTCCTCGCGCAGGCGCCTCTGCTCCGCCTGGCGCCGGCCGCTCTCCTCCGCCTCCCGCATCCGTCGCTGGCGCTCTGCGAGCATGGCGAAGGCGTGGATCCTCCTCTCTTCCTGCAGTCTCACCAGCTCTTTGGACAGGAAGTCGAACATGTCTGCCAGGGCCTTTCCCTCCAGGCCAGCCAAATGGTTTTCAATCAGTGACACCTTGAAAATAACGCAACTTATTATAATATAATAGCAAATTCCTCTCTTTATAATATTATTATATAATATTAATTCCTCAAATTAATATAATATCAAATTCCTCTCTGAGCAGGGGTTATCAGGAAGGATGCTAGATTCCCCAGAACTTCTGAGAGTCAATTCACTTTCAGAACGTGCCTAGTTTTATTAGTAATATTATCTCCCCTCCTCACAGGTTCCTATTAGGAAAACTTATTACAAGCTTAGATATGAAAAAGTAGATTCCTCAGGCACTGATGGGTTGTGATCTCCAAATTATGAAGAGGATTCAGAAAAACCTTTCTGTGAGCCAGCGCACAGAATGGCTTTTTCTTTCAACTTTATCTAGAAGATAAAGTAAGTCTTCCCAGACATGAAGGGAAATGTCAAGGTTTTTATTAAAGATAATAGTGGGGATTAATGAAATAGAATCTCCTAGAAATTCACTCACGATACTTCTAAATCTTTTACACTTGATCTTAGCCAAAAGGCTGAGATGCTATGAAGATCGTTTTCATTTTTTAATGTCTTGTCTTTTCACACAAGTTTGGGGAATTTTATGATCTCCAGTAACATGAAAGTAGAAAACCTTCATACTTCTGAGTCTTTTAATAACTTCAGAGCTACTAAGAACCATCTCACAAACAGCCCGGGAAAAAGCCTAAATGTTTACACGATCAGAAGGAAAATCGGGAGCCTTTGGCGCTCTGGGCCAGGAGTAAGCCTCGGCACCTATCTGTGGAGTCCTGTGTCCTGGCTTTGACACATGGAGAAAAGAAACGTTTAAAGTTCATGCAGAGATTTATGTCTTAGCCACAGCTCCAGCCGTACGACTCACTCCCCGTTCTCTCTTATGGTTGCTGACCAGGGCATCCTTTCATTTTCTGTTCCTGTTCATGTTTTTTGTTAGGATTATTTGGAGACTTTTGGTAGTTTCAATCCTTTAACCTTTTCCTTGCTGTGTAAAAGGAAAGCTAAAGCTGTTATCAACTTCTTGTTCTATAGACACTAAGCCAGGTTTTCAGAGTTTGTTTTCAGTATTACTAACCTTGTATGACATGAATACCCTCTCCCAGCAATATTTGTGTTATGGGGCTATATATTTGGTGGTGATCCTTTAATATTGAGAAAGGATTTTAAGAATACTGTGATTTGGCTGGCACTGCGGCATAGTGGGTAAAGCCGCTGCCTGCAGTGCCAGCATCTCACATGGGTGCCAATTTGACTCCTGGCTGCTCCACTTCTGATCCAGCTCTCTGCTATGGCCTGGGAAAGCAATGGAAGATGGCTCAATTCCTTGGGCCCCTGCAACTGTGTGGGAGACCCAGGGGAAGCTCCTGGCTCCTGGCTTCCGATCGGTGCAGCTCCATCTGTTGCGGCCATCTGGGGAGCAAACCATCAGATGGAAGATCTCTCTCTCTCTGCCTCTCCTCTCTCTGTGTAACTCCGACTTTCAAATAAATAAATAAATATTTTTTAAAAAAAGAATACTGTGATTAACTGGGTTCCTTCCTTTGATTCTTGAATTTTAAATACAGCCACAGTCATTTATATAAAAGAAAAGCTTATGTCCCTGGGCAAATCTTTTGAAGACAGAGGTCAAAGTCAATTGCATAAAGTTTTTTCATCATTTCTGTATGTATTTGATATCTAAATCAATATCTGTATAAATTTAATCTTTTATTTTCTGGTAACTTGTGATCACTGAGAAAATATTTGTAACTTTCTCACAGAGTGTGTGTAAATAATGGTGTGAAAAACTCTCACAGAGTGTGTGTAAATAATGATGTGATAAAGTCCTTTGGGGAAATTCACGTTCCTTTCATTTTTACCAAATTGCAGATTTTCAGCATGGGTGTGAAAAAGCTTTAAAATGATAACTTTATGTACAAGATGAAAATAATTCACTAAATTTGCCCCTTTTCACACAAAATAAAATGTAAAAATTAAAAACAAAGTTTTCTTTATTTTGTGTGACTTCCTCCTATACTCTGCTATCCTTAGATATAAGGGAAAGGCTCTTGCTGTGGCCACATGCTACTTCAGCTTTGCTCTCTCCCACGCCCCCCACTTCCGGTCTGCATCCGAAGGGAAGGAATGCCCATAGGCCTCAGAGGCCATTGGGCTAGTGGGTGAGAGGGTCGGTCAAGTGCAGCTGTCCCCGTGACACCCTCCTCCTCCTCTTCACCTACCTCCCAGCCCACACATACTTTCTACCCACAAAGCTCAAGTAAGGAGAGATGGGAAGAAAGGGCGGAATGACAGTCATCTATCTATCTCACAGCTCCTTGCGTTCATAAATATTCAGGCCAGGGACCAAAATGGATCATCCCCTTCTTTCCAGGGAGCAGAGGTGCCTCCACCTGGGGTGCAGATGCAACCTTTAAAATCCTCAGGCGGCCACCTGCTCATGTCTAACCTCCTCCCTCAGCAAGAAACTTGGGCGTGCTCAGCTAGTAAAATCTAATTTGAAATCAAGTGAGAACATTGAGGAAAGTGACTCTGCTACAGTCACATAACACCTTACGTAATTGGGAACTGCGCATTTCCCGGGCCCGTTTTCCACAGAACTCAGAGAAGGAGAAGGGAGGCTCAGCAGGGCTGGAGGCTTCTGTGTGCAGCAGCAGCAGCAGCAGCAGCAGCAGCAGCAGCAGCAGCTCTTCCTTTACTGCCACCCTTGGATTTCAGCCGACATGCCTGAGGCAATGTGAACGTTCACTAACAGGCACACCTGAGCTGAGAAGCCTGGGCTGCCTCAGACGCATTTACTTGTCCATCATCAGAACCATCCAAGGATTCTGATTTTTCTATCAGAGTGTCAATGTCATAGAGAGACACAGAGACACAGAGCCCATCCACTGGTTTACTCCTCAAATGCCTGCAACAGCCAGAGCTGGGCCAGGCCAAAGCCAGGAATCTAGAACTCCATCAGGGGTTTCCCCCTTCAGAGGCAGGAACCCAAGTGCTTAAGCCAACACCTGCTGCCTCCCAGGATGTTCGTTAGCAGGGAGGTGGGCAGGAAGCTGGGTCAGAAGTGGAGGAGCCCTGACTTAAACCAGGCCTTCCAATATGGGCTGTGTGTGTGCCAAGTGGCAATTTAACCACTGCCCAAACACCTGCCTCTGATATTTTAAAATATATCTAATTTCTCAGCTTTGTTGGTGCTACTGTTATTACTTATTCATTCTGCTAAGCTCTCACTAACTGAAATAAATTTACCAAATACAATTTTTGTGTTTGTTTTGCTTGTTTGTGCAAGTAAAGAAAATAACACCCTATTCAATTCCATGGAAGTCTGACCCCATTCATCTTTAAGAATGCTGACAGGTTAAGGCTGGTGTTGCCAGGCAGATTAAGCCACTGCTTGCAATGCCAGCTTTCCACATGAGTGCAGTTGGAGTCCTGTTTGCTCCACTTCTGATCCAGCTCCCTACTAATGCTCCTGGGAAAGCAGCAGAGTGTTTGGGCCCCTGCTATCCATGTGGGAGACCTGCATGGAGGTCTAGGCTCCCGGTTTCAGCCTGGCCCAGCCCTGGATATTGCAGCCATTTGGGAAGTGATCCAGCAGATGGATGATCTCTCTCTCCCTTTCTCTTTCTCTGCATAACTCTACCTTTCAAATAAGATAAACAACTCTTGTTAATAAAAAGGATGATAGGGTGAAGGCATTATGGGGATGTTTCTTCTTTATCACTTCATTTATTGTTACTGTAGCATTGCTTGTGCAATAATAAAAAAAACCAAGGAGGAAATGGAACAGGTAACGAGAGAGAAAAGGAAGGACCTTGTTCTCGTGCAAGTTCCTCTGTCGCTGTAAAGCCAGGGTCACTTGCTTCTCGGCTTTTTTCACCAGCTTATGATCTTCTTGCAGCGCATGGCTGGTGCGCAACTCCTGGATCAGCTCCAGTCGCTTCTCTTTCCCTTCAAACATCTGTATCAAATCAAATCACAGACAGACTTGCAAGTTACCAACCCTCTGTGCCAAGCCCTGGGACTCACACGCAGGGATGTGAGACCCCTGTGAGCAGTGGGTTCTGGCCTGCTTTTTGAGAGTATCACTAAAGTTCAGCCCTCTGTTCTGGGCCTTCAGTGGCTCAGGTAGAGAAGTGTCTTTGTTGTCAGTAAGCTGTTTACTTGGTTTCCAGAAATGCTTATCAAAGGCAAAGTTACAGCTAGAGAATGATACTAAGAAGAAGCTAGAACTCTCCCCCCATTTCCTTCCCTAAGAAACCTGGGATGGCCTTTTTCATAGCTATGTGTTCTTTTCCAGTAAACTGGTCCCTGGTTTGTAGAATACAATGTGAGGTCTGAACGTAATTATGAAAAGGAGAATAGAGAACAGTGCTGGACACCAGCTGTTCACCCAGCTTCCTGGACGTACTCATTGCACCTGAGTCTCTTAACAGGTATAGACAGGGATGGAGGGTGGAAAGGAGTATCTTGTTCTTAGAATTGTAGCTATAAATCACATCGAGTCTGTTAAAAACTAATTAAAAATTAAAACAAAAAAATGTCTAATGACTACATGTTGAAATACTTTACATAGTAGATTAAATAAAATGTATTACAAAAAAAGAGTTATAGCTGTTGGGTGAAAGAGAAAAAAGAAAGAAAAAAGTTCACAGGGGCTTTGTATCAGTCCATTTTTGAAGTGAGATGACTTCTCTGGCAGCACAGATACTCCGGCTAAGGCTTTACAGTCAGGAAGATACGAGCTGGATTTGCTGATAGTTAACTAAATCTCTCTTGGGGTCAGATCACTTGCCTGTAAAGTGAGATCACTGATAGGAAAAAAAAAAAAAAAAACCTGATGACATAGGTATAGAGTAAAGAGTGTATAAAGTAGGCAAATAATAAGGTTTCAAAACTGTAGTTATTACTTAGCAATTCATTTATAATGCAAATAATTGCATATGACTGTGGAAAACTATGACATCCACCTAGTTTGTGATGCTTTAATAGTCAAAATAAGGTGAAGAAATCTGTGGATTTAGCGATTACAAGGAAGAAATGAGTTTCACACCACTACAGTTGCAACTGTGGCCAGTAGCAGGCAGCTCATTCCTCTCTCTCTAACACCGCAGACAACGACACCAGAAGGGAATGGATAGGTAATTCAAAAATATAGTTGACTAGGATTAGGGGGTGCAAAAGGGAAGGTACCCCAAGGAGCCTAACACAGGTGCATTTGAAAAAATTTATTCTCAAAAGAGAAAACACAGGGCCAGAGGTTGGAACTACACACCATGTTCTGCACGACTCGACCCCGGATTAACTTCTGAAGGTAGATCACAGCCATTTCCATTTCTTCTTCTTCCTAAAAGAACAGAGGGAGAACCAAGCAGTTTAAGAACAGTGGCAATCCACGCATGGGATATGTTTCTGAAGGCTTATTTCAAGCAAAAGGGGCTCGCTAGATGCCAGAAGAATTTAAAGAGAAATGAGACCTGGTCCCTTCTCTCGTTGAACACATAGTAGGTTTAGTGTTACTTACTATATCATTAAACTCCATTATTACATTTTGTTATCAGTAATCTATTACCAAAGCATCTGAAAAGCAAAACATGATGGAACTTCCATGCCACCCCTAGAAAGAAACCATTTTCACTTTTCTATACTCCTATCAAAATCTTTCTTGAAGCAACAAATACTACACAAAACATCCTTTTTTGCAAAAATATTTTCATGTTTGATCACAAGTAGACAAAGAATACAGTTGGTCTATGTCAGAGTGACATAATTCTCACACGAATTTGGTAAAATCAGAATATAATGGTCAAGATTAGTTATCTACAAAAATCACCTTAAATAACTATACATCCAAAGCAGCAAGAGCAGGATCTGAAAATCTAAGCTGCCAAGTGTAAAAGAAGGCAACAGCCTAGTTAGGGGCACTGACACACGTGAGAGAAGGCTCCTGCACACTCTAGAAGAGGAGATATGCTGGCCATCGGTGGGTGCATTCCATAAAATGTGGTAACCGGCAGCCATGAGGTCTCCTGTCAACTTCCAATCCCTAGCCTACCCGCTACGCTGGTGAAACACACACTACCCTCCTGATAGGCTGGTTTCTTGTCAGGATTGCTCTGTACTAGGAGCTAATGTGCTGACCAGCCAGGAAGAACATCCCAAGCCACCAGGAAGTTACATTTCTTTCCATAAAGTAATCAGCTGGCATTGTGGCATTTCCAGCACCTTAAGTCTGACTCAGTCTTTTAAATCCTAACAAACTCTTGTACCTTGCCCAAATTGAGTGTGGTAAGAAATGGCCCTTGTTTGGGTGACCCCTTTGAGCCATTTATGCCCCAGAAACTAGCCCGTCTTGATGCCATGTCTGGCATGTCACTTCTCTTGGATTCAACAGTCTTCAGCCATCTCGCCTCGTGGGAAGATAGTTACGGTAACCAATCATCACTCAATCTTTCTTTGCTTTATGAGATACATTAGGATAATCTTCTGAAGCCTATCTTTCATAGGAAGATACTTCCTTGGTGAGTTATTCTCAAAAAAGATTGGATGTAGATTTCATTTTCCTTATTTTTGTGTGTTTGATGTTTGCTATGTAAGAATAAAGACAATATTTAAGTAAGAGCTTGGGAAGCTAATACTGTTAACATTAGCTTTGTTTTCAACCCAAACTATCCTAAGAATGATTGATGGCAATACTGAGTTCAGCATGTAAATGTGAAAGTTTCAAACTTACATTGGAACTCATTTCCAAGGTTGGTGTGGGAAGCCGAGCTTGAGGTATTGATTTTCTATGAAGGAAGCGCAGAGGTTTCATTTCTTCAAGGACTTTGTTCTTCTTATCCAACAGTGCCTGAAATAATCACAACTACTGTCATTCCTTACCTCTGTATTTTCTTCCACTGTCAGATAGAGGCCACAGATTTGACAGTCAATCAGAGGTAATATTCTCTACGGCTGTGCTAGGTCAGCTTGAGAAAGTCCAAACTGGGGTGCATGTATCTCCCAAGCAATGCCAAGATATTTCTAAGGATATGTTAACCACTTCATTAATGTGGAAGATGTTTTAGATGTATCCATTTTAATCAAAACTTTTGGAGGAAGATTTAACCTTTTTTTTTTTTTTTTTTTTTAGTTTTAAAAAGTTTTGTCTTACATGTTTACAAGCAACTCTAAGTCCATTCCTACTTTTTTACATGGTACAGTTTGCTGAATACATGGGCAATAGGAAATTTGCCTGCACAGTAAGAGATTCAAACATTTGGTATGTTGTTATGGGGGAGCTGAGGAACATTAAATTCCATGTGTCTCAAAGTGGAGAAAGGGCCCTGAAGGCTTGTACATCTAGAGTTTTTGAAAATTAACTTACTCCCCTAGTGAAAGAGAATGTGTTTGTGTTTTTCATGTTTTTTCTTTACTTTTGGTCATCAAAAGTTCTCCAAGATTATATATAATATTTTGTTCATTGGTTCTATTCTCAGTCATAAGAAGGGATTTTTAATTTAAAAGCACCAACAATTCTTATCTTTATGATTTTGAAATCATATTTTATTTACTTTCTTATCAGAATAATGAGAATATCAGAATACAATAATCTTATCAGAATATAAGAATAAATTCTTATCAGAATATTTTATCTTCCATAAAAATATAGATGAACATTTTTTTAAAAAAATATAAGCATTAAGTCAAAGCTTGAATCTAGTAAAGTATGCAAATTAGGAGTGAAATTCACAGTCACCTATTACTCTGGTTATAATACAGTTTCTGGGTTTTCAAAAAATAAAACTTACAGCAAGTACAAAACAGCTCTTTGGTAACCACAACTAGTGAGTCAACAGAGAGCAGCAGGAGTCTACAAGTGATTAACACCTCTAAACTCATGCATTTCCTGAGGCAAGAACTCTAAACAATACCACATGAAAACACTTCAGAACCAATCATCTGTAAGATTTTTGGTGAGGACAGGAAAAGAAAACTTGGCAATTTCCATCCAAATTATAGCTGCGCATTTACCGCGGTCCAACGATCCCAACTCTAGGAATTTATCTCCTAGCTATGTTCACACACACACCACATTACATGCAAATAAAAATATTAATTGTAGCATTGTTCTCAATATCAAAAATTACAAATGATATAAATGTCTACCAAAAGGAGGAAAGTTAAATACATTATGGTACATCTGTTCAATGATATAAATTTCTTCTGGTAACATTGAAATAGATAGATCACCAAGATATAGTAAGCAAAAGAGGGGAAGGCAGAACAGTATACGTTTACACTAACATTTATATTAAAAAAGGTTTTAACAAGATACTTGTAAGAAAGGCACTTCAAAATCTTCATGAAAAAAAGAATTAAAAGATTTTACTAGAAAAATTTTTGAAATTCATGAAAATAAAGTCTTCAAAATTTATGAAAAAAATTATGTACAAACTTCAAAATATTTCTGCACCAAAATAAACTTGTAATTCCATTTCCATAGACTTTTTGAAGTATTGTCATATGTATTTATACATATTTGCTTGTGTATTTTCATAATACACACAAACATAGTATATATGTGTACATATTTGCACAGGCACCTACACACATATATTAAAACGCATAAAAATATATTTGTTTATATAAAATTATATAAAATATCTCTGGAAGAAAAGACATAAAACTAAAAACACTGGTTGGCTCCAGAGAGAACCCCATGACTAGGAGACATGGATAGAAGGGAAATATTTCCATTAATACTCTTGTATAACCCATTTTGAACTATGTAGATTTTATTTTCTAGTCAGTAAAATAATTATAAATAAATAATTAAAATTTTGAAGGAAAAAATGACTAGATTTTCATAGTTAAAAGAAAATGGTTTGGTCAAGATGACCAATAGGAGCTGGCACTGTGACACACTAGGCTAATCCTGCCTGTGGTACCTGCATCCTATATGGGGACTGGTTTGAGTCCTGCTGCTCCTCTTCTGATCCAGTTCTCTGCTATGGCCTGGGAAAGCAGTAGAAGATGGCCCAAGTCCTTGGGCCCCTGCACCTGCGTGGGAGATCTGGAATAAGCTCCTGTCTCTTGGCTTGGATCAGCTCAGCGCTGGCGGTTGTGGTCATTTGGGGGGTGAACCAGCGGATGGAAGACCTTTCTCTCTGTCTCTCCCTCTCACTGTCTGGAACTCTACCTCGCAAGTCAATAAATAAAATCTTTAAAAAAAAGATGACCAATAAAAATCATAATCAAATAAGCAAAATACTCAGATTTTCTTCTATCTCAGCCTCACATTTTCCTTGAAGGTAAAGCACAGAGAGAGACAGAGATTGAGAGATCCAATGAGTATGAGCGAATACAAGAATATTAAGAAAGTGTTCTTATCAAAGAATACATTTTAATAAATGCTCAAAAGACAAAAACTGTGTTTAATCAGTGGATTTCATAAACAAAAGAAAGGACTCATTGGTAGACTTGTTAAGTATACTTTACAATACAAGCAATTTGAAACAACAGCAAAAATATATTCCAGCCTACATTTCTACCAAGAATGGCCCGAAAATATTGCACTGTGGCAAATCTTTCACGCTTTTCTGGACAGTTCTCTGTTATTACTATGACATAGCTCATAAGGTATTTTAAAACAATAACTTTCTACCACCTGTACCTTTGCATTTCTTTGATTCTGGATTCACAAAATACTGCAACCTTAAGGCTAAGAGTCATTGCCTGGCCATAAGCCTGATATTTAGTGACTCTCTTAACTATCTCAGTGCAACAGATTCCATAAAATGGCATCTCATCCCAAATCCAAGAGAGGAGATAAAAACAAGGATAGTTAAGTAATGTGCAGCCTTTGATATCTAAAAGTCCAACAAACATTAAAAACAAGCCAGGAGCTGGCGCTGTGGCACAGCAGGTTAAAGCCCTGGCCTACAGCACTAGCATCCCATATGGGTGCCAATTTGAGTCCCAGCTGCTGCACTTCAGATCCAGCTCTCTGCTATGGCCTGGGAGAGCAGTAGATGGCCCAAGTCCTTGGACCCCTGCATGCACATGGGAGACCCAGAAGAAGCTTCTGGCCCCTGGCTTTGGATCAGCTCAGCCCTGGCCATTGCAGTCATTTGGGGAGTGAACCAGCAGATGGAAGGCCTCTTTCTCTGGTTCTACCTCTCTAACTCTTTCAAATAAATAAAATAATAACAAAAATAAAAAATAAATTAAAACAGTCCAGCCCCTAGTCACTTCTGTATAAAATCTACACTACAGCCTACAGCCTGTTTATCTCAGTCCCCATTATCTAGGTCAGATGTTAAACTATCAACAAAATATTAAAAGCCATGCCCAAAATTAAAAAAAAAATCTAAATCTAAAGAGGAAAAAAAAAAAAACTAGAGTCAGCTAGAATAGATTTTGGAATTATCAGACAGGAATTTGAAGTAACCATGATTACTTGATTAAGGAAACTAATGGAAAAGGTAGACAATGTGCAAGAACATATGAGTTATGTAAACACAGATGGACACTTAAAAAGAATCAAAAGAAAAGGCTAGAAATCAAAGCACAGTACAGAAGTAAAGAATGTCACCACTGGACTAATCAATAAACTTGGACACAGCAAAGGAAAGAATCAGGGAGTTTGAAGATAGGTCAAGAAAACAGGATGAGCTTTTTGGCCTAGCAGTTAAGATTTGTTTGGGACACCCACAGTTCACATCAGAGTGTCTGGGTTCAATTCCTGGATCCCGATCGCAGCTTCTGCTAACGCAGACTCCAGGAAGTAGCAGTGATGCCTCAGATGGCTAGATTCCTGCCACCCACATGTAGTCCCAGCCCAGCCCCAGCCCCTGCAGGTATCTGAGGAATGGGAGTGTTCTCACCCCACCCCCAGCCTATCAAATAAAATTGTAAAGCAAAACAAAACGAAAAACAACCTTCCCAAACTGAAATACAAAGACAAAAAAATAATGGAGGGATAAAAATCAGAAACAAAACTAAGAATTGTGAAATAGCACCAAAAGCTGTCATACATGGGCAGGCTTGCTGCAGCAGGTTAAGCTTCCACTCGGGACCCCTACACCCCACACTGGTGTGCCTGAGGTGGAGTCCCCCTTGCCTTCCAATCCAGCTTCCTGCACATGTGCCTGGGAGGCAGCAGATAGTGGCCAAAGTACTTGGGTCTCTGCCATTCACGTGGGAAACCCACATGGAATTCCTGGCTTCAGCCTAAACCAATCCTGGCAGTTGCAGGCATATAGGGCATAAACCAGTGGGTGGAACTCTCCCTCTTTCTCTCTCACTCTGGCTTCCAAATACATACATACATACATACATACGTGGTGTGTGTGTGTGTGTGTGTGTGTGTATAAACTGTAATATCAGATAGAGAAGAAAGAAAAAGAGATTAGAACAGGAGAAATATTTGAGGTACTAATGGTTGACACTTTCCAAAATTAATTGAAGAAGAAGAAAGCTTAGAGAATACCAGTCAAGATAAACACCTTACACAAAATTTAAAATACAGGCGTATAATATTCAAATTGAAAAAAAAAAAAAAAAGAAAATTTGAAAGAAGCCAGAGTAGGTAGAAACGCCTCATCTACAAGGAACAAAGATAAGAATTCTACTGGATTTCTAGTCAGAAACCATGCAAACAAGAAGAGAGTGGTGGGAAACCTTCACAGTGTTGGAAGCAAATACACAACAACCTAGAATTTTATGCCCAGTAATATTATTCTTTAAAAATGAAAAAGCCAAAACAAAAACTTATGTTTCAAGGGATACATGAGTAGACATTTCTTCTAAAAAGATAAACAAATGACCAGTAGTTACATGAAAAGATGTTCAACACTATTAATCATTAGATACAAATCAAAACCATGCTGAGATATCCCCTCAAATGCAGTAGGGTTTTACAACAAAAAAGACAGAAAAATACAAGTGATGGCAAGGATGTGGGGAAATCAGAACCCTCATGCATTGCTATTAGGGAATGTAAAATAGTTCAGCCACTTTGGAAATAGTCTGGCAGTTACTCAAAATGTAAACACAAAGTTTCCATATGATCCAGCTATTCTGCTTAGATATATGAACAAGAACTGAAAACACATATCCACCCAAAAGCTTGTACATAGATGTGCACTGCAGCATTATGTATAATATTAGTCAACAACACAAATGACTGAACTGTTCCACAATTGATGAGCAGATAAAAAAATGTGGCAAATCCATACAATGAGTAGTGTGCAGGCATGAAAAAGAGGAAATACTGGGATATGCTAGGACAAGGATGAATGATAAAAATACTACACTAAATGAAAGAGGTCGGACACAAAAGCTCACATAATGCAGGATTCCTCTTATGTGAAGTGTCCAGAATAAGCAAATTCAAAAACAGAAAGAAGAGTGGCTTCTTGGGCTGAGGCGAAGGGGAATTGAGAGTTAGAACTCATGAGTATGGAGTCCATTTTTGAGATGATGAAAATGTTTTGGAATTACACAGTGAGTGACAGTTGTACAATCTCATAATATGCTAAAATCATCAAATTCTTTTTAAAAATTTTCTTTATATTTACTTTTTATTTATCTGAAAGGTAGAGTTAGAGAGAATGAGAGAATGAGAGAGAGAGAGAGAGAGAGAGAAAGAGATTCCATCTGCTGTTTTACTCCCCAAATGGCCACAACGGCCAGGACCGGGCTAGGCCAAAGCTAGCAGCCTGGAGCTTCTTCAGGGTCTTCCATGTGGGTGCAGGGGTCCAAGCCAACTTTGTCTACTTTCCCAGGCGCATCAGCAGGGAGCTGGATCGAATTGTAGCAGCCAAGACATGAACTGACTCCTCTATGAGGGCATCACAGGCAGAGACTTAACCTGCTATGCCCCAACACCGGCTCCAAAATCCTGAATTCTATACTTAAAAGGTGGATTTTATTGTGTGTGAATTTATTCCTACCCTCTAAAAAACAAGCAAAAAAACTCATAAAGGAGAAATGAGTTCTTGAGACAAATAAAACCTGAAATCAGCTCATTTCTAACAGATAATCCCTGCAAGAAATGATAAAGTTCTTCAGACAGATGAGAAATGATAGAAGAAACTTAGATCTATATAAAGTAATTATATAAAGAAAGTAAAAATGGCAGAGAAGAAATAGATGAAAGCAAATTGAAATCTTTTATTTTCCTTAGTTTTAATTGATATAAAAGGTAACTGCTAAAGAAATAAAAATAAAGGTGCACTGAGTAATTACAGCATATGGATTAGTAAAATGAATGAATGACAGCCGAGTCACAGGGATGGGGGGAGGAACTGGAATTATTTCCTCTAAGTCACCTGCCCTACACAAGAAGAAATACAGTATTATTTGAAGGTGGACTTTGATTATTGATATGTATAGTCATATACTAGTCCACAAAGCAAGTCTCACTAAATTTCCAAGAATACATACTACATAGACTATGATCTCTGATCACTGTAATTGAGTTAGTAATTAACTAGAAAGTGAGCTAAAATTCCTGCATATTTGGAAACTTACAAACACACTGTTAAATAATGAACAAGTATAAAATCACAATGGTTTTTCTAGATAGTAGAAATTAAGAATAATGACAATCATTACATACCCAAACTAATGGAATGTACCCAAAAACAGTGCTTTGAGGGGAATATTTAATTCAAAACACAAAAGTAAAACTGATGAGTACATGAAATTTATGAGTTGTATGTCCAATTTAAGTTAGGAAAAGAACTAAAAATTAACTCAAAGAAAGAAAAAAGAATGTAAATTAATGTAATTGAAAGAAATGTATTTATGTATATATATGTGTGTGTGTGTATGTCTGTATGTGTGTGCGTGCGTGTGTATACATCCAGAAACTTCGGGTGTGGGCCCAGCACACTGTGTGCTATCAAGTCCTACATGTGATTCTGATGCATGCTCAAGCATCAAGGTCATCAACCTTTCTCATTTAGCTGAGTTTTAAACCAAATGAGAAAGGAGTTGAACAGGGCTCCTTTTCTTCATGATGCCCTGATACCAAATACAAAAGGAAGAAAATGGACCTGTGACAACTATGAACACCGACAGAAATTCCTAAATCTAGAAATTTGTTCTACCTTGGGGTAATGTCAAACTTTACTACATAGATCCAAAATCAGAAACATTTTGCAAAAGTGACACGACCTCTTCGAATGGTGGTGTCACTTTTTCTACAGTCTGAAACGAGGGGGCAACCCTCACTGGTTCTGCACAGCACAGGCCCCTCCAGGAGAGAGAAGTTGGAGAAGGGAGAGAACAAAGGTTGCGTGACAGACCCGCTGTACACTGTTGCCCAAGACAAAGTGCTGCATTTGTGGGCAGCGTCCCTCTGCCAAAGTCACACTAGAAGCATCTTGTCTTCCAGACGATCACTATACCTTATGGACTTCTGCCAACTCATTGTCAAACCTTGCTGCTCTCTTCAGAATACCAGCCTTGGTGGTGATGACTTTTGGCTTTGGAGTTCTGATTCTTGGTTGTGTCACAAAATCTGGGAGAGATGACTCAAGTTCAACTAATCCTGTGGTGAGGAAGTACGTGTTTTTAGTATCTGGCACTTAAATTCAGCTTTTTCAAGAGTACATTGTTAATTTCAGTAACTTTTTGCCAAGTGGTTTCATTGGAATGTAAAGCACATTTCTGTATAATTATGTTCTGACTCAGACTGGAAAATAAGAAATAATTATAAGATAAAAAAATACTAGCCTACAGAAAGTAATAATTTCCATAATATTAAACAGAAAATTAATTACCTTATGATATACAGTATCACTATTCTAGAGTGGATGTTCACCAATTTATCATTCTGTTCTGGAGATGGCCAGTCAGGGCTACAAGTTCAACAATGTGACCATCAGTTCATGATCTTGGCCATGTGATGTTTCACATGTGAACTGAAATTTAAATAAGACTCTTGGACTTCATCAAAGGGATAGCCTCTTCAAGCATTATCCATCCCCTTGACCCCTACCCTTCTGTCTTTTTTTGTAAAATGTTGATTTTATTATATATTCCTTATCTGCTTTCATAAATTTGGTATAGAAGTTTTTTCTATTTCACTTTTCTTTTTTTTAAACTTTTATTTAGTAAATATAATTTTCCAAAGTACAGTTTATGGATTACAATGGCTTTTTCCCCCCCATAACTTCCCTCCCACCCATACCCCTCCCATCTCCTGCTCCCTCTCCCATTCCATTCACATCGATTCATTTTCAATTATCTTTATATACAGAAGATTGATTTAGTATATAATAAGTAAAGTTTTCATCAGTTTGCACCCACAGAACATAAAGTGTAAAATACTGTTTGAGTACTAGTTATAGCATTAATTCACATTGGACAATACATTAAGGACAGAGATCCCACATAAAGAGTGAGTACACAGTGACTCCTGTTGTTGACTTAACAATTCGACACTCTTGTTTATGGTGTCAGAAATCTCCCTAGGCTCTAGTCATGAGTTGCCAAGCTAGGAAGCCTCTTAAGTTCGCTGACTTCGATCTTATTTAGACAAGGTCATAGTCAAAGTGGAAGTTATCTCCTCCTTTCAGAGAAAGGTACCTCCTTCTTAGATGGCCCGTTCTTTCTACTGGATCTCACTCACAGAGACCTTTCATTTAGGTTTTTTTTTTTTTTTTTTTTTTTTTTTTTGCCAGAGTGTCTTAGCTTTCCATGCCTAAAATACTCTCATGGGCTCTTCAGCCAGATCCAAGTGCCTTAAAGGCTGATTCTGAGGCCAGAGTGCTCTTTAGGACATCCGCCATTCTATGAATCTGCTGTGTATCCCACTTCCGATGTTGGATTGTTCTCTCCCTTTTTTATTCTATCAGTTAGTATCAGCAGACACTAGTCTTGTTTGTGTGATCCCTTTGACTCTTAGACCTATCAGTGTGATCAATTGTGAATTGAAATTGATCACTTGGACTAGTGAGATGGCATTGGTACATGCCACCTTGATGGAATTGTATTGGAATCCCCTCGCATGTTTCTAACTCCACCATTTGGGGCAAGTCCGATTGAGCATGTCCCAAATTGTACATCTCCCTCTCTTATTCCCACTCCTATATTTAACAGGGATCACTTTTCAGTTAAATTTAAACACCTAAGAATAAATGTGTGTTGATTACAGAGTTCAACCAATAGTATTAACTAGAACAAAAAAAATACTGGGATAAAGTATTAAATTGTACATCAACAGTCAGGACAAGGACTGATCAAATCACTGTTTCTCATAGTATCCATTTCACTTCAACAGGTTTCCTTTTTTGTGGTTGGTTAGTTGTCACCGATCAGGGAGAACATATGATATTTGTCCCTTTGGGACTGGCTTAATTCACTCAGCATGATGTTTTCCAGATTCCTCCATCTTGTTGCAAATGACCGGGTTTCACTGTTTTTGACTGCTGTATAGTATTCTATAGAGTATATGTCCCATAATTTCTTTATCCAGTCTACTGTTGATGGGCATTTGGGTTGACTCCAGGTCTTAGCTATTGTGAATTGAGCTGCAATAAACATTAAGGTGCAGACAGCTTTTGTGTTTGCCAATTTAATTTCCTGCTTTCCCAGGCCATAGCAGAGAACTGGATCAGAAGAAGAGCAGTTGAGTCTCGAACCGGCGCCCATATGGGATACCGGCGCTTCAGGTCAGGGCTTTAACCCACTGCACCACAGTGCTGGCCCCATGCTGGCTCTTCCATTTCACTTTTGAATAACTTTGATTATTAATTACATTAAACATTTTTGAATGTCTTCAGGCTGATGAATTTATTCTTTGCTAAACTGTTTTCTAGTGTACCCATTTATTTGACTTTGTGGTTTTTATTGGTTTGTATGAACTCATTAATAATAACATTAAACACGTTCATTTTTGTTTCTTGCATATATTTTTGTAGTTTAGCTTTTAATCTAAATTTCTATAGTTTAAATACATACATACATATATATGACAATCCTCTTTTTGAAAATATTTAGTTATTTGAAAGGTAGAGTGACAGACAAAAGGGAGGCAGGGGGAGAGAGAGAGAATCTTCCATCTGCTGGCTCATTCCCAAAATGCCCACATCAGGGCTGAGTCAGGCCAAAGCCAGAAACCTGGAACTCCATCTAGGTCTCACATGGGCTAGCAGGGACTCAAGTACTTGGCCCATCATGCACTGCCTTTCCAGGAATATTAGCAGGAAGCTGTATCAAAAGGAGAATAGCTGGGACTTGAACTGGCACACTGATACAGGATGTGGGTGTCCCAAGTGGCAGCTTAACCCACTGTGCCACAACAGCAGCCCTTAAGATAACCCTCTTTTATTGGAATTCTAGCTACATAAATTGCTTACCTTCATAGGTGTTGAGATAGTGGTTTTTGACTACAAAGTCCTCTGAGTTGTTGTCCGGGAAACGACCAAGGCGAGCTAGAGGTCCATAGACCTGTGATGCATAATCAGAATAATCCTTGATGATATTTCTTCTCTCCAACTTCCCTTCTACGTTCTTTCTCTTTTCTACAAGCTTCCTGATTGCTGAAACAGAACATACTTCCATGACTGTCTCCAAAATATTTATCCAAATTAGCCGAATGCAGAATAGTAAACCAATTCTAGTTTTATGCACAGGGGAGCTACTAAATTGAATTAATTTCATGATGACTCACAGCAGCCAGAATGTAACACTAAAAACAGAGTTCTGCCATCTGCATGGCGCAGTCTGTCCCAAGACGGGCAGTAGTGGCAGATGCTGAATCAGCCAGTGTCTTCAACTGAAACTCATCAACAATCCTTTAGGACTGTATTATAAGCTCTGAGCAAGCAAGAAGTATTCAATAATAGTTTGTTAAATGAACGACAGAAACCCAAGGTAACTAGCAAATGCATGTTCTGTGGAGAGTCAGGAGAATCACTTTTCCCCACAAGATAAAGAGGACTGCAGGTTTCTCATGGTTTGTTGGGAAGTCAGAGGGGAAAAGCAACTGTACTCATTAGGAGTATACTCATCTAAAGAGTCAAGCCTACTACCTCTACCATTCCCTTTCCTTTCTATCTCATCGCAGACCCACTCCCTTGGAACCACTCCACGCGGCGTACTCTCAGTGGAGCAAGACGGCAGCACAGTATGGGAAATCAAGCACAGGGCCTCGAGAGCCACTCCTGTGGATGCTGTTCATGCTTGACCCTCAGTGCTTCTGTGTGTGACTTGGAGTGTGAGAATTAAGTAGAAGTGCTTATACTGTATGATTAATCTACAAAAGTTAGTTAAATCCATCACTATTTATATCAAGTACAGAAATGGAAAAATGGTGACAAAGGAACACCTAGCAGCTAGTTAAATTATTTTCTCACATTAAGAAAAAGTTAAAATTTAAGATCATTAAAATAATTTTCAAGTAATGATTTGTTTTGTAATGTTTCACTCTTGCCAGAAAAATAACAGTTTTGAGTGATTTTTATATGTTGCCATTAAATATTATGCAAGTTACTAATTCACAAATGTAGTTGATAGAATTTTTTAAGATAAATTTTCACTTATTTTTTAGCAGATTTTAATGGCTTTACTTGCAATTCTAGACTCCAGCAGCAGCACAAACCAAAAACAAATCAACTCATTTTTAATCTTGCACTGAATAAAAAGAGTAAGTTGAACACTTCATCTTTTTATGTATAACATATGGATATATCTATCTTTATGTATAAAGTATATAAAGATACACACATATCTACACATATATACAACATTTTTGTGATATCAAAATTTCTTGGAGAGGGGTGGTGAACAAAAGAGACTTATAAAACATCTCTACAGGAGGCAATAATGAGTAAAAGGTTGAGAAAGTAGGGCTGTCTATCCAGAGTCTCAACCCATGAACATGGGGAATCAGCACACACATATACGCACCACACCCCGATAATGTCAAAAACTTGGCTACCTGTTACAGCACCACTGTCTGACTATTTTCCTGAGGGATTCCCCTCCACTTTCCTATCTTTGAGAAAAAATTCATTGATGCACCAGGACCAAAAGAGAAGTTTATCACAGTGAAATTGGGTTTGGTCAGAGAGCCAAAGCCAAGCCCCCTTGCCCGTTTTCTGCATTACTCGATAAATGTCTGCACTGGATTTGTGCCACTTTGGCCTCTTTTTCTTCCTGCAGCTTAGACCACTTGGCATTCAAGTGCTTCATGTTCAGTTCATTTTGATTCTCCTCACGCTTCCTCAGCAGCTCTTTCAGGACTTCCAGACGAATCTCCTGCAATCTGCAAGTGAATCAGAGAACATAAAGAAGCATCCGGTGTCTCAAACGGGTTATTCTGCGAGGGAGCAAAGGAACAGCTGCCTCAAACAGGATCTGCTCTGCAAGGGTCAGGTTCCTGCATTTTCAGAGTGAGCATGACTACGGCAGAGTGTGAAAAATGAACTGGGGTGTGTGTAGGGGGACATCTCAGAAGTGCATCCCTAAGTCACAGGAATGTGTGAGGGCGTAATTCTGGAAGATGAAGATGGTGCCAGCAGGAGAGATAAAGAAGCGCTCTCGATGTGGGAATGACGAGAGCTTTGTGGATGGTTCCAAGATGCCCAGTGCTGCCAGAGGGTTAAGTAATAGGGGAGTAGATAGGAAAAGGTTATGGCACACCATCTTAACAACAAATGTGAAAATGTGAGGGCCTGCACGGTGTAGGTACTCAATAAACCATGTTTTCCTTTCTCTTACCTTCAACTTGTTTAACTAGAGCCACTGGTTTACGTGTATCCAATTAGGTACCGGTGATTTCAAAATCTGTCCCTCCAGTACAGATATTTCTGAACCAGAATTTTTGTTTACTGGAATCTCCCATGGCAATTTCGAAAAATGTATTCATTTTGTTTTCCCAGAAATCTGCCCCTTCTGCTTACAATTGTTTTCCCTTGGCTAACGATTCCTGCTCTGAAACAATTCTTGCGCCCACACATCAACCACCTCCTGTTTTTGTCATTCTCCTAACATGGATTCCTTGCTGCTACCTTCTTCTCCTTCCAATGTCTGTACCACACAGCTGTCCAGGTTTTCCTTCCTAAAACAGCTCTGAACACACCTTCAACCCACACATTAACTTATGCACCTGGTCATTTGTCAAATATTTACTCAGTGCCCACCATCAGCCAGGCAGGACATCGTGATACACAGGATGAAATGCCTCTCCTGGGAAGCAGTGCTGCAGTGGAATAGCCACCTAAGCCACCTGCTACACACAGAAAGAAACACAGCAGCCTAAAGGAAGGAGGAGCTTCCAGTGGGAGGAGAGAGGATGAGCAGGAGGAAAGGAGAGAGGAGCTGTTAACTGGCTGAGTGTTACAGGTAAACAGGACTGGGATTGCCACATCGAAAAGCAGCAAGTCCTCAGCGGAGGGGGCCGAACATTCCTGTCAAAGGACTGGAGGCAGAACGAGCCAGGCACACCTGCAGAACTGCTCAAAGTGCAGACCCGTGGGAGGGTGAGGGAACGACAAGTGACTATGGAGAGGCAGGTGCTCTTATGCCAGTAGTCACCTTTCTCTCTCAAGATAGAAATACAGTCACGTGTGTGATAACCACATTTCGGTCAACAACTGGTAGTCTCATCAGATGACAGTGGGGCTGAACAATTCCTATTGCCTGGTGACATTACAGCTGTCTTACCACTGTAGTGCTATGTGTCATGTGTTTGTGATGATGCTGCTACAGACAAACCTACTGGGCTGCCATTCATACAGAAGCACAGAACATATGAGGGGACTTAAAAAAGTCCAGGGAAAAGTAGAATTAAAAAATAAGTTTATTTTGGTGCAAATTTTCTAAAACTCATACATAATGTGTGTGTGTGGTTTTTTTGTTTTGTTTTGTTTTGTTTTGTTTTTTTTACAGGGAGAGAGAGAGACACAGAGAGAAAGGTCTTCCTTTGCCGTTGGTTCACCCTCCAATGGCCGCCGCGGCCGGCATGCTGCGGCCGGCACACTGCGCCTATCCGAAGGCAGGAGCCAGGAGCCAGGTGCTTCTCCTGGTCTCCTATGGGGTGCAGGGCCCAAGCACTTGGGCCAACCTCCACTGCACTCCTGGGCCACAGCAGAGAGCTGGCCTGGAAGAGGGGCAACCGGGACAGAATCCAGTGCCCCAACCAGGACTAGAACCCGGTGTGCCGGCGCTGCAAGGTGGAGGATTAGCCTATTGAGCTGCGGCGCTAGCCTATACAGAATGTTTCATAACATACATTTTCATGAACTTTTTGAAGATTCCTTATAAAAATTATGTACAGTACATAGTACTTGATCACAATAATAAATGACTATTCACTGGTTGCTGGCTGATGTGCTTACTATACTATACTTTCATCATATTTTAGAGTGTACTCCTACTTTAAAAATTACTATAAAACAATCCGTTGTGTTCTACCAGCATCAGTTTTATGCACCTCGTGTGGACCTCATCTCTTGACAGCATCGAGAGGCCACACTGAGTAACCTCCATCCAGGTTTGTATAGGTGCGCTCTGTGACACTCACACAACATAATCGCCTTAAAAAAGGCCATTTCCCATTGGCTATGCAACACGTGACTGCACTAGGGACAGTTCTCAACTTCACCACTGACCTCAATTTCTTACTGTAAATTGGAGATCATAGTGTTCACTTTATACAGTTGTTGTAAGCATTAACTGAGTTTATGTATATAAAATGCTAGAACAATAGTTCTCAAATTTAAGCGTGTGTCAGAATAATCTGGAGAGGTTGGTACAACATAGATTGCTGGACCTTAACCTGTTCAGTAGGTCTGGGATGAGGCCTGAGAATTTGCATTTCTTTTTTTTTTTTCTTTTTTCTCTCTCTCTCTCTCTTTTTTTTTTTTTTTTTTGACAGGCAGAGTGGACAGTGAGAGAGAGACAGAGAGAAAGGTCTTCCTTTGCCGTTGGTTCACCCTCCAATGGCCGCCACGGCCGGCACGCTATGGCCGGCACACTGCGCTGATCCGATGGCAGGAGCCAGGTACTTAGCCTGGTCTCCCATGGGGTGCAGGACCCAAGCACTTGGGCCATCCTCCACTGCACTCCCTGGCCACAGCAGAGAGCTGGCCTGGAAGAGGGGCAACCGGGACAGAATCCGGCGCCCCGACCAGGACTAGAACCCGGTGTGCCGGCGCCACAAGGTGGAGGATTAGCCTAGTGAGCCGCAGTGCCGGCTGAGAATTTGCATTTCTAACAAGTTCCCAGATAATGCTGACCCTGCTGGTGTGTGGCCCACCTTGGGGAACTACTGGCTTAGAACATCGTCTGGCACGTAGAAAGCACTCGCAAGTATCTGAAAGTGTCCTCCTCCTCATCACTGATATCACTGTCTACCTCTGGCTTCTTCCTCAACTTTCAAATCGCAGCTCGGAAGCCAAATCACTCACCTCAGCCAGAACTCACTGTTCTCTCACCATGTTCCCCTCTCTCTTTGTGAACAGAGCAGCCCACCTGACAGACCCGTCTGGGGGGGCGCTGGTCTGAAGGTGTTTTGCCCCATCCCCTGCCAACTGTCCTGCCCTCCTTGCCTTCGTTGTGGTCCAGTGGACCATACGGAGCTCTGGCAGGACGCAGCACTTCCCTACTCTCCCTGTTTCCTCAGCGACAGGCAGAGCCTAGCACAAAGCGGGCACTCAATACGTGTTTATTACATTTATGCTCGATTGTACAAAGTATACACACCCTCTGACCAGGTACATTTTAAATATCTGGATGTCTTCTGACAAGATGTGTAGAGCAAAAAGTGTGAATGTCTGAAAACAGAACTGACATTTGACATATGGTTTGCCCCCAACATTTTCTAAGTCAATTGGAAGCTTTCCTAAACCATCATATAGAATGGATTCAGGCTTAATTGGTGGAAAGTATTATTTAAAAAAATGAATACATTCTGAATTTAGCACCAAATTGGATCCTTAACTTCCCTGTGTATGAGAGGCCTTGGTAGCCTTGCTATAAGCAATAAAGTACCTGGACACAGTCTAGGATAAAGGACAAGCTGAACAAGTACCCTTCCTCTCTTTCTTATTGGGAAGATGTAATTTCTTGGTTCTCATCATTTCTACATAGCAGCAGCAACCTCATTTCCACAGTACACCTGCTAAATGAGTGAAAACTCACCCTGCAGGAGCCTATTTGGCGGAGGATAAGGGCGGCCAGGGCCTAGGGCAGTGGCAGTGGGAATGAATAGAAGGCATCAGTTTGGAAGGTGCTTTGCAGGAATCAATGTGACAGTCTATGCAGGCAGTAAAGAGAAGCCCTCAAGGAATTGTTCAAACGTGGATTCTGTGTGGCACTTCACACACAAAGACCAGTCTACATTTTGAAGTTATTAAAGAGAAAACTATAGAGAGGTCCTATACCACGTTGGGAATGTGTGATTACTCTTGAAAGAACTGGAAATCCAATTTTTCTCTAAAGGCCAAAGATTGCTTTTGAGTTGTATGCATTGTACAAATAAAAAGTGGTGGCATTCCTTCCACCAGTGCAGGGATAGTTTTCTGGGTGAGAGAGAACCTACTTTTCAATCTCCTGCTCTCGGAAGGCCCACTCCTTCCTCTCCATTGCGTTCATCATCTTCCTTCTCTTCTCAAACTGGGAGGTGTCACTCAGAGGCGGGAGAGTGGCCTCCCACGCTCGCTTCTCGCGGGCTCGTTCTATCATCTCCACCTCAGCTTGGCCGGCTGGCAGACCTCGACCTGGACGATGAAGCAGCACACCTTTGAAGCACTGGGCAACCCCGTACACCTACCGGGCCATAATCTACTCCCCTTCAGTTCTTCTCTAAATGCAAAAGTTATGACAGAATACAATGATATTGGGAGACACCCTCCAGATGTGCCTCTCAGCCGTGTCATCTAGGTCCTGCATGGCCTCTTCTGAGTGACTGAGCCATGACACGTGTTAGTTGCACATATGATGGAAAGGATTTAAGTAACCACTGCAAAGTCACACCTTGGAGTGCTCCATACTAGAAAAATCCGCATTTTGAAACACAAATAGCAACATGTGAAAGATAGGGAACCTGTTGGACAAAGTGGAAAAACATACTTTTAAAATAACAGCTAATGAAGAAGTTAATAATTAACTGAGAATTAGTTTTGCGTTTTGACCTCCAAAATGAATGTACAATTTAGGCTATCCTTCAACTCCAACCACAAGAGTTCGAAGACACAAAGACCTCCAGGTCAGGCAGATGGGTAGGGCCATTGGATGTGTCTCCTGACCATCTCAGAGACACTGAGTAAGACCCGATCCTAGCTATGCCTCCCTAAAGCAAGATCAGGGGACCCAGTGACACTCAGATGAGGTAGCCTTGGTTTACTGCATCAACTTCCTGGGGTGAAAAGTGGAAAAAGGAAGTGGGGGCTAGAACAAGTTTCCTGTTGATCACTTAATCCCAGTAAACTGATCTTTGTTTTATTTTCATTAAAAGAAATTGAACAGAAAAGTACAGAGATATAAATGTCATATTTGTACCACATACAATAAACTAATAATATTTTCGCTTTGTTTCAAATCTTGGGTAATGTTCACACTTTTAGCAAAGAAATACATGAATTCACATGTCCTGTTTTTTAAATTAGGACATTATAGAAGAAGCTGAAGTCTTCTGTATTCCATCTCCTTATTCTGATCACCTTCTCAGAGGAAATCACAACATATTTGGTGGGTACACCATCAATTCATTTTTAAAAACTTTTTTTTTTGACAGGCAGAGTGGACAGTGAGAAAGAGAGACAGACAGAAAGGTCTTCCTTTGCCATTGGCTCACCCTCCAATGGCCACCGCGGCCGGCACGCTGTGGCCAGCACACTGCGCCTATCCGATGGCAGGAGCCAGGTACTTATCCTGGTCTCCCATGGGGTGCAGGGCCCAAGCACTTGGGCCATCCTCCACTGCACTCCCTGGCCACAGCAGAGAGCTGGCCTGGAAGAGGGGCAACCGGGACAGAATCCAGCGCCCCGACCGGGACTAGAACCCGGTGTGCCGGCGCCGCAAGGTGGAGGATTAGCCTAGTGAGCTGCGGCACCAGCCTTCATTTTTAAAAACTTTTATACATGTGTATAAAGAAGTGAAGCCATGCACAGGATAATAATTTATATAAAGATGCTAATTCATAGAAGTATCGATATATTTGGAGTAGGGATTTGAATTGCTTGGAGGTCTAAATTATTTTCAGGAGAAATCATATCTATTTGAGTTCTCCCATTCATAAACATGATATGAACCTTATTTTTAATCAAAATTTATCTACTTAAAGAACAAGTTAACATCTTCTCCCAAAATGCTTTGCATGTGCATTTAGTACGTGATTTCCTCAAGGTGTTGTCATCTGTTGCTATCATGAATGTGATTTTTTTTCAATATTTTTTCTAATTGTATATTGCTTATAGGAAAGCTACTTATGTTCAATGTCTATTTCATCATCAGTTGCCTTGTTGAACTCTCTTTTTAGTTCTAATTATTTATTTATTTTCTAAATGAGCACATTGTTTGCAAATAGTTTTGCTGCTTCTTTCTAATTCTCACACCTCATTTTTGTCTTATCTTCCTGCATTGACTCAGGGTTTCTCAACCAGGGTGCTAGTGCCTACTTGGGCAGGCACTACTACCCCATGAAGTACAGTACGTTTAGTATCCTAGCCAGCCCATCCCCCATTGTGTGCGCTAATGCCAGAGGACTTGCTAATCATTATTATCCACAAAAATGCAGCCCCTTCTTCCAAATGTCTGGGCTAGGATCTTCTCTTTGTTGCTAAACAAAGGCCATGATGAGGGCATCAGTGCCCTTTTACTTTCCTGGTGAAGCTGCTGCAGCTCCCCCTTCAGCACTATGTTTACTGAAGGCTGTGGTCTACTCTTTTTCAAGTGGGCAGTTTCCTTCTGCTCCAGATTTATCTGTAGTTTAGATCATGAAAGAGCACTGACTGTTACCAACACTTTGCATTCAGGGCAACATTTTTCCTATATTTTCTGTAAAGTAGTAAATTATGTTGGCTGATTTTCTATATTAAAACAAACCTCTCTGATGCATCCACTTGGTTATAACAACTCATCCTTTCCAAATACAGCAACATTTTATACCCAGAATATTATTTAGAATTTTCTGTTGATTTCCTCACTTGTTAGATTGGCTTATCATTTTGCTTTCTTAGTTTAGATTCCTTTCTTACTATCTTTATTTGTTTTCAAATCAAAGCTATACTAGCCTCATAAATGAATATAGTAACAACTATTCTCTTTTTCCTCCTTTTCTGAAGGAATTTTCATAAGACAGAGATAACTTGTTCCCAGAATGAATGGTAAACTTATCTGTACAAATGTTTAGGAATTGATTTTTGCTTTTTTCTTTTCACCAAGTCAATTTCTACAGCTATTCTTCAATTCAGGTTTACTATTTTTTTCTTGAACCAACTTGGTAATTCATACTTTCTTTAAAAATTTCATAAGTCATGCCAGTTTTGAAGTACAGGGTAAAAGATATTTATAGTATTCTCCCATAATTCTTCAACTGCTAAATCTGTCATTATGTTCTTCCTTCAGCTCTAATTCTCTTTATTTGCATCTTCTGCCCTTTTTCTTGATGCTCCCTACAAGAGGCTTATTATTACATTGTTATTATTATTATGCTATTCAATCTTATGCAAGAAATTATATTACGGTCCTAAGACCCACTTATTTTACCTTTTTAATGTTATATTTATAATGTTTCTGATTTTAAGCTTATTAGTACTTTACTTGTAAAAATTAAATAAGCTAAAATTGTAAAGCAATTGGCGCAGTTCTTGGCAGTGGGTACTCAATTCCCCCCTTCCTCCTGTGGAGCAATTATGGTGTCTCCTTTCTCATTGTCATTATTTTTAATTTCTCTTTATGTAATCTTTTTATTAATTCATAATATACACAAAGAAAGTTGCAAAAATGAATATCCCATACAACCCCGCACCCAGATCAATGAATGGAATATTACCAGAGTCCTAAATTTCCCATCAGATTCTCTTCCTATTCTCTGCCCCAAAGATAACTACCATCCTCATACCTAGCACACTTTGTTTCAAGTTTTTGTAAATGGAATCTCAATATAGATATTGTTAGGTATCTTCCTTTGCCTACCATTATATATGTGAGACTCACTCATACGGTTACATGTAGCCATATTTTCATTCTCATAACTATATAATATTCTATATTAATATACAATATTTTATTAATCCATTCTATGGTTGATAGCCATTTGACTGTTTCAGTCTGAAAATGAATATGAATACTGTTCCTATGAACATTCTTATACAGGTCTTTTGGTGAACATAATATACATTTCTACTAATAGAATTATAGATTCAATTTTCCTTGTCATATAGTTAGGAATGAAATCTATGGTTGTAGGTACAAGCACATAACATAAGTCAATGGACTTAATCCCATGAGATACTTTTATTGTGCATAAAAATGCCTTTATTTTATTTTAACTCCTTAATACAAGTATGGTAAAAGAATTAGCTCGCAATTATTGCAATCTTTAGGTCTGGGAAATTCTTAGCTATTATCTTTTCTTGCATCGCTTCTCTATCATTCTTTCAGTATCAATTTCTGGAGCTTATAATCCTATCTCCCATGGCTCTTTTATTAGGTCTATAAGTGCATTCTGGAATATGTCTTTACTTTTTCATAATCTGTTGGTCATTCACATGTATTCATTTGAGAAATGTCTGTGCAGATCCTTTGCTCCTTTTTAAATATAGTTGTTGGTTTTCTTGTTATTGATTAATTTAAGCTCCTTTTATATTTTAGATATTAGCCCCTTAGTCAATGTATGATTCGCAAATATTTTCTCCCAATCTGTACACTGTCTCTTAACTCTGTAAACCGTAGTTGCCTGTATGATATCATTTCCAGGAATTCAACAGCATGCATGGTTATCAATATTGTCAACTGCCAAAATTCAAGAGAACTACCAACTCACCCCAACAAAGAGTAGCCAGGGTCAAGAGTTCAGGGATTGTGTCCTGATACACTACATATTCTGGAGAGTATGGATCGGTTTGAACATCAGCATCCCGATAGTCAGTCTGAGTGCTCACGGAATACTTTGAAGGGGTGGGTAAGTACTTAGAAGAAGCAGAAGGAAAAACATATGGCTCTGTCCTAAAAGAGGAAAATTGGTTTTAAAAATGAAACTTGATATTATCACTTAAAACACTCTATAATCAAGTAGAAATAAGCCCTTGAGCTTTGCAAGTCCATTCTCCCTCCAAATGTTGAGAGGCGCAAATTTATGAATCCAGCGTAACCAAGATTAGGCTCCCAAAAGCTTGAGAAAATCATCTTGCTATCCTCCTTCTGCCAAGAAACTGAGAGGGAGAAAATACCTTAGTCTACTCATAAAAGCATATATTTATATTTATCTGTGTGTCACTGGGCAAGGTTGTAGTGTAGAGCTATAAAAAGATGGACTCTGAATCGTTATGCAGCACTTGTGGAGTTGCTCAGAACTGCTGTGTTCCCTGGTGTCTTTCTTCTCGGCTTTCAGTTACACACCAGATCTTAGCTGTGTTCCTCTAGAAACACAGGAGCAGAGGAGAGGAGAGGAGAGGAGAGGGGAGAAAAGCAAGCCAGGCTTTTTCTGGCTAGATGATTCTATAAATAATGTTGGGATCACTTGTTAACATGTAGAAAAGCTAACCCATCTCTTGCGTAAAAATTAATTCTATATCTTCTTAAGAATGTAATGTAAAAATGAAACTATAAAGGTGCTTATAGGAAGTATATGCAAATATTTGTATCATCTTTGAATGAAGGTCTTTTTACATTTGATTCTAAAGCCAGAAACTGTAAAAGGAAATGATCGAAAGAACTGAGGGTAAGTTTAAATGTCTACATCTCAAAATATCACAAAGCAACATAAAAGCTAAATGACAACCTCGGAAATTGGTTAATTATAAATGAATATAAATACATAATAAAGGGGTTGGCACTGTGGCATAGTGGGTAAAGCCGCCTCCTCCCATTTGGGCACTGGTTTGAGTCCCAGCCGCTCTACTTCGGATCCAGCTCTCTGCTATGGCCTGGGAAAGTAGTAGAAGATGGCCCAAGTCCTTGGGCCCCTGCACCCACGTGGGAGACCTGGAGGAAGCTCCTGGCTCCTGGCTATGGATGGGCGTAGCTCTAGCCATTGCAGCCAACTGGGGAGTGAACCAGTGGATGGAAGACCTCTCTCTCTGCCTCTCCTTCTCTCTCTGTATAATTCTGACTTTCAAATAAATAAATAAAATCTTAAGAAAAATAAATTATATAAAGTTAGAGTCTTTCATATAAAAGCTCTTGTAAATAAATGACAGTTGAATACTCCATAGAAAATGGATAAAGGACAATTCACAAACCAAAAACTTAAACTTCTGTATTATTATCTGTCATCACTGAAACAAAATACCTACAGCAGTCTAACTTTGTAAAGAAAAGAGGTTTATTTAGCTCCCAGTTTTGGAAATCCAAGGGCATGGCCTGCCCCAAACCATATCAACCTCTAACAAACATATGAAAAGATGACAAACATAACCAGTAATAAAGTTAATTAGGATAAAATGATCACATAAGAAAAGATTTAAAAGACTAAGAGAGGGCCAGTACTGTGGTGTCACAGGTTAAGCTGCTGCCTCCAATGCTAGCATTCCACACGGGCACCGGTTGGAGTCCCAGCTGCTCCACTTCCGATCTAGCTCCCTCCTAATGCTTCTGGGAAAACAGCAGAAGATGGCCCAAGTGTTTGGCCCATGCACCCATGTGGGAGACTCGGAAGAAGTTCCTGGTTCCTGGCTTCAGCCTGGGCCTGCACCAGCTATCTGGGGAGTGAACCAGATGATGGAAGATCTCCCTCTCTATATATAACTTTGCCTTTCAAATAAAATATTTTAAAAATAATAATAAAAATAAAAGGCTAAGAGTACATAGCATTGATGAAATTGTGGACAAGTCTTTTCAAAAACCGTTGATGAAATTATAAATAGGTACTACCTAACAGACTAGTATTTTATCAATCTATATCAAACCTTTAAGATATCCCTCTCCCCAGCAATTACATATCTAAGGATTTATTCTAGAAAATCACTGAACAAGTGTACAAAGGTATACAGTCATCCTTTGGCATCTGTGGGGGATCGGTTCTAGGATCTCCCATAGATGCCAAAATATGAAAGTGTTCAGTCTCTTACAAAAAAATGGTATAGGATTTATGCAGAACCTATGCACATCCTCTTGTACACTTAAATCATCTCTAGATTATTTATAATACATAATATAGTAAAAATGCTATGAAGAGTTTGTTTATTGTATCATTTAGGAGAAAATGACAAGAAAAAAGTCTGGATGTGTTCAGTGTAGATACAATTTTTTTCAAGATTTTTTATCTGCAGTTAGTTGAGTCAGTAGATGTGGGAACTGCAGATACAGAAGGTTGACTGCTCATAAAGTCTCATTTATATGAGCGAAAACTTCGAAATTTAAATGATCATCATCAAGAGTATTTATATATATATAGATATACACAATGGAATTTACAAAGCTATTCAAAGTAAAATATTTATAAGCATTTGAATATATGTATGATTCATTATAAAGTAGAAAAAATGAACATTATTAAGTAGTATGCATAGGATTACATTTTTATGGTTTTAAAAATATTTTATGCACAGGAAAATGCCTAGGTAAATATATAATAAAATACTTACTTCTGGGTAGTAGAATTATAGAGAGTGTACTTTTCATCTTATAGTTTTCTGAATTTTCTCACTCTCTTTACCAGGTACATGTATTACTTTTAAAATAGAAAACAATATAGTCACTTTCATTTGAAGAAAATGTTTTTTCCTGGTTGGTAAAAGAATTGATTCAATTACATAAATAACTAAAAGATGCTTTTATTTTGAAAATAGAAGCAATTGGAGGCACTTATATATGAGCACATCATATACATACAGCTTAGCTGGAGGAAAAATACATTTTAGGCCAATTAGAAAAAAGCACCTGCTTGGAAATCTAACCTGTAACAAATACTTTAAATAAATTTTAATGTTGAATTCTTTTTAATTAATTAATTAATTAATTTGAAAGTCAGAGTTGCACAGAGAGAAGAGAGGCAGAGAGAGAGAGAGAGATATCTTCCATCCAATGGTTCACTCCCCAATTGGCTGCAACGGTCGGAGCTGCGCTGATCCGAAGCCAGGAGCCAGGAGCTTCTTCTGGGTCTCCCACATGGGTGCAGAGGCCCAAGGACTTGGACAATCTTCCTACTGCTTTCCCAGGCCATAACAGAGAGCTGGATTGGAAGAGGAGCATCCGGGACTCAAACCAGCACCCATATGGGATGCCGGCACTTCAGGCCATGGCATTAACCCACTATGCCACAGCACCGGCCCCTAATGTTGAATTCTAACTAGTATTGAAATTTCTTTTCTGGTGGTTGCTATGAGTTTTTAATATATGTAGAAAATAGAAGTATTTGGTGCTTCTTATATGTTCAGTTGCAATTACTCTACTGTAAAATTATAGTTGAGGCAATAACTTCAAGTCAGCTTTACATTATCCCCAGATCACATTTTTTATTACATTATTATACCATTAACTTGACTTAACAGAATGAAGTATCCCCTTTTAAACTAACCAATATTTGAACCATCTGATCAAATGTACTTAAATTATGACAAGGCATAATGAACATTCCTGCAGTTTCCTCTTGGCTTAGTATCTTTTCAGGTGGGGCATAGAAAAGTATGCAAAACAAGAATGTTACTTTGACAGAATCCCCATAGTAACTTAACTTCTCACTTCATAGTAACTTAACTAACTCACTTCTTATTTTCTGTAACCTGTTCTCCCCCCACCCCCCGCCACTCTCCACACTTCAGCTGGTTTGGGGAGGAGTAAACTATGAATAAGTATAATCATCCCTTTCCCACCTCCTCCCCAAGCTTGGTCAGGACCCAAACCCCGAAAAACTCCACATCTGCTCCAAGCTTGGCTTGACCCCAACAGGACAGCATACAAAGAGGAGCTCCTCAGGGACCAGCTTTGTGGCACAGCAGATGACGCCAGCATTTGCGATGCTGGCATCCCGTACTGGAAAGCTGGTTGGATCTCCCAGCGATTCCACTTCTCATCCAGTTTGCTCCTAATGTATCTGGGAAAGCTGCTGAAGATGGCACAAGTACCTGGACCTCTTCCACCTAAGTGGGAAACCAGAATGGAGTTCCTGCCTCCTGGCTTTAGCCTGGCCCAGACCCAGCTATTTTCGGCTATTTAGGGAGTGATCCAACAGGTGGAAAATCTCCCCCTGTCTATTACTCTTCCTTTGAAATAAAATAAATAAATCTTTAAAAAAGGAGGGGCTTCTTAAACTTCCAAATTCTATTAACTCCATGGCATCTTTTTCAAGTATTAATTTTTTAAATCCTTTTTGCCAAGATATCTACATAGAATCCAAAGTAAAGACTCCAACAGTTATCAATGAAAAGAGTATGGCTGGTCCCCAGCTGGTCCCCAGACAATCCACCCCTGTTAACACAAAGTGACATTATCCTTGGAAACTTGCCAGACTCCCAGGGCTGCCTTCACTCAGGGATACCGATTCATCCTTTCAAAAGGATGGATCTAAGAGAGATAGGGATATCTAGAATGTCAAATGTTATGGTTTATTTCTTACAGAGAATCTTTGTACCTTATGTCAGTTCCTTAGGAAAGAGTGAGAGAGGCACAGTATTTATCACTGTAGGCCTCTAAACTCCCTATAATTAGTAACTTTAAGATCTGAGGCAATTATGACCTCTAAAGAAGGTAATCCAATGAACTCACTCTTTTTTTTTTTTTCTTTTTTTTTTTTTTACAGGCAGAGTGGACAGTGAGAGAGAGAGACAGAGAGAAGAGAGAAAGGTCTTCCTTTGCTGTTGGTTCACCCTCCAATGGGCGCCGCGGCCAGCGCACTGCGCTGATCTGATGGCAGGAGCCAGGTACTTATCCTGGTCTCCCATGGGGTGCAGGGCCCAAGTACTTGGGCCATCCTCCACTGCCTTCCTGGGCCACAGCAGAGAGCTAGCCTGGAAGAGGGGCAACTGGGACAGAATCCGGCGCCCCATGAACTCACTCTTAAGAAACTACCAGGGCCGGCGCCACGGCTCAATAGGCTAATCCTCTGCCTTGCAGCGCCGGCACACCAGGTTCTAGTCCCGGTCGGGGCGCAGGATTCTGTCCCGGTTGCCCCCCTTCCAGGCCAGCTCTCTGCTATGGCCAGGGAGTGCAGTGGAGGATGGCCCAAGTGCTTGGGCCCTGCACCTGCATGGGAGACCAGGAGAAGCACTTGGCTCCTGGCTTCAGATCAGTGCGATGCACCGGCCATAGCGCGCCGGCTGCAGGGGCCATTGGAGGGTGAACCAACAGCAAAAAGGAAGACCTTTCTCTCCTCTGTCTCTCTCTCTCACTGTCCACTCTGCCTGTCAAAAAAAAAAAAAAAAAAAAAAAAAAAAAAAAAAAAAAAAAGAGGTTATGACCATGATGCTAGCTAGTTAGCCTTAAAACTTAAAAAAAAAAAAAAAATTACCAGAAGGCTCTACAGGGATGCATCTCTCTCTTAGCCCTCCTTCTGCTCACATACAGCATTGCATAGACTACAGGTCTGAGCCACCCCTGGATAAACCGACACCTCACAAAGTTTTCCATCTGGGAAGAGTAGGAAATCTGTTCTCCATCTCTGTAAGAGCCAAAGGTATCCACACACAGTCTTTAAAAAAAATCAAGGGAGAGGCAGGCATTCAGTTCTGTGGTTAAGACACTGCTTTGGATGCCAATGTCTCAAACTGAAATATCTGGGTTCCAGTCCCGACTTTCTTCTGATTCCAGTTTACTGCTAATCTGTACCCTAGAGGCAGCAGGTGATGGCTCAAGTACTTGGGTCCCTGCTACTTGAGTTCCTAACTCCTGGCTTCAGCCTGGCCCAGCCTTGACTTTGACTTAGGAAGTGTACCAACAGACAGAAGATATCTCTATCTCTGTCTCTCTGCCTTTCAGATACATAATAAAAATTTAAAGAATCTAGAGAGAAGTGGGACAATAAATGACATTTATCTTAAGGATTAAAGATAGTTGATAACATACGTCCTATTGAAAAGAGACTATGCTCATTTATAATAAGGATTAACTATATCCTTTTAACTCATGCTTGAAAGCCTAGCCCTAAATAAATTTCCACACATAAATCTGAGATGTTGAGGTAGGCTTTTGGCACAGAGGTTATGACACAGATTGGGATGCCCATATCCCATATAAGAGTTCCTGGTTCAAGTCCTGGCTCTTCATTTCCGATGAAACCTTCTGCTAATGTGCATCTTAGAAGGTAGCTGATAATGGCTCTAATACTTGGGTCCCTACCAACCACATGAGAGACCCAGACTGAATTCCTGGATCTTAGTTTTGGCCTAACCTAGCAGGCATTTGGAAAATAAACCAAAGATTCTCTCTCTCTCTCTCAATGCCTTTCAAATAAAAGAAAGAAATTTACCTTAAGAAAACTTTCAAAAAAAAGAGAGAGAAAATTTTATTTTCCTGATCATTTCATGAATACCTCTGACTTTTTTTCCTCTCATAAATACGCTGTTACATTAACACATTTGGTTTCTAAAGCAATACTCTACCTGATGTCACATCTTTGCCTCGAAACCAAGAACTGGGAATTGCACAAGCATCCTTGCTCTTGACTTCCTTCTCATCTTGGTTCATTCCTCTGTGAGGCTGAAACTCTGTTTTGTTTGTGTATCACATAGCTTTGTATAGACTAAATGAGTATTAAATGATAAATTCTAGCACACAATAATATTTCATAACTAAAGAGTTTTCTTGATAAAATGTTGGAGAATTAGCTTTAAATAAGTTTGCATGTCAGGGAAGCAAAAGGTATAAAGCACTTTCCAAGGTTGTTTTTGATGTGGTTTACCTCTATTGCTATGGTTTGAATGTGTCCCCTTCTAAGTTCATGTCGTAACACAATCCTTGCCATGCTGGTATTAAGAGGGGGGGCCTTTTAGGGTGGGAGTGAGACACCAGAGCTCCAGCACCTTATGACAGAGCTGGAGGGAAAAACTACCTACAGTCCTTTTAGCTCTTGCACCTTCCACTGTGTGTTCCTCCCTCCTGTCAAGTGTGGGTACAGTAGGAGAGCCCTCCCCAGACTCCAAACACTAGCACCTTGACCTTGGACTTGCTGTCAGAACTGTGACAAATAATTTACACCATTTATAAATTACCTAGTCTGTCTATTTTGTTATAGCAAGACAGATTAAGACACTTTACATTATAAAATACATTGTACACATACATATAAACATATGTAACCTATCAGTAACAAAAGTTACAACCAAAAAATAATTTAACTTCAAGATGCCTCATGCTTTGGTTATTTCCCTTTCTTTTCTTTCATTTTTAAAAATGCTACTAGATAATATTATACCTTTTAACAGTTTGTGGTCCACAGTGTGAAAAATATTGACTTATGAAAGCTATGTTCTAGAAGCAAATATGGAGGCAAACAGTAACTACAAAATACTGAAAAAAGTTTTAAAATAATACTTACGCGGCTGTTGCAAAAACAACATTTGATGACATATGTTGAAGAAATGGAAGGAAAGGCCTAGAGGAAAGGAAAACAGAATTGTTTGTCGCTTTTCCACTGGGAGCACTCTAAGCTCTCTTCCAACTCTAATATTTGTCCCATAAAATCAATAAGCACAAGTATCCCATATATCAGCAATACTCAAACTTTGGCATAAACAAAAACACTAGGGGTGGGTAAGTTCCTATTTAAAATGCACAAGTGTGGCTCAGAGATTTGGTCAAAACAGATCTGAGTTGATGGATCTGCACTTACTCCAGTATTTTCGCTGCAGATGAAGATCAAGCCACACTCTAAGACACAGTACCCTATATTTGGGCTACAGCTGGCCATGAATTCCCCAGCAACTTCTCAAGTTCCCTGAAATTCTCAAAGGTCTAGGAATTGAATATGCTATAGTTAAGAAAAATATAGTTTAAGAAAAATTAGCATCCCAAAATTCTCCTAAGGAGGCCGCTTATAAATAATAATGTCGATTAGGGGCCATATATGACACCTGCATCCCATATGAGCACTGGTTTGAGTCCCAGCTTCTACACTTATGTCTGTCCTCCCTCTAACTCTGCCTTTCAAGTAAATAAATAAACCTTTAAACAGTATGTATACATATAAGTAGGAATAATGTAGATTAGAAGTTTACATTGTCAAGAAGCTTAGATAGATATAGCATCAAGCTTACCTTCTCAATTCAGGTAAGGCCTTTAGTAAATCCCCTTCTTAATTTTATCTGAACATGTGATTATCACATGAGTGTTAATCACAAATGAAATAAATGGTTTTGGTGACATTCACACAAAGAGAGCAGAAGTCGCCCATTTAGATACTTTCAACAATTTCCCCAGCATTAGTATGACTTCACGATATCCCTGCTGTGTCTCACTTCATCTGATGACTTCTTTTCCTTCTCAAACGTGCATTCTCAGTTTTAATCCGTGCCTCTGAAGTCAGAAGGGCTTTGTAAGACTCCCAGTTCTGCCACTGGCTGGCTTACGTGGCCTTGACAAATCCACTTCTCCTGACTGTCTCAGCCTCATTTTTGGTAAAATGGGGATAATATAGTAGAAAGTCTTCAACAAGTTCATGGAAAATGTGTATTATAAAAAAAAAGGATGAATTTCAAAAATTTTTGCACCAAAATAAACTTACCTCTCAATTTTATTTTTCATGAACTTTTTGAAATACCCACTTATAGCTTACATTTCTGTTGTGAAGATCTGACAAAGCATATTTAAAGCTCTTAAAATGGTGCCTGGCACAGTGTATGTACTTAAGCATTTTAGCTTTTATCATAATCATTCAGAGGTTCTCTAATATTATCAGGGCTCAATTGCTCATTGATAACTACTTTCTACCTGTCAAAGTATTTATAACGATTCTTTCCAGTAACATCAGGATCCTCACAAGCTTCTTTAGGCATCTGGAAAGAAGTATCCATTCTAAAAAAAGAAGCAGAAAAATATTATTCAAGTCTAAAACATCATCTCCACATAAGATTTCTAATCATTACTTCCATGACTATAAAGCAGATACACAAAGTGTCTTACACTGAGTGAAATATTCTCTTACATGCACCTGTCCTGCTTCTTACACTGAATACCACTTTCTCTAAGCCAGTAAACCAGGATCCAGTAAGAAATGTGAGTAAAGTATAGATTTATGAAATACCTCATACACAAATGCCCAATTTTAATTAAAAGCACATGAGAATAAAAAAGTTTTTTTTTTTTATTTATTTTTTGACAGGCAGAGTGGACAGTGAGAGAGAGAGACAGAGAGAAAGGTCTTCCTTTGCCATTGGTTCACCCTCCAATGGCCGCCGCGGCCGGCGCACCACGCAGATCCGATGGCAGGAGCCAGGTGCTTCTCCTGGTCTCCCATGGGGTGCAGGGCCCAAGTACTTGGGCCATCCTCCACTGCACTCCCTGGCCACAGCAGAGAGCTGGCCTGGAAGAGGGGCAACCGGGACAGAATCCGGCGCCCCAACCGGGACTAGAACCCGGTGTGCCGGCGCCACAAGGTGGAGGATTAGCCTAGTGAGCCGTGGCGCCGGCCACGAGAATAAAAAAGTTTTAAAAGAGAATCTTTAATGTCAAGACTGAAACATATGATTATTTTTTAATATAGTAAATGTGAACTTTAATTAACATAAGGATTTCCAAAGACTCATCTTTAAAGGTACTTTGCTTGTAAGAGTCCAAAAAATATTTTTGATACTAGCAGAGAACAGCACTTATAATTTCTAAGATGGATCAAAGGACAAACAAATTCAGTCTTCCTTACCCAGGTGACAAGTATCATTTAATACAGCTGTTCACACCAACCCTCGGAGACCATCTACTAATAATCAGACTACAACTGCTGCTCCTGAATCAAGCTTGTTTGCAACAAGAGGTTTAGAGAGAGAATTTGGCCTAGGTGTAACATCTCAGCGCTACATTTTTCAGTCATGCAGAATAAATAATAAAAACTTTTAATAAGAAAAACATATTCATAGAAAACGTGAGTCGCTTTAGGAGCAGAATCTGCCCAACACTTACGCGGCAAGCTGCCGGAGCGCTTCTCTGCGTTTCTCCTCATGTCCCTTCCACTCCCGACTGATGAATGGTGGGACAGGATCTGATTTGCTCCAATACAGAGAATATCTTGGATAATGGTTCAGGTTACTGAACATGGTTCTAAACCTGGGAATTTTTCTCTAATGTTAGAAAACGGAAGCAAGGAGGAAAAGAACAAACTTATGCCATCAGATTTTCTAAAGCATTCCAATTATATGATAATTATTTTACATTAAAAGGTATAAAACAACATATATAGGGGCTGGTATTGTGGTTTAGTAGGTAAGGCTGCCACCTACAATACCATCATCCCACATGGGTACTAATTCAAGTCCTGGCTGCTCCACTTCCAGTTCAGCTCCATGCTGATGGCCTGGGAAAGCAGTGAAAGATGGCCCAAGTGTTCAGGTCCCTGTACCCCTGTGGGAGACCTAGAAGAAGCTCCTGGATCCTGGCTTTACCCTGACCCACCCGTCTGTTGCGGCCATTTGGGGAGTAAACCAGAGGATGGAATATCTCTCTCTCCCACTCCCTCTCTCTCTTTGTAACTCTTTCAAACACATAAATAAATCTATAAAGAAAAAGCAACATATATAGCATAGGTAGGAAGAGGGCTTATTGGTATACATAGAATATTTCTAAAAAGAATGTAAAAAAAAAACTAATGATAATGACCGTTTATGTGTTGCAGATAGGGCTAGAATGTACTTCATACCATATATGTTTTTGTACACTTGAATTCTTTTAACACAAGCATATATTACTTTTCCCACTGAAATAAATTAGTGTATGGGCCCTCAACTCAGTATTAGTTAATTAACCCTCACAATGGGTCACAAGTAGTAAGACACCTTGCCCCCTAGTAATCATGGTAAAATAATTCCTGCAGAACCTAAAATCCAGAGATTTGGTGATTAGTCAATCCAATCAGTGCAGTTAGCCAAACTAGTTAGTTGCTTTAGTTGAATTAGACGCACCAGTCTGCTTCGAAGCACAGTGGCTTGGATATTTGCTTGTGTGTGTTCTTTCTCACTTGACACAATAAACAATGGATCTGCAAAACAGACAAAAGGAAGTCACATAGGGATAGAACACATCTACTCCTAAGCTGAGACTAATGGCAAAGCAATACAGCTTAACTGGAACACAGATTAGAAAGTCTAGACATTGCCTAACCGGTCAGAAGCTCAAGACCTTGTGACTCTACCCCACCTACCAGTAACAGTCTGCCAAACGCATTTCTTTTCTGTGTATTCCAAGTTAGCTTATGGAACTGGAATGTATAGAGAAGCCTAGCATGTTCTCAAGCACAGTACTCTAAACACACTCTCTTCTCGCCTATGAACATACGTCTTTCTGGATCTAGGTAGCCTAAGAAATCCTTCCAGAGAAAAGATTCTGTGTAAGTGCACTATGCCCAATTGCAAGCGAGAAAAACAGTAAGTTTAGGCACTCTCTCCCATGTTCAGTACATTGGGAAGGAGCAACAGCATTAGCCCTAAGAACTAATAAATGTGGTAAAAAATATCTAATAAGAGACATTTATTCTCTACCAAGAGATAAAGGCGACCAGCTCTCTTCAGAGTAAGTCTATTTTTACCACACAAAGGCCATTTAGTGGAAGCAGACATATGATACCCATCAAGGTTGAAAGGCTGCACGAGATGCAGGCTCTCTTAATGCTTTCATCCAACAAATAGTTAATTGACAAGCCCTGAGCACATGCAATACAATCAAAAATTGTTTGTGCACAAGAATAAACTTATCTTTTAATTCCATTTTCCACAAACATAGCACCTTTATGCTATGTTCTAGGTGAATAGAATAGAATACATCAACAAAGAGGCAACAATCCCCAACTTCATGGGATGTAGGTAATAAACATCCATCATTATAAATTATACCTTATAAGTTATACAATAAAATTATATAATATGTTATCCAAGGCCAGTTAACTCATTGGTTAGCTAACAACCAATCTTATTTCTCATTTAAATTTTCAGCTAAGATACAAAGAGACTCCATTCAATTGGTGGAGAGTTTCAGTGTTAAAAGGTCATACGGATTGCCATCCTGGTCCTTGTCATGGTAGGAAAAATCCATACACAAGTAGCTTTCCATCAGATTTAAGAAGGAAACATGTAACATGCACAGCAAGAAGCCTAGGGTTGCCAAATAAAATTCAGATAACTAATGAATGACATTTTAGTATTTGCATGGGATGAAAAATTTATACTAAAATTATATTTGTTTTTTTAACAAGCAGAGTGGACAGTGAGAGAGAGAGAGAGACAGAGAGAAAGGTCCTCCTTTGCCGTTGGTTCACCCTCCAATGGCCGCCGCGGCCGGCGCACCGCGCTCATCCGAAGGCAGGAGCCAGGTGCTTCTCCTGGTCTCCCATGGGGTGCAGGGCCCAAGCACTTGGGCCAACCTCCACTGCACTCCTGGGCCACAGCAGAGAGCTGGCCTGGCAGAGGGGCAACCGGGACAGAATCCAGCGCCCCGACCGGGACTAGAACCCGGTGTGCCAGCGCCGCTAGGCGGAGGATTAGCCTAGTGAGCCGCGGCGCCAGCTGTATTTATTTATCTCAAATTCCTATTTAACTGTGCACCCTGTATTTTTATTTGGTAAATTTTGCAACCCTACCAAGTCAAAAAAACAAACAAACAAACAACTATAAAATGCAAACAAGAGAGCAGAGGAGTGTAGTACTGCAGTATCTTAGCTCTAGGCTTTCCTGGCTACCCTTTGCTTCCTGCGCATGAACGGCTGTGAGACCTCTGTTTTATTGCAACAACCCAGACTTTCCTTTAACCTATTCTGGGAGGATTTCTGTTCTCTGAAAGGGACAGGGAAACACGTATCAATCCCTCTGTAGAAGAGATGCTTAGGGATAAAAGAAACAACAAGGGAAAATGCTTCATCCATCCTTACCGAAGATGTTTATCCCCATTCCCAAATTACCTTTGAAAAAAACACGGTGATACATTTACAGGAACTTACTAAATATATTCCATATCATGAAACCAAGAGTGATTAAAGAAAACCACTGGCCAGAATATGAAAGCAATCGTTACACAATGCACCATGCAGGAAATGGCCCTCTACAGTCCCACCGAAGAGACTGGGAGTCCCTGATGTGACACCACGTGGTTGAAAGTAATTTAAGATTCAGGTGAAGAGCCTGGGGCTCCTGAGTGCAAAACTGAAAAACAAAACCGTGCTTAAACTTAACCGGCTACAATCCCCATAACAGTAAACACAACAATTCAATAGACATTAAACACCCAGCACGTGTACCAGCACTGGAAGGGGCTGCGAAGCCTACAGAAATGTATGGAATAGAAACTTTAAGGTCCAGAAGAGATAGGACATAAACGGACAAGCAAGACATTAAAATAAATTGGGCTTTATCGGTCCAAAGAAGAATCAGTGGAGCTGGTTTATAAATGATGCTCTGATAGATAAAAATAAATTTAAAGGAGAACAAACAGACGTAAGATAAACTGGCACTTTCTTCACCTAGACTGCCACCTGTGGAGTTGCCCAGAGAATGAGCGCAGTGTGAACGTGGGAACACGAAATGAATCTCCAAGTTTTAAAATCACTCCCTACCAAAACGCCCGGACCAGGTGTCAGAAGATGGCTCAGGGCTGAGGAAATTACTAGAAAAACAGGGTTAGGAGGACGGCGGCCCCGAGCGAGCGCAGCTCCAAGAGGCAGAGGGCGCCTGCGGCTTCAGAGGCGCCCCAGAGCTCGCGCCCACCTGGAGGGCGCAGGGCTGCCCCTAACCAACAAAAGCCCACCGCGGGCCAAGGTCGGTGCAGGGACTCATCTGTCATGCCGCTAGCCCGGTGCACCACCTGGAAGCCCGACCAGGTGCAGAAGTCCATACCCCAGGAGGAGGTTTCCGGAGGCCCTTACCGTACAGATAATCGTAAACCCGACTGGAGCAGAAGCGGCCCACGGCCCCTGACCTCTCCCCACATCGCGGCTGAGACACCTGCAGGTTGACCTGAGGCTCCCTGACGGTCACGACGTGGCTCATGGTGCCGCTTCTTTGCTCAGGCCAAGCGGCCGGTCTGCGAAGGAGGCCAACTGGTGCGTGCCCCGTAGCTATGGTAACCTGCGCGGCTGCGCTGGGGTCAGGGGTGGGGCGCCGGGGAGGGGCGGGGCCCGAGCGCGGCGGGTGGGAGGAGGAGAGAGAAGAATAGCGGGGAGAGGAAAGATTGGCAGGCGTGGGGCGGAGCGTGGGGAGGAGGGAGGAGAGAGGTGGGGATGGGCGGGAAAGAGGAGGTAGCAATGGCCTAGCCTCTGGCTGTGCTTCCGAGACGGGGCGGGGAGCTGTCGGCTGGCCACCCACGTTCATGGCCAGAAGCTGGGGAAAAGGCTACTCTTCAGGAAATCCTGCAGCAACGTGCGGGGTACAACTGGAGCTTCTTTCCGAAATCCCTGGGAAATCTCAGAGCCTCCTGAAATAGTGCTTTCATTTCGGAAAACCCCTCTGCTCAGAGCCCTGGGATTCCTGTGAGTGAGGAGGAATCCCAGTGCTTGAGTATTGGGCCTTGGCACCCATCAGGGATAAGGGGCGCTTGGTAACCGTCAGTAGCTGTTGACCGCAGGAAGCTGCCCCTGACTGAGCCCTGGGCATTAGGGCACCCGAAAGGACGCCACAGGCACGAGTCTGCTTTTGAAACCCAGCATGAGGAGGTACTTTGCTCTGAGGGGAGGAGAGAACTTCCACTTTGCTTATGGCCTTGTCTAAATACTGGAGTTTGTGGATTCAAATGGCTTCCTTAGCCTTGGCAGTTCATGTCAAGAGCCTCGGGTGGTCACTGACATCATACATGAGAGTGTTAATTGTTAAATTAACAGCAGGAGTCACTGTGCACTAACTCCCCATGCAGGACCTCTGTCCTCAAAGAGTTGTATTATGAGAGTTAACAGTAAAATTTGTTCTCAAAAATTTTGTTTTAGTGTATTAAGTGCAGGATATTCTCATGTCTCATAACTTTTAGTTATGCCTAAGTGTCCAGCTCCATTGCTTGTTTTTCTTAGGTGCTTCCTTAATCAACGATAAAACTCATTCTCAACGACTTACTTTCTTTTAATGTAGTAAGTGGAGGATATTCTTAGGTCTCACAAGTTACAGTTATGTCTGAGTGCTCACAAAAGATGTATCATTCTTGGGTGCTTCTTTAAAGTTATTTAAGTTTCTAAAAAAAAAAGTGAAATTAACTTTGAGGTGCAATGAATTTGAGCAGCCCTTGTCTGGACTATTGAGGAACAATTTCTTTTTTCTTTTTTTTCTCGTGCAAATTGTTGAACTCGTTACTTAGTATAGAGTTGGTCTTCTGTGTGTAAAGTTAATTGAAAATGGATCTCAGTAGAGAATGGGACTAGGAATGGGAGAGTGAGGAGAAGGGGTGGGAGGGCGGGTATCGTGGGAAGAATCACTACATTCCTAATTTGTACGTATGAAATGCATGAAGTTTGTATTCCTTAAATATAAGGTTTCTTTGAGAAGAAACAACAACAAAACCCATCCTGGCAGAATTTAAAGAGCAGCAGACGTGATTCCAGCGTTAGTAATGAACCCATCACTCAACCTTCATTTTGCCAATCTTGTTTCATCTTTCCTTCCCTCCCCCACCCCATTTGTAAAAGAAATCTCAAACATAATCTTATTTTATCTTTTTTTTGTTTTGTTTTTGACAGGCAGAGTGGACAGTGAGAGAGAGAGACAGAGAGAAAGGTCTTCCTTTGCCGTTGGTTCACCCTCCAATGGCCGCGATGGCAGGAGCCAGGTACTTAGCCTGGTCTCCCATGGGGTGCAGGGCCCAAGCACTTGGGCCATCCTCCACTGCACTCCCTGGCCACAGCAGAGAGCTGGCCTGGAAGAGGGGCAACCGGGACAGAATCCAGCGCCCCGACCGGGACTAGAACCCGGTGTGCCAGCGCCGCAAGGCGGAGGATTAGCCTAGTGAGCCGCGGCGCCAGCCCCTTATTTTATCTTTTATCTACATGGCAAAGTGATAAAGATTTTTTTAAAAATTTTTAATCACTGTTACCTTAGCTAACAGTGGTAACAGTGATTTTCTAATACTTTGGATAATTACTACCGGGGATTCTTCTACAGAAAAAGCTTTCTCAAACCAACTCACCGATTTACTGAAATACATTGTGGAGGAAAGACTGGATAAATGCTAGATTATTTGGGGCCAGCGCTGTGGCGCAGTGGGTAAATGCCCTGGCCTGGAGTGCCGGCATCCCATGTGGGCTCTGGTTCGAGACCTGACTGCTCCACTTCTGATCCAGCTTTCTGCTATGGCCTGGGAAAGCAGTAGAAGATGGCCCAAGTCCTTGGGCCCCTGCACCCATGTGGGGGACCCAGAGGAAGCTCCTGGCTCCTGGCTTCGGATCCAGGATCAGCAAAGCTCCAGCCATTGCAGCCAATTGCGATGTGAACCAGCAGATGGAAGACCTCTCTCTCTCTCTCTCTCTCTGCCACGCCTCTCTCTCTGTAACTCTGACTTTCAAATAAATAAGTCTTTTTTTAAAATGCTAGATTCTTTATTAAATTTCAGAGAAATAAGTTGGTGCCAGAGCAAACTCCAATGTTAACCACACCAAGTTTTTTGTTTGTTTAGTATCATTATGAATCCATGCATTTTTTACATACCTGGTGTTTTAATCTGTATGTTCATTATTCTTTATGATGTTTATCTCATGAGGCTAGTAGCACCCCTTAGAGTTGGCTTTTTTGGGGCCGGCGTTGTGCCGTAGCAGGTAAAGCTGCCACCTTAAGTACCAACATCCCATATGGGTGCCGGTTCAAGTCCCAGCTGCTCTACTTCGGATCCAGCTCTCTGCTATGGCCTGGGAAAGCAGTAAAAGATGGCCCAAGTCCTTGGGCCCCTGCACCTACGTGGGAGACCTGGAGGAAGCTGCTGCCTGCTGGCTTCAGATCAGCACAGCTCCTGCTGTCGCAGCCAATTAGGGAGTGAACCAGTGGATGGAAGACCTCTCTCTCTCTGCCTCTCCTTCTCTCTCTGTGTAACTCTGACGTTCAAATAAATTTTAAAAATTAAAAAAAAAAAGTAGGCTGAACTTGTCCTTAAAAAAAAAAAAAAAAGAGTTGGCTTCTTCATCACTTTCATGTGACTCACAGATACTTCCCTAATAAGCTCCCTGGCCTTGCGACTCCTTTGGCACACACCCTGGTTTTAACTCATTGTTGCTTCTGAACCTTTGCTTAAGAAAACTCCTTTCCCTAAAATGCCTTTTCCTGTTTATATCCCCGACAAAGATTCTTTGCTTAGCTAAACCTCTGGCTCCTAAACCTTTCTATGTTCTTTCTTTCTTTTTAAAGGTTTATTTATTTATTTGAGAGGTAGAGGTAGAGAGAGGGGGAGAGACAGAGAGGTCTTCCATCTGCTGGTTCACTCCCCAAGTGGCTGCAATGGCCAGGGCTGGGCCCATCTGAAGCTGAGATAGGAGTTTTTCTAGGTCTCCCACACTGGTACAGGGGCTGCTGCTTTCCCAGGCCACAGCAGAGGTGGATCAGAAGTGGAGCAGCCAGGACTGGAACCCATGCCCATATAGGATGCGGATACCACAGGCAGAAGCTTAGCACACTCTGCCACAGCGCTGGCTTCTCTATATTCTTTCTTATAAAATCCAACTTTAGCAAAGAACCCTGCCAAGTCAGTCTGACAAAAGCCTACCCTCTTCCCATCCTTCATTTATTGGATTACACTCATATACAGGAAGAATACTGTCAGGTCCCTTTAGCTAGAATCCCCCTCATCCCTGAATGTTCCCTCTTAGTAATTTCCCATCCAGTGACCTCCTTGGCTGTATGTTCCGACTTACCCATGCTTGCATTTGGCATTGATCCCAGCCTGTCTCCACTGCAAGAGCTGGTTGCAGTGGTCTTTATGCATATCTCACTGGTCCCAGATACAATCTGCCTTACCCTGCTTTACAAGTACCTCTGAATAACTTTTTTTAATATAATGCTGCCAACTAATATAAGCATCCTGCAACACTTGGCTCCAACTTTGCCATCTTTATGCATTTTCTTCAGGGTCCCCGAATAGAGTACAATGTCGTTCGTTCTTCCAATGCTGTAGTGCCAATACGGTGGACCACTGTGTATAGTAATTGTTTGCAACTCTGTTCTCCCTAAGGTTGAGTTCACTGAAGACACAAGACTGCATATGGTCACTTTTTTTTTTTAAATCTCTGAAGTACCCAGTACATTAATAAAATGACTACCATATGTATAAAACCATACATTTGTTAAACAAATACACTGAGTGTTTACTAAATGATGGGTGCCGACTTCAGGGTTTACTAAAATCTATGAGCAAACAAAGAACAGATGTATGGCTAAAAATAGGAATGACTGTTAAAGATGTGATTTATATACTTATACCCTTCTGAGAAAATTTGTATAGGATTCTGAGGAAAGCAGATACAGAAACAAAATACAGTGTTCTAATGTCTATTTCTCTGTCTGTGGGTAGAGCTACATTTCTCAGCGCCTCCCTTCCGTTTTTCCTTCTTAGAATGCTCCTCACTCACACCCTGTCTTCTCACAGTTGGCTCCTCATCATTTGAGGTCAACTGGATTGGCATCTCCTCAGACAGACATTTCCACTGTCAGACAAATTATCTGAGGTAGCCAACAGCTAATGCCTCCCTTCTCCAGCCATCAGAAACACATCTAGAGTCACTATGATATTGCCTTGATTTATTTTTATAGCACTGAAATGTTCTTTTTAAAAATCTATTTATTTATTTTGTTTCCTTCCACTTGAAGTAAACTTTGTGAGACCAGAGAGCTCAGTGTGCTACTCACCCTGAATCCATCCACAGTTCTTAGGTCAGCAGCTGGCACAAAGCAAGTGCTAAAGAAGAAATCATTTGAATGAACTGATCTGCTTAACCTTTTGGCCAGTCATCTGTCTGCCATCATTGGTCCTCACTTCTATCTCACTGCCAGTTTCATATCTCCATGATCTCTAGGATGTTCCATACCAAGTGCGCATTGGTTAGTCAAATGCAATACATTCTGAGTAAAATACTAGGACAGTGATTAACTGTATGAACTTTTAAAAAATGTATTGATTTTAATGGAGGAAGGTGGGGAGAGAGAGAGATAGCTCCTACCCACTGAGTTCACTCCCCAAATGCCTGTAATGGCCAGGGCTGGGCCAGGCTAAAGCCAGGCACTGGAAATTCAATCCAGGTATCCAATCAGGATGGCAGGATTCTAATCATTTGAGCCATCAGCACGGCCTCCTCCCAGGGAGTGCATTAGTAGGAAGCTGGAATCGAGAGCAGAGCCAGGACTCAAACCCAGGCACTCCAGTAAGTACTGTGGACACCCTAACTACTAGACCAGACACCGGCCCTGTGTGAGTTTTGAAATCAGATTTCCTAGATTTGAATCCTGTTCTAAAACTTACAATTCGTATGTTCCTTAGTTAATCATTTAGTATCCATGTGCATCTGGTTCCTCATTACTAAAAAGGTGACATATTACAGTAGTCTCAGGGAAGATTATAGGAGATAATACCCACAAAAGACTTGTAAAGGAATATGGTAGATAGTAAGTGCCCTCAAAATGTTAGATACCATTTCTCCCTAATTAAAGGCAAGGACACACATGTGAATGGTCTCATCTCTGTCTCATTTATCAGCTCCCCTTCATTTGTGGATATATTCCATGCAATCTCTGTTTTAGGTCTGTATTTTTAGATAATCAGCTGGTAGTGGACAGACATTTATGGTGGCCCCAGGAACTCAGCCTCCTGGTGGTTCATGCTTTTATTTGATTTTGAGCATTGTGATTTGCTATTAATCAATAGAATTTGCTATTAATCAAATGATGGGATATATGTACACAGTTATGTGATTCTAATACATAAGACTGTAATGCCCATTTTACTGGGTCTCTCTCTCTCTCTCTCTCTCTCTCTCTCTCTTTCTGTCCTTTGTTGCCTTTAGGAAGCAATTAACCATGTTGGGGAACCGTATGTGACAAGGAACTACAGGTGGCCTCTAGGAGCTGAGGACAAATGCCAACTTACAGTCAGCTAGAAACCAAAGCCCTGAATCTGCAACTTCTGCCAAGCGTCTGAGTGAGACTGGAAACGTACATTTCCCTTGTAAGAACCTCAGAGGAGACCATAATCTTGGCCAAAGTCTTGACTGCATTCTTCGAAGACTCCAATCAGAGGAGCCCCTTAAGCCAGGAGCAGATTCCTGGTCTGAAGAAACCGTGAGATGATCATGCATATTGCCATTAGTTTTGTGGTATTAGTGTTACTCAGCAATCTTAACTCTCCTTGAGTTGTTACCACAAAATACTAAAGACTGGGTGGCTTAAACAACAGATATTTATTTCCCACAGTTCTGGAGGCTGGTCCATCTAAGATAGCCCAATTCTATTCCTGGTGAATGTTCTAGACCTTGTATAGCTACCTTCCTGCTGTGTCCCCTAAGATAATAGTGATGTCTGAACTCTTCCTCTTCTTAAAGGGCAATTATCCTATGCTGGGGGCTCCAGCCTCATGACCTCATCTAAATATAATTACCTTTCAAAGGCCCCATTTTCAAATGCCATACTTTGGGGAGTAGAGTTTCAGAATCTGAATTTTGTAAGGACACATATATTCACTCCCTAGTAACAATGGTAAATGATTAATACATGACCTTTATGAAATTGGGTTCTGCATCATTTAGTTTACTTGTATAAAAGAAACTTTGATAATGAAGACAAATTCCAATTAATAAAATTTAAGCACTTGGGCCACCCTCTGCTGCCTTCCCAGGCATATCAGCAGGGAGCTGGACTGGAAGTGGAGCATCCAGGACTCAAACTGGCATCCATATGGGTTGCGGGCTCTGCAGGCAACAGCCTCACCTGCTGTACCACAGTGCTGGCCCCAAGATTTGGGTTTTTAAAAACTCACCATCTCTTCCCATTTAGCTTTCTTCACATCATCCTGTGGGAACTGAGGTTCAGGGAACCAACAAAAAAAAAAAATACTGATGTTCTCCTGTTTGTGTTGTAATAAACTATTTTTCATCTGTAACTCAGAAGTTTGATGGCTGGGAACTAGAGTAAAATCTCAAATTCTTCAGAATATTTGGAAAACTATAAAAACTGTACAGAACTTATTTATCAATTCAAAACTGAAAAGTCCTTTTGACAGAGGCAGACCCGTGAGTCATATGCAAAAATCACCTTGCTTGCTTTTGTTAGACTATCTGAAGTCTACCACCTAGTAACTAGAGGAGAATTTAGACCTGTAATTCTTTTCTCTCAACATATGGTGTCACCCCTGCCCCACTAACTCCAGCTGCCCATGCTTAACTTGGTCAAGTCTCCACACTTGGGTTCAGTTAGGCATGAAAAATGAAAAAATGGTTAAAATCCTTTTTAAAAAAGATTTATTTCTTTTGAAAGGTAAATTTACAGACAGATAGGGAGAGATAAAGAGAGAGACATCCTCTATCCACTGGTTCGCTCCCCAAAGGGCTGCAATGAGCAGTGTTGAGCCAGGCCAAATTCAAGAGTAGGAAATTCACTGGGGTATCCCACAGGGGTGACAGGGGTCCAAGGACTTGGGCCATCTTCTGCTGCTTTCCCAGGCACATTAGCAGGGAACTGGATCAAAACTGAAGCAGCTGGGTTTTGAACTTGTGTCCCCATGGAATGCCAACATGGCAGGAAGTGGCTGAACCCACTATGCCACCACACCAGTCCCTAAAAATACCTTTATCGTGGAAGATTTTACAAAGTATTTCCTTAGTTGTTCCTTGTTATATTGCCAGGGCTGTTACTTTATTCATAAAATGGCTGTCTGGTGCCATTGGTAGCTAATGTTCTCATTTAGTACCTTTAGCTTGGTGATTAAGATGCCAGCTGGGACACCCACATCCCCTCTTGGAGTGCCTGGGTCTGAGTCCTGGCTCTGCTCCTGATTGCAGCTTCCTTCTAATATGTACCCTAGAAGGCAGCAAGTGATGGTTCAACCATGTGAGAGTCCTGGATGGAGTTCCCGGCTCCCAGCTCTGGTCTGGCCCAGCCCCAGCTGTTGTAATGTTGTAAGCATTTGGGGGTAAACCAGAGGAACAGGATCTCTCTCTCTCTCTCTCTCTCTCTGCCTTTCAAATCAATAAATAATTTTAAAGAGAATGTTGGGGGCTGGCACGGTGGTGACTCATGGTAAAGCCACCCCCTGCAGTGCTGGCATCCCATATAGGCGCCGGTTTGTGTCCTGGCTGCTGCACTTCCAATCCAGCTCTCTGCCATCGCTTGGGAAAGCAGTAGAAGATGGCCCAAGTCCTTGGGCCCCTGTACCCACTTGGGAGACCCGGAAGAAGCTCTTGGCCCAGCTCCAGCCGTTGCGGCCAATTGGGGAGTGAACCAGTGGATGGAAGACCTCTCTCTCTCTCTCTGCCTCTCTTTCTCTCTGTGTGTAACTCTGACTTTCAAGTAAATAAATAAATCTTTTTTTTTTTTAAAGAGAATGTCAGATATTTTTTAAAATGTCCACCAAAGTCACCATTTCAAGTCCTGCTGCCTATTAATTTAGCAATTGTAGCAATACCATAGAGTACCAACTCCACTTAAAAGAGTCGAGTATTGCTGGTTAAAATCAGAATTGAGAAGTTGATCTGAAACATACCAAGCAAATTAACCTTAGTTACCACTGTAAAACAAATTGTTGAATCCCATCTTTTACTTGGTCCCATATGCCCACCTAGTTCAATTTAATTATCTCTAATGACAGCTCTCAAGAATTGTTGTATTTTCCCTGAGGAAAGTAGGTTATTTTGGCCGGTGCCGCGGCTCACTAGGCTAATCCTCCGCCTGCGGCGCTGGCACACTGGGTTCTAGTCCCGGTCGGGGCGCCGGATTCTGTCCCGGTTGCCCCTCTTCCAGACCAGCTCTCTGCTGTGGCCCGGAAGTGCAGTGGAGGATGGCCCAAGTCCTTGGGCCCTGCACCCCATGGGAGACCAGGAAAAGCACCTGGCTCCTGGCTCCTGCCATCGGATCAGCGCAGTGCGCCGGCCGCAGCGCGCCGGCTGCGGTGGCCATTGGAGGGTGAACCAACGGCAAAAAGGAAGACCTTTCTCTCCGTCTCTCTCTCACTGTCCACTCTGCCTCTCTGCCTGTCAAAAAAAAAAAAAAAAGTAGGTTATTTAGATTTTTCATGAGGTAGAACAGGAAACAATAAATTTCATGTGTGTATTCCTACTCTTCCTTTAATGCCAAATGTAGGCCATCTCACAAGTCTAAAGACATTCAGGGTGGGAAGAAAAGTGAAGAATAAGGATAATGTTAAAAAAAAAAAATCAGAAGTTGACCTTAAAGCTTACTTGCTCATAAATTAAAAACTAAAAGAAAAAGTAGCCCACATGTGTGGGCTACACACATGTCTGAAACAAGATGCAAATTAAGTAGCTGGAAATAAATGACTAAATATTCACTCATTCTTTGGTCCTTCTCTCAAGGGAAGGAGAATATTCTGTCTTGGAGAAGCAGTTGTTGAAGAGTACAAGCATCACAGTGCTCAGGAGGAAACTGAGGGTTTGTTCATTTCATGCACACAGCAGGTTAAAGGAAGTGTGCGGCGGAGACAAGGTTGCTACCCAACCTTTTTGCCTGAGGTTTGGCAATACTAGTTTACCTGCCACAAGTCACAGAGAGGGCGAGTTGTCACAGCAGTACCTGTGCTCTCTTCACTAAAGCAAAGAAGCAATAAACAAAAAGTGAGAATTTGATACAAAAAGGTACTAAGAAAACTAACCTTAGAGTTGCCCCTGAAAACAAATGGGTAAAAAGATCTTAATTGCAGAAAACCTGTTCTATCTTTTGATCTATAATCTGCATATTCAGCTTATCACAATCCTCTTAACTCCCTAAACTGTCTTAGATATTTATATATCCCCCACACACCAATAGTTTCCAAGCTAAATCGCTGAAATAGACTCATAGACACAAACATGGGTTAGGTGATACTGAAAGTTTGAATACCAAAACAGCTATTACCAGGCAGCTATTGAACAATGCTCCCAAATCCTGCTGTAAAAATCAAGTTCATTCCCTGTGTGTAACAGTTCTCTGCAAGACAACATTCAATGACTATGTTTACCATATTGCAAATAACGTGGGCACCACTTTATTACTTTACCTAACTGAAGTCAAGAAATACCAAACAGGAGGTACTTTTCAATTTTATTAATGATGTTCAGCAAATCCATGACTGAACAATTCATAATGGAATCCATTGGCAAGGAGTTATACACACAAATCAGCTGAGGAGTTAACACCCAAGGTGGGCAGGAGAGGCACGTGGGCTTCGAGGACCTTTCTCCGCTCCCCAACCCCAACACTTGTGGATTGGATTGTGCAGATGTCTTTGCCTGATTGTTAACTAACTCTATGAAAAAAATGGTCAAGGACAACAGTAGGTAGGGGACAGGAAGAAGGCAGGTGATGACCCTGAGTGAAAAGATGGGAAACCAGTGTTAGTCAAAGGAGCTGGCTTTCACTAGTGCTTTCTCTTGTTTGGCTGAGACAAGTCATTTCACCCTCTTAGGGTTCAGTTTCGATATTCGTAGCGGGTGGAAAGATTGAGAGCTCTCTTAGTTGTTTTGCTGTTCTCATCCTAGGTGAATCCTAGCAAGATGGTTGACACCTCTGGCGACCTCTGTTTTGTTTTGAGACTTATTTTATTTGAAAGGCAGTTAGAGAGGGAAAGACAGAGAGCTCTTCCCTTGTTGGTTCACTCTCCCAACGGTTGCACCAGGCCAAAGCCAGGTTCAAGAGCTTCATCTGGATCTCCCACATGAGTGCAGGAAGCCCAAGCACTTGCATTATTTTCTGCTGCTTTCCCCTAGGTGCATTATCAGGGAGCTGGATCCGGAGTGGGGCAGCCGGAACTCGAACTCCCGTCCACATGGGACTCCACCATTGCAGACGACAGCTTATGTCGCTGCGCCAGAAGAGCAGCTCCTCGCCTTTCAATCGGCTTCTCTGCGCATGCGCCGAGGAAGCAGCCTCCCCCTGACCTCAATTTCACCTCTTCTGCGCAGCCGTCGTTTAATCCCTCGGCGCTCCGGAGGAGGAGGGCGGGACTTCCTGTCCTGTTTAGAGCGACCGCGGAAGTGACTGCGGACGAATCGGCTCTGCAGAGGCTGCGAGTTTAGGGTGTCTGCGTTTTAGCTGCTTTCGGCGAGAAAGATGCCGGGTCTGGCGGCCGCAAGCCCTTCCCCGTCTGAGCCTCAGGAGAAGAAGCCGCTGAAGCCCTGCTGCGCCTGCCCGGAGACCAAGAAGGCGCGCGATGCGTGGTCAGTGCGCCGCCGGGAGGGGTTCCGGTGCCTCTGCCGCTAGCCCTCGCCTTGCTGTTCCGTGCTCCACAGAGACGTAGAGAGCCCCGTAGGTTTCGCAGTCGGCCACGTGTTGACTGAACCCTTAGCCCAGTGCGAGGGGACGCTGAATGGAGGAGAGAGAGGTTAGATTGGCCCCGGGTTCTGTTCACGCCCTCACTCCTTCCGATAGATGGCTGCTGACCTTCTGTTAGGAGTTAAGCACTGCCTTAGGTCCAAAACTGTAGAAAAGGGTAGACACTGACTTAAAGGAGCTTAAAGTTAATGGCCACTTACACCAGTAATTGCTATGTCATGGAAAGGCCTATGCTAGAGGATTTGGCAAGATTAAAGAGTAAACGTGTTCTGGTAATTTCTAAGGCTTTCTCCCCAAATCTAGAAAAAAATAGGCCACTGGACCCATTGCTTATAGTTCCAGAAGGTTCACCTTCAACCCTTTGAAGGCAACCCGAAGTTAAAAAAAATCAACCAGTCTGTATGATCAGCCTGCCTGTCGGTTCAAAACAGCGCATTTAAATTATCATCCATACACAAAAGGTCTTGTTCCTTATCGTCTTATGTAACCACTATTGTAGAACAAATCTCTTTAGCCAGAGGCCTCAGGTGCTGTGAATGTGCACTTCTCCCTCCAGCTCTTTTGTGTCTTCATAAAGCAGGGAAGTCCTAAGTGGTATCAGGGGGTAACAAGAGGGTAGGAGCTCAGTGCCTCTGTTATAGTCGGTGCTTTGCAAATAGGACTGTGAAGAGAATTGGAAGGCTGCAGTCTCCTACTGAAATTGCTCCCGTGTTAGCAGTAAGTGCTTACGGAATGTGTGGACAGTACAGCATCATGATTAAGAGCCAGGGATCCAGAGTCGAGGTTTGAACCCTGAACCACCAACTTGGTGACCTTGAGCAAATTATTTAATATTTCTGCCTCATGTGTTTGTAAAATAGGCCTAATAAAAATATCTACCTAACAGTCACTGTAAAAGTCAATGATAAAAGCCACATCAAGTGCCTGACACAGTATATATGGCTGTTACTTTGATAAGGAGCTCCGTGTCCCTGGCAGTACTTCATTTGAAGGCAGCCTTTTGAGCTTTTGAAGGATGAGTGGGAAGAACCTATTCCCATCTTTAAATTCTTGTTGCATGAATTGTCTCTGGTGACTGTGACTTTTCCCCACATAGCTGTAGTGAGGAATCAGTTTTTTCTTATACTTGAACTTGGGTTGATATTATTTACAAAAATTACATATTTTTGAAAGATTTATTTATTTATTTTAAAGGCAAAATTACAGATAGACAAAGATCCTCCATCTGCTGGTTCTCTCCGCAAATGGCCTCAATAGCCAGGAGCTTCCTCCAGATCTCCATAGTGGGTGCAGGGGCCCAAGCACCTGGGCCGTCCTTTGCTGCTTTCTCAGGTGCATCAGCAGGGAGCTGGACTGGAAGTGAAGTGTCCTGGACTCAAACCAGCACCCATGTGGGATGCCGGCATTGCAGGTGGTGGCTTAACTCACAATGCCGCTATGCAGGCCCCTAAAATTACATTTGCATAGCTGATTATTTTCTAAAATTTGCATTTTCAGATCCTAGAAATAAAGCTGTGAGATTTTAGTCTTTACTTTGTGCTCTTCATTTAGGATAAATATGGTATTCATTCAGCTTATTTCATTATATAGCAGTGTTACTCCTTGGACTAGAAGCAATACTTGATATGTCTAAGTATTTCTTCTCATCATACTCCCCCTAAACCTACTTACCTGTGGAACATCTTGGAAGGTGTGGAAGCAATAACAATATCAAATAAAAACAAAGCTGTTTTGCTCTATAGCGTTTTAAATTGTTGTGTTCCATCCTATCCTTGTTCTGCCTCACTCCCCATACTGCATGCTTATTTATTGTGTTTAATGCCTACTTGGTTATGTGACAAGTACATTTTGTTTATAGCATCATCGAGAAAGGAGAAGAGCACTGTGGACATCTAATTGAGGCCCACAAGGAATGCATGAGAGCCCTGGGATTTAAGATATAAACGGTGAGCTTACTGTTTCTCTATTGCTTTACAGATTTAGCAACCATTGGGCAACGTGCTCTCAGAGGTAGTTCACCTGGTTAAGGGTAATATGCTTAAATATCACTAAAAAACCACAGCTCTCAGTATAGGAGCAGATGTTGCTGACAAATTGGGAGGCATTTATTGGATTTAGGAAGGGGAGAATCTAGCTTTCAAGAAGAGGTTTGACAAAAAGCTTTTGGATTCAGTGGGACCAACAGCTGACAGCCGTAGTAAGTTCAAAATGTTTCATTGTCCAGCTTAAAGGAACTGAAAGGAAAATGTTCTCTGTTTCTCGTCTCCAGTGTTGCGGTATTCAGTATTTTCAGTAGGAAGTAGGTAACAAAGGGAAGTCCTGCTGTCTGCGAGAGGGAAAGGGGACTGTGGCTGTTTCTTTTGTACCATGCATCATTCTCATAAAACTGAACTCCACACCATTTTTGAACTTTGAATCAAAATTTTTATGCTTAAAGGGACCTTAAGTGATGTGTATCCAGTAATACCACAAATAAATTATTTTCTTTTCTTTGGAAGCTCTTTCTGTATTTATTGACTTAGGTCACTCCCCCACTTCATTCAGGTCTCTATTCACAAAGAATGGATGTTCTGTTTTTTCATTTATGGATCCCTTTGGTCGACTTTCATGGGAATTGTTCTGGATTTTTTTTTTTTTTTTACATTCCATTCATAATTTGCATCTTATGAATAATCTTACCTCTTAATAAATTACAAAGAAGGTATGTACTTATCCAATTAAAAAAAAACTTGTTATCCCCTCCCTCTACACCTCCTCCTGTAAACTGGCATCCCTTTCCCCTCATTCCTTTTTAGTACTGTCCAATATAATGTTCTGTGATGATGGAAATGTTCTGTATCTGCACTGTTCCAGTGTGGTAGCTGCTTGGCTAGTGAGACTGAGGAACTGATTTTTTTTTTTAAAGATTTATGTATTTATTTGAAAGTCAGAGTTACACACAGAGAGAAGGAGAGGCAGAGAGAGAGAAAGAGAGAGGTCTTCCATCTGCTGGTTCATTCCCCAGTTGGTCACAACGGCCAGAACTGTGCCGATGCGAAGTCAGGAGCCAGGAGCTTCTTCTGGGTCTCCCACACAGGTGCAGGGGCCCAAGGACTTGGGCCATCTTCTACTGCTTTCCCAGGCCATAGCAGAGAGCTGGATTGGAAGTATAGCAGCCGGGACTCGAACCAGTGCCCATATGGGATGCTGGCACTGCAGTCGGTGGCCTTACCGGCTACGCCACACTGCTGGCCCCCTGAATTATTAATTTTAAAGCGTTTTAAAGCTACAAGTAGCTAGTGGCTACTCTTAAACTCCATCACCTGTGTATTATCGGTTTTTGTATCTGCTTGCTTCACTCCAACTAGAATGTAAACTGAGAAAGTAATGATTTTCTGTATGGCTCAATGTCATATCCCTTATAATTTTCACAGTACTTGGCACATACTAGGTGCTCAATAGAGTATTATTAATTAAATGGGTGACTAATTAAGGAAACTAAGGCTTGTAGTTATGAAATGGCTACAAAGGTGGGTTAAGCAGGCTCAGAACTGGAGCCTTGGTCTCCAGGCAGACTTTCCTGCTATGTCCCTCCCTGAATATATGCACCGCACTGCCACTTTTAACTTATTAATAGCCAAGCGATAATGTGAAGCCACATACCAGTGTAATAGTAATAGAGAGCCTGGCTTCTTTCCCTTTCACCTCTCTCCTGCCTCTTTGGAATTTCATGTATGGCCAGTTAATTGTCTTCAGTGAGGTATGAAAGAGAAGGGATAAGGGCTCGGCCACAAGCTGATAAATGTATGACCATAGTGGAAAACAGTGTAGTCTGGAGACCTGTGGCTTCATTTGGAGTCTCCTGATGTCTCATTTAGCATGGTTTTCACTTTAGCTACATTTAACTTTCATTAAACACTAATCCTCTTTGGATATTACTTTTTTCATTTATAAAAGGAAAGCACACATGATCTCTATATAGTATATCTACTACCATGTATACATAATACATTTACATGGCTTTTAGACTAGATAGTTAAATAAATCCCTTGGTGAATCGTTTTGTAAAATAAATAAATTTAAGGTAGAGTGCATCCTTCATAGCAGTGATCATCAGAGTTTCTGCATTCAAGATTTAGATTGTAATGTTATTCCTCAATAAATGGAGAAATTTTTTAAAAATTTTTAATATTTTTTATTAATGTGCAATATTGGTACATTTTCATGGGGTACAATGCACTGCTTCGACACATAGACACAGCTCCTCTCTTCAGTTGTTTATTCAGAATATAATACATTATCGTGAACTGTGGTTTCCCTAGTGCTCTAGTGTTCTGCAAAGTAGATCTTGATTGTACCTTGAACTCAGTTGATTAAGAGTAAATCTATTATACATGTTCTATACTTCATATAAAAGTAGACTGTGTTCAGCCAGTAGTTCTTACACAGAGGTCGTACTTCACAGTCACTTGAGGAACATTTTATAGAATGCACAAGCCTGGGCCTCACTCTGTATTTGTTGACTCAGATGCTCCTAGATGATTTTCAAGTGAGCCTCTCTTTAATAGCTATTTGTTTAAGCTAAAGAATGAATAGTAGTAGTGATCATGTTAAATATAAATTATAGTGGCAAAGGCAGAGACTTAAAAACTACAAAGGGAAAACAGGTACAATAGTGGTAATTCTAGACAGTTTTTTCTATCTTACGACTGTACCACTGAAAGAGAAAGTGGATGGACCCAGAACCTGACGAAAGTATGAGGAGGATGCAGCTGGTCTTTGGTGCAGCAGTTAGGATGCCTGTTGGGTTACCTAACTCCCATATGGGAGTACCTGGCTAGAGTCCTAGTTAAGAAAAGATTAATAACTATATATATAAAAGGAGGCAAAGGGCACATAGTATTTTTCTGCCTTCAGTAATCAGAAGAAACCTGGAGAACCCAGTGTGGAGGCTAATGTTACTGAAAGAAATTAAAGGACTAGCACTGAAAGTAGTGATACTCAGTATTTATTAACTTTAAACTCAATACTTGGATTTTTAAAATATGCTGATTTCACACATAAAAATAAGCAACTATTTATGTGTGAAAATGTGGTCCTGACAAAAAGCTCATTTCTGCCATTCAAACATTTATTCCTTCAGTAGGTATTAAGACCCTGGGAAATGCCAAGATGAGAAAGTTGACCCTTTCTGTCAAAGACTTTACACCCAGAGATAACAACCAAGTTGACATCCAGGGGCTTTCATGGGGTGGGCTGCTGTCATTGAAATGCTGAGTGGCTTCATTTTTGGTTATCTTTCCTGCCCAGATTTAGAAAAAGACAGTTTGGATGTTTGTATCTTTATGAAGCTTATCTTCTTATGTAAACCAAATGAAGGGGAGGGCTAGATGGGGAGAAAGTATTTTCATAAGACTTGAAGAGTTGACTAGCCCAGTTGAATGATCTCTGTAGTGTTTGTTGTGAGCAAGAGGCTGGGGGAGGGAGAGTGTAAGGTGTGTGGAGAGAAACCTTGTACAGACCTACAGACCTACTGGACCAGCAGCCCCACCCATGCGACACTCCCTTTCTGATCTTTCAAAATGGATTTTCACATGGTTGCCCTTATTTTGCCCTTGTGATTAAGTGAGTAACTTTCCACAGGAAGTATCTTGTGTACTGAGCTGACCTTCTGTCTTCTAATTTGTGGATCTTAGCCAAACATACTTAAATCAGCCAAGAGAGGAGTTTGCAAGTCTCTTCTCTTGAGTATCTGTAAAAATAAACTGCCATAGCCTTTTTTGGAAGATATTTTTGAGAAGATAAAGATATCTATGTATATAGAAATTTATTTACGAGTATTATTTTTATTTCAGAATGTCTAAACATTAAACACTGTAATGCCTTGAACAGTTTTAATGATGTTTTAGTTAGGCAAAACTAGAATTTAAAAATGAAGTTCTTTGATTTTGTGAGAAAAACTGTGGCAGTTGGTTAATAACACTTAATCAAGGTGCTTTTATCTAGTGATTTTCATTCCCTAACTCCATGGGTCTATTAGATGTTGGAAACCTGACTTTCTAAAATGAGTATTTTTTTTGCAGGTGATCTGCTCTGTGAATGAATAATCCCTGAAGAATGAAGAATAAATAATTTTGGGAGTTCCTTAGTGAGCTTTAGAAAAAGTATTTATAATTTATTAAAAAAAGGAAAATATAAAAAATCTTCAGGTGTGTTTCTTTTTGTGTACCTCACATGCTCATATTGCTGTTTGATGTGTGTGTGTCTTAAGGCATATAGCAGCAAATCTTCTAACATGAGTTTCTTATGTTCTTGTTACTGTGTCATTCTGGAAACTTTGGATGTTTGTGGTGGAGAGAAACCGGAGGCAGGTCTCACCTGATGAAACCTCCACAATTAGGTGCATGGAAGTAGGAATAAATAACCCTCTACCAATTGAGAATGAATGTGCTGGCCATATCATCTAATTCAAGACTCACATTTTGTTTTTCATGTTTAGTTTTCATAAGGGAAAGAACTAGACAAGACTGTCTTGAATTTTGAAGCCATTTTTTTTAAAACTAGTTTTGTCATTTTGAAAATTTTGTTTAGATTTTGGACCAGAGTAGGGTGATTTGGCTTAGAAGACCTTAGCTGTTTGTGTAACTAATCTGTATATAGCTAGTTACGCTTTAGGATAGACCAGATTGTAAGTTTAGTGCCTGGAGGACAAATAGTTGAAGTTAGAGGCTGGATTTATTCCAGTAATTAATTAAGTAGCTCATGCTATCCTATAATGATACCTGGTGGGACAGAGTGCAGTTCTTTTAGTGTGGGAAGTAACCTTGTGGTCTTCTTAGTTGCTTATGGTCTAATGAAACAGTTGATCCTATTGTGCCTTTAAGTACACTGAATTTAAAATCCCAAGGACAAAAGTTACTGAGGATGTATACTGTTCATGTGTTATTGTATGATGGGAAAATTGCCTTCTCTATAAAATAAAAGCTGAATTAAATGATTTCTTACGATTCCTTCCTAATTAAGAGTCTGGCTTTCACACTTAGGTTCAGTAGCTGGCTGAGTGGAATCAGAAACACTTCCTGGTATCTGTTCTTACTTGAAAAAAAGATGAACAAGGATAGAGATAGTACTAATTAACAAGATTGTAAGTGCTAATTACAGTGATTTATTTACAGCCTTTGGCACAGTATCTAGCACTTAGTATTGTTTAGACATTCTCTAGTTCTCTGATTCTGTGTTCATACTTTTACTTGAATATCCATTTGGATATATAATACTTTTAGTAAGCACTTGATAGTTTATAGAAAAATCTTCTGGGTAAAGAACAGAATGTTGAACTTCTAAGACAAATATGAATCAACTTATCACATAATAGAGAGATTCTTAGCAAGTGGTTATCCAGACTCTGAATATGTCCTGGGACTATAAAAAACACAAATCCATAACCTTGTCACCCAGTGTTAACTGTTTTATATGTGGTGTTCCAGACTTTTCCTATGTATTATAATTTTTTAAATCAAGAGGAGCTCATTTTTCTAGGTTACATTTTTTGATGAGATTATAATGTTGCTTGCTTTTTCCCCTTGATATATTTTACCAACAGTGAGCATAGTACTACAATGTTATTAGTATTGACTGTTGTCCGGCTTACCATAATTTAACCCATTATGGTTTTTTTTCCATTATATATTGTTTGTACATTGACCCATTCAACAAGTGTGAGAAAAGGAAAAAGATGAATAGGATAAACAAATGTTTTATAGAGTGTCTGTGATGTGTCAGATACCATTCTGGGAATTAGGTCCTAGTATGGAATAAGATACATAGGAAATATATGGATTCTGGATTTTAAAAAAATTGTTTTTTTTTTTGTTTGTTTTTGGTTTTGTTTTTTTTGTTTTTTGTTTTTTTTTTGAGACATAAGGAAGAAGTCACAATCCCATCTTCAAGAGGACCTTTTTTTGATGACCTTTTCTCTGTGTGTGTGTTTTTGGCTACTCTATAACACTGCAATGCAAGTCTCCTGAGAAAGTCTTTACAAGTGTCCTTTACTAATTGCTTAGCTAAGAATAGGCCAAAGGCTATGCATGGTTCCAAGGCCTGATCTCTGCTTAACTACACCTTAGTATCTAAAGGTGCCTATTTCCTTAAGTTCTTAGAAACACGTTAATTTGTTGTTTGTTTGTTTGTTTATTTGAGAGGTAGAACTTCCATCTGGTGGTTCAGTCCCCAAATGCCCACAGTATCTGGGGCTGGGCATGTGCCATGAGCCAGGAGCTCAGTCCAGGTCTCCCATGTGGGTGGCAGGAACCCAGCTAACTAGTTGAGCCATCACCACTGCCTCCAAGGGTCTGCACTAGCAGGTAGCTGGAACGGAACTCCAATACAGGATGCAGACATCTTAACCAGTGCTTAACTGGCATCTTTACTGCTAGTCCAAACACCTACAGCCCCGCATTAACTTTTTTAACCTTTGCCAGATTGGTGTCCTTACCTGATCTATAAAGGAACAAAAGTTCTCTTCATCTCTGCTGTAATTGAAAGTACATCTCACAAGCCTTTCTGCCCATTCTTCCCTGGTGCTTAGGATTTCCTAAACATGATGTGTTTTGGTAATAATGGTAGGAGATGTTGCCAAAGTAATTTGGAAAGGAAAGAACTTCACCTCCATGTGGGTGACAGTCATGTTCTAATATACCTCTTTGCTAAGTCCATGCTATTCATAGTCATCCCTCAACTCTTACAGGTACATTCACACTGTTTTAACAGTTTCCTTGAAATGTTTGACATGAAGGTTGATGAAAACGGAAAGTCTTAGCAAAGACTACAGGTCTCATGTGAGGCTGGTGGAGAAATTATATTATTAACTATTCATAATTACATGTTCGTTCTATGTGCTTTCAGTGAAGTGCTGTTATTTGCAAGGAATGGCCTTATGTGTTGAGTATTCAGTTATGAATCAGACATAATATCCTAACCTCAGAGAGATGAGAGGCTGTTTAATTCAACCTTTTTTTTAATAAGAAATGAAATTTTGTTCTCAATTTTCATGTTAATATGATATTAATACAAAGAAAACAGATACTTTATACTTCGTAGATAGAATTCTAAGGATATAATGATACTTCCCTTTCTCTGTCTCACCCAGCCTTCCTCCCTCCCTCCCTCCCTTCCTTCCTTCCATCCTTCTTTTCTTTCTTTAATTTTTGAGATAACATTTTTAATTTGGTTCAACTTTTTCTGAGGACATAGGCCAACTATGTGCTAAGTAGTATACAAAGATTAAGAAAACGTGGACTGTCCTCAAAGAGCATATAGTGGGAACATGTCTATAAGCTACAGAAATACGAAGTTGAATGTTTAATGCTTGATAGATGTTCCAAGACGCTGTGCCAAAGAGTGCATGTGGGACTATGTTCAATGTTTGTTTCTTAGCTATTAAAACATGTTAAGTGTATTTGTATCTTTGTTCATTGTTGTGCTTTTGACAGCAAATAATAGAAAATGCTTGTCAAGAAAAATTCTCTCATTATTGGGAGTCCAGCCTTCAGGCAAGCTCTAGATACAGTGTAGCATAGGTTTGGTGATGCTCTCCAGTGCATAGCTCCAGCTGTTGCAGCCCACTGGGGAGTGAACCATCGATGGAAGTCTCTCTCTTTCTGCCTCTCCGCCTCTCTCTGTGTAACTCTGACTTTCAAATAAATAAATATTAAAAAAAAAAAAAGGACTATTGTTCCCTGAACACTAATCCCTTTGCAGTTCCTTAGGGAGATCTGAGTAAGGATGTACTCAGCTCAAAGCATCAGAATACCTAACTCCGCTGACAGAAACAATACAAAAATTCACTTACCTCCCCTGTGAGGAAGGTTTGAGACTATGGCTCAGTGAGTCTGTCAAGTAGCTAGGCTTTGTTTTTCTGCTCTTTATCCATTCTGAGGTGTATCTCATGACTGCAGTAACTTCATGTGTTACATCATCATTGTGCTGCATTCAAGCCTGTATGAAAGGTAACAGGTGCTACCAGGGAGTATACTTGTGACAGAAACTCCCTTCTCCAGCTTACTCTTCCAGCTCTTTGGTCACATGACTGCCCTAAGCCAGTCTGGAGTAGGAGTTATGAGATGATACATTGCACTTGACTTTGACCAGTATGTGTTCAGGCCCTGGCAACTGGGAGGAAAGCCCACCTTCTTTAACGTATTACCCAAGCAAAGTCAGAGTTCCATAAACCAAAGAAAAAAGGGAAGTGGCTATAGGGCAATAGCCAGTAGGGTCTGCTTAAGATCAACTCAGCAGGATGTATCCAAAGCTTAAAATCATGCCTTTCTTCTATTTTATTTAAGATTTATTTATTTGACAGGCAGAGTTAACAGAGAAGCACAGGCAGAGAAAGAAAGGTCTTCCATCTTCTGGTACACTCCCCAAATGGCCACAACAGATGGAGCTGTGCTGATCCAAAGCCAGGAACCAGGAGCTTCTTCTGGGTCTCCCACACGGGTGCAGTGGCCCAAGGAGTTGGGCCATCTACTACTGCTTTCCCAGGCCATAACAGAGAGCTGGATTGGAAGTAGAGCAGCTGGGACTTGAACTAGTGCCCATATGGGATGCCAGCACGGTAGGTGGCGGCTCTACCTGCTAAGCCACAGTGCCGGCTCTGCCTCTGTTCTATTTTAGTATCTGTATTAGGAAAGCATTAATCTCAAGTGTAGAGTCTCAAACTATACTCATTTGGGATGAAGAACCAGCTCCCCCAAAACCCCAGTTCATCACAGGCCAGTACTAGGAAAATGAAATTTTAAAAAGGCCTGGCCCAGATCTGGCTGCTGTAGGCAGAACCAGAGGATGGAAGATCTGACAATCTCTTTTTCTCTGCCTTTCAAATAAATTGAAAATCAAAAGATTTTAAAGAAAAATAACACAGACTTTCAAAAAGATACGTTCTATATAAGCCCAAAGTGTTTGTTACTAAATTCAAAGGCTCTAAGTTTCTCTGTCAAAATTCTATAAAATGTCTTAATATTTATTCTGAATTTCTGTCCTTGTCTCAGCATGATCTAGTAACAACAGTTGGAGATCGGCCCCAGTTCAGGACCTTTGAGCCAGCTGACATAATCTGGCCCCAGCCACCTCCCCTGCCCCGTGTCCTGCTTGCTGCTGTTTTGGATTTCGCTACAACAAGCTGGTCTGTGTTACCGGAATATGCCATGTATTTTTGTTTTGTTTCTGGGCTCGACTTCACATTCTGTTCCTCTTGCTGGAAGGCCCTCTCCAGCTGGGGAATCCCTACTCATCTTTGCAGGCCAGCCTAAATGTCACCTTCCCTGTGATGTTTTACCTGAATTCTTTGCTCCCCCATTAGCAGTTTTCCTCTGTAAGCTGGATATTCTTATTCTATTGAACTGTGTTGTTTCCTGGGTCAGTCTCCCCCGAGACCAAAAGGTCCTTGAAGCTGGTAACTGTCCTGTTCATCTTCACATCCCCTGTTCTGGCACACATAGTTTGTCCTGAATAAACACTTACTGAGTTGAATCAGCTCAACAAATGATACGACTTCTACTTCTTTCCTTTTGTCTCCCTCAAATATTTTCTGCTATGTTTCTGCCTTCATGTCTGTGGATTTCCTGATAAGAATATTACTGTTTAGACACACCATCAAGTTTTCTTCTTCAATTCTGGGTTTAAAAGTAAACAAAACAACTTTCCATTTGGATCACAGGTCTCATCTTACAGGCCTCAGAGTCCCTGTGACTGCTGGCACCACGTGGGTTTGTGCATCTGTGTTGTCTGACATGGAAGTCGCCTGACAACGTGTTGAGGTCCCCTGTGTCAACCTAGGAGGCTGTGTACAAACTTGTTGACTCCCCAGAGAATCTAATAGGGTGGCACCACACAGAATATGCAGTTTAGAGTCACAGTGACCTAAGGCTTTAATCCCTTTCACACACCCGTCTATGACCTAGGGCAACTTTCTTCGCCCCCTCTCAGCCTGCGTCTTCCATTAAAAAAAAAAAAAAAAAAAAAAGTTTTCATGGGATCCCATGCGGCAACAACAGCTGCTTGGTCAGTGTTAGTATACTCGGCTTAGATGAGCACATGTGTGGATGGCAGGGAAGCAGGCCAAGTGAACAGAGGTTGGTAGGTCTGCCTGTCTCTTTAAAGGGTCAAGGCCAATCCACTGGCAAGCTTGCTGAGAAAGATGACCTGCTTTGAAATTCTATAGGGCAGAGAATGCCTGCGTGGCTTCTCTGTTCCTGTGCTTCTGACTTCCCTGCTCACAGCTGGCAGGGACACCTACTCCGGGCGCCCAGGGAGTGCCTGACCCAGGTGCAAGGAGGAGCAGCTACTGTTCGTTAAGGTAGGCAGGCTGGTTGGGAGGCAGGCAGTGACATAAAGCAACATCTAGAAAATCTCTCCACTCCACTGATCCAGTCACATCACAGACCCAAATCATTGCCATGAGGGAGGCTGGGGGCTATTACTTCACCAAGACCAGCTCATCACTGCTGATTTTTTTTTTTTCCTACCTTTGGGAAGCAGAAAATAAAGTACACATTTGTTGGCTAATTGATTGTATTCTTTTTAAGATTTTTTTTTGTTTGTTTGAAAGAGTTACAGAGAGAGGAGGAGAGACAGAGTAAGAGAGAAAGAGAGCTTCCATACATGGGTTCACTCCCCAAAATGGCCACAAAGAACACAGCTGGGCTGATCCAAAGCCAGGAGCCAGGAGCTGCTGTATCTCTGACGTGGGTGCAGGAACCCAAGCACTTGGGCCATCTTCTGCTGCTTTCCCAGGCGCAGTAGCAGAGAGCTGGATTGGAAGTGGAACAGGTGGGGCTTGAACCAGTGCGCATATGGGATGCAGGCGCTGCAGGATGAAGCTTAGCCTGCTATACCCCAACACCAGCCACAGTCAATTGATTATAATCAAGGAAAAATCCTGACTCCCCACTCTGCTTCTCCTGTTTCCGCCAGTAGAGATACTCCCCCGCTGCCCATATGGACGATTCTACCCCAAAACCTCAAATCAGTTACCAGCTCTTCTTAAATCTTCCTTCCCACAAGCTGCCCTTCCTGCAAGGCTGCCACCATTCTTTAAATTAACTCAGCCATTGTGCTTCACGCACTGAATTGCCATGTTTTCTGAAGACTCTTTCCCTTAGCTGGGCTAAAGCTTGGCTCCTAGCAGGCACTCAGCAAATACTCATTGAGTTGAAAACTTCTGCTCCTTGGCATATTTGACAATTTCTAATTGCTTTAGTCAGTTATGGCAGTGGGATAAAGGTCCCTAAGATTGAGCCCTTGAATAGCACTGGGAAGTTACTGGGCTTCCTCTTCTCCAGCTCAGGAACAATGGTGACAGCTGTAGGGGCTAAGCTGCCAGTGGGGAGCAGCGAGCAAGAACAAAGGAGTCACAGTCCTTAGTGTTTATGTACTCCAGTTATTTCTTGGTAGCCCAAAGTACATCCCCAAATTCATCTAGATGTTTCTGTCTTGGGATTTTTTTTTTGGGGGGGGGGGGGACAGGCAGAGTGGACAGTGAGAGAGAGACAGAGAGAAAGGTCTTCCTTTTTCTGATGGTTCACCCCACAATGGCTGCCGCGGCCGGCGCACCATGCTGATCCAAAGCCAGGAGCCAGGTGTTTCCTCCTGGTCTCCGATGGGGTGCAGGGCCCAAGGACTTGGGCCATCCTCCACTGCACTCTCGGGCCACAACAGAGAGCTGGACTGGAAGAGGAGCAACCGGGACAGAACTGGCGCCCCGACTGGGACTAGAACCTGGTGTGCCGGCGCCGCAGGTGGAGGATTAGCCTAGTGAGTCATGGTGCTGGCCCTGTCTGGGGAAATTATCAGACTTTATGGAACTATGAGGTTGGGAGACATGGATCTGAACTTATATTTCTTACTTACTGTGCAAACCCCGTGGAACAGAATATTAAATCTGATAGACTTGGGTTCAAATCCCATTTCTTCTACCTCCTAGCTGTGAGAACTTACCTCTCTTAGCTTGAGTTCCTTTCAGATCTAGAAGGAAGATAATATTTTCTTTGAAGTGTTGTTATGATGGCTAAATAAAAAGTGTGTAAAAATGCCCAATTCAGGTCTGGTGCTTCATGGGTATTAATAGGTGTTGGTTATAATTCAGAAATATTGGAGGTGGGGGGGTGGCTGAAGACCTGGCCAATCGTTTATTAACTATTACCGGACCAGGTATGTGCAGGGGAAAGTCAGCCTTGAATTCAAAAAGCTGCTCCACATAGTTATTTTTTGTTGAATGGATGTTAAATAAACGCCTGGATGACATTTGCGGCGTGGGTTAATAAGGCTTTCAAGGGGGTTTCCAGTTCTTGCTTTTAGGAGTTTTTTTCTGATAATAGTCCCATACTTTTCTACTTTGATGTGTCCTTTTACCTCACGGAGCCTCCTGGCCCTCCCCACAGCGGGGGCTCTGCCTGGAGCCTTGAGGTAAACCCTACCCTCACATTCCCTTTGTCCCTCCCTGCCAGCCTCTTTGCCCCGAGGTCTTATCTTGTCCTCTGGGAGGTATGTTAAGTGCTCCGCCAGCCTGCCTGTGTGCCTGGCCTGTTTTTTCTCACTGCCAGTACCTCTTAGATTCCAATTCCAAACATGGTATCCATCTGGGGTCACCCTTTCTTCCGGTGCCAAGAGAGAACGCATTCCAAATGGAACACAAGTGTGCCTCCCAGGCCGGGCTCTCCTCACTCTGCTTGGGGACAGCAGAGAGCAGGATGTGCGCGCTGCATCCCACGCGGCCGACCTTTCAGTCTCGCAGTGCTGCCTTTCCCGCCGAACAGCCCAGGCTTTCTGCTCAGAGCCAAATTTGCAGACTATCTTAAGGAACCCCAGGCGGAGGACGCCTGCCGGAGCTCTGCTGAAGGGGGAGACAGACAGAGAGAGACGGAGAAAGAAAAGTTTTTCAAACTCTCCATGAAGTGTGCTATGTTCTGCCATTCATTCCCAGAGTCGCAGAAGCATTCCACTCGGGAAAGGGAGCCTGCGGCGAGCAGCACAGGTGAGAAGAGCCTGGGAGAGCAGATTAATTCATCCTCTGCGTTTTCTATGTGAGGACAGTAGTAGAGGCCAGTGGGGCTTTGAGAAGGCCCAGAGATGAGTGCCAACAGCAGCAGCTCAGCGGGCCAGCTCCTATGGCAGGGGCCGGTGTGTATCAGCTGGAAGCCGGATATGGAAGGAGCTGTCTACCACCTGGCCAGCTGCATCTTGCTCCTGGGCTTCATGGCGGGCAGTGGGGTGTATGGCTGCTTCTACCTTTTTGGCTTCCTGGGCACTGGCTACCTATGCTGTGTGCTGTGGGGCTGGTTTCATGCCTGTGGCCTGGACATTCTCCTTTGGAGCTTCCTGCTGGCAGTGGCTTGCCTGCTCCAGCTGGCACATCTGGTCTACCGCCTGCGTGAAGACACCCTCCCCGAGGAGTTCAACCTGCTGTACAAGACGCTGTGGCTGCCGCTGCAGGTGCCCCTGCAGACATACAAGGAGATTGTTCACTGCTGCGAGGAGCAAGTGTTGACACTGGCCATGGAGCAGACCTATGCCGTGGAGGGTGAGACACCCATCAACCGCCTGTCCCTGCTGCTCTCGGGCCGGTGAGCTCCTCCATCATGCCCAGAACTTTCCCCCTCTGGCCCACACTTCTCATTTCCTAGCCTGTCCCTTTCCATTTCGTGTCCCCGTCTACTTAGGAAGGATGTGGCAAGTCAAACAATCTAAAATAGATTTTTCTAAGAGTAGATTTGCTTCCTCTTTCTTAGCATTTTCCAGATCACGAGATGACTGTTTGGCAAGAATGATGGTGTGTGCTCTTGCTACTGGGTATGGGGTAATTGTTTCTTGAGCCACACCTGAAATGACTACACACACACACACAAACACACACAAAGCTGTGGCAGCCTCTCTTTGGGAAATGGGACCTCTCCCAGAGTAGTTTGTTCCTTCCATAATCAGTCAACATTTTCTAAGCACCAACTATGTGCAGGGAACAATGCCAGAAACTGAGAGGAGTTTTCCGTAATCCCTATTCCTGGCTAAGTCATCAAGGAAACAGCCCCCCATGTATTTGGGACATCCTGTACAGACTCTGTAAGGTAGCCTCTCTGTGTGTAGTCAGGTATGGAGAGAGAATACCCCTTGTCCACTTTTCCATTTCTCTTGTTCTGTTGAGACTCTGGCATACCAAGAAGTCGGGTACAGATGAGGGTCCAACAGTGAGAGACAGATATAGCAATGCCTGTGTGTTGTTGATGCGGTGGAGACACGTGCCTCCTTTGAAGATGGACAAACATCGGCAGAAATTAGTCTTAGTTAGGATCAGTGAATGCCCAGGCAGCCTGGATGTGAATGTTGGCTACTGATATCTGCTAAGAAAATACCGGGGCAATTTGTGCTGCACACTTGGTAGGCATCGGTGATTTTTTTTTTTTTTTTTTTTTGAAACATGGCCCTACTAGTGCTTCTGTACCCTACCTCCCTACTAGCTTGCTTGAGAACAAGACAGTGTGGTAGAAAAGGTAAGATGGTAATCAGAAGAAAGAAAGAAATCAGATAAGACTGCCAAACACACAGTGTTGTTTTTTAAAGTTTGATAATGATGATGATGGTACAACTAATAATAAGAATGATTAGAATACATATTATATATTAATTATATAATCTAAAGAGTTGTGTGTCTATGCTTTGATGTGGCTTAGGCTTGGAGGTCCTGGATTGAGTGAGCTAAAAAAGAAGACATTTTGTGGGCTGGCCTCCCATTACGTTTATGAGTTAATTGCAAGTGTAAGCAAATGCAACTCTTTGGAAACAAATAAAGATGTAAATACAGGCCTGCGCCGCGGCTCACTAGGCTAATCCTCCACCTAGCGGCGCCGGCACACCGGGTTCTAGTCCCGGTCGGGGCGCCGGATTCTGTCCCAGTTGCCCCTCTCCCAGGCCAGCTCTCTGCTGTGGCCAGGGAGTGCAGTGGAGGATGGCCCAAGTGCTTGAGCCCTGCACCCCATGGGAGACCAGGAGAAGCACCTGGCTCCTGCCTTCGGATCAGTGCGGTGTGCCGGCCGCAGTGCGCTGGCCACGGTGGCCATTGGAGGGTGAACCAATGGCAAAGGAAGACCTTTCTCTCTGTCTCTCTCTCTCACTGTCCACTCTGCCTGTAAAAAAAAAAAAAAAAAAAAAAAAAAGATGTAAATACAAATACATCAGGACTAGTGCCAAAATGCTTGCTACCTACAGGTCAAGGCTTGAAGCAAAGACAATGGAGGGTCCCATGATGTCCCTTGCTCCTAGCAGCTCCTGTGTTCAAATGGGGGACTTGAGACCAGCAGAAGTGCCCCCTTCATGGGCTGGTGCTCATTTGCTGGAAGCCTATTACAATGGCAGCTGGTTCATGTCTCATGTATGATTGTTTTAACATGAACTTGTTTAAGTCCCCTTCCCTGTGATGGGGGCATGGGAGTTTACTCCTCACTGTAGCTTTTCTCAGTATGCATGGCATCAAAGGCCTGCATCAAAGTTAGACCATTTTGCTGTTTTTTCTTGCTTTTCAAGGTTTGGACCAAGAGTCTTGTCATTGTTGCTGTTGTCTTTCAGTGTCAGCCTGTCTCAGTTTTGTGAAGGTGGTCACAAGGAAGAGACCTCCAGTCCCTGCTGGAGAATCCTTGTTCCTGGGGTGGTGATAGTGAGGGACTAAACACTTCAAAGTGGAAACAAGAGCTCCATGCCCGGAAACAGGGCCCTCTTGTGTAGACCCCCTCATCTCACATGTGGACTCTCATCTGGAGCCCTGTGCTCAACCCTCAGAAGTCTTTTTAGGGCAGTCAGTTCCTTTCAAGACTCAGGGAGGCAAAGTGACTTCCCCAAAGTCTATCCTGCTGCCAGTGTGTGCTTACCACTGGAGAGCTTCCCTCACACACAAAGCACAAACTCCCTTGTATACAAACCCCCGAGTAGGGAACAGACTGTCTATGCTGTTCCTTGAGGAGGAAATCACCTGTCATCTAGGAAGTGCAGAAGGGAGAAGAGACTGATGACAAAGGAGAGAGTCTACTGCTTTCAGTGGCTTCAGTAGGCCCCACAGGCCCACACTAGGATGTGGTCACTCTGTTCCCCCAGACTTGCCTGGGTAGGCAGATTCCTGGCCCGAGGCGATGATGGGAGGGTCTGATGTGCACAGTGGCAGCTCCTTTCTCTCCTGTAGGCGTCCTTTCTTGGAGAAGCTTTTCCTGGAGAGTTTAACTCCTTTTTATGATGACACAGTGAGCTTGCTCACGCCTCTGTTCACTCTTTCTTCTCTCCCCGCACAAATACATGTTAAGACTAGGGCTCCAATGTTAACTATGAACGGTACTGTCCCAGTATGATGGTCTATCAACAAGAGTCAGGAATTAGTGTTTGTCATCATGGTCAGTGACAGATATACCCACCGTATTTCCACAGAGAAGCGCAAAGTGCTGAGACAGCAGTAGCTAGCTTAGCAGCACTCACTGATCTGGGGAGGTCAGACTTGGAGGACAGCTTAAGGGGAGCCTTGAGAAGAGGTTAGCTCGAGACAGTGTGTGTGAAAACCCTGACGTAGCAGAACACAGCACTCGATTTTCTCCTGCATCCATTCGTTGCCCAGGGCAGTCCTGCCAGGCAGTCTATGAATTACCTGCTCTCCTAGGAGCAAGCCTATCTCTGCCGTTGGAGGCTGTGGGCTGACTCCATCCTCAGCTTGACTTGAGACCTACATCCCCTTTCATCTGTCTTTCATCTTTAAGTTGTCAGGCATCTGGCAATAGTTTATCAGTTGGTGATGGTGTTTGGAAATTTGTATGCTGCCACATATATTTCTAGGCATTCATTAAAACAGCATGACTCAGGAGTGCTAATATCTCATTGGCCAGGACTTAGCCATGGCCGCATCTAACAGCAAGGGAAGCTGGGAAATGTAGTCTTTAGCTGTGCAGCCCTGTGTCCAGTTAGAACTCCAGTTCTGTAGAGAAAGACAACAAACAGAGATACTGGAGAAGAGACTGGACTTCCCAGCTCTCCGTCTACCCCCAGCATTCTCTGCTTTTCGATATTCTGTTCAAACTTCAGGACACAGCTCAGATGTCATCGTCTTTGAGACGTCTGCCATCCAAAGAGAACCAACCTCTCCCCTTCCTCTGTGTTCCTCTTTCACAACAGCACGTAGCACACTGATTCGCCGTCAGTGATTGATCGACTTGTGACTTCCACTCAGCTGTGAAGTTCTCAAAGGCAAGGGCCAGCTCAGACCCGTCGCTGCATTCCCAGCCTCCCGGAACTCAGAAAGTGCTCTCTGTGTATTTGTTCAGCCAGCCACGCTCCAGAAATAATGGAAGGATAGCTCCATCTACATGGACAGGGTGTGTCTTTGAGATCTTTCTTGTCTTCCCCCCTTGCCAGATAGAGGCACCTTCTTGCCTGATATAACTCGCTTCAGAAGAGGGGTTAAAGACTCAACTCTGAGGCTTTTTTGGAGAAAAGAAATAAAAGCCCATCTTGTATCCTAATCTTCTTCCAGATGCAACATCATATCTGAAATTCGTTCAGTACACCCAGACACAGCCAGTGACGTGCCTTTGGTTCTAACAAGTCCTCATCCGCTGCGGCCCCTGTCCCTGCAGGGCAGAGCACCAGGCTAGGTGCCAGCCACCTAGACACAGAGTCAGCAAGCAGCATGAGTGATGTTTCTAAGTCCAAAGTTGTGGAGCCAGCCCTGTGGTTGTGAAGATAGGCAAGTCAAGGGCTATAGAAAAGAATATTCACAACATGCAAACAAATATATCAATTGCAATTATTGGCAGTAGCCACAAGTGCCCTACCACCCTCAAAAGCTCTGGTGACAGGGTGGCAACATGGAGTCGTGGCTGGAACACAGACTCTCAGTCCTGCTGCTTGGTAGCTGTGTACCCTTCAACTCACCACTCAGCCTTTCTGAGCATCAACCTCCTTAGCTGCAAAACATGGGGTGGGAGGGATAACCTACCTTGGGTTATGGTGAAGATTAATAAGAGAACACTTTTAAAGTGTCGGAGACTGAAAAGCAATTACAATGCAAGCATGAGATGTATCAATCAGGGCTCTTCATGCAGCCTGTGTGGTGCAGCTCTGAGTTGCTGGGAACACTCTATGTTGTACTGTATCTGAGCCACAGGCCGCAGGGGCTATGTGATTCACACAAGTGAGAAGCTGAATTGCTACCCTGTAACTTGCCACACGTGGCTAGTGGACAGAGAACTCTAGAGCACTGGTTTTCACCTTGGCTGTGTGTTGGCATCCTGGGAGACTTAAAAACTGATACTGTCTGCAACCCACCTTCTGAGATTCCCGGTTCCCTGCTCTGGCATAGGCCTAGTCCTAGGTGATTTTTAACACCTGCTCCACTGCACTCTTATCCCCCCACGTCTTCCACTCTGCAGCATGGAATTGGGAACCATGGGGAGAAGGAGAAGGAGAAAAAAAAATAGGAGGCAACCCAGGGCTCGGGAGTGGAAGCAGCGTGGGTTTGCTCTCTGAGCTGCTTGCCTGTGGTCGTGAGGCTGCTCCTGCTTTGGTCTGGCCCTGATTTGGGTGAGGTATTCCTGCTGGAGGAGTCAGTCATGTGGTCAGCAACACAAAACCTCAGGAAGGGGGTCGGGCAGCCATTTCCCTTTTCCCACACGGTCTCTCCTCTCCCTTTGCAGGGTCCGTGTGAGCCAGGACGGGCAGTTTCTGCACTACATCTTTCCGTACCAGTTCATGGACTCTCCTGAGTGGGAATCGCTGCAGCCCTCGGAGGAGGGGGTGTTCCAGGTAACAAGGAGCCCCACGGCAGCACCACGTCGCCCCGATGCACTGTCCCCTGTCCCTGCTTATATCTGTCCTTCCTCCCCACCTCCTCCTCTGCAGGAAAAGTGCCTGAATCCTGGCGGGGGGGGGGGGGGTAGGGCGGGGGGAGGTACTGGGCCCGGATGGAGAGGCCCTGTTGCCTTTTTTTTTTTTTTAAGATGTATTTATTTATTTGAGAGGCAGAGTTACAGAGAGGCAGAGGCAGAGAGAGAGAGAGAGAGAGAGAGAGAGAGAGAGAGGTCTTCCATCTTCTGGTTCACTCTCTAAATGGCCACAATGACTGGAGCTGGGCCAGGTTGAAGCTACGAGCCAGGAGCTTCTTCCAGGTTTCCCACATGAGTACAGGGGCCCAAGGAATTGGACCATCCTCTGCTGCTTTCCTAGGCACACTAGCAGGGAACTGGATCAGAAGTGGAGCAGCCAGGGCTCTAACCAGCACCCATATGGGATTCCAGTGCTGCTGGTGGTGGCTTAACCTGCTACGCCACAGCACTGGGCCCCTTGGACCCATCACTCTTGTGCTAAAATACTTTCAGAAAACCCTGCTGGCCACATGATAAAAACTCACACTCCTTGCAAGGTAGTGTAAAACCTTCAGTGAACTCCAGTCATATCTCCCTATGTTTTCTGCTTTTACTAGCTGTGCAAACTAGTGACACTTCCCTAAACACCCAACAGTGTCCTGCAGCTCCAGGCCTTGGCTCCCACTTTCTCCCCACACCAAAATACACATCTGAGATGCATTGCCCCCTGTGGACAAGACACCTCACTTGCTCCGTGAGGCCTGCCCAGACTGACCTCGCCAGCTTCCCCCGCCACACACACAGCTGCTGGCTCCTGCTCACCTGCCTGTCCTCCTTTTCCTTGCTACTCTCTGATGAGTGCATTTTCCTTCCTGTCTCGTGCATGGTGAACTCTTAGAAGTAAAACTCTAGGCTTCTCTCTTGCTCTGCCCCAGGTGCCCAAGGACAGCATCTGGGACCCAGCAGGTGCACAGTGAAGGCTCGGTGCGCTGGCTTGCTAGGGACTACGCGGGCTTCACATCCACACTCCAAGGAGGGGCTCCAAGGGGAAGTCTGGCCACCTGGCTCCTACCCTCCTCTCTGCCAGTCCTTCAGATTTTCCTTGCAGTTCTCACGGCCTGAGTGGCCAGCACATCTCAGGCCCTGCGTATTACCTAGCCTCGGCTTTTCATTCTCACAACTCTATGGGTTGCCTGTTATTATTGTTAACAGATAAGGAAACTAAATCCCCAGATCACCATGTAATTTGCCCAAGGTCTTCAGCTACAACGTAGCAAACCCAGGGAGCCTGGATCTACTATTTCTATTCTGTTTTTTAAAAATGGGAGGGCATCAGGGAGTGGAGTTTCTCATGCACACTCACACTCTTATAGGGACTCCCCTGTCCAGATGCTTTGCTGGTGTTGGGTTCCATGTGTCTCCTACCACTTCTATCAGGGAGTCCCTGGAAGCAGAATCTGAGCCAACCCCGGAACAGACGCATGCCTGCCAGTGCCGCCTGGCAAGGCCAGCTTCCGCCCCCACCCTGACACTTGGCTCTGTGATGACGAAGCCTGAGAGGCAATCCTGATCCCACTACCAAGCTTACCCGCCACCGACCCCTTGATTGTGGTCCTGCCTGCCACCCGCCACCCACCTGCTGTCTCTAACCAGCCCAAGCATTCTCCTATGGGAAGGCTCCCAGGCCACAGGAATATGCAGGAGGGCTGAGTCAGGTCCCAGGCTAGGCCGACCAGGCTCTGACACTGACACCGAGCAACAGGTGGTGGCAGGCCGGTGTCCTCCCCAAGTTATGCTCCAGAGGAAGGGCTGTAACCCCAGATGGCCTCTCAGCCTGGAATGTCGGCATGGGCGTGGCCCTCCCATTTATATTTTTAGTGTGCACCCACACATTTGCTGCTGGCTGTGTAAAGTCCCATTTCCTCTCTGCAAATGTCAAGCATCGTTCCGTGTTATAGTTCATCCTGTCCCTCCCTTTACATCATCTTTGTGGCCTGAGAGAGCAATCCACACTGGCTGCCTGAAGGATAGCTCACATTGTGGTTGACACAAATGCATCAAGTCCATCACACCTCTCAACAACTCAGTTAGATCCAAATGCATTGACTGTTCAGCACCGTGACTCTCCAGTTAGTCACACAGCACAGCAGGGAGGAGGAATCGCACAGAAATCATCATCATTGCTCCGACTTGCATCCTGTGTTGCTGGCCTAAACCCTATTATTTATGCTATTTCATTTAATCCATTCAAACAACTGCTAACGTGAGTTTTAAAGAAGAAGCTGGATACTGCTCAAAACTTCACAGACATGCCCATATGGCACGCATGTGGGAGCTAATCCAGACACAGTTTCTGGAGGGCCTTTGGGGGAAGACCTTGCACAGGCCTTGACCAAGTGACAGTATATGGTTGCATGACAGTGGTGGACTTCCCTTAATTTACTTATCTGCTTCAGTGAAATTATTTTTTTGAGCACTCGTTACAGGCACCACTAAAGGTAAACAGAATAGGTGAAGACCCCAGCCCTCACACACTTTGCATTCTAGTTGGGAGAGAGAGACAGAAATAATCACAGACATAATGAATGAGTTAAGTCATAGCATGCTAGAAGGTGCAAACTGCTGGCTAAAGAAACGATGACATAGAATAGTATAAGGGAGTTACAGTTGCAACTTTAAGTTTGGTGGTTATGGGAGTCCTTGTCATGTAGGTTACCTTGGTCACAGACCTGAGAAGTGACAGTGTGAGCTCTTTGGATATCCTGGGGGAAGAACAGATATCAGACAGAGGGAAGGGCCAGTGCAAAGTCCCTGAGGTAGGGCTGGTGTAATTGAGGTACAAAAAAGGAGGCCAGAGCACCCAAAACAGAGAGAAGGAAGAGAAGTTGGAGCGGTGATGGGGTGCCAGGTCACGGAGGGCCAGAGCATATATTTTCTAGATAGAGCCAAGAGAATTTCTCAAAGGCTTAGATGTAGTATGTGAAAGAAAGTGGGGCTCAAAGACAATTCTGAAGCTCTTGACCCAAGCAACTGCTAGGATGGAGCTGTTATCTGCCCTAGTAGAGCTGATTGGGGTGGGGGGCAGAATAGGAAGTTCAGTCTGGAATGTGTTTGGTTTGTGTTATCTATGGCATTTAAGTGGAGATGCTGAATAGACAGTTGAATATTTCAGTCTGGAATTCAGCAATGAACCCTGGGCTTGAGACATACATGCGGGAGTTGATTGTGCCCAGTTAATATTTAAAGCCACTGGACTGGGTAAGATCACCAAATGAGTGAGTGTGGACAGAAAAGGGATTTAACAATGGAGGCCTGGGACTCCAGTGTTAAGAAGTTGGGGAGGGAGCCGGCGCCGTGGCTCAATAGGCTAATCCTCCACCTTGCGGCGCCGGCACACCGGGTTCTAGTCCCGGTTGGGGCGCCGGATTCTGTCCCGGTTGCTCCTCTTCCAGGCCAGCCCTCTGCTATGTCCAGGGAGTGCAGTGGAGGATGGCCCAGGTGCTTGGGCCCTGCACCCCATGGGAGACCAGGATAAGTACCTGGCTCCTGCCATCGGATCAGCGCGGTGCGCCGGCTGCAGCGGCGGCCATTGGAGGGTGAACCAACGGCAAAGGAAGACCTTTCCCTCTCTGTCTCTCTCTCTCACTGTCCACTCTGCCTGTCAAAAAAAAAAAAAAAAAAAAAAAAAAAAAAAAAAAAAAAGTTGGGGAGGGGCCAGCCCTTTGGCATAGTAGGCTAAGCTTCTGCATGTGACGCCAGCATCCCATATGGGTGCTGGTTCTAGACCTGGCTGCTCCATTTCCAACCCAGCTCTCAGCTATGACCTGGGCAAATAGCAAAAGAGGGTGCAAGTGCCTGGGCCCCTGCACCCGTGTGGGGGACCCAAAATGTGCCCCTGGCTCCTGGCTTTGGATCAGCTCAGCTCTGACCATTGCAGCCATTTGGGGAGTGAGCCAGCAGATGGAAGACCTTTCCCTCTGTCTCTCCCTCTCATTGTTTTTAACTCTATCTCTCAAATAAATAAATCTTTAAAAAAATAAGAAAAAGTTGGGGAGAAAAAGGGGATGCAGTAAAGGAACCTGAAAAGGGGCAGTCAGGGGAATGCACCAGGGTGTGTGTCAGCCTGGGAGCTGAGTAAAGGCATGGCAAAGAGCAGGGGTGTCAGTGGGCTTGAATGCCCAGGAAACTGACCACCGGATGCAGTGACTCAGAGGTCACTGATGACCTCATCAGGGACAGCGTTTGTGGATTGCCAGGGACAAAGCCATATAAGCTTAAAGAGACAGTGAGAAGAGGAATTGGAGACAGTGAGAATAGACAGGTTTCTCAGGGAACTTTGCTAAAAAAGAGGAGCAAATTCCTGGAGTGGTAGCTGGCCAGGGAAATGAAGTGAAGAAAAGGATACTGTCCTTTAGACGGGAGAAATCCGAGCTTGTGCACAGGGATGCCCGCAGCCTTCAGGATGGAGATGTTCATGTGTAGATTAGCTCTTACTGAGACATACCCACCATGTGCTCTGGAGGGGAGGTCTGACCTGGGAATCGTGCAACCACAAGATTGTGAAAACTGCTTGCAGAACTGTTAGCAAGGGACAGATCTCCGGTATTATTTTCAGAATTCTCATGAAGCAACGTGTTCAGAGAGATTACATCATTTATGTAAGAAAAACCAGCTTCTGGTCTTGAGTTTGGGGTGGGGTGGAGGGGGTGAGAGGGGGAAATGAATAAAGGAAATGGAGGAAGGGCCAGCAGAGAGGAGGGAAGAGGAGAGGAGGGTAGTGGGAGATCAGGCAGGCAATGCAGGAAGTTAAAGGATGATATATATTCGCTATTTGGAAAGTCAACCCTACGTTTAATTAGATAATGCATTTAAAGTGCTCAACACAACACCCGGCTCACAGTCACCTCTTGATAAATGGTAGCTGCCACCACCATCATCATCATCACCTCCACTGTCTCCATCCACAACCATACACCATGAGCCCTGCCATCCCTAAATATTATGCCAATCAAATTATAGAAAAGTATGTGACTCCACACCCATTTCTTATACTATCCCAAGCATATTTCCATTTTTGAAAAAAGATTTATTTATTTGAAAGCCAGAGTTACAGAGAGAGAGAGAGGGAGAGAAAGAAAGCAAGATATCCCATCTGCTGGTTCACTCCCCAAATAACAGCCAGGAGCCAGCAACCTCTTCTGGGTCTTCCACATGGGTGACAAGGATTCAAGGTATTAGGGCCATCTTCAGCTGCATTTCCCAGGCCATTAGCAGGGAGATGGACCAGAAGCGGAGTAGCCTTGAAACAAACTGGCGCCTATATGAGATGCCTATGCTGCAGACAGCCATTTTACCTGATGGTCCTGCATGTTTCCATTTTAACCCTAGCTTTACCACTTGTCATTATTTTGACGAGATTTATATAGCACCTACTGTATGCTGGGCACACATGATTGCTTATATCCCCTGCAAGTGCCATTTAACTAGGCATCGTGGACATGTAATGAGTGCTCAGATGAGCAAAGAAATGGAGAATTGGGTGCCCTCAGCTTTCTGCTCTTGAGAGGCTGTCTTCCTCTGGGCCCTTTTCCTGACTACTCATCAGATCTTTCTGTGATAGACAAAGTAAGAGCAACTTCATGTACCTGAGTCCCAGGCCAGAGCCCCATCCACTGGATGTAGTTTGCCCTGCCAACCAGAAGCTTTTCCTGTAACTAAGCTTCTTTCTACCCTTTCTGTGTTCCTACCCCTGATCTACGAGGGCACTTCAAAAGACGAGTTTATTTTGGTGCGAAAAAAATTGGAGTCCATGCATAGTTGTTTCATAATATGCATTTTAAGACCCTTCACATGCATGGATTTGAACATCTTTTGCATCAAAAAATGAACTTATCTTTTAATTTCATTTTCTACAAACTTTTTGAAGTATTATCCTTCTTTATTCTGAAAATGAAGTCATCAGCATATTGACCTCTCTTCAGAGCATTAGGAAGCTTGTTCTAACTACCTATCTTATCTATCATCTATTATCTATCTATCTATTTATCTATGTATCTATCTATGTATATATCTACCTACTTATTCTAACTATCTATAATCTATCTATATCTGCCTATCTATTATCTATCAATCCTCTATCATCTATCTATCGATCATCCATCTATTATCTATCTATCTATCTATCTATCTATCTATCTATCTATCTATCTATGTCAATTGCAAGACCCAGGACCTTCTTCTGCTACTAGTGGTGTCAGCCATGGCAGCCTAGGAGAACTAAGGAACTGGGAGGTTCCAGAGCGAGGGGCTGGCCGACCCCAGGACTCCTGAAACAGGACACCCCCATCTCAGTGCATGCAACTGAAAGTCTTTCCCTGGACCTCCTCCAGGCAAGCCCGTGGAGGTACTTCAGGAAAAGGACAGCCGTGTTCCCAGTGACTGGCTGTTTCTCGGTGCTCAGCGTGGGTGGATTTTCTAGCTTCAGCCTCACTGTCTGCTTCTGACCCCTCTCAGGTCACCCTCACAGCTGAGACGGAGTGCAGCTACGTTTCCTGGCCCCGGAAAAGTCTCCACCTTCTCCTGAACAAGGAGCGGTACATCGCGCGCCTCTTCTCAGCCCTGCTGGGCTATGACATCTCAGAGAAGCTCTACACTCTCAACGACAAGCTCTTTGCCAAGTTCGGGCTTCGCTTTGACATCCGCCTGCCCAGTCTCTACCACGTCCTGGGTCCCACTACCCCAGACGCAGAGCCAGGGTCTGAGAAGGAGGAGGAGGAAGCCCACATGCCAGCCGTGTCTCCTCAATCCGTGGCCACCGCTGCCCAGCAGATGCCCCCTTGTTCTCCCCCTCCAGCTGCCACCAACCTTCCTGCACCTCCGTCCCGGGCCAGGATGTCCAGGCCCGACAGCGGCCTCCTGGGTGAGGACTCCACCAGTCTGGTGCTGGAGGATTTTGAGGAGGTGTCAGGATCGGAATCATTTATGGATTATAGGAGTGATGGGGAGTACATGAGGTGAGGGGAGAACTAACATGGGCACAGTCACCGGCTGAGGACCCAGTGTAAGTACTCGGAATACAGCTGCCACACATTCCTGCCAACAGCTGGGCTCAACACAGCTTGGAAGGGCAAATATCCGTCTGCTGCATCTGCTCTCAGAGGGCTCACGGAAAGTGGCATGAACCCAGTCTTGCAGATAGCAGCTTGCTCTGGGTATATGCAAGGCCTGAGGGGTTTCCTTCTTTCCTTTCCTTTCTTTCCTTTCCTTTCCTTTCCTTTTCTTTTCTTTTCTTTTCTTTTCTTTTCTTTTCTTTTCTTTTCTTTTCTTTTCTTTTCTTTTCTTTTCTTTTCTTTTCTTTCTTTCTTTCTTTCTTTCTTTCTTTCTTTCTTTCTTTCTTAAGATTGACTTATCCATTTGAAAGGTGGAGTTACAGAGAGGGAGAAGGAGAGAGAAAGAAAGCCAGGAGCCAAGAGCTTTATCCCGGTCTCCCACATGGGTGTAGGGGCCTAAGCACTTGGGCCATCTTTTTCTGCTTTCCCAGGAGCATTAGTAGGGAGCTGGATGGGAAGTGGAACAGCCGGGACTTAAACCAACGCCCATATGGGATGTTGGCACCGCAGGTGGCAGCTTAATGCAGCTATGCCACAGCACCAGCTCCAAGAGGGGTTTCTTAAAAACTCATTTATTATTATTAACTGTGATTGTATTTTGGAAAATGGGCTGGTTGACATTTGGAGGGCACTGATAGGTTACTAAATTTTTGCACAAAATTGTATAATAGCTGAGGCCACTTCTGGGGCTAAAGGGAATTTTATCTGGCATACATTTTAAAGGAAAGAGAATGCTGGCATGGTCCTGGTTCCTGATGATCGTCTTCCAGACATAGAGTCCATTCTGGAACACAGTTGTTATTTGGCCTGGACTGGGCAGGTGTCCCTGTTACAATTGCATTTGGGGGCGGGCATTTTGTCTAACAGTTAAGCTTCCAGTTAAGATGTTGACATCTCACACAAGAGCCCCTGGGTTCAATTCCCAGATCCAGCTTTCTGCTAACGTGGGACTTGGGAGGCAGTAGTAATGGCTCAAGTATTTGGACCCTGCCACTGCCTCGACTGATACCCTGGCTTTGGGACCCAACCCACATGTTGCAGCCATTTGAGGAGTGAACCAGCAGATGGGAACTCTGTCTGTCCCTGCCTCTCAAATTAAAAACTAAACCAAAAAAATGTGTAGGAGGTGAACTTTAAAAAGTTGTTGGATGGAATTAAAAGGTAAGTGTATTTTGGTATAAAAAAAAGTGAGAAGTCCAAGCATAGTTTTCTCGTGGGACATGTTTTCTACAAAGTTTTGATGTCTCTTCCTCTTGTAAAGAGACTTGTGATTACAGCCTAATGGCTCAGGGAGGAACTGTCCCCACCTTGCTTTCCTCTCGGCCAGTGGACGATGTTCAGGTTGTTGGGGGCAGAGGACTGGACGCTGCTCTGATAATACTGCGCTGTGCTTGGGTATGGCCCTGGCTTTCCCCCAGCAACCCACACCTGAGGGAGGTGGGGTGGACGGGAATCTGGGCAGGCCCAAGGGCACCTGTAGGACTTCCCTCTCAGGGTAGTGTACAAGGGAGGCTACATTCGGCAGTTCTGGAAAATTGCGTTCTCATTGCCCCAGGCTGCTCTCACAACACTGTGACATTTGCTGCTGGGGCTCTGCCCAACCATGGTGGATGCCTGGCTTCAGCTGAGGAAAACCTCACCCTTGTCAATTCACAAGGCCTTCCCCAGGAAAGGGGGCACTAAGAAACCCAGCATGCTTTGGGAAGCCCTGAGACACCAGTCCAGGGTACACAAAGTGAATGAGCGAATGTTTGCGTGTTTTGAAAAACAAATTGTATAAATGATGAAAGAGGTAAGAGAGGAGAATGCTAGGAGGTTACATAATTCCTTGTGTGGCTACAGAATTTATAATCTCCGGCGGTACCAGTGTCCTCAGCTGAGCGATCCTGGGGTAGTTCCAAGGATCTGTCTACGCCAAGATCACTACTGGCCTCCCCGCTGGCACTGTCGCCCCTGCCCAGCACACTGCTTCTGTCCCGTCGACCCCTCTCTGCCAAGCACGCCTGCCCACCTGTCCGCTCTTCTCAACTCCCAGCAGCTCTCTGTGTTCTAGGCTGCTCCTCTGGGTTCCTTGCTTTTCCTGGTCATGTTGGCTCTCCCAGTTCTTTTCTCTTTCTGATTATACACAGCCGTTGGCTGCCTCAGTTTCCTACTCTTGAGTCTCTTCTTCTGAGCTCACTTCTCCCTCTCCATCTGTTCTCTGTCTTCTCCCACTTTATTGTTCACTGATTTATCTCTCCTTTCTCCCTCTTTTCCTTTCTCAGTTCCTTCCTTGCTTTGTCTTCTCTTCCTCCAGGGCCTCCCTGGTTCCCCTCATTTTATTTGTTTTAATTGGAACTCCTCCAAGATCAGTGTCTTTCCGTCTATTTTTAAAAAACCAGGCAAAGGTGTGAAAATTCCCAACTTTCTGAATATTTTCCACGTTTTGGGGGCAGGCAGCTTGGGGGACAAGAAAGAGGCCAGGACTGGGAAGCCTGCCTCCTCTGCTTGGCTTCTAAGCAAATGTATGGCCTTTGGCAAACCATCCAACCTCCCTGAACCCTGCTTCTTCATTGGAGTCTGTTGGCCCCACTGTCTCCTCTTGACAGATGTAAGAAGGCAAAAGCTGAGTTTTTCACACAAGATAAAGGGAAGTGGGACTTGAGTACAGCGGGACTTGAGTCCCAGGAAACCTGTGTCTTTTCCTAGTAGCTCTTTAGTTTTCACAATTGCTCTGGAGCCATGGCCGCCCTGGTGGGTGGCGGGGCCGGCTTGCCTAGAAGTTCTCTCACTTTTGTCCCTGAGAAGAATCTGTCACCTACCCTGAGATCACTGTGCATTCATTGTGAAAGATCACAACTCGGTCCCCAAGTCCTCACCCCAATACTGTGAACCTCATTCAACCTCTTCCGAAAACTCGAGTTGGGAAAACTGCTAAGGTAACTCACCTTCTAAAGCACTGGCATGTGCAGTAATGAAACAGTAGCAGGTGTTTTATGTTTAAGTGATAGAAACGGAAAAGACATTCTCTTTCAAACCATAGGGTTTTCAGAACAACTTGAAAATATGGTCAAACTGCTAAGTTTCAGATGGTTCTCAATTTAGTCTGTGATAAGAGGATCATTGAACCTGAGCTCCTTTTCTGGCGTGGTGGTTTTGGATGCATGGTTTGGCTTGTTTCCATCCAAGCCCCTTCAGGGTTATGACAGTGAAATAGGTGTTTCTCCATGTGATTGGTAGCAGTTTGTCATCATTTCCTTTATAAAGTATAGCACAACTCACCATCTGTTTCCTGGCTCTTCTGTTACCAAAATTTGTTCTGACATAGCACTTAAATAAGAGGCACGAAGCTGCTGAATTCTGCAGCATTGTGAATGACATAGTCCGGTCACATTGACACTGGGGTTTGTCTCTGACACCAACTCAATTGGAAACCAACTTAAAACGGGCAGCGCTTCCACTGGAATTCATTAATTTATTTCTTTATTTGCTTGTTTGTTTATTTTTGCTCATCTGAACATGACAGACAGCAATGGCAAAATTTGTCAGGTGGCTAATTTTCCTGCAAATGTTTGTTTAGCACATCAGAAATATTGTTTCTCTTGACATGGAACTCTTTTTTTAAAAGAGTACTTTCCTTCAGTCTGGTGGTGCCCATAATTGGAAATTGGCGCTGTGAGGCTATGGACCTTCCAGTCAGAACTCAGGTTACCCCTGCCCTCACTGGGATTTTTCCCATTTAATTTATGGGCAGCCTCCTCAGTGATCTTCCCTCTAGGAGGTGCCCTGTGAATGGGGGACTCGTCTTGGAGAAGTGCATCTGTGAGCTGGTCAGCTGACTTGGATAAGGAGTCCATTGTCACAGACTAAGCTGAATGCTGTCTGAAATTGGGTCAGTTTTTTTTTAAAGATTTATTTATTTATTTGAAAGTCAGAGTTACACAGAGAGAGAAGGAGAGGCAGAGAGAGAGAGAGAGAGAGAGGTCTTCCATCCGCTGGTTCACTCCCCAACTGGCTGCAACGGTTGGAGCTGCCCTGATCCGAAGCCAGGAGTCAGGAGCCTCTTCCAGGTCTCCCATGCAGGTACAGGGGCCCAAGGACCCGGGCCATCCTCTACTGCCTTCCAAAGACACAGCAGAGAGCAAGATCAGAATTGGAGCAGCTGGGACTTGAACCAGCACCCATATGGGATGCCAGCACTGCAGGCGGCAGCCTTACCTGCTATGCCATAGCACCAGCCCCTTGGGTCAGTTTTGATTCTGTTTTTATGTGGTCCCTAAAGCTCTGCGGCTTGGAAAGTGAAAACTCCATTTTGTGTGTGTTCTCTCTATTATTTAAACAAGCAATACAGTGGTTATAATAAGGAGGCCAATTCTCTGTGGTCAGAGAAGGGGCTCGGGATATAGTCCCAAAGGCCCGAGAAGCAGTCCCACATTTTGGACATGGTGTATGCTTCAGGCACCATGCTAGGTCATCACGGAAGATACCTAGGTAACAGGCCGGCGCCGCGGCTCACTAGGCTAATCCTCTGCCTTGCGGCGCCGGCACACCAGGTTCTAGTCCTGGTCGGGGCGCCGGATTCTGTCCCGGTTGCCCCTCTTCCAGGCCAGCTCTCTGCTGTGGCCCGGGAGTGCAGTGGAGGATGGCCCAAGTGCTTGGGCCCTGCGCCCCATGGGAGACCAGAAGTACCTGACTCCTGCCATCAGATCAGTGCGGTGCACCGGCCGCAGCGTGCCGGCTGCGGTGGCCATTGGAGGGTGAACCAACGGCAAAGGAAGACCTTTCTCTCTGTCTCTCTCTCTCTCACTGTCCACTCTGCCTGTCAAAAAAAAAAAAAAAAAAAAAAAAAAAAGGAAGATACCTAGGTAAGAAGTGGAAAGATCTGATCTCCAGGAACAGGACAAGTATAACAGCTCCAAGTTCTCAAAAGAGTGGGAATTAGAATTCAGCTTGATTCGGTGTAGTGCTTTGGGGAGAAATTGGATTACCAGGGGAAAGTTATAAGAAGACGAGGATTTCAGCTTCTCATTAAAAATAGATTGCCCATGGGGTGGTGAGTTACTCATCACTGCAAGAGTTCGAGCAGGGACCAGAGGGAATCTTCGGAGATTGTAGGAGGTGATTCAGGCTCTGGGGAAGCAGCCTTAGATGACTGCTGATAAGGCACCTCTCACTGTCTGCCACACCCTGATCCCATGGTTCTCAGGGCTGGACACTCATCCTGCCACTCAACTACCATCAAGGACAGGCGGCTCACCTGCAGAACAGGATCTGTATGCCTGTGTCTCCCTGACCAGGTGACTATGAAGAGTAATAGAAGGAAATTATATAAAGCAGTTTCAAGTTGCAAAGCATGAGTTAAATGTGTGTGTTCTAAAATCCTGCCGTGTATACTATCATCCAGCTCTGTATCATCATCATCATCATCTTCATCATCATCATCATCTTCATCCTCAGAATTACATGTTTTTCCCTCATTTCTCCAAGTTTGGCTTTCCAGGGCAGGCGCCTAATCCTGTGACAACAAAAGGTGGAGGCCTCTCGAGAACCTGGGTGGCCCCTTAGCCTCTGACTTCAGTGCCGCCACCCCCAGCCTGCTCTCCTTTGTTTGTACAGGCCGAGACAGCCCAGGTGCTTGCCCTTGGAAGTGACCCTAGGTGCATGGGAGCTGTCAGTGCTGGTAAATAGCACCTTTCTCCCCGAGCCGACGGGGAGACTCCTGGGCTGGGAGTTGGTCTTCAGAGTGGCGTGGTGGGAAGTGGGGTCTCTGGTGGTGCCACCTCGGCCTGCCACAAGCTCTGTGTGAGAGTCCGGTGAGCTGGGGGCCAGGTCTCTCCCCACCCTGAGGGTCATAGCAGCCTTGGGGGCACCCTGCTGCCTGTGCCAGTCTTGTCCTTTCTGTTTAACGGGCCTCGTTCTCCCAACTCTCATTTTTAGAAAAAAAAAGGGGGGGTCTTACAAAACATCATTTTTTTAAAAAAATTATTTATTTATTTGAAAGGCAGTTACAGAGGAGACACAGAGAGAGAGAGAGAGAGAGAGAAAGAGAGCAAGTGAGCGAGAGAGAGCTTCCATCTGCTGGTTCACTCCCCAAATCACTGCAGTGATAGGGTTGAGCCAGGCTGAAGCCAGCAGCCAGGAGCTTCTTCCGGGTCTCCCATGTGGGCGCAGGGGGCCAAGGACTTGGGTCATCTGCTGCTGCTTTCCAAGGTGCATTAGCAGGGAGCTGGATCAGAATTGGAGCAGCTGGGACTGGAGCTGGTGCCCACATGAAATGCTAGCACTGCAGGCCACGGCTTAACCCACTGCACCGCAGCACCAGCCCTGAAACTTAGCATTTTTCAATTCAAGTATTGTTTTTCACTCGGTCTGTTGAGCGCAATGGAAGTAGAGCTCTGAAGATTGTTCAGAGAAAAGCAAGAGTTGATTTCCTTGTCTCCTTGCCTATAAAATACTCCAGAGGCTTGCTCTTGATAGCTTCAAAGCTGACACATGCTAGTATTCTGGAATGAAATGGCTGCCTGATGCACCTTCCCCTACTATGTTAGGCTCTGGGGACAGCTAAATTATGGGGAAATACTAGAAGGGGGGAAAAACTGAAAAGAGCCCTGGAGATTAGGTGAGCTGTCCGGAGCCACAGTGCTGACACCATCCCTCTTTGTCTTTCCACAGCTTCTAGAGCTCCTCTCCAGAGCCACTCTCAAGTTACGTCCCGAGGACAGGCCCCCTTGGCTCCAACCCACACTCCTGAACTTTAAGGATCAGTGGGCCACCCTTCTCCCCGTGGCCAGCCCGCCTCCCCGCCGTGTTCACAGGACGGTCCCTCGTGCGCACCCCCTTCCCCTCACCCACCGGAAGCAGGCTCACTGGCAAGGTGGGAGCAGACACAGAAGGGGCCAGCACCAGAGCTAGTGGCTTTGGGAAATGCACTGTCCTGAGCCCTCTTTCTGAGAGAGGCAGCCAGAAGCACAAAAGTGTACGCACCTTACCAGCTGCAATCGTGAGCGTGTACAGTGGGGGTTACAAAAGCCACCTCACTGGGTTATTGTGAGCATCAGATGAACTGATTTAAATAAAGCACCTGCAACCCAGCACGGCGTCCAGAAAGCACCCGATAAACCCCTCAGCTCCCGGCCGAATGTCGTTTTCTTGAATCGTGCGAAAGGATCTATGGAGTCGGCTCTCCGGAAACTTGTCACTCGTGGTTATGTGTCATTTTTCCAGTCCTATTCAGTGTATGGAAGTAGAAATTTAAAAACCTTGCTTTCCCTCAGGCTTTTACACTCAACTTACCAATCACTTGTTCTGTTTATAAGCCTACTATTAAACTATTTTTAGAAAGTCTTTTTTTAAGATGTATTTATTTATTTGAAAGTCAGAGTTACACAGAGAGAGGAGAGGCAGAGAGAGAGGTCTTCCATCCACTGGTTCACTCCCCAACTGGTCGCAGCGGCTGGAGCTGCGCCAATTCGAAGCCAGGAGCCAGGAGCTTCCTCTGGGTCTCCCACGTGGGTGCAGGGGCCCAAGGACTTGGGCCATCTTCTACTGCTATCCCAGGCCATAGCAGAGAGCTGGATCAGAAGTAGAATAGCTGGGTCTCAAACTGGTGCTCATATGGGATGCTGGCACTGCAGGCAGCGGCTTTACCTGCTACGCCACAGCGCTGGCTCCTAGAAAGTTTTTTTTACAAATGCAGTTAATTGGATTTCCTTAAACATTTAAAATATATATAATGTATTCTCTTTTCTTTTTTCCATGAATACTCGAACGTATATTCTATTTATCCGTTGCTGTGGAATACCTATCCCTAAACCATCACTTAATGGAATATCTTGCTCGTGACTGTGAGACGTGTCTGGATTCAGCAGAGTGGTTCTTACTCAGGATTTTTATGTCAATGTAGTCAGAGTTGCTGGGCCTAGAAGCCTCTCAGAGGTGTCCCCACTCACCAGCCTGGAGCCTAGACAGGCAGCAGCTCAACAGCTGAGGGCTGGGACAGTGCTGGCTCGCTCTTGCTCTCTCTCTCTCTCTTCCCTATTCATTGTTGTTGCTCTATAGCACTCTGTTGCATCATTATACCAAAGTTTACTTACCCGTTCTACTCTTGACGGGCATTTGGTTTAACTTAAGGCAGTTTCCGATGTGCTGCTGTGAACATTCGTGTACGTAAGTTTGGGTGTACATATGCGCACATTTCTTGGGTGTTTACCTAGGCATTGGGTGTTCAGCCGTGGTAACACAAAGATTTCCTAGGTGGTTGTTCCAGTTCCCATTCCCACTAGCTGCATATGAGAGATTCCAGCAACTTCTCATCCTCCCCGGTAGTTGGCATTGCCGTGTTTTCCCATGTTAGCTATTTGGGCATATACAGCAGCATATCGTTGTGGTTTTAACTTTCATTTCCCTGAGGAATAGTAAAGTCGAGTGCTTTGCCTTCACCATATGGATATCTCCTATTGTAATGTGTCTGTTCTGGTTTCCTCTCCCTGTAGCTATTTGTGTGTATGCTTTTTCAACTTAAGGAAATTCTTTAAATATTTAGGTTAAGAGTCCGTGCTGGCTATATATAACCAAATATTTTCTACTTGCGGCTCTTTTTCTCCTCCTGTTTTGATGAACGTAAGGTTGTTTTTTTTTTTTTTTTTTTTTGACAGGCAGAGTGGACAGTGAGAGAGAGAGACAGAGAGAAAGGTCTTCCTTTTGCCGTTGGTTCACCCTCCAATGGCCGCCGCGGCCAGCGCGCTGCAGCCGGCGCACCGCGCTGATCGGATGGCAGGAGCCAGGTACTTCTCCTGGTCTCCCATGGGGTGCAGGGCCCAAGTACCTGGGCCATCCTCCACTGCACTCCCTGGCCACAGCAGAGAGCTGGCCTGGAAGAGGGACAACCGGGACAGAATCCTGCGCCCCGACCGGGACTAGAACCCGGTGTTCTGGTGCCGCAAGGTGGAGGATTAGCCTAGTGAGCCGTGGCGCCGGCCCATGAACGTAAGTTTTATAATTTAATATAGTAATTTATCAACCTTTTCCTCTGGTTGGTATTTCCTGTGTCGTGTTTAAGAAATCTTCCTCCTCTGAAGAGCCTCACCTATGTTATCTTCTAGACCTACCATCAGCCTGGATTTGGCTTTGATGTATGGTATGAAGGGAGAGTCAAAACTCATTATTTTCCATTGGATTTAATCCACTAAGCAACACTCATTGACATGATTGTCTTATCTCATGCAGTATTCAGTTTCCCTCTGTCAAATAGCAAATGTCCCTGTATCTGTAGATCTGTTTCTGGATCTTCCATTCTGTCCCAATGGCCCATACTGCTATCCTTGACAATTCTACTTGGTTATAGTTATTGTAGCTTTATAATAAGTTTTGATAACTGGTAGTCTTCAAACTGTTCTTGCAGTCTTGGTTATTTGTGGCCTTTTCCTTTATATTTTCATATAAATTTTAGAATTGGTTTGTCAATTTGACAAAATAAATAAACCTTGCTGGCATTTTTATTATAATTTTTGTTCACACTAAGGGTAGAATTGAAATTTTTATAACATTCATTTTTCAATCCTTGAACAAAATTTGGCACTTTATCTATTTTGGTCTTTTTTTTTTTTCTCTTGATAGTGTTTTGTAGTTTTCTATGTAGATGTCTCTGCTTTGCTTTTTTTTTTTTTTTTTTTTTTTTTGGCTTTGCATTTGCAGACTTTGTAGCTGAAGAAACTGGTTTGTTATCTTAGTGGCTATCCTGGGTTGCAAGGCCTGATTTCCATTTTTGGTATTCTTTTTATTTTTTTTTAAGATTGTACATTTATTTGAAAGGCAGAATTACACAGAGAGAGAGAGTGAGAGAGGGAAAGACAAGAAAGAGATCTTCTGTCTTCTGCTTCACTCCTCAAAAGGCCATATTGGCTGGAGCTGGGTCCATCCGAAGCCAGGAACCAGGAGCTGCTTAGTTCTCCCACGTGGTACAGGGCCCAAAAACTTGAGCCATCCTCCACTGCTTTCCCAGGAGCATTAGCAGGGAACTGGATCAGAAGTGGAACAGACAACCTTCACCTCTGCATTTTTAAAGATTTATTTCTGATGCCGATGCTGTGGCATAACAGGTGAAGCTGCTGCCTGCAGTGCCGGCATCCCATATGGACACTGGTTTGAATCCTGGCTGCTCCACTTCCGATCCAGCTCTCTGCTATGGCCTGGGAAAGCAGTAGAAGATGGCCCAAGACCTTGGGCCCCTGCACCCTCCTAGGAGACCTGAAAGAAGCTCCTGGCTCCTGGCTTCTGATTGGTGCATCTCCGGCCATTGTGGCCATCTGGGAGTGAACCAGTGAAGAGGAAGATCTCTCTCTCTCTTTTTCTCCCTCTCTCTCTCTCTCCCACTCTCTGCCTCTCTGTAACTCTGCCTTCCAAATAAATAAGTAGATATTTTTAAAAGATTTATTTCTAAGTATTTGATGAATCTGATGTTATTGTAAATGCTGCATTTAAATTTTTAAAAAAGATTTACTCATGTATTTGGATAGCAGAGTGACAGAGAGAGGGAGAGAGAAAAAGAGATCTTCTATCTGTTGGTTCATTTCTCAAAATGATCACAATAGCTGAGGCTGGGTCAGGTTGAAGACAGTATCCAAGAACTCCATCTAGATCTCCTGAGTGAGCCGCCATCTGCTGCTTCGCAGGTGTGTTAGTAGGGAGCTGAATCGGAAGTGGAGAAGCCAGGCTCAAACCAGCTCTCTACAGGGATGAGCCAAAAGGCCTGCTCCTCTGTTTAATTTTTTTTTAACTTTCTAATTGTTTATTAGCTATGCATACATACAATCAATTTTGCTGTTTTACACTTTCATCTATGATCTTGATGGATTCCCTTATAAATGCAAACCATGAAGTCATTGTCGTAGATAGTTTTACCATCTGTAAATAATGTCCGTTATTTCTTAATTTCTGACCTACATCTTCCTCCTCCTCCCCTTCTTTTTCTCTTCTTCCTTCTTCTAATGGAGCCTGATGGTCCTGGGTGGGGCCTTCAGTATAGGGATAAACAGAAAGGGTGGTAGAAGACAACTTCCTCTCAGACCAGGCCTCAGGGAACAGGAAGGCTTCTGTGCTTTGCCATTCACACGGTGCATGCTGGTAGGTTTTTATCATCTCTCATTGGATTGAAGACGTCCTCTTCTGTGCCTAAGGATTTTCTAATTGTCTTTTGTGAATGAGTATTGAATTTCTGCACTTACTAGGATTATTTTTCTCCTTTATCCTGTTAATGTTTTAAGTACATTAATAGATATGCAACTGTTAAAACAACCTTGCATTCCTAAAACAAAGCCCAGCTCATTCTTGGCATGAACTCAGCTTCATCATAACACGTTTTCCTCTCTGTGTATTTCCCTCCTTATGTATTTCTGGGCTTGGTTTGAACATTTTTTGTTTGTTTGTTTAGAATTTCTGCACCTTTGTATGTTGTAGTATCATCATCAGGCTTTGGTATCACAGTTATGCTTGCTTTATAAAATGAATTGGGTAATCCCCCCCCCCATTCTCATCCACTGAAAGAGATCTTTGAATCAAATTATAGCTTTTGAACCCCATCCCATTTGCCTTGCCTTGCCTGCTCTCCCTGACTGTGTCTTCTCTTAGTTGCTTATGCTGCAAACCTGGGAGTTTTTCCATCAGTCCTATTAGTTCTGTCTTCAAAACATCCTGAACTCAACTCACCGTCTCTGCTGGTGCCACTCATTTCAAACCACCATTAAGTAATATCCAGATAAACCTCAGTTCATGTCCTGATTTGCCCTGTTCCTCTCTGTAATCAATCCCACTCACAACAAAGAGGCCACTTAAACAAGTATAAGACCTTATCACTGTCAAGCTCAAAATTTCAAATGACTTCCTATCACCCTTAGGATAAAACGCATGCTTCTTGCCATGTAGTATTAGTCAGGAGAGGCTTATCACTACGTGGAGCACAGAGGTTTGTTTTTCTCTAACTCAAAATCTACCAAACAGTCTGCATGACTGAGAAGGACAACCGTGCTTCCAGTTGGCCCTCTGTGATTCAGCCAACGTCGACCATCAGGCTGGACATCTGAAGGGAGAGACAGCTCAGTGCCCCGGTGCTGGCTCCTCCGTGCTCGGCTCAGGAGTGACACCCGTTCCACGTCTGCTCTGCTCGCAGCTCCTTGATTCAAAATAGGCACCTGGACGCTCTTAGGAATCAACGTGGAGCTCTGTGGATAAAGGGACTGGAAGATGCGGGAAGGGAATGGAATGTTTGATGCCTTCCAGTCTTCCAGCCACCTCTAACCCTCGAGGCCCACCTGCCGCTCTCCCCTGCTACTTCACTCTGCGCTTGCACCTGCTCACCCTGTTGCAGCCACACTCGTCATTTTGCTGTTCCGCAGGCACACCTCACTCTTTCTGCATGTGGCCCGTGCAGGTGTTCCTTCGTCTGGAACACTTCTTACTCCTACCTTCGCTAGAAAGGCTGCTTCTGCTCTCTCAGTCCCCGCTGGACTGTCCCCAGGCCAGCTAAGACGCCTGCCTCATTCACCATCACTTTCCATCCCTTGGCCTTTTGTGGACGTTCAGAGCTGGCTTTTCGTTTTCCTCTCCTTTTGGGATTCTAGTTCTGTGCTTGGTAGAACTTAGGGGTCCCACATGGCTCATACTGTTTTCTCATTTTATTCTGGAATTATGGTATGTATCTATTCTGCCTCTCCCATGCACATTTTGCAACACAGGGCTCCTGTCTGTGTGTTGAGAGATTTAATCGCTCTCTTGTCAACCTTTGAGGGCTGCTGTGGAGAGTAAATAAAGAAATAAGCAAACATCAACAAAAAGCACAATGTTCCTTGTAAACTGAGTCTCAACACTACCTAGGGTCGCGTCAGTGCCAGGCCTAGGGGTCCCCAGAGCAGGACTGTCCTTACAAACTATGGGTTCTGGGGGTAAGGGCCTCTGTCAATCCTTTTTTTTTTTTTTTAAGGTTCAGACTTTACATGGGAGAAGTTGTGCTTTTTTACCTAATAGTTTATGGAAGACAAAAAGGCAGTTGGATTTCAATGAGCTTTTCAAATAAATTTTTAGGATTAGAAAATTAAAACCACAGCATCACTTTGGGTATTTGAAAAATAGCTTCCTATCTGCATTCAGAACACTTCCGTTTATTTAGTGCACACAAATGCTCGCCATGATATGGACTCGAATGCCTTGACAGTACCTCCACACAAGAGTCCTACACGTGTAAACAGAACGCCTGTGAGCCATAGCTTCTTAGTTTTCAGTAATAAAGTCTGGCATGCAGTGAGATGAGCTCTGGCGGGGGGGGTAGTAAATAGCCAATTTTTTTTAAAACAAAATATTTATTTATTTGAAAGTCAGAGTTACACAGAGAGGAGAGGCAGACAGAGAGAGACACTGGTTCACTCCCCAACTGGCCGCAATGGCCGGAGCTGTGCCGATCTGAAGCCAGGAGCCAGGAGCTTCTTCCGGATTCCCCACGTGGGTGCAGGAGCCCAAGGACTTGGGCCATCTTCTGCTTTCCCAGGCCATAGCAGAGAGCTGGATCAGAAGTGGAGCAGCTGGGTCTCATCCCTATAAGGGATGCTGGCGCTGCAGGTGGTGGCTTTACTCACTACACCAAAGTGCTGGCCCCAGTAAATATCCTTTTATCGCATGAATACCTAACTGAGTATCCACTGCTGGCAGGGCTGTGCAGGGGCTTCCCTGGCTGACTCCCTCCTCATCTCTGCCCTCAAGGAGCTAGAAAAGGTGATGCACAGTTTTCCAACCCTTCCCCATCCTCCCCACTCTCTCCACTGATGTCTTATTAAATCAAGTTCCATGGGCCTGGCTCCTATCTTTCCCAGGAGACTTTTCAGTGCCCCATTTAAGCAGGCATCTTGCAGCTCTCAAATAGTTTAAGGTGAAGCTGGATCCTTGACGCATAACCAAACGGGCGCCCTGCCCGTCTGCTGTGGCAGGCGTGACAGAAGCAGTCGAAATCGCTCCGTGAGCTACGCAGGCGCATCAGATCTCACTTCCCGTGGCTGAGATCAGGGAGGGCTCACGGGGACACTGACTTCGAGCCGTGCCTTAGAAGACAGAGTTTGGAAAGGCAGAGGCAGACCACGTGGGAGCAACGGTTCTTTAGTGGCCAACTGGGGACCTGCACTCTGATCCAGAGCCGATGGGAAGTGACAGAGCCCAGGGCAAACCGTGTTCATTGCAAATGCCTGCCTCTGGTGGGGTGCAGCTGTCTTGCAAGTATCCCTGCAGAGATACAAAGTCAGGAGGAGAGGAGAGGCCAGAGCAACAGCCAGTGGGCCCGTGAGGTGCACAGCCCAGAACCAGGTGACGAGCACAGCGAGAGACTGAGGGAAGTTGAGCCCTTCTGGGAGCTCCTGCCCCTGGTTTCCTGTAGACACCCACACAGATCTTGAGGATTGAAGAAGTGTGTGCAATGCTGTCAGCAGTTTCACTTCCGACTGTCGCTGACTTCACGCCTGGGCAGGTGCGGGTGTCTTGCGTGCAGAAATCTACCTGGAGCTCCTGAAACCTCATTTCACTTTTGGTTCACTTCTCTGACATGCTCCTTCTACACAACACACACTTGCCAGCTGTCACATGATGGCTTCCCTTCAGAAGGGACTGCCCAGGACACAATCAGCTCACAAATCAGACCACTCCAGGCTGTGACCGGAACCTTTGCTCAACGGCCCTCAGAAGCATCCCTCCAGGATGATGCAAACGTGGCCTCCCTGTCCCCACTCCCCACCACATCCTCCCACCGCTGTTTGCATTGACCCACCCCCGCCAGGACTCTGAGTGCTCTGGGACTGTGCCCTCAGCACTCACCTCACTCCCTACTGCAGGCCCCTGAGGGTTGCCTAGACTCTGTGGTCCCAGCATCCGGCACAGGGTCACATGCTTGGCACTAGTGAGGAATCCTTAGCCACTTGTTAGACTCAGCTGATAACTGGAGGTAGGATGATTCATGCACCCATTTCCCCGTAGGCAAGGTTAGCACTTGGGATTTTTGAGACATTGGTTCTACTTTCTAGTTTCCTTTTGCCTCTCTTCCCTATTCAAGCCAGGATCCTTTCTCTTTGACCCTTGGGTCACCGAGGAAGGAGGTATTGTCTTTCTTTCTCTCTCTCTCTTTTTTTTTAAATTATTTATTTATTTGAGAGGTAGAGTTACAGACAGAGAGGGAGAGACAGAGAGCGAGAGCGAGAGAGAGATCTTCCATCCGCTGGTTCACTCCCCAAATGGCCACAAGGGCCAGAGCTGAGCTGATCCAAAGCCAGGAGCTTCTTCCGGGTCTCTCACGTGGGTGCAGGTGTCTAAGCACTTGGGCATCTCCCACTGCTTTCCCAGGTGCATTAGCAGGGAGCTGGATCAGAAGAGGAGCAGCCAGGACATGAACCAGCACCCACATGGGATGCCGGCACCAAGGGTAGAGGCTTAGCCTACTAAGCCACAGCAATGCCCCTAGGAGATCATTTCTATGTGGTTTCTGCAGGCTCTGCCAAGTTGCTCAGGCCTGACGGCCCTCCCTCTCCTGCCCGCGGGCAGTTTGTCCCTCAGTCTTGCCCTCCCTGAAGTGCCTGAGAGGAAAACAAGAGCTCCTCTCCTGTATCCTCCCCAGTTTCTTCGCTTTTCCCCTGTACTTGGTTTATCTCGTCTCTTTTGCTTCCTTTCTCCCCCCCCCAAACTATCGAATGTCTATCTTGACTTCATCAAAAGCAATTATGCTTTTAAGAAGCTCTCCTATTTGTACCGGTAGCTTATCTAAGCCAGTGAGCCTCACCTGAACACAACTGAATATATAAAGGACCGTCAAAAGTTTATGGAAAATATGCATTCTTTAAAAACTATGCATGGATTTCAAAATTGTTTTGCACCAAAGTAAACATCTTTTAGTTCCATTTTCCAGTGGACTTTTGGAAGCGCCCTTGTGCAGGTTTAAGAAGGCCTTCATTTGTCATGTGTGTTGGGGGGGGGTGCTCATGATTCCAGTGTCTGGCCTGGTGGAGTGCTAGACCTCAGAGCTGCTGCTGGCATGGATGAGCCCTGGAGACCGCAGGATCCTGGGAATTCCCCCCTGGCCCTCAGTAGTGGAAGTTCATCACTCCCCTCCCTGCTTCCTCTCTGTCCACAGGGATTCTACTGTAATTACTTAGGTAGAGTAGTGATTCTCAGCCCTGGCTCTACAGTAAAATTAACTGGGAAGGTTTTTCAAAAATGCCAATGCCATAGACAAAACAAGATGGCCATGAAAGTTGGTAATTAATGAAACTGGATGATAGGTACTTGGGAACTTGTTGTACTGCCTTCCTCATTTTATACATGTTCAAAATGTTCCATAATAAAAAATAAAAGTAAATTTATGGGACCAGCATTGTAGCATGGCAGGTATAACTGCCGCCTGCAATGTTGGCATCCCACAAGGGTGCCAGTTCACGTCCTGGCTGCTCCACTTCTCATCCAGCTCCCTGCTAATGGCCTGGGAAAGGCAGCAGAAGATTGTTCAAGTGCTTCGGCCCCTGCAACCTATGTAGGAGACCTGGATGAATTTCCTGGCTCCTAGCTTCAGCCTGGCTCAGCACTGGTTACTGTGGCCATCTGGTGAATGGAACCAGTGGATGAAAGATCTCTCTCTCTCTTTTCTGTAACTTTGACTTTCAAATAAATAAAAATAAATTTTAAAAATAAATACATAAAATATATTTATTTATATAAGTAAATGCACATGCATATGAAATAGGAAAAATACCAATGATTGGACCCACAGCAAAGCAATTAAAACAGAAATTTGGGCGGGGGGTGAGTGGGGAATTTGAAGTTTTAAAAGCTTCCCTGGGATTCTGAGGTCTGTGTTGGTTCTATGGGGATATGAAAATAACAGAACTGATTATAGTAGCTGCCACTGGACTGTGACCTTTTGATGAAATGCTGGATGTGGCCTCTGATTCCTGATCTGGATAATTGGCCAAATACTCCTGGTGTGGCTACCAAGGCTATATTCCACCTGGTCTATACTGAAGGATTTTGAAGTAATTTATAGACCACCAACATTAGCTCATGGTAGTTCTTTTTATTATTTTCCTACTAATGTGTGAGTTTCCAGAGAAAAAGCCCTGTCTTCTTAGTATTTACATTCTCAACACCTGGCACATGGTCAAACACCTTGCCATTATTAGCAAGTGTTTGTTAAACTGAGTTTTTAAAAAGCAGAAGAGTATGGGATGATATGAGTAGGCACTGGGTTAGACGGCCAAGGTTGCAATTTCTGCTCTGCCATTAGCTTCGTGTCTGTGAGAGTCCTGAATCCACTCAGGTCTGAGGCATCTCCCCCACTCTTCCCTGGCATCAGGAAAACAACAACACAGAGGCACCATGCACCTGGAGAGCCTCACCGTTCCCACAGTTTGTCCCAGCTGCAGATCAGGGAAACACCCTGTGCCTCCCGGGCCCTATCACTGCCCCAGCTATGAATCAGGCAGCTCCAGGGACTCCCTGTGTCAGGGACACCCTGTCTCATGGTATCTGGGATCCTCCCCAGCTGCTCCAGCCCACATCCCACAGTCCTTTGTTCAGCCGCTCCAACTTATCTCCCACCTATCTCCCTCCTCCCTAGACACAAGCTCCCTATAAAGCCCCAGCACTACACATGAGCCCTGAGCTCCTCACCCTCTGAGGCTGCTCCTGGCAGTTCTTCGCCCTAATAAAACTCTTTTTTTTTGCTCAGTGTGGCCTTGGTTGTCATTCTTGCTCGTGGTTGAAAACCCCAACAGTGTCATTGTCTGCTTACTTAACTGCTGGCCATCTCAGCTTGCTCGTAGGTAAAATGGCAAACAAAAACAATACCAAAAACCAACCAACCAACCAAACCAAAAAATCTTCTCATGAGGTTGTTGGGAGAATTCAATGAATGTGTGTCTACAAAATCACTTAAAACCATGCATGGCCTGAAACAGGTAAGGATGCAATGAGTTGCGGATTTTGTCGAGAGGGGTCTCAGAACAGTGGCTGGTACACAGTAGATCTCCAATAACAGCCTGCTGGGTGAGTGAAAAATCATTCTAGGTTTGCGATTGCTTGTCTCCAATTTTACCCATTTGCCTGTCCTCTCTCCATAAGAAACATGGCACAGAGCAGGTCTAGGATTAAACCTTACTTTGAGAGTCAACAGGAGTGACCTCAGGGTTGGGGTGGGTTGAATTGTAAGTACCAACCAGGAAGGAGGCCTTGAGTGGAAAAGTTGGGAGGGCTGAGGATTGCAAGAGAGAAGGGACATTTTCAGCTGAGTCAGTCGGACCCTCTTTGCTGCAAGGTGGGGAGACCACATTTTGGGCTGCCTTTCTCAGGCTATTCACTTGATCTGTACTGGACTCACCTAGATCTTCCCACGTCCACTCACTTAGACCTGGTTGGATGTTAGACCTTGAAGACAACAGAAGAAGGCAAAAGAAGAGTCTGTATTCAGATAAACACTGCCCTTAGTTCATTCTCAGGAGATTATTAAAGCTCGCGGTCACGTGCCATACAGAATCAGAGTCAGGGAAAGCCAGCCCAAGCACAGGGCAGGTTTGCAAGTGCAAAGTAAACGGAGAATCAGCCGTGCTTTTCTCTAGTGGCTTTTGGGGAAATTCCCCTCACCTGACAACCCCAGGTTCCTGCTCTGACTCTCTGGGGCTGGTATCTACTGGACAGTTTATTTTAAAAGCACAATAATAATCATAATGACCCTTGATCAACTCAGTTGGAGCTAAGGATTTGTTTTGAGAAAAAGGAAGAGAGAAAGCCAAGGGAAAGGTGAAGATTCTCCTACAGAAGTTCCCGATTTCCAGGTTCAGCAGTAAGGAAGCCCTTCTCTGGAGACATCAGCAGGAGGCAGTGACACTTTTGGAGCTGGAGAATAAGTTGCGAGTGTCTTTGGAAGGCAGTATCTGACCCAAGCAAGAATGGGCTGGAAGGGAATCAACTGGAGGGAGAGACCAGTTCAGGGGTTGGTGTCAGCTCAGAGCCTTACAGAGGGAGCCAGGGAGGCAGGGCCAGCTCGCGGATGTATTTTAAAGAACCTGAGAGGTGCTGTTGGGTGTAATAAAGCCTTAGGGGGAAGATAGAATTGACTATTTTTGGCACCGTGATGTTCTGAGTCACAGATGACTCAGGCCTCGAGGCCGGATGAAGCAAAAGAGGAACAATTTAGGGTAAGATGTTGACTTGGTTTGGATGGCTTGAGTGTGAGCTGCTGTGAGGACACTAAACGGACACATAAAGCAAACAGTGTGGCTTCCCAGACGAAAGGGTGCGCACTGAGGGTTAGCAGGAGCTCAGGGCCTTCAGAGAGGCATCGAAGGACTCAGCACTGGGCTGTTCTCCTTACACAGCCCTCCTCTAATGAGAAGTCAGCCCCCTCTGAGGAAGAGTCGTGGGGTCTGGGCTGCCGTGATGGTCATCCCAGGCCTAGGGTTGCCCAGTAGTGAAGGCAGAGCAGGTGTTGGAAGCTCAAGGGAGTAGTCGCTTTCAGAATGTCAGACCTGGGGCTGCTCAGCAAGGACAGCAAGGCAGAAGGGAAGATTTATGCTTCAAGGCAGTATCCTCGGTATGCAACCGCGTTTCTTACAGAAACTTAACATTACACTCTAACGCTGGCAGGTGAAACTTTAAAACAAGATGAACACACAAAGACCATCCCTGGCACTTAGGAGAAGACTTCAACCCCTCCTCTGAAGTCCAGCCTCTCTGTGCTCGGCTTTCCTTCCCGGCCTTTGTCTGCACCAATAGGATTAGTGTTTTTAATTTATTCAAGTTTTTATTTGCATTCTTACAATGGGTTATTCTGTGGAGGACACAGAGAAAGAGAAAGCATAACTACTGTTTTTAAGGACCTCCCCCTGTGAGCATAGTAGTCTGGCATACAAGATGCCTTCAAAAGGTTCATGGGAAATGTATGTTATCTTTTTATTACATCTTTTATTACTATTTTGAAGCTCCCTTCTACATGCAATAAGCTATTGGCCACCATCGAATGGCAGCAAAGACACTTTCTGATATGACATATGAGTGGCTATGCTTTTTTTTGGAGGATATAGAATTTTAAATGGACCCTGAATGAGAGGGAGAATTCTAGAATCAGAGAGCCTCAGAAGCAACAGCCCATTATGGTGCTAGTGACCACAGCACACCTTGAAGGGAGGGGGAAACTCTTTTCTGCCAAGGGCATTTGATTTTTATAAAATCATTCATGGGACACACAAAAAGATCAGTTTATCAGGCTGCTATAGATTTATTGGATTCTGAGTCCCACCTGAGGTTGCCTTAACAGGGTGATATACAGCCCATGGGCCAGATGCTCCCCAGCTCTGCATGGCTTCAGCTCCCTAGGGGACATGACAGATAATTTCAGTCAGGCAGAGCTGGGCCAGATTGAAGACAGCTCAATTTAGAGAAGGTGTTTAGGTTGCAAGTTCTAGAAACCAGTTTGAACAGACTGATTTGTGAAAGCATAACACGGTGATCACATCCCAGATTCTGAAGTCAAAGGGCCTCATGTGAATCCTGACATGTTAGCTGTAGAACCATGGGCAAGCTGCTTCATTTTCCTTGTCCCTCAGTTTCCTTGTATGTGAAATGAAACACAACATGGGAAAATGACATAAAATAATTCACGGAAAGTGATCAGAACTCTATGTGGCTCAGACTAATTGCCCAATGTCTTAGTACTTATTTGTTGCTAGGACAAAATAGTTATGCTGGGCAATGTATGAAGGAAAGAGGTTTCTTTAGCTCAAGATTCTAGGGGCTGGAAAGTCCAAACAGCATGGTCCTGGTGTCAGGCAGGGGACTTCTTGGCTGCATTGTGCTGTGGTGGAGAAGTAGAAAGGAAAACAAACACACACAGAAGAGGCCAAGAATCGGGGGGTGGCCCCAATGTACAGTAACGCCCTCTCTGGAACCAATACAGTTTCCCAAGGCCTGACCCATTCCCACAAGATGGGCTTAATCCACTCATGAAGTGGCACCCCCATGACCTGATTCCCTTCCACTGGGCCCTCACTTTTAAAGGTTCCACCACCCCACTGAGGACCATGCTTCCAAGACATGGACCTCTGGAACACAGTAAAGCCATATCCAATCTGCAGTCCTCAGGAGGCTTCATCTTTCTTTGCTGGTGAAGTTGATGATGATGACCATGATGATGATAAAGCAAAAAAGAATTAATTCATTTTTTCAAATGTTTATTTACTTGAAAAGTAGAGCAAGAGAGAGAGAGAGATAGAGAAGCAGAGAGAAAGAGATCTTCCATCCTCTAGTTCATTCCCTAAATGGCTTCAACAGCCAGATCTGGGCCAAGCTGAAGCCAGGAGCCGGGAACTCCATCTTGGTCTCCCACCTCGGTGGTGAGGCCCAAGCACTTGGGCCATCTTTCACTGCCTTCCCAGGTGCATTTGTAAGAAGCTGGATTAGAAGCCAAGCAGCCAGGATGCCAACCTGCCCTGTGATATGGGATTCCAGCTTCATGAGTCACAGCTTAACCTGCTGCACCACCCGATGCCAATCCTATAGGATTTATTATAGGAATTTATTATAGGAACACAAGGGGGCCTTAGGGAACTCAAGGTCATAAATGCCACTAGGTTTCAGTATGGGACTAGATCAGGAAAGCAAAACACCGTCAGGGATCCAGGCAGCATCTTCTGTTTCTGTTTCTCTCGGAGGTCTGCAGCATGTTTCTCTTCCCCATAGACCAATCTCTGTAGCTGCATTCTCATGGTAAACCACTGCTGCCCTCAGCTCCTGAGTTCACATGTAAGTATTCCAGCCACCAGAGAATCCTGGTTGCTTCTTAGTCATGATTCAAACTTGCCAGAGGGAAATCTAACTTGTCCAGCTTGAGTCAGGTGTCTACTCCTGGTCCAATCAGTTGGAACTAAGGTCAAAGACATCCAGTACAATTGGGGCTGCCCATCTTGTAGATGAGGGTCAGCTGTCAGGGAAAGGGATGACGTCTCAGCTCAAAAGACACCTCGAAATGTCTAGTGTCTATAAGGTCACTTTAGCCTTCTGACCTGAGGAATGTGATTCTTAGCCATTGATTTTTTTCACTAAGAATTCCAAAGAAGACATCTGGTACATAACCACCAAGGTCTCAGGATCTGACAAAATGAGCATAATCTGCACTCCGGATTTTTATTAAGATAATGTTATGGAGAATTCCACTTCAAATTCATCTCCTGAAATAGACCTGGTAGTCCAGAAATAAAGATGAATTGTGTGTATATACACACACACATTCTAATAACATTCTAATGTACTAACCAACATATCTTTTCCTAAGATTTGTCTGTTCCCGTGACTCTACCCTTCTTAGGCAGTAGACGAGGAAGAATCTGGTGCCTCAAGGAGGAATGGCAAAGTAGAAGCAAAAACAAGAGTCAATTCAGATGTTTGGTTTTGGTTTTGTTTTGTTTTTTTTAAATGTTGTGAACAATATCTGGTCAAGAAATAAAATAGAGGCTAGTGTTGTGGCATAACAGATTAAATTCCTGCCTGTAATGCTGGCATCCCATATAGGCACTGGTTTGAGTCCTGGCTGCTCCACTTCTGATTCAGCTCCCTGCTAATGCACCTGGGAAAGCAGTGGAAGATAGCCTAGCTCCTGGCTTTGGCCTGGCCCAGCCCTGGCTATTGCAGCCACTTGGGGAGTGAACCAGCAGATGGAAAATCTCTGTTTCTGTCTCTCTCTGTAACTCTGAATTTCAAAGAAATAAGTAAACAAACCTAAAATAAAAATAAGAAATAAAATGATAAATATTAGAGTAGAAACAGAAAATAAAAAACTAGAAGTGATCAGTGAGCGTAGTCATTAAGATGCCGATTGAAGAAGCGAGATGACGAAGGGGACGTCATCGTTTGGAAAGCGTCGCAACAAGACACACACGCTGTGCCACCGCTGCGGCTCTAAGGCCTACCACCTTCAGAAGTCGACCTGTGGCAAATGTGGCTACCCTGCCAAGTGCAAGAGAAAGTATAACTGGAGTGCCAAGGCTAAAAGACGAAATACCACTGGGACTGGTCGGATGAGGCACCTAAAAATTGTATACCGCAGATTCAGGCATGGATTCCGTGAAGGAACAACACCAAAACCCAAGAGGGCAGCTGTTGCAGCATCCAGTTCATCTTGAGAATTTCAACAATTAGTCAAGCAATAAATGTTCTGGTTACAAAATAAAAAAAAAAAAAAGAAAAGATGCCGATTGAAATGCCAGTTGCATTCAATCTCTGGTCCTGGTTCCTGCTAATACAGACCCTTGAAGGCAGTGGTGATGGCTCAAGTCATTGAATTCCTGCCACTCAGTTGGGAGAACTGGATTGAGTTCCTGACTCCTAGCTTTAGCCAGGCCCAGCACTGGCATTTGTAATCACTTGGGAAGTGAACCAGTGGATAGAAGTGCCCTCTCTCTCTCTCTTTCTCATTTTGATCTCAAGTAGTTCACTGAAGAAATCAAAAGAGGAATCAAAAAATTTCTGGATACAACATATCAATACTTATGGGATACAGTAAAAGCAGTGTTAAGAGGAAAGTTTATAGCAATTGGTGTCTATATCAAGCAATTGGAAAGGCATCAAATAAATAAGCTATCAATGCATTGCAAGGATCTAGAAAAACAACAACAAATCAAATCCAAAATGAGTAGGAGAAAAGAAATAATTAAAATTATAGAATATATCAACAAAATTGAAACAAAAAATACAAAAAATCAGCAAAATGAAGAGCTGGTTTTTTGAAAAACAAAAACAAAAACAAAATTGGCACACCACTGGCTCAACTAACCAAAAAAAGGAAATACCCAAATAATGAAATTAGAGATGAAAAAGGAGGTATGACAACAGATACCACAGAAATAAAAAGAGTCATCAGAAAACTACAAAGAGCTGTACGCCAAAAAGCTGGGAAACCTAGAAGAAACAGATTCTTGGACATATAAAACCTACATAAATTGGGCCATGAAGACACAGAAAACCTAACAGATCCATAACCAAGTTGGAAATTGAATCAGCAATGAAGGCCCTCCAAACAAAAATAAGCTCAGGACTGGATGGCTTCACTGCTGGATTCTACAAGACGTTTAAAGAAGAACTAACTCCAATTCTTCTCAAGCTATTCAAAACAATTGAAAGGGAGAGAATCCTCCCAAATTCTTTCTATGAAGCCAGCATCACCTTAATTCCTAAACCCGAAAAAGCTGGAACTGAGACAGACCAATTTCCTCTCGAACATAGACATCAAATCCTCAAAAAAAAAAAAAAAAAAAAAAATTCTAGCTAATCGAATGCAACAACACATCAGAAAGATCATCCACCCGGACCAAGTGGGATTTATCCCTGGTATGCAGGGACAGTTCAACAAATCAATCAATGTGATACATCACATTAAAAATTGAAGAACAAAAACCATGTGAGTATTTCAATAGATGCAGAGAAAGAGTTTGATGGAATATAACACCCTTTCATGATGAAAGCTCTGGGCAAATTTGGTATGGAGGGAACATTCCTCAGCATAGTCAAGGCAATTTATGACAAACCCATGGCCAGCATCCTATTGAATAGGGAAAAATTGGAAGCGTTCCCAACTGAGATTCTGAACCAGACAAGGATGCCTACTGTCACCAATGCTACTCAAATAGTCCTGGATGTTTTAGCCAGAGCCATTAGGCAAGAAAAAGAAACCAAAGGGATACAAATTGGGAAAGATAAAGTTGAACTATTCCTACTTGCAGATGACATGATTCCACATATGGAGGTTCCAAAAGACTTCACAAAAAGACTGCAGGAACTCAAAGCAGTTTGGTAAAGTCATAGGATATAAAATCAATACAAAAAACCAACAGCCTTTGTATACACAGACAATGCCAAGGCTGAGAAAGAACTTCTATCCCATTCACAATAGCTACAAAAAACGTCAAATACCTTGGCATAGATTTAACCAGGGATGTCAAAGATCTCTATGATGAGAATTACAAAGCATTGAAGAGAGAAATAGAGGAAGATACAAAAGAATGGAGGGATCTTCCATGTTCATGGATTGGAGGAATCAATATCATAAGAATGTCCATGCTTCCAAAACCAATTTGCTGACTCATTGCAATGGCAATCAAGATACCAAAGACATTCTCAGATTTAGAGGAAATGATATTGAAGTTTATGTGGAGGCTATGTGAGACCTGGAATAGCTAAAGCAATCTTGTATGGCAAGAACAGGGATGGAGGCATCACAATGCCAGATTTCAGGACATACTACAGGGCAGTTGTAGTCAAGCAGCCTGGTACCGTTACAAAAGTGGATGTATAAATCAATGGAACAGAATAGCCATAAATCAATCCAAGCATCTACAACCAACTTATATTTGACAAAGGAGCTGACATCAATCCCTGGAGCAAGGACAGTCTCTTCAACAAATGGTGCTGGGAAAATTGGATTTCCGCATCCAGAAGTGTGAAGCAAGACCCCTACCTTACACCTTGCACAAAAATTCACCCAACATGGGTTAAAGACCTAAATCTATGACCTGATACCATAAAAATATTAGAGAACATTGGGGAAACCCTGCAAGATATTGGCATAGGCAAAGACTTTTTGGAAAAGATCCTAGAGGCACAAGCAATCAAAGTCAAAATCACAAATGGGATTGCATCAAATTGAGAAACTTCTATACTGCAAAAGAGACATTCAGGAAAGTGAAGAAGCAACCCACAGAATGGAAGAAATTATTTGCAAACTATTTAACTGATAAAGGATTTATGAGCAGAATATGTAAAGAGATCAAGAAACTCCACAACAATGAAACAAACAATCCAGTGAAGAAATGGGCAAAGGACTTGGACAGACATTTTTCAAGGGGGGAAATCCAAGTAGTCAACAGACACATGGGAAGATGCTCAGAATCGCTAGGTATCAGGGAAATTTAAATCAAGGCCATGGTGAGGTTTCACTTCATCCTACTTAGAACGGCTTTCATACAGAAATCAACAGACAACAAATGCTGGTGAGGATGTGGGGAAGGGAGTATCCTAGTCCACTGTTTGTGGGAATGTGAACTGGTGAAGCCACTATGGAGGGCATTGTGGAGATACCTCAGAAATCTGAATATAGACCTACCATATGACCCAGCCATCCCACTCCTGGGAATTAATCCAGGAGAAATGAAATCAGCATATGAAAGAGTTGTCTGTACCCCCATGTTTACTGCAGCTCCATTTACATAGCTAAGACATGGAATCAGCCCAGGTGCCCTCAACTGAAGACTGGATGAAGAAATTATTGGATATGTAAACTATGGAATACTCACAGCAGTAAAAAAAAAAAAAAAAGAAATCCAGTCATTTACAACAAAATGAATGAGTCTGGAAAGCATCATACTTGGTGAAATGGGTCAGTCCCAAAGGGACAAATACGACATGTTCTCCCTGACCTGTGATAACTAATGGAGCAACTCAGAGGCAATTCTGTAGAAGTGAAATTGACACTTTGAGAGGCAATGACTGGAACAGTTCTTGACTTGACTGTTGAAGAGCAGTTTTTTTTTTTTAATATACTATTTGTTGAACTCTTAACAGAGTTAGACATATGTGTATAAAGTTGATTGAAAATAGATCTCAGTAAAAAAAAATTAGAGTGGGAATAAGAGAGGGAGGAGGAAGAGGGATTGGGAGTACGGGTGGGAAGGTGGGAATGGTGGGAAGAATCACCATGTTCCTAAAGTTGTAATTATGAAGTGTATGATATTTGTAACTATAAAGCTGTATAGTTCTACATACATTCCTACAGACTTACTTCTAAGGGAACAGTTTAAAAACTTGCAATGGGACCCCAAATCCCCTTAAGCTGGGTAATAAAAATACCATCTTAAGTGTTAAAGTGGTCATATGGATAGGATTAAGTATCTGGCAATAATAAGATAGAACTAAAAGGGAGGGAGTACTCCAACAGGGGAAGCAGTCCACACAGCAGACTCAGCAGATTGATAGAATGACAATCACTTTAAACAGCACTCTGACCTCAGAATCAGACTTAAGGCATTCTGATATGACTGAAAATCTCACAAGAGCATTTCAGGCATGGAAAACCAATATACTGTGGCAAAAATGTCCTACATGAAGGACCTCGGTGGGTGAGACACTAATGTAAAGAAGTGGTCATCAAAGAAGGAGGTATTTTTCTCTGAAGGGAGGAGAGAATTTCCACTTTGTTTATGGCCTTGTCTAAATACTGATGGAGTTTGTGAATTCAAAAGGCTTCCATAGCCTAGGCAGTTCATGTCAACAGCTTCAGGTGTTCACTGACATCATACATAAGAGTGTTAATTGTTAAATTAACAACAAGAGGGTCAGTGCCACTGCTCACTAGGCTAATCCTCCGCCTGAGGTGCCGGCACACCGGGTTCTAGTTCCAGTTGGGGCGCCGGATTCTGTCCTGGTTGCTCCTCTTCCAGTCCAGCTCTCTGCTGTGGCCCAGGAAGGCAGTGGAGGATGGCCCAAGTGCTTGGGCCCTGCACCTGCATGGGAGACCAGAAGGAAGCACCTGGCTCCTGGCTTCGGATCTGCATAGCTCTGGCCGTGGTGGCCATTTGGAGGGTGAACCAATGGAAGGAAGACCTTTCTCTCTGTCTCTCTCTCTCACTGTCTAACTCTGCCTGTCAAAAAAAAAGGTGTAAGCCAAAATGTCTGAAGATGGGGAGGAAGGTAAGCTCAGGGAGTTTGTGCTTGACATCTCTAAAAAAAATAAAAATTAAAAAAAATTAACAAGAGTCACTGTGCATTAACTTCCCATGCAGGTCCTCTGTCCTCAGAGAGTTGTATTATAATTATGTCTAAGTTCTTGCAAAAGATGCATCATTTTTGGGTGCTTCTTTAAAGTTAATTAAAGTTTCTAAAAAAAAAAAGAGGGGTGGGAGAGTGGGTGGGAGGGCAGATATGGTGGGAAGAATCACTATATTCCTAAAGTTGTACTTATGAAATGCATGAAGTCTGTATTCCTTAAATAAAAGGCTTGTTTGGGGGGAAAATAAATTTACAAAAAGGAAGAAAGAAAAAGCAGAAGACTTAAGTTAGTAAAATCAGGAATGAAAGATGAGACATTAGGACTGACCTTATAGAAATAAAAAGAATTATAAAAATACCATTGGGGACCAGCTTTGTGGCACATGGGTTAAGCTCTCACCTGCAATGCTGGCCTCCAATGTGGATGCCAGTTCAATCCTGGCTGCTCCAATTCTGATCCAATTCCCTACTACTGTGCCTGGAAAAGCAGTAGAAGATGGCACAAGTCCCTGGACCCTTGCCACCGATGTGGGAGACATGGATTTAGTTCCAGGTTCCCGGCTTCAGACATTTAGGGAGTGAACCAGTATATGAAAGATCTCTCTTTCTCTGTCTCTCTCTACCTCTCTCTGTCACTCTTTCAAATAAATAAACCAATGTTTTTTTTTTAAAAAAAAAAAACCATGAACAAATGTGTGCCAACAAAATAGGCAGCTTAGATAAAGTGGACACATTTCTAAAAAGGCACAAACTAGAGAAACGGACTCAAGAGAAAAAAATCTGTGTAGAGCTGAACCCAGCTGAAAGATTAAATGAGTGAAAAACTACACACAAGGAAAAGCCAATGCTGAGATGGCTTCACTAGTGAATTATATCAGTAAATTAAGCCTTGGAAGTGAAAATATGCCATGGGATTATTTAGTTACTCATTTCCTAACAAATATTTGAGTATCTACTGTGTGCTAAGTGCTAGTTTTATGACAAAAAAAAACAAGAGAAAGTCTCTGGCAGCCAAGGAGAGATTTATAGACAAGGCGCATTTTGTGAACCACAGGCAAAAAATGCTGCTGTGAACTCATGGGGTCCTTTTCCAGGGTTACACAGAGGGCTGGGTATGTGTGCCAATTAACTGCTTCCCTAATAGCAATCACCTCCAACCACACTCATGTCTCCTCTCTCATCTCCCCTGCTCTCCTGTCTTCCTCGTTTTCTCTGTTTGTTGGAGCAGGCAGCCCCGCTCTTCACAATGAGTATGCATATCCTCTTCACCACTGCCCTCTCTGTAGTCCCTAGACAATGGCACAGCTGAAGGCCACAGCCACGAGAGGGCTTTCCTGTGGTGTCCTCCAGGTGCAGACCACCAGACGTCAGAGGATGCTGGCAAGTGGTTTTCTCCCTCATCAACCCCTCCCAGTCTCTCCCTGGCACCTTGGGCTCGCGATGTTGTAGAGAGTGTTCCCACAATGCTGCTGGAGATGGGGTCCCTCCAGCCTGTCACCGTGCTGCACCTGTCGGGCCAAGACCCCATCAGCATCTGTGATGAAAAGGGCTGAGGAGCACGAATCATCATTTGCCTGAAAATCAAGTGGTGCTTTTCATGGGAAACTTCTCTGGAGTCTGAGTATTTTCTCCAAGAAACACCTGCACTCTCCCCAAGACCCTGCAGCCTTGTTCTCGCCTTTTAACAACCTTTTCTTCCTTAGCCAACCTACTCTGCACACATTGGCTGAACAATCACATGGGATCCACACTTGGAAAGGCCTGTGCTTGGTTTCGTTTTCTGCTGACATCATCTTGAAATTCTTAATATTTTTTTTAAACAAAGAAGCCCATATTTCATTTTGCATTGAACTCTGCAAATTATGTAGCCAGTCCTGTGGGGTTTTATCACGGGTCTTTTAGGGGGGACTCCCCTGGACACAGTTTGAGAGAGTCTTGTTTCTGAACCTGGTAGAGTGGGGGTGAATCACCTGGCTACAGGACCACACAGATGACATTTGAATCCTGGTTCCTTTACTTACTAGTCTTGGGATTTTGAAGGTTCCTCAGAGTCTCAACTCTCTATTTGTGAAGTGGAAATAATTATAGCGTATATCTCATAGGCTCACTGAAAGGATAGAATTTGCATATATTAACATATGCAGAATGCTCAGAATGGTGCCTGTAACATAGTACCAAGCCATGCAATGGTAGCTGTTTTGGTTGTGTGGATATTCCAGGGTCCAATTGCTTTGCATCTTGCAGCAGTGTGCTTTGCACTTGGAGGTGAATCTGACTATGGAATTGGAGACATTCTGTAATAGTCTCTGGGAGAGATCTCAGCAGGGTGTTGGGAGCAGTGCAGATGCTGAGGGGAGACCCAGGTTCTGCCTTTGCCCAGCTAGCAAGCAGACTTCCTTGTTAGCTCTCTCTTGTCCCTAACTCCACAGATACCCACCCACAGGAAGCCAGGTTTCCCACCACGTGGGCCATGGGGCACAGGACAAGAGGATTTTAGGTACCACACAGACCCAGCGTATACAGAACGGAATCTCGCAGTGAGACAGGTATGCCTGTTGTGTATTCTTTTATCTACTGATCACACAGAGAAGAATGCCTCCTTTCAAGGTTAACAAGTTTTTAACATCTCCAACACACTTGCTAATCTAAGGAAAAGACAGGCCTGGGGCTCAGAGACTTCATCAGGCCTCACCATCTAGCTGGACTTGTTTTTTATTTTTATTTTTATTTTTATTTTTATTTAGACTTGGGCCATCTTCTACGGCTTTCCCAGGCCATAGCAGAAATCTGGATCAGAAGTGGAGCAGCCAGGTCTCGAACTGGTGCCCATATGGGATGCCAGTGCTTCAGGCCAGGGCGTTAACCCACTGTGCCACAGCACTGGTCCCATCTAGCTGGACTTGTAAACATTGTTCTGTCCACCTTGTATTTCTTTCTAGGATTAATTTATGCTCCGGGAAACTGGTTTTCCATTTAAGGTCATGATCCAAAGTTTCTGAGGGGGAGCAAAATAACACAGAGTCTAAAGGGGCTTTAAAATCAGAAGATATTCATGAAGACCCACAAAAGCTAAAAAAAGGAAAGTACGAGGACAGCCGCGTCAGCTTACGTGACCCCCATCTGGCTTCAGCACCTCACAGCATCATTTTGCTCACGGAAGTGAGATTCCTACACACGTGGAAGGGAAGCAAGGAGCAACAGGGAAAACCAAGGAAGAAGAAGGCTGAGCGGCCAGCTGCCAGGAGAGCAGTGACAACAACAGGAAGTACAGCTCAATATAGCTCAGGGCAAGGCCTCTCTAGAGAGTTCTCGCTGGGAACGCAGTCCAAGAGGGAGTAGCAGAAGGAGGGGCTTGGGATTTTGAAAAAAATAAATAAATACATAAGAAGAAATCGCAAGCCTACATACGGGGGGACACGTGGCTTCTGCAGGCATGTTATTCTCACATTGCGTCATCTGTCCTTTGGTTGCATTTCTACAGCCTGGACAAAGGCTGAGACTCTGTCTCCTGGCGCCGGGGGTGACTTGGCCCAGATGGAGTAACTGTAGCCTGCTGCTGACATCATTCCTCCTGCCTCTGTTGCACAGAGTCAATCAGCGAGTCAGCAGTTTCCTTTTAGAGAATGTTTACTTAAGTTAAAAAAAAAAGCCATAAAGAGTGGAAGCCTCCAAGGGGAGCCCAGATGAGGACAGTGTCGAGGGATGTGCCATCTCTCTGCGCCCCATCGCCATCCACTCTGCGCCCTTCCTGGTCTAGCAGGGAGCGCCAGCAGGAGGCTGAGTAAAGCCAGAGAAACCGGGTTCCTGGCTCCCTCCCTGCAGGTTGCAGCCTCCGCCTCTGCCTCTCACGCTGACTGCAGGTCCACGGCCCCACCGCCTCAGGCTCCAGGGGCCCCTCTTGCCTGGCCTCAGGAGGGGGAGGGCAGCAGCCCCTACTGCCTCAGCCGCCCAGGGAACCTTTCTTGTATTCAGTTCTCCTCCTGCAACTACCCAATTTGAGCACACCCCCTCTGTTTTTTGCTGAACTCTGGCAGATACAGATTAGTTTAGGAATGCACCAAGAAAATCCTCCTATTGTCCCCAGCGCTTCCAGAAAGCCAGAGAAGGCAATGGTAGGGGGTAGTGAACGGGGCCATCATCCTGTTCTCCTGCCATCCGTTCTGTTGGTCCAGAAACTTCTTTTCAGCTGTCATTTTAATACAGATAATTTCATTCTACTGCATTCTCCAATCCTACAGGCTATAAGTCTCATTTTTTTGGTATGAAGCATAATATTCTGTTCCAATAAAAAAACAATTAAATGACTCAGATATTCCATAAAGTTTTATTAAAAATGTTCTGTGACCGTTTCTCTGGATGCCTAGGACAGATGCCCTTGGACAGGAGGCGAAATGGTATCTGCGTTAGGCTTTTCACTCTGGCAGTAGGGATCGGGTTCTGTAAAATGAGTCATCCCCTCCCCCCCCAACCACCACCATGGTAGCTACATGTGGGGAAAATATCCAAGACTGTGGCCTTCCTCTTTGGAACGAGCAGTCAGGAATAAGGCGTGCATGCGTGTGTGTGTGCGCGCACACACACACACACACACACACTGTCCTGCGTAGGGGGTGGGGGGAACAAATCCAGGGAGCTGTGTCCTGCTCAGGCTTCTTCTATACACAGGCTATTTTCAGGGCATGAGAAACAGCCACACTGGCTTGCAAGGTCACTGGCTCAGGTAAGCAGACAGTCTTTTTACTGCAAGAGAAGATAAACAAGAGGGCAGGTTCTTGGGTGCTGGGGAGAGAGGGCTGGGAATTGCATGACTCTTGTGTTTCTGTGATGTCTGCTCCCACAGAGTCTCTCCCTGCCATCAAGTGCCCAGGGCTGGGCAGACTGACACCAGCGCCTGCTGGTGGGAGGGCACAGGGGGTGTGGAGTTCCTAGCCACAGTTCCTAGTCGTGAATGTGACCAGTGGAAGATACATTGGAAGTAGGGGCCCAGGAGGAGAAAACATGCAGTGAGGAAGCGGGATCTTAGCTAGAAACCTAATCTATAAAGCAGGTTAAGTGGAGGGTCTTGCACTGAAGCGGGGCAGCGGGGAGTTGGTGTGAGGAGTCGAGGCCCTCCCTCTTTGGCTTCCTTCCTGACATCCCCAACCCTAGGTGGCCCTGCAAGAGGCCCAGGAAAACCCTGGGTCTTCATCATCTCTCCTAGGACCATAATGGCCGGGAGGAGATGCCACGCGGGCGAGCGGCACGCCTCTGGGTCCGGAACAGCCATTGAGTGTGTGTGAATGCTGGAGCTCACCTGTCGTGCACAGGTAGAAGGGACGTGCAGAAGCTCCCGACGATGGTAGTGGTCCGGTCTTTTTTCCACATCCGGCTGGAAGTCTGAAACTTGAGCTTCACCTGGTTTATCTGGCACGATGGGTAGGGGTAGGCTATGATTCCCTTCCCCTGGGATTGATGCTTAGGTCTACAAGGGAAGAGGAAGAGGAAAGTCAGTGACTGTAGCCCGCTGTGCCTATGTGAGCCCTTCGGCTGCCCTTTGGCTGCCGATAGCACTGGTTGGCTGCCGTGTGTGAGGAGTTAGGTCCCCTGGAGCTAGGGACCACAGTTCGTCATGTCACCCTCTCCAGTCCCTCTGCCCACACAGCCACAGCTCTGCACGTGACCCAGAAAACAGGTTTTGATTTTGGGGAAGAAACAAATGGACTCTGCAGCAAAACAGTAGCTCTTGGAGGTGCCTGTCTGGAAACCTGTCACTCGTATCTGGAAACCCGTCTTGCATTCTTGGATTTTTTCACATTCACATCCCATTATCTGGAAGTAGAAGCACTCTTTCAAGACCTCTCAGTTCCAAGAGCGTGGTGTGAGAGGCTGGTATTGTGGCACACAAGGTAAGCCTCCACTTAACAGTGCAACACCGGCTGCTCCATTTCTGATCCAGCTTCCTGCTACTGTGTTTGGGAGGACAGCAAAAGATGGCCCAAGATCTTGGGGCCCTGCCATCCATGTGGGAGACCAGGATGGAGTTCATGGCTTCTGACTTCAGTCTTGGCCCTGACCCACCCATTGCTGCCATTTGGGGAGTGAACCAACGGATGGAAGATCCCTCGATACCTACCCCTACCTCTCTCCCCCAACCCTTTCTTCTCCCTCTTTCTCTTTCACTCTACCTTTCAAATAGATAATAACTATTTTGAAAAAGAATCTGGCGTGAAGACTGTTTCCCTGCTTTAGGCTAGACATGAATGTGTGGACAGGGATCAGCACCAAGCCTGATCTTGAAGCCAAACAGCTGGAATGGACCCCAGGTTGTACTTCCTCCAGCCGTGTGGCTTTGGGCAATGTACCCAACCCAGTAAGGTAACTGTGGAGACACACAGCCTGGTGTATACATCCGGAGAGCTTGAACAGTGGGGTGTGCGTGGTACACACTGACCTCAGCCTAGAGGTTCAGAGTGAAGACAGAATCCAGGTCTCTCTAAACCCACCCTCTTGGCTTTGCCTCAGCTTCCTCCTCAGTTTCCAAGATCCAGGCACCACTTTGGACAGAGACAAAGATGAGGAAGGCGTAGAAGACAGAGGTGAGGCAAGGATTGCGGGAGGAGTATGACGTAACCTACCTAGCAAGGTACTTCTGAAAGGACTGTGGGATCCTGGACAGAGACAAGAAATGGGGACACCCTGTGCCCATCAACAGGCTGAGCACAAGGCATGGCTATCCTGGCAGAGCCCTGAGGGTATCATGTTGGGGAGTCCATGTAGGGCAGGAGAAAAGGAGGTGTCCCTTGGGCCCTGACCTCTGTGACCCTCTCTTCTCCTCCCTGGGCTCTGAGGCAGCAGTGACTTTGAGAAAGAGGGACCCCGCCGTTCCCTCACTACTGCTTAACAGGCTGGGCCCATTCTTGTCAAGCCACTTTCCCTTTTCTTTCTGGTCTGTGCAGTGTGGCAAGTCCTCTTTGTTGCTTTTTACTCCAGGGTTAGTCATACACTGTGATTTTTCCTTCCAGGGAAGATCCTGGATAACTTAGTTTAAAAGCTCTTCCTCCCCACACCCCCTCCTTCTCATAAGTGTTTTGAAATATGTCAGAGGGAAAAAATAAGATGATTCCTTTAGAGAAACTGCCTGGGTCACGGAGCTTGTAACACATGAGGGATATGAAATCTGCTTTAAGTGAGTGGTTTGGGGACTTGGCTGGGGTAAATCCTCTAACTAGAAGGAAATCTTGGGGTTTCACAAGGTTGCAGATAGGAGGGAAGAGCCTTTACCCTTCTGCCACCCCCAAGTTCTAATCTGTAAGATGAAAACTCAAGGAACTTCCTTTTTATGGACTTGTAATAGTCTACTGTATGGATTTACAGTCATGCATTGCTCAGTGATGGGGATTCATTTTAGGAAGTGTGTTATTATTTTGAAATGCAGATGTAATATACATATAAACACTGAAAAAAAACCTCAAGGAACTGAAGATAGAATCTAATCCAGTTGGGTTGGCCTTCTTCACAGGAGTCAGGTGCATCTCCCGTGGGAGGGGCAGGCGCTGATCTGGGAGCTTTCAGCTGCTGAGTCCATATCCAGTTGAGGTTCTTTTGCCCTCTCACTTCAAGGCTGCTCCCCCCAGCTCCCATGCCCGAGCTCCTCCAACAAGGGAAGGAAATGTCAAACCCTAGTTCCAGGTACCTGAACCACTCAGCATCAGGTCCTCCTGGCCACTAGTTTGGTCCTTGCCTTGCACTCATTTGCTACCTGGCCTCGCGCCTTGGGTTCTGATCGGGTCACTACTCTAGGTTGTCCCTTGCCAGGAATAGGGGCTTTCCAAGGTTTAGGCCAACCCTCCCCCAGTTTAGTGACTGAGGCCCTCCCATCTGCTGGCACCCCTGATGGCCCTTGCTTGGGTTCCTGAGCACTGGATCCTGTCCAGGACCTGACTGCTATGTCCTAACCCCTGTGGAGACACCCTTTCCCTCTGCCTACCTGCCACGTGTGCTACCACCTGAATACATTGTGCTTGGGCCCAGTACTGACCCACCCCTGGGACAGCTCACCCACACATGTCTTGAGTGGATCTATAGTGCTGCCCCCAGGCTGGTTGGCGGGACCTGTGTGTTAGCAATCACACAGTGCCTGACCTGGGATGTCCCAGTGTGTCTACAGGGAAAATGAAAGGGCAGCTGCTGCTAAGGAGAGAGGTGAGCCACAGGGGACACTTGCGTACATGGTGATCTTGACGGACGAGGTGACATTGCTGCCGAGGAAGGTGACCTCTATGCTGGTGTCTTTTTTTCTTGGCTCCTGCAAGTAAAACTCCACGAGACTGTGATGCACTAGGAAATCAAAGCACAACAGAGACTGGGCCACAGGGCAGAGGGGGGGGCATTGGGCAAAAAGCCCCAGCGAGCACAGTGTGGGTGGTGATGGGCTGCACTTCTCAGCAGCTGTGTGCCCTGGAGCACATCACCCATCTTCTGAGCTGCTCAGCTCCTCACGTGTCAACCAAAGAGGACCACAGGAGACACCCTCAGGTCTGAATGGATTATTACACAAAGGCATTAGGATGAGCACCATGCCAGGAAGCATTCAGTAAGTGTTCATTTTTAGTATTTATTGCAATGCTAGAATGTCCCCCCACACACACACACCCCATTTGGTAACCTTATCGTGATGGTATGAGCTTAAAAGAAGCAAAACCGATCTGTCACATATCACTATTGTTTGAATGTTTGTGTCTCCTCCAAACTTCACGTTTAGACATAATCCCTGGTGCATCAGGATGAGGTGGGGCCTCTGCAGGAAGTGTTTAAGTCCATGAGGGCTCTGTCCTTGTGAATGGAGGCCCTTTTGCATCCTTTCACTTTCTTTTTTAAAGGAATTTATTTAAGAGGGAGAGAGAGAGAGAGAGAGAGAGAGAGAGAGAGAGCGCTTCTATTCCCTGAGTCACTCTCCCAAATGCCTGCAACAGCCAGGGCTGGCCAGGAAGAAACCAGGAGTCCGGAACTCAATGCAGGTCTCCCGTGTGGGGAGCAGGGACCCAAATATTTGAGCCATCTCCTGCTGCCTCCCAGGGTCTGCATTAGCTGGAAGCAGAGCTGGGATTCATACACTGATACACAGGAGACTAAGCCTCCGCCTACAGCGCCAGCATGTTGGTGCTGATTCGTGTCCCAGCTGTTCCCCTTCAGATCCAGCTGTTTATGGCCTGGGAAAGCAACAGTGGATGGCCCAAAGTGCTTGGGCCCCTGCACCTGTGTCAGAGACCCTGAAGAAGCTCCTGCCTTCAGATTGGCTCAGCTTCAGTCGATGCAGCCATCTGGGGAGTGAACTAGCAAATGGAAGACATTTCTCTCTGCTTCTCCCTCTCTCTGTAACTCTACCTCTCAAATAAATAAATAAAATCATTTTAGAAGAATAAGAGGAGGAGAAAGAAGAAGAAGGGAGACCAGAGGAGGAGTGGACTCAGCAGAGGGTAGGGAGAATCTTGATTCCGGAGTCAGAAGACCTGGCATTGAAGTCTAAAGGACCCCTCTCTCTTCTGCTAAGGGTTGACCAAGGTAAGGGAATTATTTCTCATTGGGTTTCAGTCCTGGAGCTCCAATCACTGTGCTGGGGACTTGCTGTTTGCTCCTTTATCCTCACAACTGATTCTCCATTTGTTCCCTTTTTCCACATAAGGATATAGAGGTTCAGAGAGACTTGGTCACTTGCTCCTGATCGCACAGCTGGTAAACAAGGAAGCCAAGATTCAAATCCAAGTATGTGTGAGCCCAGTGACTGAGCTCTGAGCTCCATAGTACATTGCTGGCACTAGGAAGATGCCACAAAGATCCTTGCACTCTTTCTCTGAAGGGAGGAGAGAACCTCCACTTTGACTATGACCGTGTCTAAACAAGATAAGAGTCGGAGAACTCAAGGGGCTTCCATAGCCTTGGAAACTCATGACTGGTGCATAGGGAGATTATTGATGCCATAAACAGGAGTGTCAATTTGTAAAGTCAACAACAGGAGTCACTGTGCACTTACTCCTCATGTAGGATCTCTGTCCTTAATGTGCTGTACACTGAGGCTTAATGCTATAACGAGTACTCAAACAGTATATTTCACTTTGTGTTTCTATGGGGGTGCAAACGATTGAAATCTTTACTTAATGTACACTAAACTGATCTTCTGTAAAAAAAAAAAAAAAGAAATTATCAATTCCCAACTTGACTCTCACTGGGATTAAACATGACAATAGGTCTGATCTGATTTCATCATCATTTAAAAAAAATCATCTATTATTTTTCACTTTATGTTTCTGTGTGGGAGCAAACTGTTGAAATCCTTACTTAAGGTATACTAAGCTGATCTTCTGTATATTAAGATAATCGAAAATGAATCTTGATGTGAATGGAAGGGGAGAGGGAGTGGGAAAGGGGAGGGTTGTGGGTGGGAGGGATGGTATGGGGGGGGAAGCCATTGTAACCCATGAGTCGTACTTTGGAAATTTATATTCATTAAATAAAAGATAAAAAAAAAAAAATCTCAAAAAAAAAAAAAAAAAGATCCTTGCACTAATCCCACTCAAGCAGATCAGAAAATCAGTTACAATGAAGGTGGCCATATAATTTGTTATCCAAGCCCGTATACTTTTTCCTGTCCCCCCAAAAGCCAACAGAACCCCATATAGATCTGGAAGTACATCTAGTTAAAATGCTTGTGGCTGGCGCCACGGCTCACTAGGCTAATCCTCCGCCTGGCAGCGCCGGCACTCCGGGTTCTAGTCCCGGTCGAGGCGCCGGATTCTGTCCCGGTTGCCCCTCTTCCAGGCCAGCTCTCTGCTGTGGCCAGGGAGTGCAGTGGAGGATGGCCCAAGTACTTGGGCCCTGCACCCCATGGGAGACCAGGAGAAGCACCTCGCTCCTGCCATCGGATCAGCGCGGTGCGCTGGCCGCAGTGCGCCAGCCGTGGCGGCCATTGGAGGGTGAACCAAGGGCAAAGGAAGACCTTTCTCTCTGTCTCTCTCTCTCACTGTCCACTCTGCCTGTCAAAAAATAATAATAATAAAAAAAAGTGACAAGTGCACAGCTGGACTGTGGGAAGGGGAGGAGGGTGGAGAGCAAAGCTTAGCTTCCTCAGGGGCCCTGATCCTGCAGGGCTGCCAGGATGACAGATGGAGGATGGGCACCAGGGAGGGGGAAAGGAGTGTGCAGGAAGGAGGGAAGCCAGAATACACTCCCAAATCCCACCCTAAGGAGAACCCCACCAGAAGGCAGGTTGCAGGAGGACAGGGACTTGGATCATCAGTACACACACCGGCAGGTGCACCAGGTCCTCATCAACAGAGCAATCAGTTGCTGTCTGAAAGACCAGGAGCTGTGGCCACAGCCTATCAAGAAATCTTTGCCCACGTCCTTCACCTCCCACCTTGGCCACCACACTGGGCTGGATGCAGCCCAAGCTGGAGCCCGGACTCTTCTAGCTGGCTCCATGGCAGAGCTAAGGGCATGCATTTCTCCCACCTTGCTTACCACAGTATGGGGCCTTGGATGTGGTGAGGAGGTAAACTCTCACTTCCTTGGGAAGTGGTTCTATCTTGATACCACCTTGTTCTGCCAGCCCTAGAAATAGAGAAACAAAGATAGCAGAGCCTGAGGAAGACATTTCAGGGCCCCACAGCACCCAGCCATGTGTTCCTCAATTCATATATCCATTTATTCTACAGACAGCTACACTGCAGGCTCATTATGGAACACATTCTGTGACGAGTCTAAGGACAGCAACTCTGTCCTGTGGGGATAAACACACAAACAGGGGATATGTTTTTCAGGTTGTATGGCTCATTGTTAGTAGATAATTCTAAGAAATTTTAAATTATGTCTTCAACTTGCAAACAAACTATATTACAGTGGCCTTAATGGCACTTAAATCTTGTGCAGTGAAAGGAGCATGTTAGATCTGAAGACTAGCAGATGGCAAGTTAGGGAAAGGCATTCCACAGTTAGGGTGCAGACACACAGGGTGAGGAAGCTACCCTAGGGTGTCCAGCACATGGGGAAAGGTAGTGAGAGGGAGGCTGGGCAGACAGTGTGAGTGGCTGTGACAGCAACTGGCCTATCCTATCTGGGGCAAATTACGATATATACTCGATGAATAGGAAATAAAGGGTTGTCTTGTTATGGAAAGTGAACCTTCTTTGAACATTCTATCAGGCAGTGGCCAATTAATTTGAATAATCAATGACAAGCACCACAATTTTGAGGGCAGCCGGGGGTGGAGGGCAGTGGAGAGCGTGGTGGGGGCGGGGAAGAGGGTGTTTTCACTACTTGGGAGTTTTTCCTGGAGATTTTCATCTTGGACCACCCCACTGTATTTGCAGCAATGATGTGCCCAGGGTTGAGTTTAGAAGCCAGGCCCTGGGCCTTCTCGGAGTCCATTTCCCCAATGAGCTGGATCATCCAGGAATGTGCCCATGTTGTCCAGCAATTGGGCATCCCCCCAGGTGGCATGTGGCCACTACAACCTCCTGCCTCTCAAGGGGGCTTTGTGAGCCATTCTTGGGGATTCCCCAGATGCACTGACTTAGGGTCTATGAAGAGCTGGAGAGCAGCTGACCTAACTATGAAAAACATCCCACCTGAGAGTGGGGTCAAGGGCTCTGGACAACCCAGCGTTTCTAGGATGCTGAGGCTGGACTTTTCAATAAGGGGCTGTGTGTGGGAAAAGCGTGTGCAGAGCAAGTTTGGCACCAGAGAGGGTGAAGGGTAGGTCATGGAGGGGCAACTGCCGTCTTCCAGGGGAGAGCAAGCTGAATCCCCTATCAGTTAATTGTTATTTTCCCCACTTGGGGAGACTTCTTGACTCCAGAAGATCAAGATAGAATGAAATGACAATAACCAGGGTTTGCCATTTCCCCAAATTTTCTCCAACTATTCTGTTTTTTCTTCTTTTAATTTCAAGCATTAAAATGTTTTCCTCTAAGGCCTAAAGCTATCTGTTCTTTAAGATTTGGCTCAAATTCTACCCACTTGTGTGCTGTTTTATTTAAAGATTTTTAACTGAACATCTATTTTGTGATAGTTCTGAGAATTAAGATGACAGCTCTATCTGTCCAACTGGGCAATTACAGGCACTTCAAACCCAATAAAAGCAAGCTCCGGGATCTGTCCCAAACCTACTCCTCCCTCCGTGTTCCTTGTCTCGATAAAGACATCAGCGTTCATCCTGGTACCCAGATTCATTTTTTGGTTCTTCCCTCTTGCAGCCCACACCCAATCCTGTTGGCCTGATTTGTAAAAGGAAGCCAAAGAGGTGCCATTTTACCTATCCTTGGGCAGGAGAGGAGAAAAGGGTTAAAGCAATCCAGACACTGTCCCTCCAGGAAGGCCTTGTAGGTGGCACAGGGAAAGGCCATCAGTGGACAGGAGTTCTCCAGGGCACTGATGTAGAGATGCACAGCCCGCATGTGATCGCAGATCAGATAACTGTAACCTGAGCAGGGGAAAAACCACGACCAAGCTTTCAGTGAAGACAAATGGAAACTCCCCCCATGCTGCTTACTGTAACTCGATTGACTCTGGTATTCCAGAAGGCTATACATACAGGGGATGTCCCCGGAGCCACGCTTTAAAGAAGTATTAATGGATCTGGTTACTGTATCCTCCCCTTTCCCTTTTAATTTTCCTGAGATTAATAAACCTAATTTACAAAATCAGTTGCTTCATTTGAGACTCACCCTTATGTGGTCATGCAAATTCGCTTTCATAAAATGGGAACATACAGAGTTGGAGGTGCTGACCTCACTTCCCAAGATGGGTATCTGTCTGTATGTTTTTACCTTCTTCATCATCACCCTACAACCAAATTTTCACACCGTCATCACACTCAACCCAGCACTGAGATACTCAAGGGAGTCAACAGCAGTTCACGGTCAAGCTCCAGAGCCTCACTGCTGAGGCTCACTTGGCCAACTGCCACACTGAACTTACCAAATATTCTTTTTTTTTTTTTTTTGACAGGCCAGAGTGGACAGTGAGAGAGGGAGACAGAGAGAAAGGTCTTTCTTTTTCTGTTGGTTCACCCCCCAATGGCTGTGCGGCCGGCGTGCTGCTGCTGGCGCACCACGCTAATCCGAAGCCAGGAGCCAGGTGCTTCTCCTGGTCTCCCATGGGGTGCAGGGCCCAAGCACTTGGGCCACCCTCCACTGCCTTCCCGGGCCACAGCAGAGAGCTGGCCTGGAAGAGGGGAAACCGGGACAGAATCCAGCGCCCCGACCAGGACTAGAACCCGGTGTGCTGGTGCTGCAGGCGGAGGATTAGCTTATTGAGCCACGGCGCTGGTCACTTGCCAAATATTCTAATTTACCAAAAATTTGGTTTGGTTGCCATGGTTTACTACTGAACAATTTGCAGCAACCCACACTGGATGCGCTGGCTGGTGCTAGGAGGTGTGTAAGTGACCCTAACTGCAGGGTTCCAGGGTCTCCCTGAACCTCGAGCCTCCCTGCCTTGGGAGCAGCGGCCAACACTGAGCTCTGTGTTCTTTCCTTCCCCACAGTGCAGGGACACTTCCATGGCCAATGTCCTTCCACTGCAAAAAGAAGCCAACACAGAGGCAAACAACACCCTTCTCAGGCTGTGTTAGGAAGGAAGAAGTCAAAAGTGGCCAACTAAAATGCCATGGGAATCAAACCATGCCATCTGACCACAATTAAAGAAACTTTTATAAATTCTTAAAATAAGCAAATATTGGGAAAATTAGTAAATTTAGAGAAATAGTTTAGTGATTATTCAATAAATTGTCAAAAGACTTCTTAAGATTTTAAAAATTTTGGGGCCGGTGCCGTGGCTCACTTGGTTAATCCTCCACCTGCGGCGCAGGCATCCCATATGGGTGCCAGGTTCTAGTCCTGGTTGCTCCTCTTCCAGTCCAGCTCTCTGCAGTGGTCCAGGAGGGCAGTGGAGGATGGCCCAAGTGCTTGGGCCCCTGCACCCGCATAGGAAACCAGGAAGAAGCACCTGGCTCCTGGCTTTGGATTGGCGCAGCACTGGCCGTGGCGGCCATTTGGGGAGTGAACCAACGGAAGGAAGACTTCTCTCTGTCTCTCTCACTGATTGTAACTCTACCTGTCAAATAAATAGATAAAAATCTTAAAAAAAGATTTAAAAAATTTTGTAAATCAGAAAGAGGCCAAAAACATAGTATACAGAAGTCAACATTTAAATTTTCCATAAGAAATATGGATATATTGGGTATATAAGAAGATGGAACAATTACTGATGCTTAGTTTTTGATGAATTTACTATTATTTAAAACATGCAACAAAGACTACAAAGACATGCTTAAAAGTTCATAGAAAATGGAATTAAATTGAAATTCATGTATTTGAGGAGTCTTCAAAAAGTTCAAAGAAGGTATATATTATTAAAAAATGCACAGGTCTCTATTGCACCAAACTGAACTTATCTTTTAAAAAATGATTATTTATTGGGACAGGCTTTGTGATACAGTGGGTAAAGCTACCACCTGCAGCACTGCCAGCATCCTATACGGGCACTGGTTTGAGTCCTGGCTGCTCTACTTCCTATCCAGCTCACTGGCCTGGGAAAGCAGCAGAGGATGGCTCAAGTGCTCAGTCCCCTGCACCCATGTAGGAGACCTGGAAGAAGCTCCTGGTTTCTGACTTCAGCCTGGCCCACTCCTGTCTCTTGTGGCCATTGGGGAAGTAAACCAACAAATGTAATTTCTCTCTCTCTCTCTCTCTCTCTGTGTGTGTGTGTGTGTGTGTGTGTGTCTCCCTGTCTCTGGAACTCTGCCCTTCAAATAAATAAAATGAATCTTTTTAAAAATGTTTATTCATTTTTATTTATTTGAAAGGCAGAAAAACTGGGGGTTGGGGGTGAAGACGGAAAGAGGTTCACTACCCAAATGTCTACAACAGCTGGGCCTGAGCGAGGCTGAGCCAGAAGTCAGGAACTATATAGGATCTCTCACGTGAGTGGCAGGATTCAGGTTCTTGAGTCACCGTCTGCTGCCTCCCAGGTGCATTAGCAGGAAGCTGGGTCTGAAGACGGAGGCAGGCCTCAATCCCAGACACTCTACCATGGGATGAGAGTCCTAAATGGCAACTTAACCTGCTGTGCCACAGCATCAGCTTCTAGACTTATCCTTTAACTCCACCCACAGCTTTTTTGAAGAACCCTCATCTATTCACTGAACATATTCAAAAAGAGCATTTTTGTACTTAAAAGGGAAGCAATGTATATTCATTAAAAGTGTCCAAGAAAAATTTCAAGAAGCTTATCTTGAAATCAACCTTTAAAGAACTGTAGAGGTTAGTAAATTTGGTGAAATGGTTACCTAGCGGATCCTTTGGCTGGCTGGCTTTGGACACACTGACTCAGCTCTGCCATCAGCAGGCTCTGCAAAGGATGTACCTGGTGTGGCCTACACCACACATGAGGGCCCAGCGAGGAATAGAGATTACTGGCTTGCGTAATGTCTGGTCACAGCTGGACCCTAGACAAGTGGAGAGGGCAGCACAAGTGTGGCCCTGGCTTTTAATTTCAGACTCTCCTCCCCCAGGAGTCCTGGGCCCCCAAGACATCCCTTCAGTAGGTGCCAAGTAAGGCCTTTGGGACATAACAAAGGCCACCATCAAGAAGACCCTCTGCATGACCGTTGGTCCTTTCCAATCTCCGACCTGCGTGAATGAACAGGGGACAGCCAGGTTGGTCTTGGCCTCCATTGACAAAGTAGTCCACGTGTCCGACAGGAATCCGAATGCCTAAATCTGAAAGGAGGCAGAACCACATTACCTTCAGGGGCACATTTTCCTGATCCCACATCAGGGCCCACCAGCAACAGAGCCTGAAGTCCGAGCTTAAGAGCCTGCCACTCCGTGCCCACCTCACCCCAAGAGCCGAGAGTAGGAGCTGGAAGGAGCCAGGGAAGCGTCCGTTTGTAAGTGACTCCACCTTTGCCTAATAAAATTAACAGACTATCCCTAAATACATTTTTATACAGCAATAGGAGTTATACACTTTGGTAAGTTTCCTTGTTGGATAAGATATTACTTCAAAAAGGTCATGGGAAAGGGAATTAAAAGATAACCTTATTTGGGTGCAAAAAACTTTGAAATGCACTCCATTTCTCATCAGATGCATTTTCCCTAAGCTTCTTAAAGGCCCCTCCTAGTTCTGTTTTCCTTTGAGCAATAGTGCAGACAAGTAAGTTCTGGGCCACGTTTCCAGTCTCCTACAAAACATTTTTGCAGTCTCCCGCCTAAGTGGAATGGTGATATGGCTACAAAGAGCCGAGTTTGGCGGGGGGGGGGGGGGGGGTAGGGGACCCTTATCTTGTCACTGTGACTACATCCCAGGCCCTCCAACATGCACCTCTGACCCTTCAGATTGAGCGAGGCCTAATCTCCAAAGACCCTCACTGTCTCCTTCATATTAACCTGTCACTATTGCAGGAAATTGTATGTTATTTGTTTAATGTCACCTACCCTGGGGTTAAGCAAGGACCTGGAATCCATCCCTGACTCCTGCCTCTCCCTCACTCCCTACACTCAATCCATCATAAGTCCGGTCGGTGTGACCTCCCAAATCTGCTGGTATCTTGAGTGTCTCTACTTCTCTCCACTTCTAATACTACTTAGTCTTTGTTCAAGCACCCACATTCTTACCAAAATAACTACTGCCCTTCCGATGGGCCCCCAGGCTCCCCTGAGTGCCCTGGTCCAGTTCATTCTCTGCAGAGGAGCCACAGCAATCTCGTACAGGAAGCCAAATTACTGCCCTGTTCTCGCTGATCTTAGAAGAACATGGGAACTCCAGGTCATGGCCAGCCCGGCCTCAGCAACTTGGATACTTTCCCCAATAATACCATGTGAGGTAATTCCCATATCCAAGTCGCCTTCGGTCACATGCCCTTCATTATAATCATCACGGAGTGTAATAATCCTGTCTGTTGCTTTGGATGTCCGCTCCACTACTGCAAGACTTCTGCTTGTCTTTCTCCCACTTTCTCCACATCTAGCACAGGCCCTGGCACCTAGTGCCTAATAAGTGGTTATTGAATGAACAAGCAAATGCCCGCCCACGTAGCCTGTAAGTTCCACCAGAGCAAGGACCCTCTTCAACGCATTGTTCATTGTCATAGTCTCAGTGCCTGCTTTTTGGTCCAATAAATATTGATTGAGTAAATGGAGTTATTATGACTTTTTGTCACATCAGAAAAAGGCTCCAAATTTGAAGGAGTCTGAGAAGTCTCATGCAGGAACTAATAAACCTAATAAACCACCTGGTTAGCAAAGTCGGGATAGAAGAGAAGTTTAAATGTTACTGATGACCAAGGCTCATTAACCTTACATGGCTGGACAGAGGCCTATAGGCATTGGTTTCCTGTCTGGATGATGAAGGTATGACCAAGGGCAGGTAGCATGGCTGTGGGGGGTTTCTCCCAGGAGGGCGCATCTGTGACTCTTGGATTCAGGAAGTCTGACTGAAGTAAATGAAACAGGGATGCCTCTTACTTGACCTGAAATTCTTCCGGTCAGGGACAGTTGTCATTTCTCCTTGTACCCATGACACTGAGCACTGTGCCTGGGACAGATGCATGGGCATTCGACAGCAAGTAGAGATGAGCAGGAATGCCTAGCACCTTCCCCCGTTGGTCAGAAGAGCTTAATTTGACCATGAGGGGTGAAGAGTTGAGGGGTCTTTCCTGTGCCTGTCTATGCTGTAAGGGAGACTCTCATTTGCCACTGAACTGAAGGGCTGGACTTATTCTTTGGTGGGGGGAGGGTAAGTCCTGACCAGCCCCTGTACTTGGGGAGTGGAATGCCCCGATCCCCTGGGGCCAGGCACATCCACCCCAAAAAAGCAGCCTGACTTTCCCCTGAGTCAGCCAGGCAGCAATGCCCTCCCTCGGACTACGCAGCGCAAGGTACTAAATCAGATAGTGAGATTCCCAACCAAACATTTTTGGTCCATGAATGAGATTTCTCATTTCAGTAGTCATAGAATGAAAGAGCTGGAAGGCTCTCTCAAGACATTTTGGTAAACTCCTCACGATGTCACAGAAGCCCAGGGAAGGTGCGGACCCCAGCCTCCCAGCCCTGTCCTGGGCTCCTTCTGCACCCCCAGGAAGGTCGCCCCAGCTCACTGTCGGTGTCTGTGTGGATGGCTTCCACAAAGAGGGCGTCTCCGGCATCCAGGCGCTCCTCCAGGCTGGCTCTGGTGTACTCCGGCCCGGCGGGGTCCAGGCCTGCAGGGACAGCTTAAAATCAGGGACCCCTTTCCTCTCGGCTATGGAAACCCTCATGGATCCAGCACACACCTTTTCCAATCACAGAGTCCCCGCAAGCACCAAAGGTAGGAAGAAGTAGCTTGGGACCACCTTCCCAGGAAACCCCACACTGTCGTCTCTCCTGAGATAACCCCTCAACGACCCAGTTTCTCTGGCTCTAAATAAACAACACCAACCATGTGGCAAGGGTTAATGGGAGTAATATTGACCTTTGTGGTGTAATAGCAACAGTGCCAGCTTTTTGAGTAGTTAGTAGTTACCATGTGCCAGGCTTACACTGGGCAGTTTTGCACACTCCAGACTTCACAACACAGCAAGATGAAACTCACCGTTCCCATGCGTTAGTTTGGATCCCCTCCCTCCTTTCCTCTCCCCAATGTAAGTGGACTGGGCCACAAGGACGTGGAAGACCACGGAAAGCAAGGTGAAGAAGTGGGAACACATCACTGAGTGGGTTAGCGCTGTGGGCAATTGGATCGCAGCCCTGCCCGAGGACCCCTCTGGGGGCTTCTGTAGAATGTGACTCAGAACTGCCCTGCCAGAGGACCAGGGAGCTGAACTGCTTACCACACTCACCCAGTCCCTCACCGACTGAGGGAGCTCCTCACACGGTGATTTCCACAGTGGAACAAGGTGCTGCGGGCTATCACAACCCATTTTATAGATGTAGACACTGAGGCTCAGAAAGAAATGCATGGCTCTTACGTTGATATTAGAAACCATGCCAAACAACACAATATCATTTTCTGCAAAAGGGCACCATGAGGTTTAGGGGTACCAGAGGGCACGATCCTAGGAAGAGAAGGCTCAGCACTCCTGCTGCTCGCCTCAGACCGGGCATTTCCAGGCCACTCTCTCTGACTTTGAACCCTGGGGGGGAGGGGCAGCGAGGAGCAGTACCTGTGATGCGTCCCAACTGGCCTTTGTAGAAATGTCCCACCATGCCCGCAACGTGGGCCCCCAGGCTAACACCAATGATGTGGATGGAGGACTCCGACACACCCAGCGCCTAGAACAGGCACCGACAGTGAGAACCACTGAGTGGGCCCTGGGCACGACACATCCGCCACGCATGCTTTGCCCGCTTCCTGGACGGCCCCCACTCGCTTTCCTTTTCGGCTCCAAAGTGTGTGAGTGGCGAGCACGGCCGCTCCCTCTTTCGCGACTACTAAACGCCAGGCGACCTACACTCGCCATGGGCTGTGCAGTGGCACATTTTACAGGGGAGCAAAGGGAGGCTCGGAAAGGTTCAGGAATCCGCTCGAGGTCAGCACTCCAAGCAGCCAAGTCCAGGTTCGCCCCGAACGGCGACAGGTCCAGGGCAGCGCTGCGTCTGTCCCCACGTGTCCTCCAGCGCCGCTTCTTTCTCACCCCCCCCCCCCCCCCCCCAAAGCAGCCCGAAGGCCGGCTCGGCTCTTGCACTCACCAAGAGTTTGCTGAGGAAGCGAGAGATCTCCAGGCTCAGCCTCACCACATTTTCCACCGCTGAGAAGTAGACGCCTGTGGAGCCGTACACCCAGTCCACGGCAATCACGTTAGCGTCCTCTGCACGCAGGAGGACGCTAATGAATTTGTCGATCCAGGAAGGCTTTGTTCCTAAAGCCCTAGACATGGAGCCAACGAAGGAGAGGACAGTCACCTGCCAAGCTGATATCCACGGGAAAACTCTGTGGGTCAAGAAACTCGGGGCGGGGGTGGTACATGAGGTATACATCACACAGCCCCCTGAGCATGGGAAGGATGTAATTCCAAAGTCCCCAGGCCTTACACCAGTATATGGAGCATTTGTGTGCGATATGCAAGGTGCATGTTGTTCCTAGTAGACGCAGCCTTGTGCCAGGATTCACAGCTCCTGGCAGCTTCCTTCCCTCAAGCACCTTTGTGCAGTGCATAAACCTCATACGCCTATTCACTGCACTGCTCCCGATTCACTGTGCTATTTGTGGAAAAGAGAGCTTCGTATCTTAGAGTCGAGACTGGTGATCTTAATTCTTATTCTAGAATATAGGCTCTTCCCTCGAGGATGTTTTCCTTCAGTCATTCACCCACCCATTCATTTCATTAAGCCCCTATAGGCCAGATGCCTTCCATGAAACAAAGACAAATGAGATACAGCCCCTAACCCCTGGATCTTACAGTACAATGAGACTTCTAGGGAAAAAAAGAGAGGGGGCGGGGGGACAATAGAAAATATTTCAGAAAGCTTTCGCAACACACTGGGACCAGGAAAGAAGTTTTATCAATGGCTCCCAGGATAGGAGCAATCCGAGCATGCCTGTGGACAGAGGCACGCAGATGGGGCCTGTGCCATGGAATGTGGTTTGGGGGTTTAGGAGCAGACAGAGTGATCAGTCTGATGAGCTTGGCAGCTCTATTAGCTACCCCTGGGTTGCAGGCACACACTGGGCTTCGGATGGTGGCTGAGTGCAAGATTTGCTAGCGGGGAATCTCTACCACGAGAGTGTAGAAGAAGAGCGATGCTTAGGAGCTCTAAGTGGGACCCCTGGAATGCAGGGCCCCGAGGGACAGAGAGGCGGGAGAGCAGGAAGCGGTTTGCCTCCAGATCCAGTTGCCCTGTGGCTCGGCTGTTCCATCACACTCTCCCCTCTGCCCTCCCAGAAGCTTTGTTCTGTTCCTGGCTTTTTTGAAACTCTGTTTGAAGGAACGCTGAGGACTGCCTTGAGACTTATGTTACCGTACAACTTGGATTGGATAACAAGAGATTACAAAGAGAAGTGGCTCACTCCTCAAAAATGCTGACCTCTGGGTATGATGAAAGTCAGGCCCTAAAATGGAAGTTTCTTAGGTCATGAAACCAGCAAAGGAGGGAAGAAGAGGAAATAAAACCCTGAGAAACACCATTTTCTTGGCCCCAAGAGATTGCACAGAGCCTGTGACCTCACTGTCTGAGAAAGAGTGTGTCATCCAACCCACGTTCCAGGTGGAAAATTGACCACGGAGCCCATCCCTATAACTTCCCTTTAATTTCGATGTGGAAAGCTAGTGTTCAAGGTCACACATATGGATTGCTTCTGGGTGTGTAGACAAAACTGAATAGAGAAGTTATGGGAATGACTAACAAGAATGAATATCTGTGGTGGGCTTTGCAGCCCAGTGGGTGAAGCCCCAGCTCGGGACATCTGCACCCCGAATCCGAGTGGCAGCTTGAGACCCAGCTGCTCTGCCTCTGGTCCGGCTCTCTGCTGAAGCATCTGGGAAGCGGCAGATGATGAGCCAGCACCTCAGTTCCTGCCGCCACTGTGAGAGGCCTGAAAGGAGTTCCTGCCTCCTGGCTTCAGCCTGGCTCAGCCTTGGCTTTTATGGCCATTTGGGGCATGAACCAGCAGATGAAAGATCTCTCCCTCTCTGTCTCCATCTCTCTCTTTCTCTTCCTTTCAAATAAATAAATACATCTTAAAAAAAAAAAAAGAATGAACAATATCCTGTGTGCCTTTTGATATGAGACACATTCCAATTCAGCAGGACCGGAGAGGTGAAACCGGAGACAGGAAATCCATCCCTCTGGCTCCCTGCTGACTTCCTAAGGCTCTACAGTTCTTAGCTGAGTAGATCCTACAGGTTGATTAGCTCCCACCTGAATCCATGAATAATCAGTTTGGTTCCCAGAGTGGCGTTGAACCCAGAGTTTTGGATGTCACTGCTCTCTTCTACCAGCTGCCCACAGCTGGGATCCGCAGGGACAAAGAGAAGAAACTGGACTTTAAGGTTGGTGCCTCGGAGGAGGTTGGCATTCTGGAAGTCAGTGCACTTTGGCTGCAGGGTAGGAGGTGCATCCCCTGTAGGAAAACAAGACAAGAAACAGCCACATGAGGGCATGTGTCCTTAAAAGCTGTTCTTAGAGGGAACAGGAAAACAGAGATTCCAGGCATGGGGTTATTACAAACCAGCTAGTGCAATAGTCATTCACTTATTTGCTAAAGACTGAGTCAGTTCCATAACTAAAATATGTGAGTATCTGCCTTGCCTAAAAATAAAGATCCCAGAGAAGAATCTGAGTATTTCCCAGCTAGACAAGGTGAAGGCTATGGTGAAAAGGCCATTGTTATGGGCTGAATTGAGTCTCCTCAAAAAAAAAAAGGATCCACTGAAATCCGAACCCCTAATCTTTCTGATTATAAGCAGATGTGGAGATAGGGACTTATGAAGGTAATTAAGTTACAATAAGACTCCTAGGATGGACGCTGCTGCAATATGACTGATGTCCTCATAAAAAGAGGGAGTTTGGACAAGGACAGGGAAAAGGGGATATGTGAAGAAACGCAGGAAGAAGACAGCCACCAGCAAGCCAGGGAGGAAGGCTTGGAGCAGATCCTTCCCTCACAGCCATAAAGAGGAACTGACCTCATTGACACAGCACCTCCCCATTCCCAGCCTCAAACGCTGTGAGATAATAAGTTTCTGTGGTTTCAACCACCCAGCCTGTGGCACTTTGTTATGGTAACCCCAGCAAACTAACACAGATGTCTAAAAAGAGCCCTGGGTAACCAAACGGAGCAGTTGCCCTGGTGCCAGGCTCACACCGGTCTCAATATCTGCATGGTTAGTTGCCTCCCCCATTCAAGTCATTGCTTGCCTAGTGCCATCTTCTCTGCTTGAGCCACCTTTCAAAGTTGTAGCCTGCTTCTGCTCCCCAGCCCCATTCTCTCTGGTTTCCTTACCCTCAACTCTTTTGTCTAGCAAACATCATCTATTAATCTACTATAGAATGTATTAACTTATCGTACTGATTTTTATTTACTATCTCCCTACATAAGAATACACAGCCAATGGAGCAAGGATTTTTATCCATTTTATTCACTCAACTATCTAGAATAGTGCCTGGCACACAATGAACCCCAAAGCTATTTGAAAAGTTAAACTAGATGCACTTTTGATAAGGCAGAGCAAGAAAAAAGAAGGAACTCACAAGTAAACAATATCTAGAATAAAAATGGGATATTCATGTAGACAACAGCAGTTTTTTAAAACCATAAAAGAAAATGTTTATACTCACCAAAAAAGACAGATATTTTTCTAGAATTTGAATACTTTTTTTTGAAAAAATGTAACAGGCCGGCGCCGCGGCTCACTAGGCTAATCCTCCGCCTAGCGGCGCCGGCACACCGGGTTCTAGTCCCGGTCGGGGCGCCGGATTCTGTCCCGGTTGCCCCTCTTCCAGGCCAGCCCTCTGCTGTGGCCAGGGAGTGCAGTGGAGGATGGCCCAGGTGCTTGGGCCCTGCACCCCATGGGAGACCAGGAAAAGCACCTGGCTCCTGGCTCCTGCCATCGGATCAGCGTGGTGCGCCGGCCGCAGCGCGCCGGCCGCGGCGGCCATTGGAGGGTGAACCAACGGCAAAGGAAGACCTTTCTCTCTGTCTCTCTCTCTCACTGTCCACTCTGCCTGTCAAAATAAAAAAAAAAAAAAAAAAGAAAAGAAAAAATGTAACTTGCCAAAACTTAGTCAAGAAATAAATAACAGAAAATCAGATGTAAAACTACAGCATAGAAGAACTGAAACAGTAGTTTTACATCAATCCAGTGAAGGCTCTAACAGGTAGCCAACTTTCCAGAGTTCTGCTAATGCTGCAATCCTTATCTCCTATACGTTGTTTCAGAGAACTCTTAGATGAGAATAACCAAAACTTCAAAAACTAGACAATGACAGGAGAAAGGAGAGCTAAAGGCCAACTTCACTTAAAAACACAAAAAAGTTCTTAGATAAAATAGCAGCAAATTCAAACCCATCAAGAATAATAAGAAAAAAATATATCATGGACAAGCAGGGTTTAATCTAAGGAATAGAAAGAATGTTTCAACACTAGAACATGCAGTGATATCACTCACATTTGGACACACTGAAGAAGGAAAACCATTAGCCCATCAAAACAGATACCAGCACCTAACACGCCTTAACATAAGAAAGTCTGCCAAATGCCCGGAGAAAGGCTCAGCCTATGGGTAACACATTAGAATCATCTGTGTCTGCTATCACTACTGTTAAACATTGTACTGAAGGCCCTCGTCCTACCCAGGGAAAAAAGACAATAAAATGTGATAAAAGTTATAATGTTTGAAAAATCAGGAGAGTTAGCAATAGTTGAAGACTCTTCTCCAGTCATCCTGAAGCTGTACAGGCGGGGAGGAGTGGGGGAAGCTGTAGGCCTGTGGAGAAGGGGAGGAGACAAAGCCCAACTTCAATTCAAAATTAAAATGAAACTAATCTAGTGTAGTTGTCTCTTGATATCCATAGCGATTTGTTTCAGGAACCCCCACAGATAAAATTCACAGATCCTTAAATCCCTCCTATAAAATGATATATTTATATATAAGCTACATACATCATCCTGTATATATATTTTTTAATATTTTATTTATTTATTTGAGAGGTAGAGTTACAGACAACGAGAGAGAGAGACAGAGAGAAAGGTCTTCCCTCCGTTGGTTCACTCTCCAAATGGCCGCAACAGCAAGAGCTGCGCTGATCTGAAGCCAGGAGCCAGGTGCTTCCTCCTGGTCTCCCATGCGGGTGCAGGGCCCAAGCACTTGGGCCATCCTCCACTGCCTTCCTGGGCCACAGCAGAAAGCTGAACTGGAAGAGGAGCAACCGGGTCTAGAACTGGTGCCCATATGGGATGCCGGCGCCGCAGGCAGAGGATCAATCTAGGCGTTGGCCCCCTTCCTGTATATCTTAAATAATCTCTAGATTACTTTTAATATGTAATGCAATGTAAATACTCTGTAAATTATTGTTCTTCTGACTATATTGTTTAGAACACAAGAAAAAAAGTCCAGACATGGTCAGAAGAGGTGCATTTTAGTATTTGCAGTCCACAGCTGATTGAATCCATGGATGGGGAGCCTGTGGGTATGGAGGGCCACACTCATGTTAGAAGTTAAAATCGTCAAGGTGGTGGTGACTAACAGGGGATAGAAAGGATAGGCTTTAGGGTCCCAGTAATGTTTTTAAAATTTATCTGTTTATTTGAGAGGCAGAGTTACAGAGAGGAAGGGGCGGGGGGGAGAGAGAGAGAGAGAGAGAGAGAGAGAGAGAGAGAGAGAATCTTCCATCTGCTGGTTCACTCCTAAAATGGCTGCAATGGCGGGATCTGGGTGATCTGAAGCCAGGAGCCAGTAGCTACTTCTGGGTCTCCCACATGAATACAGGGGCTCAACCACTTCAGCCATCTTCCACTGCTTTCCCAGCTGCATTAGCAGGAAGCTGGATTGGAAGTGGAGCAGCTGGGACTCAAACTGGTGCCCATATGGGATGCCAGGCCACAGGTGGAGGCTTAACCTACTATACTACAGTGCTGTTGATAATGTTTCATTTCTTGATCTGGATGATGGTTACATGTACAAATTCACTTTGAAATTTCATCCATTTGTGTAGTAATAATTTGTAAACTTTTTGTATATATTGTACTTTAACGAAAAGTTGACTCGAGAATAAGTCTACAAATGAAATATTTAAATATATGACGAAATCAAGTGTTTACAAAGGTAGTCTATAAAACTGATAAGTGGATTAAATTATTCCAGGTGAAATAAACTTTAAAAAAATCCACTGATAACAGATTTTAAGAATATGTATGCTAAGAATAAGTAAGTAGTACCAGGATAAAAATAAAGAGCATAAGAAGCTACAATATAATTACAGACACAAATGATAAAATGGTAGGCAGGGCCGGCGCTGTGGAGTAGCGGGTAAAGCCGCCATCTGCAGTGTTGGCATCCCATAGGGCACCGGTTCAAGTCCCAGCTGCTCCACTTCTGATCCAGCTCTCTGCTGTGGCCTTGGAAGGCAGTAGAAGATGGCCCAAGTTCTTGGGCCCCTGGACCCATGTGGGAGACCCGGAGGAAGCTCCTGGCTCCTGGCTTTGGATTGGCTCAGCTCTGGCCGTTGTGGCCCACTGGGGAGTGAACAAGAGGATAAAAGACCTTTCTCTCTCTCTCTCTACTTTTCCTTCTCTTTCTGTGTGACTCTGACTTCCAAATAAATAAATAAATCTTAAAATAAATATAAAAAATAAAATGAAGTGGTAGGAGCAGGCATTTGGTGGAGAGGTGAAGATACTACTAGTGGGACACTGGCATCCCATATCAGAGTGCTTAGCAGTACAAGTCCCAGCTCGGCTTCTGACTCCAGCTTCCTGCTAATGTGCCTTTTGGGAGCAGACAATGGCTCTAGTACTTGGATCCATGGCACCCATGTGGGAGACCCAGATTGAGTGGGCATTTGTGGAGTGAACTGTATGTCTTCCAAATAAATAAAATTGTAATGATAAATCATATAGTAAAAAACTAACTAGAAAACTTGGAATGAAAAAGATAGTTATGGAAAGAAATCAATACTAAAATATCTAGCACAGCTATAAAAGACACTTTTAAAATAAAGTACATTTTAAATGTATAGATGATATGGGAAGGTTCCAACATTTATTTAGTAATTGTTCTCTAAAAAACAAAATGGAAGAAAAAGCAGTATTTTGAAAAGAAAATTGCTAAGAATTTTCCATATCTAAAAAATGGTATGCATTTTTCAATCAGAAATTATTCTTGGGAAAATGAGCAAGATAAAAAATAAACTTATACCATGTAGATAATAGGATAACTGTAGAATGTCAAAGATTAAAAGCTACTCTTAAAAATTCCCAAATACCTTGCAAAGCTTGAAACAAATGGACAATTTTCTGGAAAAATATAATTTACTGAAATCAACTCAAGGAGAAATGGGAAACTCAAATAACACTACTAGCATCCAAAATTGAACTGGGCAGGGGCCAGCATCATGGCCCAGGGGCTCAAGCTTCTACCTAGGAAGCTGTCTTCCCCTATTGGAATGCTGGTTTCAGCCTTGCTGCTCTGTTTCCAATCCAGCTCTCCAGTAACGGGCCTGGAAAAGCAGCAGAATACGGCCCAAGCGCTTGGGCCCTGCCACTCATGTGGGAGACCAGATGGAGTGCCCAGCTCCTTACTTCAGCCTGGCCCGGCCCTGGCTGTTGTGGTCCTTCAGTGGGTGAACTAGCAAATGGAAGATCTCTCCCTGTCTCTCCCTCTAGCTTATCTATCACTTTGCCTTTCAAGTAAATGAAATAAATCTTTAAAAATACCAGCAAAAAATAGATTAGGAACAATTCACAGGCTAAAATATCTTTTTTTTTGCTACGTGTCTACTAAACAAAGGATTTTTACTAAGAATATATAAGGATCTGATACAATCAAAGAGAAAAACGAACAGAATAGACAAAAATTAGTAAAAGAATGGACAAGCCACCTAAATAAATTTTGTAGAAAAGGAAATCATAATGTGAAAAAATTTAACTTTATTTATAAGCGCTGAAGGGAACATTAAAATGACAGAAAAGTAGTATTTCATTTCCATCAGATTGACTATAATTAAGTCATCTGATCACACTAAATATTAATGAGAGGGAAGAGGGGCCCCATGCCTTCTGGCAGGGATATGAATTGTACTGGTCTCTTGGAGAGCGATTTGGCTATACCTGGTCAAGCTGAGAGCACTGCCTTGGAGCTGGTGATTCCATTTTCAGAAATCGATATTCAATTTTCACAGGGTGGCCTTTGTGTAATAGAAAAACTTCTGGAAACAGTCTAGCTGGACTTTAGTGACAAGAAATGGACAAATAAACTGTGAGTTAGTTAACAATTGAACAACCTATAATATTTTAAGAGGAGAATATGAAGCAACAAATGTCAACATGTATTAAACCTGGAAGGTGAGAAGGTTAGTACAAGCAAACATGTCATTATTTAGCGAACTTCCCTATATTCTTGAAATATTTTGTAATATTTTTTAATTTACAAGAAGGAGCAAAAATGAAAAAGAGAGAGCGGAGAGAAAATCTCTCAACATGTTAAAATGTTTTTGTGTCTGCATGGTAGGCATGGTAGTATTTTTTCTTTCCACCTATTTTTGTATTTTTTCTAAGCTTTTTGTAATGAGTCTATTCACCATTTTTAGACACTCAGGACTGTACACAGAAGAGAGGGCTGCCAGAGGTAGTAATCTCACTACCTAGGTCATCCCTGCAGGTCCCTGAGTGGTAAAATTAGAGATCTTAAACTTTTAAACTTTCCTCCTCATAGTCCCTCTGCCCAAAGGTGAATTCTATGCATATTTTCTTGTGATGCTTTCCAGGAAAACCTGTGTACATAAACAGTCATAAATTGCATATGCTAATATATTTCTTTGTATTGTTTTTGTAGTGGAAAATACCTAGAATTTGGCCAAGGAGAAAAGAATTCTATTTTGCAAGTTTAACAGCATGGGGCTTGCAGACTACGTCAATTAAACTGGAACAAAAATCAAACAGAACACCCAGCTCTTCAGAGAAAAGGGAAGTGGTTGAAGGGAGGAAAAACTTCAGAACTCCTCCTAGGATACTCTTTTGTCATAAAAAATGTAGAAAGAAAGTGTTCCAAGCAGTGATACCCTAAGTCCCTGGGAAAGAAGAACTGGACAGATGGGCCTCCCTGATTCTGGGCTGGTTTCTCCCTGGTTTCTTTCTTTGTACTCCAAGGTACAAAGCCAAGGTGTTAGATTCTGAAGGCAGAAATTTCCTCTTCAGGCATCTGCAATGGGTTTTCAGGACTACAGGTTTCCAAAAGTCAATTTTCAGCTGGAGAGAGCACCTGCCTCTTTCTCATTCCTGGAAAGACTCATCCATATGGGTAAACAGCACTCTCAGGTTTCCCTCTGGGCCCTAAGGCTATTCCTGGATAACACTGTATTGTGCTGTTCCTTTCATTTTTCCTCCTGGAAAGACACAGGAGTGCTAAGCATGGTGAAGGGAAGCTGGCAAGTGCAGGGAACTGTTACAGCCTCGGCAGGTGATGAGGATGGGAGTTGAGTGGCAGACAGCAGGGACTGGTGGTGGCAGTGTGCCCCTTTCATCCTCGTTTTTGCAAACAGCTTCTTGGGACAGGCACAGGGAAGAAGCTCCTCCCATCTGCATTTCCTGTGCCTTCCCCTTCACACTTCCATCTCCAACTCCGGCCTCCTTTGATGCTGGCTAAGGATGCAATGCAGATCACCCAGGTACTTTACAGTGTTCCAGCCAAGGCCCTTTAGAAAGCCACTGACACACCTGTGCAGCCAAGGGCCAAGTATACTTGGTTTGATCTGTGGACAACATTTTCCTTTGATGCTCATTATCAAGATAGTTTATTTTCTTTCTTTCTTTCTTTCTTTCTTTCTTTCTTTCTTTCTTTCTTTCTTTTTTTTTTTTTTTTTTTTTTTTTTTTGACAGGCAGAGTTAGACAGAGAAAAGGTCTTCCTTCCGTTGGTTCACCCCCCAAATGGCTGCTACAGCTGGCGCACTGCGCCAATACGAAGCCAGGAGCCAGGTGCTTCTCCTGGTCTCCCATGGGGTGCAGGGCCCAAGCACCTGGGCCATCCTCCACTGCCCTCCCAGGCCACAGCAGAGAGCTGGCCTGGAAGAGGAGCAACCGGGACAGAACCGGTGCCCCAACCAGGACAAGAACCCGGGGTGCCGGCACCGTAGGCGGAAGATTAGCCTAATGAGCCACGTTGCTGGCTGTTATCAAGATACTTTCAATGGGGATGCGGTTCATCAAGACTCTGGAGCCCTCACCAAGTGTCTGGCTATGGAAGCAGTGTAAGAAGAAGGATGCATTCCCTGCCCTCCATGAGATCACACTCCAGCTGCAAAAGCCCAAAGCAACATGCAAGAGATTGCATCAATGCAGACCCAGAAAGGTAGAGAGTAGGGAACCAAGATGGTGATGTTGGGAGAATCTGCACCGCAGGGGATTCCCATGAGCTGACAGCAATGAGGGAAGTCGAGATACTAGGATTGCGGAGGACAGCCTGGGAGAAGACAAGGGCTTGACAGGTTTGGGAGGATCCCGGAGTGCATGTTGGCTCCAGGGTGCTTGACTGTGGTCAAAGAGCTGAGCTGTGGCTACTGAGGGCCTGGGTGAGGCTGTGCAAGTGGAAACACATGTGAACTGAGGTTTTCTGAGTCCAGGTGGGGCCCTGGCAGTGAACTCTGTGGGTCTTCAGAGGCTCCAGGTGATTGCTGAGGAAACTGAAAAGCAGGATCTCCCATCTCAACCCAGATACCCCCCTGCAGAGCAAGAGCCTACTCTCTGGTGAGATAAAGCATTGCCCAGACCCACTTTTAGATGAGGTGAGTGAAGAGCTGGTTTTCATGGACTCACTGAGGACTTTCAACCAGAATCATGTGAGAATGGCTAGATAACCGGGTAAGAGGAAGTGGAGATGAGGGGAGAGGCAAGGAGTGGTACAGAGGAAAAGTGCTGGTGCCTTGCTTGCCAAGTGACTAATTTTCACAGAGCTCCTACAAATCAAGGGGAAAAAAAAAGCAGACAACCAGATAAAGAAAGAGGCAAGAGACATAAACAGGTGATTATTTGAAAGCAAATGAAAATAGATACATAAAAAGATGCTCAACTTTAATCATAATAAAAAATAAGAATTAAGGTAATAATGTAAATTTTGTTAATTAATTAACTGTTAATAGAAAATATATCTACTTAGCCTATGAAATTGACAATATCCAAAGCATTTGCTATTAGAAAATGTTGGCAGAGAGAAAGGTTTTTGCTATTAGAAAGCGTTGGAGGCCGGCGCCGCGGCTCACTAGGCTAATCCTCCGCCTAGCGGCTCCGGCACACCGGGTTCTAGTCCCGGTCGGGGCGCCGGATTCAGTCCCGGTTGCCCCTCTTCCAGGCCAGCTCTCTGCTGTGGCCAGGGAGTGCAGTGGAGGATGGCCCAGGTGCTTGGGCCCTGCACCCCATGGGAGACCAGGAAAAGCACCTGGCTCCTGGCTCCTGCCATCGGATCAGCGTGGTGCGCCGGCCGCAGCGCGCCGGCCGCGGCGGCCATTGGAGGGTGAACCAACGGCAAAGGAAGACCTTTCTCTCTGTCTCTCTCTCTCACTGTCCACTCTGCCTGTTAAAAAAAAAAAAAAAAAAAAAAGAAAGCGTTGGAGAGACCGTTGGGCTCACCTACTAATAAATAGCTATAACCTCTTTGAAAGGCTTTTTTTTCTCCCATATGCCAAAAATGTATGAGATACAAATCTTTTCAGATTCAGTCTATAGTGTTTAAACAGCGATTGCAAATAATAAGACAGTTCCATATGTTGATAGAAAAGGATTTTACGTGTGTACATAATACATCTATAAACAAATAATATATTTACATAAATGAAGTCATGCTTTAAGAACAATGTGGATTTTTCCATTTGCATATATTTCCATATATGACTTGTATCTATTCTTTGAAGTTTGAATCTTAAAAATTGCGATTTCCACGTGTTTTCACTTCATTTCCATCACCTGCAAGGTTGGCAGGAGTTTATAAAAAAAATAGAAAAGAGGGCTACAGAACCACACACTGGCTTGTCCAAGTCTGAAAAGAACCATGGTTTTCCATGTTGGGGACTGAGTGCCATACAAGGGTTAAAGAAAGGTTATCAAAGGCCTGGTAACTCCCACATTTCCAGATGGAAAGTACATCGCAGGGCGTGTGTGCACACAGCTCCTTCCCCATGGGTTGCCATGCATTGCCTCGCTCCTGATCTACCTCTACCTGCCTAAGGCGAGTTCTGTAGATTGCATCCTACACATGCTTTCATTTCAATGAAGCCTTCTTTGGCTAAAACAGTTTTGATTGTGTGGCCTGGACCAAGAAGGGACTGGGGTGCTCTCACAGGGACAGAGCCAGCTTGAAACCACAACCACTTTGTAAGCAAATGCAGAGATGAGAGAGGAGCCACAGGGGTGTGGATTGTGATATGGGCTGTCTCCTGCATGCTGCTGGGAGCTGACCTGAGGGTAGGCTCTGGCCAGCCCTGCAGCGTACAGCAGTGCCTTCAGTGGGGCTGGCCACTCTGGCCTTTGAGAAGCTGACACTGCAGGCCCAGTCTTGGCCACTTCATCTCAGCTACCTCTGTCCCTAGCTCAGCACCACAGGGTTCTGAACCTCCTGCCACCACGTTAGAGCCCTGACCTCCTGGGCAAACATAGCTGTGTTCTCAGAGGACCCACAAGGTGCCAGGCAGGGCCACCTCCTGCTCTCTTCTCTGGCTAGCTTGTTGTTATAGGGCTAGTCATTTCACTCAGCTACCATCGTGGCAAGGCATGGAAATGAGACCACAGCCTACTTGATTTCCTTGTCAGCAACCAAGGTTTTTGGTTTCTCCAATGCCTTGCAGGTGCTCTGGGGATTCAAGAATGAATAAACACAGCCATAACTGCCCCTGGTTAGCTCAGAGTCTAGAGAAGACAATGAAATCAAATAGCTCCTCCCCATGTCGCCCCAAGAAGTAGGGGCATAAGACGTGTGACCTGGCAACTCAGGTCCTGAGAGAAAGCACAGAGGGCTGCCTGCCCCAGCAGTAGGAGGTGCTCAGAAGCCACCTCGAGAAGACAGCTGAGCTGACTTAGAACCATGAAGGCCAATCGGACCAAGAAGAAGCGCAACGATCTTGACCTCCACAGTGCAAGGAAAAAGCTGAGTGTGCCGTGGGCGGCTGTGGAAGATTGTGCAGGCAGCCAGCCAAGAAAGTGCGGAGAGCCCCAACTTCCCCAGAAGCTGTACCGGCCAGTGGCTGCCCCCAGGTGATCAGGGCCTCTTCGATCAATGGGCACCTGGGTACCCCTGAAAGTCCCTCGCCCCTCTTTACCTAATGTCTCCGCCTCATTCCTCCATCTTCTTGCCTGCTTCCTTCTGGCTGCCTGGAGGCAATTGTTTTCTTTCTCCAATCCTCTTTGGCAAATGTCTATCCCTCTCAGCCATACACACACACACACACACACATGTGCGCACACACGCGCCCATGCATACACATTCTGTCTCTGCTTACTGCTAGCCCATTTAATTTCCAAGATAGCACTTCTAAGAGTAAGAATAAGACAGCAGGAAACAAAGGCAAGGGGCCAAGCCAAGGCTCCTCAAAGACCCTGCTAACAAGGTGTTACAGGTTCTTTTCTTGCCAGAGTATCTACAATGCTTCCCACACATGCGTTTGGAACTGGAGTAGAGTTTTCCCTGACCCCCAATCCTGCTTCCTTATTCAGGATTTCTGGGTTCCTTTTGTGTGTGCCTGAGGTCCCAGGCTTGCTCAGAGATGAGTTTTCTAAAAGAGTTTAGAAAGAGTTTGCTATTGGTCCTCTCACCTCTCAATTTTCAAATCAAAGCATTCAGCTGGTGCCTTTGACCCTAAGCAGACATAACTGCTGAGCAGAGACAAAGCAGGCCTAACAAACAAGCTCACTTCTCTGAATGGCACCACAGCTGCCTTCCTGGGAGCCGCCCATCTTCTCCCCAGAGTGGCCCGTGGCAGCCCCATTTCATCCACTTCCGCCAGCCCAGGCAGCCACACCTAATAAAATCACCAGGGAATCAACAACTGCAAAAGATCATCCCCTGGGCACAGGTGATCTCATTTAGTCTCATGCAGAATTCCTCATCTGGACAGGCTTCTTGCCAATTACAGGTTAAGAAAAGTCACTTCCTCAACATTACACAGCTACTGAGACATAGAGCCAGGATTCAAATCCCCTTTAGCCTGAATGGAGAGCCTACGCCTTGTCTGTTCAACACACTGCCTCCCCAAAGCAATGGTGGCAGGCCACTCAGTGAGCATCTGCTGTATTTGGAGCAGACATTAAGCGTCCTAAAAGAGGCAGAAGTCCCAAACCCTCACCTTGTGGGAACAAATGGTGATCGTATGTGAAGCTACTGGCACCTTTGAAAGCCATCCACGAAGGCAGGGAGAGAAAACACATGTTCAAGTTGAACTTTGGATCAGGGGAATGAAATGTCATACGGGACACAGAAAATAGAGATTAAGGGGCCAGTGCTGTGGCATAGCAGGTAAAGCTGTCACCTGCATTGTTGGCATCCCATATGAGCACTGGTTTGAGTCCCAGCTGCTCCACTTATCTTTTTTTAAAGACTTATTTATTGGGGCCGACGCTGTGGCGCAGTGGGTTAACGCCCTGGCCTGAAACACCGACATCCCATATGGGCGCCAGTTCGAAGTTCGGCTGCTCCACTTCCCATCCAGCTCTCTGCTATGGCCTGGGAAAGCAGTAGAAGATGGCCCAGGTTCTTGGGCCCCTGCACCCATGTGGAAGACCCAGAAGAAGCTCCTGGCTCCTGGCTTCTCTTGGCTTCGGATAGGCGCAGCTCCGGCCGTAGCAGCCAATTGGGGAGTGAACTATTGGATGGAAGAACTCTCTCTCTCTCTTTAAAAGACTTATTTATTAATTTGAAAGTCAGAGTTACACAGAGAGAGAAGGAGAGGCAGAGAGAGAGGTCTTCCATCTGCTAGCTCACTCCCCAAGTGGCTGCAATGGCCAGAGCTGTGCTCAAATCAGTGCCCATATGAGATGCCAACTCTGCAGGCAGCAGCTTTACTCGATACACCACAGCGCCGGCCCCAGGCTGCTCTACTTCTAACCCAGCTCCCTGCAGGTGCTCCTGGGAAAGCAGTGGAAGGCGGCTTGAGTCCTTGGGCCCCTGCACTCATGTGGGAGACCAGAAGAAGCTCCTGGCTCCGGCTTTGGATTGGCTCAGCTCCAGCTGTTGCGGACACTTGAGTGAACTAGAAGATGGAAGACAGTGCTCACTTGCTCTCTGTCTCTCTCTCTGCCTCTGTGTAACTCTACCTTTCAAGAAATAAATATATGTTTAAATACAAAAAAACAAAAACAAACAAACCCAGAGATTACCCGAGGCTAGTCTCAACCACTCTAGGCAGGAGGAATGGCATGTGCTCTGGCTGTGGGGTGAGAATGAATGGTCCTGTGTGGAAGACAGGCAAACGAGCTGCTGTGTGCAGCAGCGGGAGGGGACCCTGCTGGGGCCGGTCTCCTGCTTGGTGGAGAAGGCAGTCTTGGTTAGACTCCAGTGATCTCCCCGCAGGGTGGGCGGGTGTGTTAATTCGCTATTTTAGGCAAGTGGGCAGGTTCTTTACCAGGGGAAAGATACAATGCAAATGGTGTCTGAGGGAAGTTGCCGTAACAGGCTTCTGTGGTTAGAAGGGACTAATCCTACTGAGAGGGATCTCAAACCTGAACTTTGAGTTGGGCTGGCAGGATTAGCAAGGACACCTAACAATCTCAGTGACAAAATCATTGTTGGTTTGGGAAAAAAAACTGTAAGTTAAAATTCAGTGTATCCTGAAATCATCACTCTTTATAGCGTGAAAATGCATATGAATCAAATTTTTATTTTCTTGCAGTCATCCTGCCTTGTGCAAGGTGAAGAGGATTGTAATGTGGGCTTTAGAAAAATGAGTCAGATAACCAGGGGAAGTTCAGTTTTTGTGACCTGAGAAAGAATCCTGCTCACTATCATTCCCATTATGATGGTAGGGGGGGGTTTCCCTTCTTTTAAATTCACCTTAGGAGAGGCCAAGGGCTTTTAGGGGACCTTCCAATGGTTAGTACTGCGTAAGTGGACGGCTGGAGAAATACTGCCATTGCCTACAACACGTTCCCCCCAGGCCTGAGCCCCCAGCTTACCTGAGCTGGCAACGCAGAGCCACCAGAGGAGCGCCCCCCACCAGAAGCATCTCTTGCAGGGGCCTGGGGGCATCGCTGAGCTGAAGTCCCAGAGCTGGTGTGAGCCGACTGCTAATGCCAGAGATCTCGGAACGTAGCCGTCTCAAACACTCTCTGGGAGCCTGCTACTCATTAACTGGCCTCATGACCATGAAAGAAAAATAAACTCTGCCTATTTGTCTAACCTCCAGTTTTCAGTTTCTTCTTCTCAATGAAAATAAATACACTTTCCGTTTGTTTTTTATTTTTTTAAACCAGGGGACATTGAAACACAGTCCTTCCTCTCTGTGCCTAACATGCTCAGGAAACCACATCCCGCGCCTCTCCCATTTCCCATGACAAAATGCTGGTAACGACCAAGGCCGGCTTTCATCTCCAGCAGTCACAAACCCTTGTTGGATTGAATTCTCTGTGCACTTGTTTCTTGCCCTTCCGGGCAACTTGAGGGCGATGGCTTTTTTTTAAAAAAAGATTTTATTTATTTATATGAGAGGTAGAGTTACACACAGAGTAAGGGAGAGACAGAGAGAAAAGCTCTTCTATCCACTGATTCACTCCCCAAATGGCTGCAACAGCTGGAGCTGGGCAGATCTGAAGCCAGGAGCCAGGAGCTTCATCTGGGCCTCCCACGCGGGTAAAGGGGCCCAAGCCATCTTCCACTGCTTTCCTAGGCCATTATCAGAGATCTGGACTGAAAGAGGAGCAGCCAGGACACAAACCGCCCACAAGGGATGCTGATGCCGCAGGCAGAAGCTTAGCCCACTATGTCACAGCGCCGGCCTCTCTTTTTATTTTTTTAACTCCCAGTGCCTAGCCCAAATCTAAGCCAACACCATGTGTTAAGTATGCATTTAATGGACAGGCTAGAAGAAGATGACATTGGCTTAGCGGAAGCACTATGCATTCCTAGACTCTTGGACTAGAAGAAAAGTGCAGCCTCTGAGATGTTCAACTTTCTGACTTCACAAACAGGGAGACTAAGTAGCAGAAAAAGAAAATGATCTGTAGACACCCTGCTGGTGGAAACAGCAGAGCTGGGCCTGGACTAAGGGTGGTTCCAGTGTACCATGTGGCCTCCTCACTCAGAGCAGGGGCAGAAACCACAGGCAGCTATTTCTAGACAGGTGCAGGATGGCAGTGCGGTCAGTGGAGCAAGGGCTGGGCTCTTGCCCAATACTTGCTACATTGTCACAGGTTGCTGGGAGGCAGACAGTTACCAGCTGGGCCTTTCAGGTCAGTAACTCTTTCCACACGCAGTTTACACAGCTGGTAGAGCAGGGAGAGGTTCCCAGCTTGTACAAGGTCATGTAGAACTGAGACTTAAAGCATGACAACCTAGTCCTGGAATCCAGGCTCTGAATCACTACACTGTACAGGAGCAAGCTCTGCAGAGGCAGCAATGCCATGCATGGCTAAAGACAAGCACAAGATAATCTTGGAGGGGCCACCCTCACTTCCTCCTTGTGCGATGATCTCATGCATCCATGCTGTGGCTAGAGGGAGTGTGGCACTGTCGCTCCCCGTCTTTGTGGAGGAACGACACTAAACCCTGCGCTGTTCTTTTGTCTGCTCGGCCCTTCCCGGGTTTGCTGCTGGTCCTTCCCGGGTGGGCTGCCGACCCTTCCACCTCCGTGGAAGGGCGGTTCCCCCTGCCACTTTCCACACTTCCCGGGGGGGAGCAGCACACCGGGGGCCGGCTCTCTCGGGGGCTGCTCAGATGTTATCAGGATGTTCCCCTTAGATGTTCCTGGTGCATGTTGTCTCTCTCCTCCTTTATAGTCCTCTTCCACCAATCCCAACTCTGCTACCCACACCCCGAGTACGCTGCTCTCCTCCAATCAGGAGCAGGATCAGCTCCTGCAGGTCATCACTCAAGTTGGCGAGAGGCAGCTGCGTAGAAGCTGTTTACTCCTCTCCCAGCACCATATTGTGGGAGAGCAGATGCATAGAATAAGTCTTAATTCCAGGAACTTAGTCTAGTCCGAGTTGCTCCCCACAGGCACTAAGTGGGGCACAGCAGAGGTCGTTGCTGAGGGCTGCTCAGATGTCAGACACCAAGCCAGGTGTATTGGTTCAAGTCCTCAGGGAAGACATCAAGGTAGGAGCAGATGTGCAAGAGATTTATTGCCCTGGCACCTGTGAAGAGCAAGGGTCTGTGAGGCAGGTCTGACACGTGGCAAGGAGCAGGAATGGGGGTTATCTGAGCAAAGTCTTGTACTACAGCTATGGAGCTTAGAATGTTCTAGCCAGGCAATGGGCCAAAGTCTCCTGTGGAAACAGTCCCACGTCTTGTAGGAATGGACCCTCGTTAACAGTCACCTCCTACTCGGTTATTAGCTGGGGCCAACCTCAGCACGAGGGCAGGGCTTATTCATAATGCAGCAATTTCTAGAGGGAATGATTTCTGTTCAATGCCTTCTCCCTCAAGGCCGGGACAGAATCTTGTTCTGTTTTGCTCATGAAGGAACCCACAGTACCTAACAGGGGCGTGCCACGCAGCCAGTGCTCAAGAGTTATTCGCTAAAGGAAGACATCAAACATCCAGAGTTGTTGTGGAAAATGGAGTCCCCAGCTGGTTTTACTCCAAGTTTTGGTCTCAGCAGTGGGCAGCTAGTGTGAGAGAATTCAAAATAGATACTTAGATGAGGTGCAAAAGGAGTGGGATTTATTCAATGGGATGGTGCACATTCAGAAGTGAATGTGAGCAGCCTCTCTCCAGGAAGAAAGACTGACCCCTGCTGCACCTGCCCAAGTCCCAGTGATCCCTTTACCAGGAAGGGGCTGGTGCCCTAATTGAATACACAATTGGAGCAGAGTTTGGGAGGGGCTTTGGTGCAGGTGCTGATTTCCAGCAAGGCATCACGGGAGTCTCCACATGGAGCTCAGCATGTATGTGGCAATCATGGCGTCGTGCACGTGATGAGACAGCGAGGCTCAGGTACGGGATGGGGAAATGAGTGTGCTGAGCCCACAGCCCTGTTGGATCAGCACAGGACGGGGTAAAGTTTTAGTGGTGCATGGCTCTGACAAGGAGACTGCTGGAAATCTCTTAGCTCCTTTGTTAACTAGCTCCTTACCTAGTCCACGCAAGTAGTGTGCCCTACTTGTTTAGGGAGGAGCTCCTGGTCACCCACTTTAAAGTGGAATCAGGTGGTTTTATGTGTCTTGCACCAGGTCTACACGTTCGCAAGCCAGTAACCAAGGACTCGATGTGCAATATTCTTTGGTCCTTGCTCAGTGTTTCTTGCTGTGTGCTGAGTGCCTAATACTTGAAGGGAGGAGGGGAGGGAGAATAGAAGGGAGGAGAAGGCTGGCACCGTGGCTCACGTGGCTAATCCTCTGCCTGTGGCGCCGGCACCCCGGGTTCTAGTCCCGGTCAGGGTGCCGGATTCTGTCCCAGTTGCTCCTCTTCCAGTCCAGCTCTCTGCTGTGGCCTGGAAGGGAGGAGAGAGGCTAACCTATAGACTACCACTGCTGAATCTACTGAATTCCTTCCATCCAGAGTCTCAGCTTCCTCTCCTCCTTTCAGGATCCTTAGCTGACAGTTCATTGTATGACTATGCTTTTATTTATTCAGTGTGTGTGTGTGTGTGTGTGAGAGAGAGAGAGAGAGAGAGAGAGAGGGAATAATGGTGCATTGCTACTCTCAGTGTCTGTATGGGGGCATCAATACAGCTACAAAGTAATCTCAGGAAATGAAAATTCTAGGTTTTGCTAGTTTGTGACTATAAATCAGTTCACATTCATTTCTAAAGTGTATTTTAAAATAGTTTTGCATATATATGCTTTAGGAAAATCAAAAGTTACAAAAGCATTTGGTGAAAAATAAATCTCTGGGGGCTGGTGCTGTGCATAGTAGGCTAAGCCTCCACCTGCGGCGCCAGCATCCCATATGGGTGCCGGGACACAAACTGGTCCTCCTCTTCTAATCTAGCTCTTTGCTGTGGCCTGGAAAAGCAGTGGAAGATGGTCCGAGTGCTTGAGCCCCTGTGCCCATGTAGGAGACCCAGAAGAAGCTCCTGGCTCCTGGCTTTGGATCGACCTAGCTCCAGCCATTGTGGCCATTTGGGAGTTAACCAGCAGGTGGAAGACCTTTCTCTCAGTCTTTCCCTCTCTCTGTATCTCTACCTTTCAAATAAATAAATAAAATCTTAAAAAAAAATAAAAATTAATCTTTAGCCCTCTTTCCCCAGTTCCGCAGATCCTGCACAAGGCAGCCATCAACACTGTTTCATTGCATAAGCTTCTGAGACGTCCTATCTCATCCTTTTTACATTTTTTACATAGTTGCTGACCTACCATGCAAACCTCTTTAAACCTTGCTTTTTGCACTAAACAAAATACTTTGAAGTTCCCTTATTCTGTCTTAAACATTGCATAGACCCCGTTAGATAGAACATGTTGTGAAATCTTAAAGCCCAACCCACAGTGGGCTCAGGTCCCAATTCTACTCGATTTTCAGGAAATCCAATTTTTTTTTGCCAAATTGCTCTTTTTTTTTCCTACAGGCAGAGTGGACAGTGAGATAGAGAGAAACAGAGAGACAGAGAGAAAGGTCTTCCTTTTCCGTTGGTTCACCCTCCAATGGCCGCTGCGGCCGGCGCACCGCGCTGATCCGAGGGCAGGAGCCAGGTGCTTCTCCTGGTTTCCCATGGAGTGCAGGGCCCAAGCACTTGGGCCATCCTCCACTGCACTCCCTGGCCACAGCAGAGAGCTGGCCTGGAAGAGGGGCAACCGGGAGAGAATCCTGTGCCCCGACCAGGACTAGAACCCAGTGTGCCGGTGCTGCAAGGTGGAAGATTAGCCTATTGAGCCGCGGCGCCGGCCACCAAATTGCTCTTTAGTACGAAGTGAAGAGTAATACTCTGGAGCCTCCCTGGCTGACGTCTTGTATGTACGGTGTGTGAATTCCTGTGCATGCACACACAGGCATGCATGCACACACTTTCTCAGAGTAAGTCTTAAAAATGAGCACAGTGCAGGACAGTGCTTGGATCGACTCAGTTCTCTCCTTTTCTGGCTTGTGGTGCTCAAGAAGAACTGTAGAATGTGCTGGGATTGCAGCTGCGGGGAACTTGCTGGAAGGCCCTGACTCTGTTCCAGTCCTCACCTTCACCTTCAGAATCATGATGTCCTTCGAAGCTCTAACCCAATGAATCATATGACCTTGGAGCATATAACCCAGGTGGGCTGCTTCCCAGGCCCCCTTAGTGTGTTGCAAGTGAAGCACCTGCAGGAGGGTCTCCATGTGCCCCAGGCAGCTTTCTGGGCCTTGGGAGACCAGATCACAGTGAATGTCCCCACTGCCTGTCTGCTTCCTGAAGTTGCTGTGGCAGCGGGCAAGGCAGGGGGCTGTTCTGACTCACCAGACTCAGACAAGTTGGAAACCAGTGGGTGATGAACCTGCTCCCCACACAGGATAATCTAAACGTTTATGGAGTAAGAGAACATTTCACACCCCTTGTACTCCAAACCACATAATTTTAGCTTTCATTCAAAAAGCATCTAATTCTGGTTCCCCAGAAAGAATAGGAGGCAACCTGCTTTACATTTACCCAAACAAAAGGCCAATCATGGTTTTGACAGAGAGGCTGTGTGCCCCCAGGCGACCACAAGCCTCTTAGTGTTGAGAGGCTGAAAACTGTAAAATGACCAGTTGATGCTATATAATTGTGGATCTATGATTCAGTGTTTATTCTCTGAGATCTCCTAGCTTCAAAGTGAAATGAGTTTTGAGCTTTCAGGGCAGATCACTGGGTGTGCAGTACTGCAAGGTAATACCACGAGAAGGTGAAGGAAAAAAAAAACCTGGTGGGCCCCTTGCGGTTGTGTGAAAAGTTTCCCAAGTGATGGCGAAAGCGGCTGGAAATTGTAGCTCTGGGAATTCCCTGGGTCTCCCGTGTCATGTCAGGCTTGTAGAAAGAGACAGTAAATACATTCAAAAATAGATACGAGGGGCCAGCATGGTGGTGCAGCGGGTTAAGCTGCCGCCTAGACCAGCATTCTATATGGGCGTTTGTTCATGCCTGGGCTGCTCCGCTTCCAATCCTGTTCCCTGCTAATGTGCCTGGGAAAGTAGTTGAGGATGGTCTGAGTGCTTGGGCTCCTGGAGACCTGGAAAAAGCTCCTCGCTCTTGACTTCAGCCCAGGCCATCGCCAGCTTTTGTGGACATTAGGATGGAAGCTGATGGAAGGTCTCTCTCTCTTTCTTTCTGTGTGTGTATGTGTGTGTGTATCCTGTGACTCTCCCTTTCAAATAAATAAATAAATCTTTTTAAAAAATAGATACCATAGCCTTGGAAACTCATGACTAGAGCCTAGAGCCTAGGGAGATTTATGACGCCATAAACAAGAGTGTCAAATTGTTAAGTCAACAACAGGAGTCACTGTGGACTTACTCCTCATGTGGGATCTCTGTCCTTAATGTGTTGTCCAATGTGAAGTAATGCTATAACTAGTACTCAAACAGTATTTTACACTTTGTGTTCTGTGTGGGTGCAAACTGATGAAATCTTTATTTAATATATACTAAATCAATCTTCTGTATATAAAGAGAATTGAAAATGAAAAAAAAAATAGATACCAGTGATATAGAGGTAGTATGTTGACATTCTCCTTCCACTATGATAATGCTGATATTATTCTATGTAAAATGTACAACAATCCCACTAGGTAGGAACTACTAATTAGTCCCATTTTGTACATATAGAAACAGGTTAAATAACTTGCCCAAGGCTAAAGTGACAGAACAGAGATTTAAATCAGAATAACTGCTATCAGTGACCACATTCTTAACCACTACACTAAATATAAGTTGCCTAATCTCTTCAGGATGGGCCTCATTAGCCCAAACTTAGTCCCCAGTAACCTGAGGCTCTCAAGGGTCAGTGATGTGCCTGGTAGCAGAATTAAGTTTCAATGGCAGCAAAATAGCACAGGCACACCTTTTCTTAGGTCTAGTTACATAATGATAGCCACGTTTCTGCAACAGGGATAAAAGGTACACCTTCAGAGAGTGTGATCCTCCCAGGGTTCCTGGATTCAGGGCTGCTGGAATGAGGGACACCAGAAAGCCCACCTTACCCTTACCCCAAAAGGTCACCCCTGCCAGAGAAGTTTTCAGTGGAAATCATTCTGCTGGAGACTCATTTGTTGGTTCAAGGCCATGTTTCCCAATGTCATTCATTCAAGTCTCACCTTCCCCTTTCACACCATCTCTGCCTACTTACCACCTGTACTAATATGGATGCAATGCTTTATTTGCATAATCTTTAATAAATATATAGTTGAAGGAAGATATATACAGACATATATTTTAGAGATTTATTTATTTGAAAAGCAGAGAGAGAGAGAGAGAGAGAGAGAGAGTCTTCCGTTAACTGATTAACTCTCCAAATGGTTCCAACAGCTTAACTTGGGCCAAGTTGAAACTGGGAATAGAATTTCATCTGGTCTCCCACATGGGTTGCAGAAACTCAAGTACTTGAGCCATCACCCACTGCTTCCCAGGTACATTAACAAGCAGTTGGATTGGAAGCAGAGTAGCCAGGACTTGAACTGGCACTCTGGTATAAGATGTAGCTCAACCCACTGTGCCACAATGCCTATCCTAAAGATTTATATTAAGACAACTAGCCCTGAATATAGGCTGACGAGTGGACTGTGTCACCACTACTGCTGGCATTGGCTATGAGGGAGGGTTGTCCCTCATAATGATAGTAAACACTGCTTTGAAGTATGGTCTTCTGTTAATAAATACAAACTTCTATCCACAGTTCTTTTTTTTTTTTTTTTTTTTTTTTGACATGCAGAGTTAGACAGTGAGAGAGAGAGAGAGACAGACAGACAGACAGAGAGAAAGGTCTTCATTTTTCCGTTGGTTCACCCCCCCAAGTGGCCACTACGGAAGCCAGGAGCCAGGCGCTTCCTCCTGGTCTCCCATGCAGTGCACCTGGCCCAAGCACTTGGGCCATCCTCCATTGCACTCCCGGGCCACAGCAGAGAGCTGGCCTGGAAGAGGGGCAACCGGGACAGAATCCGGCGCCCCGACCGGGACTAGAACCTGGTGTGCCGGCGCCGCAGGCGGAGGATTAGCCTATTGAGCCATGGCACCGGCCCCACAGTTCTATAGATTGGGAGAGAACAAGGGATCCTCTTTGATCCTGTCCCTGACTTCCAAATGCTCCACTTTAGGCTCATGTTCTTTGGGTGTTACAGGGTTGAAAGTCATGGGATCCAAGTCCAGAGACCCTGAGAGGGTCACCCAGATAACCAAGGCCCAAAAAGGTGAAGTAGGGTCACTGACAAGTGGGGGCAGGGGTAACCATACCGAATTCAGAGACAGAAGTTCACATCAGGCCCAAACATCAAGTGGGGTCTCCTTGGTGACCAAGAGGCACAATGAGGGCAAAGGAAAAGGAGGCTCTCTGGGGAGAGGGGAAGTGGTGAGAGGAGAGTGAAGAGATGCTGCCCATTGCATAATTAGGCTATTATAGCTCTGATCCCACCTTACACCTGCTGCCAGTTGTGGCTCTCAAACCCACAACTAGCTTTCCTCTTGATTTGACCACTGAGTCGTGAAGTGAAGGAGAGAGAATAGACTTGCTACTGTTACCATCTTACACCATTTTGATTCTGTCTGGAGTTTTCTAATGCAGCTAACAATTAGAATATAGTCTAGTGTGTGCAAAGAAAAATGGTTTTAGAGACTGTGACACTGTGATATATACTAGCCCTTCCTTATTTGCAGGATTGCTTTCCATGGCTTCAGTTATCCGTGACCAAATGTGGTCTTAAAACATTAAATGGAAAATTCCAGAAATAAACAATCCATAAGTTTTACGTTACACACTGTTCTGAGCAGCATGATGAAATGTCAGACCATCCCACTCTGTCCTGCCTGGGACCTGAACCATCCTTTTGCCCCTGTATCCACACAGAATACGGTAGGTGTCTCCTTAGTCACTGGGTAGCCATCTTGGTGATCAGATTGTTGCAGTATTGCAGGGTTTATGTTCAAGTAACCCTTGTTTTGCTTAATACTGGCCCTGAAGAGTAAGAATAGTGATGCCGGCAATTTGGATATGCCAAAAGAAGCCATAAGGTTCTCCTTTAAGTGAAAAGGTAAAAATTCTGACTTGATAAGCAAAGGAAAATGACCATGTGGTGAGGTTGTAAAGATCTCCAGTAAGAGCAAATCTTGAAGCCTGAAGAAAAAGAAGTTCAAGCTAGTTTTGCTATCACACCTCATCCTGCAAGAGTGATGGCCACTGCGTGTGGTGAGTGAGTATTTAAGCTGGAAAGAGTATTAGATCAGTGCATGTACGTATGAATGGGGGAAAAAACTAGTAAATACAGTGTGAGGTTCGGTGCTACCAGCAGTTTTAGGAACCCACTGGGGGTCTTGGAATGTGTCCCCATAGATAAGGGGGACTAGTATAGTAAGAAATATGTATTTAGGCCGGTGCCACGGCTCAATAGGCTAATCCTCCGCCTGCGCCACCGGCACACCGGGTTCTAGTCCCAGTCGGGGCGCCGGATTCTGTCCCGGTTGCTCCTCTTCCAGGTCAGCTCTCTGCTGTGGCCCGGGAGTGCAGTGGAGGATGGCCCAGGTGCTTGGGCCCTGCACCTGCATGGGAGACCAGGAGAAGCACCTGGCTCCTGGCTTCAGATCAGCGCAGTGTGCTGGCCATAGCGCGCTGGTCGCGGCGGCCATTGGAGGGTGAACCAACGGGAAAGGAAGACCTTTCTCTCTGTCTCTCTCTCTCTCACTGTCCACTCTGCCTGTAAAAAAAAAAAAAAAAAAAAAAAGAAATATGTATGTATTTAGTCTCTGCCCCAAGTTCCTAATTCAGATTTCCTAGAGCCCTTGTAGATAGGAGTGTTAGAATTTTTTGTTCTAAAATATCTAGCCTTTGTCCCCAGTTACTGACATGGACCCCTAGAATCTCAGTAATTTCCTGACGGGAGCATCTTTTGTTCAATGAAGTGACTCTTGGCGGCTCCTGGGTAGCCTCTGGGGAGGGGGTTTGGTTGACATGGGAACCAATCATGCGATTCGAGGGTTGGCATTTTCATCCCCAGCCCTGGACTTCCTGGCAGGGGAGAGGGAAGGTTGAATTGATCACCAATGGCCAATGATATAATCAATCATGTCTACACCCAGCCTATAGTAACTCTAAATGGATAGGGTTTAGAGCACTTCTGGCTGCTGAACGCACAGAGATTTCTTGCAGGCAGCTCGTGGAGAGAGCATGGACGTGTGTATTCCCCCAACCACACCCTCCTTGCCTGTGCAAGGAAGTATTGCATCTGTATCCATCTTCCATCTGTATCCTTTGCAATATCTTTTCTATTAAACCAGTCAATCTAAGTGTTTCTCTGCATTTTGTGAACTTCTCCAGCGAATCAGTTGAACCTGAGGACGGGGTTATGAGAAGAACCCTGATTACATCCAGCTGGCCAGAGGCACAGGTCATACTTGTGATCTGCATCTGAAGCAGTCCCGGTCGGGGTGCTGGGATGGAGCGGTGCTCTCAGTCTATGGACTCTGACACCATCTCTAGGTAGATGGTGCCGGAGCTGAATTGAATTAGAGGATTGAAAGTGGTCCTAATCAAAATGGAGTCTCCCGTGTCAGCCTCAACAAATGATAAAGCGAGTAAGTTAGGAAGGCAGGGTTCTCACACAGGGAAGCTTGACAGTAACCATCACATGTTTACCCGGAGGCTGCGGCAAACTTATACCAAAATACTTCTGTTAGGACACCTGCTTAACAACTGCCTGTTCAGCCCCAGACTGTCACCCTCGTTTATCTGTGGTCAAAGATTATTGTTCCAAAATATCTTGTACATGTGCAGTTTTGGCTTTAGGAACTTCCCCTTGCCCCAGCCTCTGCAGTAAACCCAGAGTTTACTGTGGCATGTCTGTTCCCATGGCAATGCTCGGCCATTTCCATTGTTTTTTTCACACATAAAGCTTGATTTTAATCTTTGTGTTTCTCTTGGTTGACAGAGGACACCCAACTGGTGTCCCCAAGAAACTTGCTAGGTGTGTGGAAAACAACCCCAACACATCTGGAGTTAGGTGGGTGATGAATGGGGTGTGGGTAGGGAAAACATTTTGGTGTGATTTTTTTCCTATTTATTATAGAGACAAACAGACTGGATTTAAAGCCCAGCTCCATCTGTGTGACTGTGGTCAGACAGCAATCTTTATGCCAGACTTCTTTATCAATGTGTTGTTGTGAACTGTCTGACACATGCAACACTCTTCCACCCTCCTGAATTGGAAAGAGCCTCGCCTAGTCCATAGGTGTCACTCTTCCCAGGCTCCAAACTCCAAAGAATAAAGGGTCCCCAGCCCTTATCTGAAAGAACTCAACCAGGACCCAGGCAGCCATTCCTTGAAGAGTCAGTCCCACAGGCTGGTTGGACTAAAAAGTCATGAGTCTCCATGCCCTTCCCCAACACCCCAGTAGCTCTGTGGCTGATTAAAAACATCCAGGCTGGCGCCGAGGCTCAATAGGCTAATCCTCCACCTAGCGGCGCCGGAACACCGGGTTCTAGTCCCAGTCGGGGTGCTGGATTCTGTCCCGGTTGCCCCTCTTCCAGGCCAGCTCTCTGCTGTGGCCAGGGAAGGCAGTGGAGGATGGCCCAGGTGCTTGGGCCCTGCACCCCATGGGAGACCAGGATAAGCACCTGGCTCCTGGCTTCGGATCAGCGTGGTGCGCCGGCCGCAGCGCGCCAGCCGTGGCGGCCATTGGAGGGTGAACCAACAGCAAAAAAGGAAGACCTTCCTCTCTGTCTCTCTCTCACTATCCACTCTGCCTGTCAAAACAAAACAAAACAAAATCCAAGTTCATTTGTTCTGGAGTGGAGGAAAATGAAGAGTAAATGGACAGTGGCGTGGTAGGTAGGACAGATAAGGTCAATGCTAATTTTGTAGGTCTTAAGGAAATATTACCATGACTTCTAGACAAGAGCTAGCCATCTTAAGTAACAAAGAAAGCAAATAAAACACATCACATTGCAGGCCAATAATCACTGCAATGCCAAACGTGACCTACTGTTTTTCAGTACACATATATGTTAACTTTATAAGCACGACAAATTCATACTATAAACAGAACATTTTTATTGATCACTCTAGCATTATGCATGTAATTAAGTTGATCTCTTTCCCCTGTCCATTTTCACCCTTGTGTCTCAGCCTACACACACACACATACACACTACACACCCCACTAGCACTCAGGAGAAAAGATAAGGACCATGAGCTCAGATGTGAGTGAGTGGGCAGAAGTGGTATTAGGAGTACGCAGCTGTTCTCTAGAAACAACAAGCAGAGTCACCAGTTGGAGTGAAGTTTAGGGAGGATGAGAAAAAGGAGTGTGAAAGTCTAAACTTTTTAAGTGGGCCTGGGATAAAGAGTGAAAACCAGCAAAACAAATAGAATAGGATTCGCTAATGGATCTTTTCCTGTTGTCCCCAACAGGGGTTAAAGTCTTACATCCAAAACAAGCCCTCACCCCCCTCCTCCCCTATGTCTTAAGTAGACTGAAGGACTTAGACAAATCCCTGTAGCTCTACCTAGGAAGCAGCATGACCTCTGTTATCAGTTCTCCCTCCCCATTCCTCCTGTTAAAATCCAGAGATCTGAAGAAGCAAGCATTGAGTCATAGCTCTGGTTTTACTCAAAGAGGAGATAAGAGCAGGCTCTTCCTCAGTCCCTTAACAACACACCAGATGAGGATGGGCTACTGGCTGCAAGTGACCATGCAAAGGCAAGAATGACATCTCAGATCCAAACTGAGTGTCTGCTGGGTACTGTACACCTGAGACTGACCCAGAAGTTACCCCAGCACCGTACAACAGGGTCAGTGTGGGAATGGGATGAAGCAAGGCTGTGGATGGAGTGAGAAGGTGCTCAAGTTCCTCTGGAGTAGGTTTCACCTAAGTGTCGGGTCTTCCAGTTCACCTTCCAGTTGGGCCTTGAAGGATGAGTAAAAATTTACCAGGTGAAAGAACATCAAGAAATGAAGAAAGGGGCTGATGTACACATTGGAAGATGATTAGAAGTCCAGCATGATCAACTTGTTGTTTGTAAAGATAACTCTGGAGGGTAATGAGGGACCCACCAGACAGGAGGCTAATTAACAAATTCATTTAATTAATATGGGTTAAGTGTCTGCTGTGTGCCCAGGCACCACATTAGGCTCTGTCTAGAGCAGAACACCGACAGCAAATAGACAGCAACAAAACTGGTAACACAGTAGGCATCATGATGAAGCAAGTACTGAAAGCAGCTAGGAGCAGCATCTCCCTAGGCTTGAAACTTGATTGCAGACATCTGGCTGACAAATACTCACCACAGGAAGGTTAGAGAGGTGACGGATGTACAGACTATTGGAGGTACAACAGTCTGGCAGATGCTGGTAGGATCCATGTGCACCCCTTACTGTTCCCATGTACCTTACAGCTCACCATTGCAAGCACCTCTGAGTCTTTAGCTGAAGACGTTCATGAAGAAATACCAAGGAGTCAGCATCCCCAGAAGCAGATGGAAGTCAGAGGATAAAGAGCCCAGCTTTACATGATCTTCATGTGGGCAACTCTGAGAGCTCCCTTAGCAAAGCACCCATATGGACTGTGTCCCAGTAGCCTACTGTGGAAACCTGCTCAGTAACACACCCCACAGAGCTCCCCTTTCCCTTCCTGGTGTCACTGCCCCACTCTTCTGCCAGTGATTCCTGGAATCGCCTCCAAAGAACCTGCTTACACTCATATCTTCACCTCAGAGTTCCTTTGGGATAGGGGAGACTCAACCTGAGACAAAGACAATGAGCGATGAGATGACACAAATGAAGACATGAACAAGAGGACATGAGGTTTCTGGCTTGGGAAACGCTGAGCCCCATCAATTGAGATAAAAGACTCTTCATGGGGTTGGCGTTGTGGCACAGTGGATAAAACCAGCGCCTGAGACACTGACATCTCATATGGGCACCAGTTTGAGTCCTGCCTGTTCCATTTCTGATTCAGCTCCCTGCTAATGCCTCTGGGAAAGCAATAGAAGATGGCCCAAGTCTTTGGGCCCCTGCATCTGTGTAGGAGGCCCAGAAGAGGCTCCTGGCTCCTGGCTTCAGATCAGTCCAGTTCTGCTGTTATGGTCATTTGGGTAGTGAACCAGCAAATGGAAGACCTCCCTCCCTGTAACTCTGCCTTTCAGATAAATATTTTTTGAAAAAAAGACTTCATTAGAAGGCAAATAGATTCAGGGAGAATACGATGAGTTAGATTATGAGCTTGAGCTTAAGGTGCCCAAGAGACTTGTGAAATCAAAGTTCCAAGAGTACAAGGTTAAGACTTTTGAACTGGGAAAAAGTGAAAAGAAACTGAGCAGAAAAAGGCCTACGTGAAAAATGAAACGAAACCACCAGAAATGAGTATCACATCTCCCTAAAGGGTAACTCCACTGTCTTCCTCTAACCCAAGAGAATATAGAGCTCTCGCTGTCTCTTCCAACCTGCTTCTGTATTCAAGTTTCTCATAGTTGGTGGGACTCACTCCTTTAAAACCATACATAACTCCCCACCAGCAGCCAGCGATGGTGGCTGTGGAATCACTGTCCCCGCCGTGGAAAAAGGCTCGATGGGCAAGCTCCCGCCAGGAGTCTCCTGCAGCCAGAACAGCATCATAGGCAATCATGGGGGCGTCATGGCCGCTGCTGCCACCCCAGCCTGAGTAGCTTAGGGAGATGTAGAACTGATCCCTCTCCTTCACGTTGAAGGACTTGGGGAAGCTGGGGTCTGAGTTGCCATCCAAAATTCCTCTAAGTTTCAAGTACTTTTCCCATTGATTTTGGAAGTAGGGCCTGTGGGAAGGAAAGAATCGACAGTCAATTGAAAAAATAAAGTCAAAAGCCATTAAAAAAAAAAAAGCACCATATGTATATGTGAACAGAGAAAATTCCAGGATGACATCAACTTCTTTTACTTTCATCATAAACAATATAAAAATCAAAATGAGCTCTAACCAAGAGCCATTCATTCAATATGTTTTTGCTAAGTATCTACATAAACAAGGCATTGACCCTGTTGTTAAGGAAAAGATCTATATCAGGGCTAAGGAGTAGGAAATAAAGTTTTCTTTTTCCTGGCTTGAGAGTAATGTTGAGTGTCACCTTTCCAATGGGAATCTGAGGACACTGTGACCATGGGTGACAGCAGGAAGTCTCTGGACCTTTTTATTCTAAGAAAGAGAATGTGAAGTGAATTCACAAAAAAGGGAAGATGTGGCCTGTCTGCTTATTAACCAGCAAATAGGAAAACCTATCTCACAAGAATTCTAACCCAGGAATTGAAAATGTTACTTGAGTGTCAGGTCAACACTGAACAAACAATTCCAGGAAAGTGGGAAATAAGCAAGAAATTTCATCTCAGCATCAGATGGCTACAAAACTCTAGAAAACTGGAATGTAGAACAGAATCCCTTCAGGGAAGGTAGGCATTGCACCTACACTACTTACAGAGGCTTCCATTGGCTCCTTTGGGGGTGACCACTGCTGGAAGGAAACTCAAAATCAAAGCGGGTGGGCATGGAGGGGACTGGGTGGTGAGAATCATGACAGCTGCTGTGGTCTCTGAGTCCTGGCATACGCGTGCCCAGAAAGATTCAGCCATGTTCCAGCCCTGGCAAGAACCTGCAGACTCACCAGTGTTGAAGATTCTCCTCCACAAAGTAGCCAGATCGGATGACATACTTCTTAGCTTCCGGCAGCACCTCCATCAGTCCTTTCCCCCATTGCCGGGGTGGCCTGCCATTCACAGCATAAGCTGTAAAAAGAGCAGACACAAGGGCCCCCAAGTAGCCAGTTGGGTGGTGGTGGGTCATTCGGCCACTCTCGATGCTCACTTGGATCAGTGTGTCCAGCTGGCTGTGGTGAGGGAACCTGAGACCGATGGACATGGCCCGCATGGCAGCCCCGCAGCCACCTTCATGGTTGTTGAAGGGAATCCTCCAGCCCTCGGCTTTGTCTGGCTTCAGCCGCATGGCGTTCTGCACTGAGGCAACACCTAGGGAAGGGTGAGTAGGGCACGGTGGTCAGTGTAGTCAGAGCAGTGGTCCCAGCAGGAAGCAAGAGCTCAACTTTCTCCAAGTTTATCTGATGGAAAGAGTCAAAACCACAGGAAGATGAATGGCGCTGTGACCCAACCCCAACCCAGAAATTTGCCTTATGTTATAAATCGCCTACAGCGTGCTGATGGGAATGATAAAAGAAACATTCACGTAGAGAGCCTTGGAATCTTCACCAGTTATTACTGAGACACATAGCAACTTGGAAAGGTAGGTATAACATATTATTTTCTTCATCTTTTCTTTAATGAATAAGGCAATGCTCGGAGCTTAAGAAACTTGCTCAAAATTGCACAGCCAGACAACTAGTGGTCTTGTAAAACCCATCAGACTCCAAAACCCATTCTATTAAAGCATCCATTAAGAATCTGACAGCTGGAATTCTTGGATATCAGAAAGAGGTCACAAATTTCAGAGTGAAACCTGGGTTTAGATGAGGGGCACTGAACCTAGAGTGTCCCAAATGACAGAGGTATAAGCTGGCTTGTCCTGTTGACCTATCTTACTGGGAGCTATGAGTACACAAAGGAGCCAAGTAATGGCAGCAACATACCATGGGGTGTGGCATTATTGCTCTTTTGTCAGTCACTTATTCACAACAACATTTATGCATAACACAAGTGGACAGCTAACTTCCCACTTGCCAAACTGGTGTGAGGCCAGACATTGAGAGAGAATGAACACAGCGTGGCTTCTAAGGCTGATCCCTGAGGTCACCAGAGGCCTGTGGGTATGACTGTGAGAGATTTTCATCAAGAGGTGTTATGGGCTGAATCTTGTCCCCACAGCCCCAAACACTCAGCACCCTGGTTTGGAGACAGGCCTTTAAAGAGATGATGAAGCTAAAAGGAGACCATTAGGATGCTCCCTTACCCAATCTACACTTAAATAAACTTGTCTTTAATTCCATTTCTCTACAAACTTGTTTTTTTTGTTGTTGTTGTTTTGTTTTGTTTTGTTTTGTTTTGAGAGGCAGAGTTACAGAGAGAGGGAGAGACAGAGAGAGAGGTCTTCCAATCCGCTGGTTTACTCCCCAAATGGCCGTAATGGCCAGAGCTGAGCCAGGAGCCAGGAGCTTCTTCCGGGTCTCCCATGCAGGTGCAGGAGCCCAACCACTTGGGCCATTTTCCATTGCTTTCCCAGGCCATAGCAGAGAGTTGGATCAGAAGTGGAGAAGCTAGGACAGGAACCAGCGTCCACATGGGATGCTGGAGCCACAGGTGGAGGCTTAGCCTACTAAGCCACTCTACAAAGCCCTCTACAAACTTTTTTAAGTACCTTTGTAAACACTTCTATCACTGAGATATAACATCTTTTTATATATTCTTCCAGACTCTCCCAACAGAGATGCTTTTCTGTATTTTTAACGAGAGTGGGTTCATAACACACAAGCTTTTTCTTCACTTAATGTATAACACTTTTTCTTTAGTAAATGTTCATATGCATAATTTTAAATGGTTGCAAACCTCTCCTCGTAATTAAGAAAATCATGGGACATTCAGGTTGCTTCTGTTTTTTTCACAACTATAGACACTAACTCTTTGATACTTAAATTTCCCCCAGGGGCAGGTTAATTCCAGGTCTCAATTCCAGTTTCCTACTAATTCACTGCAGACAGGCAGCAGGTGATGGCTCCTGTGGTTAGATCTCTGCCACCCACCTGGGAGCCCTGGATTGAGTTCCAGGCTCCTGGCTCCCGCCTGACCCAGCCTTTTGCTATTGCAAAAGCAGAGTTAGACAGTGAGAGAGAGACAGAGAGAGAAAGACAGAGAGAGAGAGAGAAGTCTTCCTTTTTCCGTTAATTCACCCCCCAAATAACTGCTACGGCCGGCGTGCTGCGGCCAGCGCACTGCGCAGATCCGAAGCCAGGAGCCAGGTGCTTCCTTCTGGTCTCCCATGGGGTGCAGGGCCCAAGCACTTGGGCCATCCTCCACTGAACTCCTGGGCCACAGCAGAGAGCTGGCCTGGAAGAGGAGCAACCGGGACAGAATCCGGCACCTCAACTGGGACTAGAACCCGGGGTGCCGGTGCCGCAGGCGGAGGATTAGCCTAGTGAGCCACAGCGCTGGCCTATTACAAGCATTTGGAAAGTGAATCCATGGATGGAAGATTGCTCCCTCTCTGTCTGTCTCTCTACCTTTCAGATGAGTTAAAATAAATCATTTTCTTTAAAATCTCCATCAACATTCATCATGATTTTCTTGGGCGTGCTCTCCTCTGCACCCTCTGGCTATGCTCACCGGCCGCTCTGCCGTCCATGTCTTCCATGCAGTCTTGGTAGTGCTTTGCAAGGAGTGAATACAGTCGAGCCAACTTCGGAGCTTTCCCAGCCTCCAGGAGGGCTTCCGCTGTGGCCAAGTGCATCACCGTGTCATCACTGACTCGCCACTTGCCCACATCTATGGCTTCCAAGCCGCCCAGCTGGGCCAACTGCTGGTGTATCTTCTCCCCATCTCGAAGGAACTCCCACTTTCCATTGAAGTACCCCAAGGCATCTCCAGCTGCACTCAGTACCATGGCAGCCACATACCTCTCTATCAGTCCCCCACACATGCTGGGCTCTGCACAGGCTGTCTTCAGGGGGCAATCAAGACACAGGAGAGGTTGCGGAGGAAGAGGAATCTGAAAAAAAAAAAAAAATAGACCCATCGACAGGTTACTGAGTATTCCCCACTTGCAGGCATTATCTTAAGTGCCTCTCATTTAAGACTCATAACTGATCTATGAGGAATGAATTAATAGGTCCATCTTACAGGTGAGCTAATCAAAGATTATGACAATAATGCAATTTCAGAAATAAGCGACTCATCTCCCATCACAGAGATCCCAGCATAGGTCTGTTTGATTCCGAAGACCTCGATGTTGACCACAGACGGATCTTTGCTTCTTGGTGGCAAGCCCATTAAATTCTGCAAATCAACTCAAGCTCAGCATTTTCACTTTGTAGTTGGGATCTGGCCTTGGAAGTGCAAGGCTTTATTTAAGCAATGGTACTTGCTCTCGGTATCAGCACGCACAGTTCACAAAGGACCTGCACATTCGTATATGCGTATAGTATGCATTTCACAAACTGAGGCTCAGAGAAACTAAATTCACATCTTCTGCCTCCAGGCCAGGATGCTTAGTTCTACACCACTCCCCAATTGGGAGCCACTTGGGCAACCTCTTGGTGCCTCAGCTTCCACAGCTGTACAATGGTGATGGTCAAAATCCTAACAACCTGATGAACTTCTCAGGAAGAACAAATGAATTATTTGTGCAAAGCCCTTAGGGCTTGGCAGCACTATTTTTATTATTATCATTTTTAAAGACTTATTTATTTATTTGAAAGGCAGAGTTACAGAGAGGCAGAGAAAGAGAGAGGTGTCTTCCATCCACTGGTTCACTCCCCAAATGGCTGCAATGGCTGGAGCTGGGCCCATCCAAAGCCTGGAGCCAAGAGCCAGGAGCCTCTTCCGGATTCCCCGCGTGGGTGCAGGAGCCCAAGGACTTGGGCCATCTTTTACTGCTTTCCCAGGCCATAGCAGAGAGCTGGATCGGAAGTGGAGCAGCCAGGACTTGAATCAGCACCCATATCAGATGCTGGCACTGCAGGAGGCGGCTTTACCCACTATGCCACAGCGTCAGCCCCTTATTGTTGTTTTATTATTCATGCACAATCAGGAAAACTTAAATTTTTAAAAAAAAATTTTCCCAAGCCGGCGCCGTGGCTCAATAGGCTAATCCTCCACCTTGCGGCGCCGGCACACCGGGTTCTAGTCCCGGTTGGGGCGCCGGATTCTGTCCCGGTTGCCCCTCTTCCAGGCCAGCTCTCTGCTATGGCCAGGGAGTGCAGTGGAGGATGGCCCAGGTGCTTGGGCCCTGCACCCCATGGGAGACCAGGAAAAGCACCTGGCTCCTGGCTCCTGCCAGGATCAGCGCGGTGCGCCGGCTGCAGCGGCGGCCATTGGAGGGTGAACCAACGGCAAAGGAAGACCTTTCTCTCTCTGTCTCTCTCTCTCACTGTCCACTCTGCCTGTCAAAAAAAAAAAAAAAAAAAAAAAAAAAAAAAATTTTCCCCTAAGAAACCTTTTATTTAAGAAATACAAACTTCATGCATTTCTTAAGTACAACTTTAGGAATATAGTGATTCTTCCCACCATACCCATACTCCCACCCCTCCTCCTCCTCCCTCTCCCATTCCCAGTCCCATTCTTGGCTAAGATCCATTTCCAATTAACTATACACAGAAGACCAACTCTGTACTAAGTAAAGAGTTCAACAATTTGCATGAAAACAAACAAATAAATAAACAAAAAACCCGTTTCTCAACAGTCAAGGCTATTCAAAGTGATTGCATCTTGAATTAAATTTCACTTCTTTTTTAAATTTTTGTTTTTATTTAAATGATGACCTTCCCTCTTGAGTGTTGGGATTTTAGCTAATATACCCACCATGAATTAAACCCCTGGTCTGGTGCTGGCTAGACTCTGCAAAGAAGCAGTTGTCCACCTGCAGCTAGACTTTCCTGTCTATAATCTGGAGGGTGCTGGGCCAGGGACAGAGATGCGGCCGAGGTCCTGCCCGCTAGAGACGGAGCTGGCCTCTGAGGACTGGTTTGGAAGCCCTCTGTACCCTGACTCTTGGTGCCCTGGGCTTCCTTTGTGTAATTCCTCCTAGTTCTCTCTGCTGTGCTATGGTGAGTTAGTTGCAACCAAGGGCCACAGAGGTCAGCACCTTGTTTCGGTGGAAATTCCTTTCAACCCCCACACACTGCACTGGCCACCCTCACCCGACCCAGGCCCACACCGCTCTTACTTCGTAAACTCTTCCGAATTTTCACGTGTTACATTCTCATACCGAAACTATACAAGGGCTTCGTGGAAAATGGACTTAAAAGATGTTTACTACAGTGCTCCAAGCAGGGGGTGTACACACACACACACACACAAACACACACACCCTACCCCGCACCGGAAAACCCAGACGGCCTCGCAGCTTTCAGCTGCCTGCGGACCCCGGGGGCCGGGTGGTCGGTCACCCGCAGGGAGGTGCGAGCCGCGGTCGGGGGCGCGGAGCTGGGAGCCGGTCTCCACGAGGACAGGAGCGCGCGCCCGGGAGACGACGCGGGAGCGCGTACCTGGTCGCCGCCGAGGGAGGAGCGCGCGCGCGCGGGGCTCAGCGTCTTCCCGCTGCGCGCGCTTGGCCTAGCCGGGTCCGGGGCTGTGGCGCGGCCCAGAGAGCGGCTTCCGGGAGGGCCCGGCCGCGCCCTGCCGCGCCCCAGCGGAGGCGGGCGCAGCCTCCTCGGTGACCCGCCGGCAAGGCTTTGGGGCGCCGGACGCGGCGTGCTGTGGGAGCCACGGGACCGGCTGTTGTCAGTGACTCACGTCTGGCCCTGGGCTTTCTTCTGGGCCCTTCCTTCCTGCCCGGCTTTCCTGGGCTTGCGGGAAGCTGGCGGGACCGAGAAAGCGAGCAGCGGCGGCCAGGATTCTAGGCCCCTGGCCCAGTAAAGGGAGAAAGCGATAATACCTCCCTCTCATAGCGCTTCAGAGTTTTAACTGTTTGTCTGCAACACAGAATTTCTTTAGATCCTGATAAGAGCAAACAGAAACCAGGAGTAGTAGTTTTGTTTAAATAGTATTGTCGCTTTTAAAGAGGGTTGTGGCGTTATCGAATGCGAGTAATTCTGGATGCTTCTCTAAAATTTTTAATTCGTTGTGTCTCTTGCTGTAATGACCCAACTTGGCCTGAGGATTTTCAACATTGAGATGGCCTTTGCAAGTAATGAAATGGGTTCGTTGTGTGCTGTTCAGTGAGTTTTGATAAATACATCCGCTGGGGTGCCAACACACCCCTAGTGTGCTCGCCACATCACCGACTAACCAGCCTCAAGTGGGACTGCCCTCAGGAGAGCTTGTTCGCTTGTGACGAGTAACGGAGACAGCGGGAAGACGCTTCAGGAAACTGCCCGCTGCTAACCGGAGATGGCCTTGCTGTCATGGCAAAGGTGAGGGGAGTGTCCAGGAAGTGGCAAGGCGAGGCGGGGAGACTGAAGCCACATCTGCCTTTGTATTTTCAGAAAATGGCTGCACCCCTAGGTGGAGAATTTAGTGTGTGTGTGTGTGTGTGTTTGACAGGCAGAGTGGACAGTGAGAGAGAGAGACAGAGAGAAAGGTCTTCCTTTACCCTTGGTTCACCCTCCAATGGCCGCTGCGGCCGGTGCCCCACGCTGATCCGAAGCCAGGAGCCAGGTACTTCTCCTGGTCTCCCATGGGGTGCAGGGCCCAAGCACCTGGGCCATCCTCCACTGCTTTCCCGGGCCACAGCAGAGAGCTGGCCTGGAAGAGGGGCAACCGGGACAGAATCCGGCGCCCCAACCGGGACTAAACCCGGTGTGCCGGCGCCGCAGGTGTAGGATTAGCCTAGTGAGCCGCGGCGCCGGCCAGAATTTAGTGTTATAAAGAGGAAAGTTCAGCTTAGATGGGGAAGATCTGACTTGTTTCTTGCAGCTTTAACTGCTGCTTGTTTGTAGAAGCTGCCCTCTTCTGAGAAAGATGTGGCAGGATGAGCTCTTCAGGAACATTCTGTGAAAAACTGGCTCAGTACAGTTCAAATTCTCTTCCAGGTGTCCCAGTGCTCCCTTTAGCACCATCAAGGTCTAGAATATTTCCATCACTCCAAAGCATCACCTAACCCTCTTTCCCAATCCATCCCTTACCTCCACCGCTAAGCCTGGCCTAGGAGACTTCTTGGTGTTTACAAAATTAAGTTCACCATCAAAGATTTGCAACCTCTGAGGACATGGTCAAAGACAGCTCAGAGTGAGGGGTATTTTTAATAATTATCTTTATAAAGCTCTGCTGTTTCAGTGTAACATATCTGTCCAGGGTATTGTTCACACCACTGATACAGGAGAGCTAGGCAGGAAGATTACATAGGAATAAGTGAGCGGGAATTTCTGCCAGCCCTGCCTGGTAACACTGCCTCTTAACTGTCAGTCTAGTACACCACTTTCCCATGATGCACTTGTGTCTCATCCGGGACCAGGAAGGAGCAGATGCCGTGATGGCCATACTGAATGAAGTTAAATTCCAAGTGACTGTGCTGCAAACCTCCCAGAAAGCTTTATGCACCCAAAACTCTGTCCCTTGTAGTATTCAATTAGAGCACCACTTCCGAGCTAATAAAAGAGAGAGGTAAAGTGGAAGGGGCCCCTCTTTTGTCCTGGACTTGGGGACCATGCTTATGTGTCCTTCTCTGGCCGCTCCTCTCCCTGTGTAGGCAATAGAGGCTCTGGGCTGTGGTTGGCAGGTATGGCTCCACGTTGGGTGGCCCGCACTCACTCACGAATGTAGATTCATGATCTCTTTTAAAGAAATCCTGCTCTTGCTTGTGTACTGTATTTATGCTTCTGCTTTGAATTCTTTCCTCTGTGGGCACAAGAATTTGGAATTAAGATTAAGATATTTAGGCCCATACCTCAACTGTTCTGTCAGAATTCGTGAAAAAAATGTGTGCCCTGATTATAAAGAATAATTGGAGTTATTCCTAGCAGTGAGCTTACTTCATACTTTCTGATGCCTACGAACCTATCAGCACAGGCTCCTAACTCATTCATGCTGCCTGGTTTCCAGCCCCAGCAGCACTTACTACTTGGGTAAATCAGCATTTTTGTCACTTAATCTCGCTAAGCTTCTCTTCTGCTGTTGTAAAGTGGGAACAATAATTATACCAACATCAGACAGGTGTTAGGAGGATTGCCTGAAACCGTGTAAAAAACTTTAGCGTATTGCTTATCAATGTAGTAATCACATAATAAAAAAAAATGACTGCTAGTCAGCTGTTTCTCTATGTCTTCTTGTCTCCATCATACATGTGAGCCATTCCACATCCTTCTCTCACTGACGAACACCTGTCTCCCCAGACAAAATTGGAAAACCTTTTTGGGACATCAATGGCCTGGTCACGTAGAGCAAAAGGGCAATTTATCAGCATGATTCCAGCTCCAAATAACTGCAGATAACTGTCACTCCCCTCTAACCCAAAGCAGACTCCGGAGGCTCATCTTTGGTTGCAAAATGTCTAGAGGCGAGAAGTCCCCAGGGTTAATTCAGCAGCTATATCAAGGATCCAAGACCTCCCAGCTCTCTGCCCCACTGTCCTCAGTGGAGATGGCCTTAACCCGCAGGCGGACTTTAACCAGTAGATCAAGATATAGTCAATGTCCAGAGGGAAGAGAGAGTGTCTCTTCTCTCAAAGTTGAGAGAACTACTTCCCATGAATCCCCCTGAGGACTAAACCAACTGCTGACAAGTTGGCTGTGATAGGTTTCCTTTTGATCAAAGAACATTTTCCCTGGGCTGTAGATACTTTTTTGTTTGCTTGTAAAAGAAAGAGTAAATGCTATTCTGCCAAAAAGAACATGTAATTATTTGGCAATTTGCTAGGCATTAGTAAAGATAGTAAGAAGACAAGGATGTTGAACACTTAGTAACTTGCTTCCAGTTTTATCAAGGAACATACAACACAGGGATCCTCATTACCCACCAGTACAATCAATGGCTGTGTTGAGATTCTGATTTGAACTCTAAGGTGCTGTAGGGACCTTATCTGTAAGGTTGGAACTTTTCTAAAGAATCTTATGATTTTCAGGAATAATCTTTATATATGATGCAACATTAAACACCTACTGGGTACCAGTTATATACTAGGACCTGATACAGTCTCTGTTCTCATAGAGTGGACTTAGTTGAATGATGCCATTTTAAGCTACTGACTTAAATCAAAATATAATAATTTTTTTAAAGTTTTTGCTGCCTCATTTTTTAACTGCTTTATTGAGGTATGATTGACATAGAACAGTCTGAATAGTAAAGTCTGAACATATTTTATGAATGCAATTTGATGAGTTTGGAGATAAGTAATTTTTTAAAAAAGGATTTATTTATTTGAAAGGCAGAGTTAAAGAGGCAGAGAGAGAGAGGTCTTCCATCTGCTGGTTCCATCCCCAGATGGCTACAGCAGCCGGAGCCTTGCTGACGCGAAGCCAGGAGCCAGGAGCTTCTTCTCCTAGGCAGGTACAGGGACCCAAGGACTTGGGCCATCTTCTACTGCTTTCCCAGGCCATAGCAAAGAGCTGGATGGGAAGTGGAGCAGCTGGGATTCAAATTGATGCCCATATGGGATGCTGAAACTGCAGGCAGAGGCTTTACCCGCTATGTCACAGTACCAGCCATGATAAGTAACTTTTTTAATGACAAAAATAATGTATATTTATAGTAGAAAAGAAGTATGCACACATATTCACACAAATAAGTGTTTCTGCATACTCTTCACAGAAATTTTAAAAAAGATTTATTTATTTATTTGAAAGGCACAGAGAGAGGGAGAGATGACAGATGGATATATGGATGATAGATGATATATACATATACATATACATATACATATACATACACATGATGGCTTCATTCCCCCAAATGGCCATAATGGCTGGGACATGTCCAGGCTGAAGCTGGGAGCAAAAACACCATCCTGGTCTCCCACATGGGTGGCAGGGCCCAAGCACTTGGATAATTTTCTGCTGCATTCTCAAGGCAAATTAGCAGGGAGCTGGATTAGCAGCAGAGCAGCCAGGATGCAAAGTGATGCTCTAAGATGGGATGCCAGCATTTCAAGCCACTCTCTGTGCTACAATGCCAGCCCCTCAGAATTGTTTCTAATAGCAGAAAATTGGAAATAAGGGCCGGCGCCGTGGCTCACTAGGCTAATCCTCCGCCTTGCGGCTCCGGCACACCGGGTTCTAGTCCCGGTTGGGGCACCGGATTCTGTCCCGGTTGCCCTTCTTCCAGGCCAGCTCTCTGCTGTGGTCCGGGAAGGCAGTGGAGGATGGCCCAAGTACTTGGGCCCTGCACCCCATGGGAGACCAGGAGAGGCACCTGGCTCCTGGCTTCGGATTGGCACAGTGCGCCGGCCACAGCGCGCCGGCCGCGGTGGCCATTGGAGGGTGAACCAACGGTAAAGGAAGACCTTTCTCTCTGTCTCTCTCTCTCCCTGTCCACTCTGCCTGTAAAAAAAATAATTGGAAATAAATTTAGAGGAAGTATTACTTTCCTTCCCCAAATTATGGTGCAATTGTGGAGCTATTTAAAACATGTGAACCATGGGGTTCACATAAAGATTGGAGATAATTATTAACCATAAAAATGAAATTTTAGAATGATAAATATATATGGTTTTATTTATGTTTATTTTAAAATGGTGTGTGTAAAATCACTAATCAAACTGAATAATTAGTACAATTATCTCTCAGGAGGAGAGCTGGGTTTTCTGGGAGTAGGGAAGAAGAAGGGGAAAATTTTAATGTCTTAGAATTTGTATGTATAAAGAAATTTTAGAAAACAGAAAAATTAGAAACTGTTCATCACTCAGGTTTTATATATTTACAGTCTTTATTTTATATGCATTTAAAAAAAAAAGAGGTACCAATATTGTGGCATAGCAGGTCAGTTGTTGCCTGTATCATCTGCATCTCATATCAGAGCATCAGTTCCAATCCCAGCTGCTGTGCTTCCAATCCAGCCTCCTGCTAATGTGCCTGGGGTAACATCAGAGGATAGCCTAGGTACTTGGGCTGCTGCAACCCATGTGAGAGACCTGATAGAGCCCTGGGCTCCTGATTTTGGCCTTGACAGTGCTGGCCATTGTAATCATTCGAGGAGTGAATCAGCAAATTGAAGATCCCTCTCTGTCTCATCCTCTCTCACTTTCTCTTTCTCTCTACCACTGTGCCATTCAAATTAAATAAGTAAAAATCTTTAAAAGAGAAAAAATGGTTCATTTTGTTTATGCAGTTTTATATTCTTTAAAATATTACTTAGGAGGAGATCCAAGATTGCTGAATAGGGAGGTACTGTAGTGACCTCAGCCACAAAGAGATACAAAGGAAACAAAGGAAGTACCATGTTCCCAAGATACTGATTGAGAAACAGTGTTGGCCGGTGCCGCAGCTCACTAGGATAATCCTCCGCCTGTGGCGCCAGCACCCTGGGTTCTAGTCCCGGTTGGGGCGCCAGATTCTGTCCCGGTTGCCCTTCTTCCAGGCCAGCTCTCTGCTGTGGCCCAGGAGTACAGTGGAGGATGGCCCAAGTGCTTGGGAACCTGACCCGCATAGGAGACCAGGAGGAAGCACCTGGCTCCTGGCTTCAGATCGGCACAGCATGCCGGCCGTAGCAGCCATTTGGGGGGTGAACCAACGGAAGGAAGACCTTTCCCTCTGTCTGTCTCTCTGTCTAACTCTGCCTGTCCAAAAGAGAGAGAGAAAGAGAGAGAGACAGTGCCAAATAATTTTCTGAAGTGGAGCTGCAGCCAATTCTGTCCTGTTTGGAGAATGGTGGGCATCTCACACTGGAGATGGGGCAGCTTGTTAATTCATCACATCAACAAAATGAAGGATAACACCCATATGATTATCTCAATAGATTCAGAGAAAAAAAAATCTTTTCATGATTAGTAACCTTAAGCAAATTGGGTATAAAAGGAACATACCTCAATACAATCAAGGAAATATATGACAAACCAACAGCCAGCATCATATTGAACAGGGAAAAGCTGGTGGCATTTCTTTTTTTTTTTTTTTTTTTTTTTTTTTTGACAGGCAGAGTGGACAGTGAGAGAGAGAGACAGAGAGAAAGGTCTTCCTTTGCCGTTGGTTCACCCTCCAATGGCCGCCACAGCCAGCGCACTGTGGCCGGCGCACCGCGCTGATCCGATGGCAGGAGCCAGGAGCCAGGTGCTTTTCCTGGTCTCCCATGGGGTGCAGGGCCCAAGCACCTGGGCCATCCTCCACTGCACTCCCTGGCCACAGCAGAGGGCTGGCCTGGAAGAGGGGCAACCGGGACAGAATCCGGCGCCCCAACCGGGACTAGAACCCGGTGTGCCGGCGCCGCTAGGCGGAGGATTAGCCTAGTGAGCCGCGGCGCCGGCCAGCTGGTGGCATTTCTGCTAAGATCCAGAACCAGACAAGGATGCCCACTCCCACCATTATTATTCAATACAGTCTGGAAATTTCAGCCAGAGCCATAAGGCAAGAAAAAGAAATCAACACAATACAAATTGGAAAGAAGAAGTCAAATTATCCCTGTTTGCAGATGACATTATCCTTTATATAGGGGAAGAAAAGAGCTTAAGGGTTATTGCAACTCAAGAGAATTCAGCAAAGCTGCAGCATACAAAATCAACACACAAAAATCAACAGCATTCTTATACACCAAGAATGTACTGGCTGAGAAATAACTTGTAAGATCTGTCCCATTCACAATAGCTACAAAAATTTTTAAATATCTTGGAATTAAATTTAACCAAGCATGTGAAAGATTTCTACAACAAAAATTACACAACATTAATGAAAGAAATAAAACAGCACACATACAAACACACACACACACTAGAAAAATCTTCCACGTTTCTGAACTGGAAGATTTAATATCATCAAAATGTCCATACTACCCAAAGCAATTTCCAGATTCAATGATATCCAAATGAAAATATCAGAGACATTCTACGAGATCTAGAAGAAAACAATCCTAAAACTCATGGAAGCACAGAAGACCCCAAATAGCCAAAGCAATCTTAAATGATCAAAACAAAGCCATTGGCATCACAATACCGTATTTCAAGGCATACTCCAGACTGTTAAAATCAAAGCAGCCTGTTGCTGGTCCCAAAATAGATATGTAGACCAACGGAACAGAACAGAAACCCTAGAAATTATTCGACATATCTGCAACCAACTAATCTTCGGCAAACAAGCCAAAATCTCCCAGAGAAAGGACAGTCTCTTCAACAAATGGTGTTGGGAAAATTGGATCTCTTCACGCAGAAGAATGAACAAGACCCCTACCTTATACCTTATACAAAAATCAGCTCACAGTGGATCAACAGCCTAACCCTGAGAACTGAAGCCATGAAATTACTAGAGAAAAACATAGAGATGCACTGCAAAATACTGACCCAGGCAAAGAGTTCTCAGGTAAGACCCGGAAGCACAGACAATAAAGGCTAAACTGGACAAATGGGATTACATCAAGCTACAAAGCTTCTGCACAGAAAAGAAAATAATCAATAAAGTGAAGAACAACTGACAGAATGGGGAAAATATTTTCAAATTATGCAACAAAGTATTAATATACAGCATACATGAGGAGCTGAAGAAATTCAACAACGAAACAAGCACCTCAATTAAGAAATGGGCATTTTTCTTCAATGGAGGAAATACAAATGACCAAGAGATACATGAAAAAAATACTCAGGATTACTAGTTGTCAGGGAAATGAAAATAAAAACCACAATGAGGGATCCCCTCACCCCAGTTAGCATGGCTGTCATCCAAAAAATAAAATATTGGGGAGGATGCAGATAAAAGGTACTCTAATATACTGTTGGTGGGACTGCAAAGTGGTTGTACCAGCTGACACCAGAGAGATTCTTCAGAAAACTAAAAATAGATCTGCTTTATGTCCCAGTTATTCCACTCCTGGGAATACATCCCAAGGAAATGAAAGCAGCATATGAAAGAGTTACCTGAACACTCATGTTTATAACAGCTCAATTCACAATAGCTAAGATATGAAATCAACCTGATAAATAAAATGTGGCATATATACATGATGAAATATTACTCAGCCATAAAAAAATAATGAATTCCTGACATCTGCAACAAAATGGATGCAACGGGAGATGCTCATGCTCAGCCACCCTGTAAATTAGCGGATTCAAGAAGACTTGGTGAGTATCTGTGAGAGTTCATTTTAGGTGTGAGCACAGTGAGGCCACAGATAAACCAGGCCCCAAAAGAAAAACATCACATATTTTCTCCTACTTGTGGTAGTTAACATACAGAGGGAGGATACAAATTCTGCGGATTTCAGATCATTTGGTATAGTTAATGATGAGATATTCTTGTTTCACATGTTTAAAAAAAAGGAATTGATGGGGAGATAGTGAGGACCTTTGGGACACTAATAATGCTTTGTTCTTAATTTGGGTATTCATTATGAGGATTATCAGAAGATAAGAAAAAACTCATTGATCTATACACTTAAGTGCATTTCTTGGTGTGTATACTGTAGCTCAATAAATTGTTTAAAAAAACTATTTAGGTGTACATCATAAGCATTTCTTTCTGTCACTTGTAATAATATTATACTATAACCAACTCCAAATGTCTGTACCCCTTGGATCCTCAAGCAGATACAAAATAGTAAAAACAGTTCAAAGTAAAACATACCACAAGTAGGGCCTCTGCATAAATTTTTTAGAAAACAATGGTGGGGGGGGGGGGATGAAACCAGAGAGAAGCTAGCACGGGAGAAATAAGAAACCAGCAGTAGCTGCTCACACATCCTGTCTGTTGATTCACGAAGACTTAGTGAGTTTCTGTGAGGGTGCATTTTAGGTGCCCATGCGGTGAGGCCGTAGGAACAAGACATTTGCTACAACATTGTTCTAGATGTTTCTGTGAAGTCTTTTTTCTTTCTTTCTTTCTTTCTTTCTTTCTTTCTTTCTTTTCTTTTTTTTTTCTTTTTTTTTTTGTAGAGGAGATGAGCATTTAAGCAGTAGACCTTGAGTAAAACAGATTGCCCTCCATAGCATGATGGGCCTCCGTCCATCAGTTGGACCCTAATAGAAAACAGACTCACCGCCTCACCGAAGAAGGAATTCTGCCAGCAGACTGTCTGCGGATGGTGGTAGCGACATCAGTTCTTGCCCAGGTCTCCAGCTTGCCCACCGGCCCGCCAGCCCGCAGGTTTCGCACTTTCTAGCTCCTGCAACTCTGTAAACCAATCCTTCATTGAACTCTGTCTTGTCCCACCCCCTCCCTCTTCACAGGGACAGTTGTCCTTTGCGTAACCCTGGGAGATGGTTCCAGGGCCCCTGAGGATACCAAACTCCGCAGATGATCAACTCCCTGACATACAACAGGGGAGCATTTGCATATCACCCACCCACATCCTTCCATTTACTTAAAGTCATCTCCAGATTAGTTGTTAATACCAAATACAATATAAAGGCTATTAAGCAGTTGCTACAGTGTATCACTTGGGGAATAATGGAAAAACAGTCTGTGTACATTCAAAACAGAAATTGATTTTTTTCCCTTAAATGCTCTGGATCTCTGTGGCTGCCGAGGGCCACCTGTCTCCACGCATGTGTTTCTCCTGCTGCTTCTGTTTCTCAGAACCCTGACTAACGCAGCACCTGAAGCCTAGAAGGTGGGATTTCTGACAAGAAGGGAGCACAGAGCAGGCCAAGAATCTGAAACAGTTGACTCCCTAGAGCTTGGTTTTCAGAGGATGTTCCTGCTGGGAGGGGGCCAGAGCATCAGTCAAACAAGGCAAGCTACTGAAGGCCAGTCTGAGTCAGAGCTTTAAACATGCAAGGCATAAAGATGTACTTGGCCCTGCGGCGGCGGCTTTTCTACATCCTGGGCCCTCCCCTCATCCTCGCACTGACAGCTGCTTCTTTAGGAAACTCTACCTCCCCACTGCATCCTCTACTGGAGGCTGATTAATCAGCTGGCCCCCCCCACCCACCCCGAAGCAGATGCATTGAAACCGTCAAGCACTTTGCTAGGTGGTTCTCACAGCTAGAGAAGGAAGGCAGCAGACTTTGCAGGGTACATGAAATCACCATGGGCTAAAGGGAGACAAATGAGCTGCCCAGTAAGGGTGTTCAAAAGAGGTGTCCAGGGAAAATCGCCTGTTAGCTGGTTTTGGAGAATCTTAGGGAGGCAGACTAAATTTACCACAAGCACAAAAATAACCTACCTACACAGCCAGAATGCAGAAGTGATTTGAGAAGGTGAAAACAAAGATGCAGGTTTAGTAGTGTTTTCTCGCTGTGTGAGGCCTGATTGCTGGGCCCTGGGCTGGGACACAAGTGATTTTCCCAACTAGGCCGGTCACCGAGTTATGAGAGTGTTTCATCAGCTTTCTCATTTCCTCTCTGACTGAGTCATCCCAAACACACCATCTGTATGACTGAAGATTTTTAAAGAAAATGAGAACAGACCAGAAGAGCGGCACATCCGAGGAAGATGGCTCTCTGGACACCAGTGCTAAGATAACTTGTAGAACTGATAGACTATAAAGAAACATGGAAGGGCAGGTTTAAATTGTCAGATATGGGGGACAGGGGACTGTTCACACAACTCCTCACTCTGTCGAGAGGAAACAAGCCAGTGCAGAGGTCCTCGGGTCTATGAGACTCCAGTGGTCGCACAGACAGAAGCATGCCTGGAACCCACCATTCCTGACTCCCAATCAGGACTTCTTCCAGTCCCTATAGACTGCCTTTTAGGAAAGCTTTAGAATGATGAGGAAGACTAAACGTTGCATTGCCTGAAAGATAGGCACTTCCTGAGCCTCAGTTTATAAATATTCCCTGCTCCCTCCATCCCAAAAGAGGCTTCCACGTCCATGGGATGAGAGTGTGCAAACAGTATTTGAAGGGAAGTCTCAGCTCTGCGCTGTGACTCTGTTAGGCAGAGTTACAGGAGCTGGAGGTGGGAGACACTGCACGGAGAAGTGCAAACCAGAGAAGTGGATGCAAACTGCAGTGGGAAGAGCTAGGAGCAGGCAGAACAGAAAGAGGTCTGGGGGAAATCCATGTCGTGGCCCGGCTTCTTTCCCAGCCTCCCCCACCCCCGGTCATGGGCCCGTAGGTCAGGGCTTCCCAACTCCTGACTTGGAGCTCCGCCAGTAGTTTCCAGACGCATCTTGGGTGACTTTCTCAGCATGTGGCCTCCCCAGTCCCGTTCTCTTAGCTCGGCTGGTATTCCCCCACAGGAAGGGGACTCAGCCGATCAGCTGAGTCCCAAGTTGCAGAGTTTTCAATGAACTCTCCATCCGGCTCCCTACAGCCCCACCCTAAGGGACTTCACTGTGCACCGGACTCCCAGTGGGTGAGCATACGGCATTCAGCAAACGAAAAGCAACTTACTCCTGCAACCAAAAACCTTGCTGAAGTTATTTTTCTTCCCTGCAGCCTCTGCCCACAACCCCTAACGGGGTCAGCCTGGGCTAACCACCATGAATCTACTCTCTCTTCTGTTTCTGAAACAGCCTTGAGACAAGGAGTAAAGTGCGGTGGAGAGATACTCACTGGCTCTCTGCTTTCCAGATCATTCCTTCTCTCCATGATCCCCTTGCTTCCATCTCCCCTTGGTCTCTGGCATTCATTCCTCAAACTGCCCAGTGGCAAGAACTCCTAAGGCTTGGGGGCTGGGCCGAGGCCTGGGACCTGAACCAAAGGACAGCCAGCATTTTCACGTGGCAGCCGGGCCAGGCAGCCTTCTCCATGGTAGCGGGGGCCGTTGGAGCCGCAAGCGTTACCCGTGGCCTCTGGAGAGACTGGGTCCAAGTTCAGGAGAGATTTAGTCTGACAGTACTGTTCAAGTTCTTCTTCACCACAACCTGGCCTTCACGGTGTGGTCTCGGCACACGTCGGCCCTTGGGCAGGTCTTCCAGGTGGTCAAATTCGCACGGTAGCTGAAAGTGCCCACCCCAGGTAGGCTTGAAATGTTGCCCTTTCTAGAAAGAGTTTGTGAAGGGAAAGTGCCCCCTTTCCCTGCAAGCCAGGCAAGTTTTCTTTAATTTTATGAACAGAATCCAATTCCCTGGCTTATTTTGAAACATGGAAGCCGTGACCTTTTGTTAAAGATCGTTTTTTTATTATGTTGTAAGAAATAAATGGCGATTGTCTGGTTCACTTTTCCGAGAATGCCCTAGAAGGAGAAGGAGGAGGGGAAGGGGAAAGGAGAAGCAGAGGGAGGGAGGAGAGAGGAGGCAGAGGATGCTTGCTTCATCCCGGGGGCGGGCAGAGAGCATGGTGTGTGGAAGCAGGAAGGAACAGCCTACTGCTGGATCTTCATGACAGCGTTGTGTGCCTCTCCAGCTCCAATTCCTCCAAGCTGGCTTGCATAACCACCACACTGTCCTGCTCTGAAAGCACCAAGACCATGCCTGGCTTCTCCTACTGCCTGATCCTTGGGTCCTCACTCTGCTTCGCAGGGGAAAAGAAAGACGAAATAGAAAACTGAGAGTGACGTTTGTAACCGGTGAGCAGCCTTCGCAGCCAGTGTGGCTGGGTGGGGCTCCGTGACGGCCAGTGCCTGCAGAGACTCTTCATGCTCCCATCCTGGAACCGTGGACTGGCCAGGATTCCGGGGCGGGCCCTCACTCTCCAGCAGAGAAGCTTCAGCTTGCCTGGACACAGGGTTTTTTTCTTCTTATCGCAAAGCATCAGTCAATAAAAATGCCAACATTCTTGGAAAGTTGCTCTTTCCAAGTGCATTACACACACAAAAAAAATTCTTCCTTAAACATAACCAGAATTACCCCTGCTTCAGCTTAAGATTATTTTCTTTGGCTTGGTCATCCATAGACCTCTAGGGCACTGACATCCATCACAGGCTCAGAACAAGCAGAGACCACTCTCGGGCCGCTCCAGGGCGCTGGGCGTCTTTTCCCAGCTCAGCTTGCCGTTTCTCTGTCCTCCGAGTTGCCCAGATGAGCATCCTCCTTGTATGGCTTGTTACTGTCCTCTGGCTGCTCTTCATTTTCTATATTCAGTCTGAAACTGGATGCAATGTTTCTTTTTAAATTACAGATAATGCATTTGAAAGGGAGAGAGACAGAGACAGAGACAGAAACTCCCAGTTCTGGGTCATTCCCCACTAACGCCCACAACAGCCAGGGCTGGGCCAGGCCCGAGCCAGAGCTTCCCCACCAGTACCCTTCTGGTTCCTGCCGGTGTGTGTTTGGTAGAGGGGCAGGGGAGCAGGAGCTCCTGTAAGTGTGTGCTTATACAGGGAGGGGTGCACTCTCTTTGGATTTCATCTCGCTTTAATTTCTTTTCTGCATTTTTATTGAAAGACCTATTTTTGGTCAGTATGAGGCTGACCAGAGCTGAGTACTTCTGAAGAGTTCCCCAGGTTACAGTCTTGGTAACAAAGCACAAGGAGATGGAGCGGAGGCTTGGGGCAGGGCTGGGGCGGGGGGGGGGGTACTCTGCATGTCAGTGAAGTTCACTGTGGGCAGTGTCTTGGTGCAAAGGAATGGACACTTCTTTTTGGCTCATTGGAAAGAGTCCGGGAGTAAATGGTGGTTTTTTTTTTCCCTCTCTCTTCTCTTTACTCCCTGTCAAAATAATTCACAGTTCTCCCTTCAGGCGACACGCTACTCAGTTAATTACGCTGCAAAGACCTTTTCACCCGTCCCAGTCAGAGGACTCACACTTTGACGTAATCCTGGTTGAACGGAACATCCTGGGAGAAGTCGAAAGTGATTGACAATGACTTCCATTTCCCAGTCTGTGACGCGGCGAGGCAGAGGCTAGCCCTGCCACAGTTCGCTTCTCTTTTTAACAGTGCCTCGCCCTCCCTCTAGGACCCAAGGACTTCCATTTCCTTTCTGGGATTGGCCACTGTCCTGTGTTCTGTGGCCTCCAGTTTTTGGTGCTGTCTGGGTGAAGGTGGGCCGGCCGTTCCCTCTCGTGTCTCCCCGGCCCATGGACCTGCTATCCTGGGGCACCTCCTGATGTCTGAGGGTCTCTCCTCCAACACTGCTGCCTTCCACAGCGCCCACTGGTCATTCGTGCCTCTCTCTTGGCATCTCTGTATACTCCCTATACTGACTATGGGGCAAGGGAAGTGAATTTTAAGTATGCTCAGTGGCAGCTCCCTTCAGTTTCAGTGTCACTATTAAAACTTATCTCGGGGCTGGTGCCGTGGCGTAGCGGGTAAAACCACTGCCTGCAGTGCAGGCATATGGGCGCCGGTTCGAGTTCCGGCTGCTCCACTTCCGATCCAGCTCTCTGCTGTGGCCTGGGAAGACAGTGGAAGATGGCCCAAGTCCTTGAGCTCCTGCACCTGCATGGGAAACCCAGAAGAAGGTCTCCTGGCTTCGGATCTGCCCAACTCTGGCTGTTGCGGCCATTTGAAAGTGAATCAGCAGAAGGAAGACTCTCTCTCTCTCTCTCTCTCTCTCTCTCTCTCTCTCTCTCTCTCTCTCTCTCTCCCTGCCTCTGCTTCTCGGTAACTCTGCCTTTCAAATAAATAAATAAATCTTATTAAAAAATCTCAAAGCAACTTCACTGGGGTTTTCTTAAGTGACGGCCTTTCACACATGCTAAGCATTTAATTTCCTTCACGTGCGGTAAAATAAGCTCCTCTGTGTCTGCTCCTTAATAAAACATCTCTTCTGTTCAAAGAGGAAACAAAATCTGTAGCAGGAGAGCCCAGTGCCAAGCACAAGTGGGAGAAGGGGCAGTGGGCAATGGAGACAGAGCCTTCTGCTCAAACAGAGTTAGCTCTGAACGGTGACTTCTCTTCCATTCCAGGCATTCTAGCAATTTCTGTCTCAAAGAACCAGCAAGAGGGTGACAGCCCTTTACAAGGAAGAGGTGACCACTCTCATTCTGACGACATTTCCGCCAGCTTCAGCAGCCCGTGGCTTGGGTCTGGCCGCCCTGTGCTGGGTGCAAGCCTCCTAGGCGGTTTGGCCAGAGCAGGGGCAGGAACCGGAAGGGGCATTTGTCCCGTCCACAGAGAGCCTGGAAGCCCCTGTGCCATCCTGCCCAGCAGAGAGCGAGCTGGCGCTGGCCAGCAGCCTTTATCCTGAAGCAGTGGTCAGAAAGCTCCCTCACCGCCAAGAACATCTAGACTCCATGGGAAGATGATGTTTGGAAACGAAAAACAAAACTTCCCTGAAAATTTTTTCAATGCGGTGATGGGTTTTGTTTCTTGAGCAACCATGAGCCACGGTGGGAAAGGGGTTTTCCCCGGCATCTTGGCTGGACTCTGAGCGTTCCCTAGACTAATACCGAAACCCAGCAATCCAGCCCTGCCCCACCCTGCGGACTCCACAGGGAAGAGTAGAAAGTTTGAGTTCAGCTTCAGCAGCATGAGGATGTGAAACAGCTCCAAGGTCAAGACCGGCAAGATTGTATTGACTTTTGTGCCAAGACCACGCTATACCTGGGGCAGAGACCAGGGGAGGCCCCCCTGTGGAGACCCATCCAGCTCTGTGCCCCATGTGCCCCGAGTGCCAGGCTCAGACCCTCCAATCACCCCTCCTCGGGGGTCCTCTCCATATGCCCAGTCTGGGACTGCCATGAATTTCATTGATTGTGTCTTTCCTCGTAGAAATACTTTTTATATTTATGAAGCTAACTCAGCATATCTTTGTATGTGTGTGTATGTGTTTCTGGGGCTTATATCTTGTTCTCTTCCCTTAGGAGTATAAAAATATTCTCTCATAAATTTATCATTTTAATTTGCACATAAAATTTTTCAAATATTTTTTCTTTCATTAATGTAAAGCTACAGATGAACTAAAAGTCAAGCAGTGGTTTGGGCTGGCAATGTGGTATAGTGGGCTAAGCCTCGGCCTGCAGTGCCCCCATCCCATATGGGCACCAGTTTGAATTCTGGCTACTCCACTTCTGATCCAGCTCCCTGCTAATGCACATAGGAGAACAGCAGAGGATGGCCCAAGTGCTTGGGCCCCTGCATCTATGTGGGAGATCTGGAAGCTGCTGGCTTCAGCTCGGCCCAGGTCTGGCCACTGTGGCCATTTAAGGCGTGAATCTGTGGATGGAGGACCACTCTCCCTGTTTCTCCCTTTCTCTCTCTGTAACTCTGCCTTTCAAATAAATAAATGAATCTTTAAAAAATAAAAAAGAAATCAAGCAGTGGAGCTGAAGAACTTACCTGGAGAGGCAAGAGTTTCCAACTCTGTTCCTCCTCAACTCCAGAACAAAGGCCTTTGAAGGTTTTGATTGGTTTTACCCTCTGGTAATACAGGTAGCTGGGCTGTGGCTTCCAGTGCACCACCTTCTCCTCCTCTGGCTCCATCCACTTTCCAGTCCCTACACATTTCCCCCAGGAACCTTTGGTCCGTGTAGCATGCTCCTATCCTTATGCAGTTGTGAGCGTATCTCAGTCTTTTCTTTCACTATTGTTTTCATTTCAGAAGAAGAGGGATCAAATACATCCCCCAGGTGCACCAGCTTGGAAAGGAAGCTCTGTATTTTACAATCAGAAAGGGGAAGCTACCTAGGGAATACCTGCCCGGTGTCCTTTCCTTTAGTCCCCGAGAAATTTACATCAAGCTATTAGTGACAAAATTTTCTTTAAAAAACTATCTTTTAATTCCACTTAAAAATATTTATATAGGGGGCCAGCCTCGTGGTGCAGTGAATTAAGAGGCCACCTGTGACGCTAGTATCCCATATTGCTCCAGTCCCCACTGCTCCACTTCCCACCCAGCTCCCTGATAATGTGCCTGGGAAAGCAGTGGAAGACGGCCTGAGTACCTGGGCCCCTGCACCCGTGTGGGAGACCCAGAAGAGGCTCCTGGCTCCTGGCTTCAGGCTGGCCCAGCCTAGGCCTTTGCAGCCATTTGAGGAATGAATCGGCAGATGGAAGCTCTCTCTCTCTCTCTCTCTCTCTCTCTCTCTCTTGTCTCTGCCTCTTTCTCTCTCTCTCTCACTCTGCCTTCCAAATAAGAAACAGTGACAAAGAGAGTTCCACTGGTTCACACCCCAAATGCCCACAACGGCCAAAGTCAGGAACCAGGAACTCCATCTGGGTCTCGCACAAGGGTGACAGAGGCCCATGTAATTGGGTCATCATCTGCTCCCTCCCAAGCACATTAGCAGGAAGCTGGACTAGAAGTGGAGGAGCCAGGACTTGAATTAGCGCTCTGATATGTGATGCAGCACCCCAAATGGGGCCTTAACCCACTGTGCCATAATGCCCACCTTGTGAAAACTTTTAAATGCGTGCTTCTCCAAGGCAGGTTAGGATTTTACTGAGACTGAAAATTTGAGAGTGTCTTGTGGTCTTCAAAATGTGTGCTTGTAAGTGTCCAAACAGAAAACCACAAAATCCAGAAGTTTGTATCACTTTTTTTTTTTTTTTTGACAGGCAGAGTTAGACAGTGAGAGAGAGAGACAGAGACAAAGGTCTTCCTTCCATTGATTCACCCCCCAAATGGCTGCTACGGCCAACACGCTGCACAGATCTGAAGCCAGGAACCAGGTGCTTCTTCCTGGTCTCCCATGCGGGTGCAGGGCCCAGGGACTTGGGCCATCCTCCACTGCCTTCCCGGACCACAGCAGAGAGCTGGACTGGAAGAGGAGCAACCAGGACAGAACTGGCGCCCGAACTGGGACTAGAACCCAGAGTACCAGCGCCACAGGTGGAGGATTAGCCTAGTGTGCCGTGGTGCCAGCAGTTTGTATCACTTTAAATATCTGCAAAGGATGTAATTTCCAACGTGTTGTAATATTGTCATTAAAAAAATAAACTGTGTCATCACTCTTAAATGCATTGAGTAGAATATAAATTCACAAAATCAGTGAAAATATTTCTTTCAGTATCTGAATAAATGCTCAAAAAATCTAAAATCCAACCTTCCCTTGCAAGTGAATGTTGATTTATTAGGGGTAACTCAGAATGTGGCACAGCCTTCCTCCTTATAATTATTCAGAGGGTGCATCTGAGACCCACACCATGACAGAGGAGGCCGAGGGTGCTCACCAAGGCCCTGTTCCTAACACAGCAGGGGAAACTGCGGTGAGCACCTGCCTGCTCAGGTAGGCTCAGCGGTTCCAAATCCAGGGACAGAGCAGTTCGCCCACTGAGGCCTGCTGTGATGTGCTGCTGGGGCGAAGCTGGTGCTGCTGCCATCAGTATCTCCCCCTCACTCGGCCTTTCTGGCTGCTGATGTTTGCCAAACACACTGGCGAGAGATTGGAGAGGGTTCCTGGGTCTCCAAAAGTTGTGGATTTGTTTTCACAACCCGAAAAAGAAAAAAAAAATCGGCATCACCCAGGAAGGAGGGGAGGTCTGCTTCCTGGGTTCTAAAGTTCTGATTGCCCGCCTGAGCGCATCTGGGATCTTAACCTGGGAGACCTCTACGTAGGGCGCCGCCAGGAGGGGCAGCTCTGAGGTGACCTTGCCCGCGCCTATTCCAAGAACCAACCACAGCTCTTCTGTGAAACAGCTCTTGCTTCTTGCCAAACAGAAGAGGCAAAGCTAGAGATACAAGCTGCCAGCACTCCTACCTCCTGACTCTACAGTACACGTTTTTAATGTCACATTTCTTTTTTTTTTTAAGATTTATTTGAAAGGCAGAGTTAGAAAGAGAGAGAGAGAGAAACAAAGAGAGGTCTTCCATCTGCTGGTTCACTCCCCAAGTGGCCACAACAGCCAGAGCTGGGCCTATCCAAAGCCAGAAGCCTGGAGCTTCTTCCAGGTCTCCCACATGGGTGCAGGGGCCCAAGGACTTGAGCCACCTTCTACTGCTTTCCCAGGCCACAGCAGAGAGCTGGATTGGAAGTGGAGCAGTCGGGACCCGAACTGGCGCCCATTGGGATGCTGCCGCTGCAGGCAGTGACCTCACCCACTATGCCACAGAGCCAGTTCCTCTAATGTCACATTTCTACTTAATAGAAATTTGGACAACTTGGGAGGGACATAAAGCCATATCTTGGATTTATAATGTTTGATTTAAGAAAACCACATTGACTGAAATCAGTATTTCAAATTGTCACACCTTTATTGGACACCTTGAAGTTTTTTACTTTCCAGAATATTATACCATGGTTAGATTCAGGTTGGGTAAGAGGTAAGATTTTCTTTTCATGTTTTAAATTAAAAATGTCTCCTGAAAGTTATTTTTTTGACACTCAGGGCTGAGCCAAGCTCAAGCTGGGAGCCAAGATCTCATTCCTGTCTTTGTCATGAGTGGCAGGGACCCAAGCCATCACTTCCAGGGTCTTCCCAAGGTTTGCATTGGCAGGAAGCTGGAATCAGGAGTGAGAGTGAGGAATCGAACACCAGGTACTCTAAAATGGGACACAGGCCTTTTGACTAGCATCCAACTGCCAGGTCAGATCCCTTTTTAAATAGGAAGAGGGCCAACGTCCTACTCACAGCTGACTGAGTTTTAGGAAACCATTTAAAAGAGACTACAAGTCTGGAAATTGATTAAAAAAAAAACTATCAGTCTATCAGTAACTCCATTTCCTGTGAAACCTCTAGGTGCCCTTGGGGGTAAGCAAACCTCAGTTTGGCCTTAGCCCCAAATGAATGCATCTGCTGGCGGGGCTGCATGCATGGGGGTGCTGGTAGGAGCGATGCTTTACAAGTGGACCTATCGGATCACACCGTATAAGCCACCACTCATTCCCTGCTCAAGATCTGTCTCCGATTCAGCCAGAGGTTTCCGGAGGCAGTGTTAGCTGGGCCTGAGGACACAGTCCCTCTAGTGAGAGGGCCTGTGTTGGCCATGCTGCAGGCCTGATCCTAACTTCAGTACAATCAGGAAACACAGGCAGCTTTTCTCCTCTGCTTCTCTTCCTTTTGGAAGGGTTCCCTGGCTCCTCATCTACACACACCCAGAAGCCTCACACTGCCACCTTTATCCATTGGCTTTTTATTTCACGGGATTTCAGTGCCTTGGTAACACTGAAAAACATTAGTAGCTCAAATTGTGGTTTTCCTCCCCCCAGCAAAGTTTGTTTTCTAATAGCTTTAAGTCAACATGTCACTCATTTTGAAACCGTATTCCCAATGTTTGCCACATTCATACACCTTATTGACTATCATTTTCTTTTTTTTCCCCTCTAACTTGACTCACCTTTCTGTTTCGAAAAAAATGTATTTCAGAAGGAAAACCATTGTATCTCTACCATCCTGACTGTTCCTGCTGTCTTAGCCTGGATTCTCCAGAGAGCAAAGCTAGCAACAAAGAGCAAAGTGGTCTGTTTGGAAACTTGATTTCAGTGGTTTGGCATGGGAACCTGAAGCAGGGGAGGAGGAGTGCGGGGTAGGGGAAGCCATACCCAGAAGCCTGCCCGAGTTGCCCCTCAGAAAGCAATTGGTACTCCACCATCCAAGGCCTTCCAGGAGCCTCATGCATTAGCTCTCAAAATTCTCTACCTGGAAAACCAAAGGTTGACACAATTGTTCACTAACATCCAGCCCCTACGAGCAGTGACCTTCTCAACTGCTTAGTCAAACACCCCCAGAGGTACCCCATGCCAAGGCAGCAGAGAAGCCCCTGCAGGGCCCAAAGCAGACTCTGAGCAGTACAATGCCAGGCAAGGTGCATGAGGGCGGCTGGCCCGGTGTGGCTCAGCTGCTCACTCCCAGATGCTCCAGAATTCTCCAGAGAAGGGCACTGGAAGGCTGGTGGGAAAACAGGTGGTGGTGGGACTCAAGTCCTCCTCACTCCCCCATCCCTAGGTGCCACCATGGTGCACACCTGAGCTTCACTCAACCGTGGCAAAGATGACTGCAATGCATCTGCCCCCTCTGCAGAGGCAGTGGGTCTGCGGATCTTGTGAGCTGAGCGCTCTCCAAAATGTGTACCAAATACATATGTGTATATATATATATATATATATATGATGTATTTATTTATTTATTTGAAAGGCAGAGTTACAGAGAGGCAGAGAGAGGTCTTCCATGCTGGTCCACTCCCTAAATGGCCGCAATGGCCAGAGCTGAGCCAATCCGAAGCCAGGAGCCAGGAGCTTCTTCTGGGTCTCCCATGTGGGTGCAGGGGCCCAAGGACTTGGGCCATCTTCTGCTGCTTTCCCAGGTCATAGCAGAGAGCTGGATCGGAAGTGGAGCCGCTGGGACTTGAGCCGACGCCCACATGGGATGTAGGCACTGCAGGTGGCGGCTTTCCCTGCTCCGCCACAGCGCCGGCCCTGTGGCTGACCTCTTGTAGTGGCTGGACAGTGACTAGGTTTGAGAAACTCTGGCTGCTAAAGCAGAACTCTGGAGCAGTGCAGAAGCAGTCCCTCCTTAAAGCTTATAGACTTTGCCCAGGCAAAACTAGCAGCTGCCCCACCCTCGACTGGGGCATGTTCTCTCCTCTGCCCTGGCCCAGCTGCCCAAGGTCCTCAAGATTTCCTGTTTGTTAGTTTGTCGATGGGGAGCAGAGAGGGCTATTGGGTGCTTCGCCCCGGGCCACACCCTCTAAGGAGGTGACAGAGGAGAGCGCGGCGGAGGGAGCTTCCTCAGACCAGACGCCCTACCCAGTCCTGGGCTGGCGGAGCTCAGATTCTCTACCAAGTAAAAGGAAGTCGGGAGGGGAAATACCACCTCTCTGATATATCACTCGAAGAAAGACAGAGTGGTTTGCCATTATCGTGGAGACGGCGAGAAAAGAACATCTCAGAGACACAGCCTCACCCTTTGACTGTTAACGCAGAAGGAAAAGAAGAACTTGTGAGTAAGTACACTGACCGTCGCCTTATTAGGGGATAAGTGGGTAGAACTAGTTACCCACAGCCGGCTGCCTTCTAAACAACCATCCCATCACTCCTGCCTCTAGCAAGCATGCCTGGTCTCAGCGGAGCCCGCTGGGGTCTCTTATTCCCATGGGAGCCTACAGAGTCCCAACACACTTGGACAATCACCATTAGAAGGATGGCCCATTGTTTTTTAATTTCCTAGGCAGCAGAAAAGATTATTTCTGCAGGACCACTTTGAGTCTGTCCAGCGAGAAAACTTCTGGTAAATACATCTCTCCAAGGTAGCCCTGACGCAAATAGATGGTGCCGATCAGGGCATGGGCCTTGGCTGGCACTCCAGTTGGGGGGGGGGGGGCGGGGGTTGCTTCAAAGAGGAGACGGAGCTCCTGCTGAGCAGTGCAGGGGCCCGGAGAGAGTGACAGTGCCACGGTCATTTTCATTTCTCAGTTTTGATAGATTTACTGGCAAACAAAACAAAAAACTTACTCACACTGCAGCCCATGAGCTCATCAGTAATGTTGGCTGTGCGTCTTGTTTCTCCCTTCCTACTGGCAATGGAGACCTGCTGGTCTCCCACTAGTCTCGATGGAGACCCCGCGCCCCTTTAGGACAGGTTCTTTGAGCAGAAGGGTTGAAGAACAGAGACACTTGTGTTCCCATGTTTATATTAATTAGAAAAAAAATGCTGTCCGATGACTCGGACAACCAGCTGTGCTGGTTGCTCTGTTTTCAGTACCATGGTCCAGAAGGGAGCTGGAATTTCCGTGGCCTGGCTGACGGATGCCGAGGGTCCTTACAGTTCTCTGTGTTTCTAATAAAGTCAGCCACATCTGTGAAGCAAGAGCTGTTTCACAGAAGAGCTGTGGTTGGTTCTTGGAATAGGCGCGGGCAAGGTCACCTCAGAGCTGCCCCTCCTGGCGGCGCCCTACGTAGAGGTCTCCCAGGTTAAGATCCCAGATGCGCTCAGGCGGGCAATCAGAGCTTTAGAACCCAGGAAGCAGACCTCCCCTCCTTCCTGGGTGATGCCGATTTTTTTTTCTTTTTCAGGTTGTGAAAACAAATCCACAACTTTTGGAGACCCAGGAACCCTTTCCAATCTCTCGCCAGTGTGTTTGGCAAACATCAGCACAGAGCCTTCTACGAGGGGCAGCTGCATCGTCTTCTGCCCTTGCCTGGTGTGCACCTCCAGGCTTCTCGGTTGCCTCGCTCTGCGCCCCGTGTACCCCGGAGGCGTCCAGCCTTACTGGCTCTGAACTGTTGGCTTTCATTTTCCAACCTAAGCACCTGGAGGCATGGGCCACACGCTGAGGCCGGGAACTCCACTGCCCAGGTGTCTACACCTCAAGCTCTGCCTGCTCTTGGCGCTGGCGGGTCTCCACTTCTCTTCAGGTAAGCGGCACGCGGGAACCTAACTGAGACACTGCGCCAGTGGGGAGAGAGGCGGCGGCGTTCTCTCTGCTGCCCCCTTCTGTCGCCCGATGAACTGGAAGGGAGCTGCTGGGTGTTTCCAACCCAGTGTCGGGATCAGGAAACTGTGCTCCGCAGAGGTTAGAGGAGCTGCTTAGGGTCACACGGCAAGTTAGCATCCAGGTGGGGACAGGGTTATCATAACAAAGCCAAAAGCTCATTTTGCCACAGCTTAGAGTTGTGGCCACTTGCATGAATGCCAGGTGCTCTCTCTCTCATTCTGTATCGTGCTAAGGGTGTTGTCCTAGGGATCTGGTTCCCAAACTAGATTTCTCTACCATTCGGCTAAAGTGGTCTTCCTTTAAAATTCAGCCTTCCGATTCGAAGGCAAGGGGAGTGGTTGAGGAATATAATCTTCCGAATGCCGGCTCTTTCTCTTCATATGTGTTCCTCCATGTTGGATGCTGAGGTCTTTTGGCATCTGACAAATTCATGGTCTCAGACTTTAATTTACTACCTAGGGTCTCTCAAAGAATGTTTGGACATCCAGGGGCTTTTGTTCCAGCCTCGGTGGCTGTAGGAGGTGCTGGACTTGGAGTGCTGTTGAGATGGGAGGGCTCAGCCTGCTGGTTTCCCAAATACAAACAGGAGATCCGGTTCCAGCCGGAACCTTTCCAGTCTGCAGAGGTGCTGGTCTTGAAAGCTGCTTCCTTCGCGTAGCCCAGAATCTCCACGGTGTGTCTGTGTGGCAACGGGAGCCGGGGCGGGAACTCCAGGAAGAAGACTTGGAGGCTGGGAGAGTGCCTGAGCACAGTGGTCTTCAACTTTTTGTCCTGAGCTGTCAAATTTGTTGTTGTATACTGTTGTAGAGCCAGGAGACCCATGGTTGAAGCTTCACAGCCTTCATGTTAGATTTTGTGTATATTTAATGGTTATATGACATTTCCAACAGTTACAGCGTTCTTATGGGAAGGCAGGGAAACACTCCCCAAAGAGACTTCTCTGGGGAGTTTAAAATATGTAGAAGGAAATTCATACAGGTGGAATTCCTGGAAATGAGGGTGTGTTGGGGGAAGGGGGTGTGAGAGACGGACAGAGAAGGGAAGAAGAGAGAGAGAGAGAAAGAGAGAGAGAGAGAGAAACAACAAAAAGGAAAACGAAAACACACACACAAAAGAAATGAAACCAAGACATTAGCAATTGTCCCAGGAAAATTATAGTCAGAGGCAAATGAAAAAAGATGAGCTCTGAGCTAAAGAAAGAGGTTTAGGAAAACCCCTTGTCCCACGGCTCCAGTCAGATATTACTGTTGCTGTTACTCAGTCAACAAACCAGCCCGTGAACTCCTTACACCTGAACACACAGTGTGCGTGCTCCAGGGGCACCACAGAGGCTGTGCCTGGGATTCTTGTCCCCAAAGAGGTTTGCATAGGTTGCCTGGGAAAGGAAAACTAACCCATATACAAGAGTACTTCGAACATTTCGTGGAAAGGCAACATTTTTAAAAATACATTTATTTTGGTGCACAGATATTTTGAAATCCATGCTTAATTTTCCTAATATACATTTTCCATGAACTTTTTGAAAACAAGCAAAGAGTGATGCTGTGCTGGGTCCTGGCTGTAAAAACCCAAACTCTGGCAAAGGAGGGACGAGGGTGAGCTGGAGCAGCTGGAGGCATACGGGTGACAGAGAAATCTGGGCAGGCCAGCAGCCTGGGCAAGGCGCAGGGGCAAGGCTGCATGGGACACAGGTGTTCATTCTTTTGCTTAATCCTTTATTAATTTGACAGGCATCGAGCATCTGCTATGTACAGGATGCTTTTCTTGGTCCTGGGGACAAACTATGAGCAAAATGGACACGGCTCTCATCTTTATGGAATTTAAGGTCTTTGGGAGGAAGAAGAAAAGTAACTCAATGATGACTCAAGGATGCATGAGTAACAGGGACCAGGACTTTGCAAGCAAGGGACCAGTGCTGTCCCCGAGCCACTGTCTCTCCAGAGGGCAGGGCCTGTCACATGGGGGAAGCACAGACGTGAGAGAGCAAGCAGGGCCCCAGGGAAGACAGTGCTGGACTAGGAGGCAGTGGGAGCAGCCAGGCCCCCAGGCTTGAAGGCCACAGTCAGGAATCTGCTTTATGAGACAAGGAGCTCAGTCTATCCCAGTGCTGTTCGCACTTGAATTGTGCACACCAATCACTGGGGTGGGGGTGGGGAGTATTAAAATGCAATTTCTAGCACAGGGGATTTTTTAGAGAAGTAAAACTATTTTGCATTATACTATAATGATGGATCTAGGTCACTATAGATTTGTCAAAACCCATAGAATGTGCAGGAGCAGGAGTGAACCTTAACACAAACCATGGACTTTGGGTGATGATGACGACGCGTCAGTGTAGGCTTACTTATGGCATCAATGCACCACACGGTGTAGGATGTTGATGGTGGGGGAGGCCGTGCATATGTGGGGAGGGTTATAGGAGAACCCTCGGTGACTTTCCACTCAATTTTGCTGTGAATCTGAAATTGCTGTGAAATAGAAAGTTCACCTACTGTTTGGAAATGCTATTTTTGCTTCAGTTAGTCTGGGAAGGGGCCTGAGATTTTGCATTTTCTAAGAAGCACCCAGGCAATGCTGATACTGCCAGACCGTAAATCTTTAATTTGGGTAGGAAAGCTTTAATGACATTTCAAAAAAAAAAAAAAAAAAAGTGTTGCTGCTGAAGCGTAAAGAGTGGCTGGTAGGGCGGCTGCCGTGATCGTGCGAAACCCATCGGCAGGCTGTTTTAGTGCTTCCAGAACACGGTGAGGGTTTTCGTGAAAATAATGGAATCAATCAGAATGAAATGGGTGGGTTGGAAAGGGCCTCTGACTGGAGCATAGCTTTCAGTTGTGCATGGTCTGCGGGAGACAAGATTGAGTGACAGAGTGGAGTAAGATTATGGAGGACATAGCTTCAGGGCGCTGGGCTCTCCCATCTGGCTCTGGGTCAAGAAGGCACACTGCAGCCAGAGTGCCCCGACTCTGCGCTTCCCCAGCCACGGGCACCCAAAGCAGTGACCCCTCTCTCTGGCACAGGGTGAGAGCAGCCCGCCTCTCCCCTCTGCCAGGCTGGTGTGCACTGTTGACAGAGACAGGAACACCTGACTGTGCACTCCGGAAACCGGTGACTGTAAGGCAGAGGGGCCAACGTGGTGTGGCTTTGCCCTCAGAGCTGGGGTCCTTTAATGGGATCCCAGGAAAATCCTGGGTCCGTAAGTCTGTAGCAGATACCAAGCAGAAAGCGAAGAGATTGCCCCGAGGTGTTGCTATTAACAGAACCGCCCTGAACGCACGAGCACCCCCGTGTTGCTGTCAGAAGGTGGCGGGCCCAGGGGTCCCCTGAGGGAGGCATTTCACCATCATCACCCTGGTAACAGCTCTTCTGGTCCCTGAGCACTTTGTGGATATAACTACTGTTTAGGGGGAGGAAGAGAGAAAAGTCACAGACACAGAGATTGTGTCAGTGAGCTGAGACTACAGTGGAGAGAAGGTTGAGCGACGTGAAACTCACTGCCAGCTGCCACGGGTCACAGGCACCTTCTCTTCCCTGTGTTGCTGGCACCAGCCCAGGGTGACCCTGACTGAGCCCAGGCTGCTTTCTGAATCAGAAGCTTAGAAGTGTCCAAAGGGGTCACTTCTGTTGGAAGAGTGTGTACGTACCAGCCATGGTGAAGTTTCCAGGTGGGGGCATGGTAGATGACTTCTATGCTCACCTGTCTTTGCTATTCTTCCTATTTGTACTGTGTGTTTCTTCAGAGAAAATGTGTGTCTCTGTCTCTCTCTCTCTCTCTCTCTCTCTCTCTCTCTCTCTAACTCTGCCTTTTTTAAGGTTAATTTATTTATTGGAAAGGCAGAGTTAGAGAGAGAGAGATTTCAATCTTCCGTCGCTGGTTCACTCTGCAAATGGCTGCAAAGGTTCAGGCAAGAGGCCCAACAACTTGGGTCATTCTGTGCTGCTTTCTCAGGTGCATTAGCAGGGAGCTGGATTGGCAGTGGAGAAACCAGGACTTGAACCGGTGCCCATATAGGATGCCAGCACTACAGATGGCAGCCTAACCCAGTACGCCACAACAGCAGCCCCACTTGGTGAATTTTTGATACTGTGCCCACCTGTTTTTCTCCCTCAGGGGAAGTGGTGAGGCAGCAGCCAGTCTCTGGGCAGTCTCCCTGCCCACTTCAGTGGTTAAACTGTGCACCTTTGCCAGAAGGGTGCTTTGGCCCAGCCACTGCATCCACACTGCCCAGCTCATGTGTTAGGAGACTGACATCTTTCTAGATGGAGTTTTTTTTTTAAAGCTATACATTATATTGTATTATTTTTTTTAAAAAAAGGACATTTGCTTTTTCAAAAAAAAAGTTTATTTGAAAGGCAGAGAGACAGAAAGGGAGAGGCAGAAGGAGATGGAGAGAGAGAGAGAAAGGGGGAGGGAGAGAGAGAGAGCTTCCATCCACTGATTCATTCTCCAAATGTTCACAACAGTTAAATCTGGGCCAGGCCGAAGCCAGGAGCCTGGAACTCAATCCAAGCCTCCCTTGTGGGTGGCAGGGACCCAACTCCTTGAGCCACCACTTGCTGCCTCCTAGGGTGTGCATTAGCAGGAAGCTGGAATCAGGAGTGGAGCCAGGACTCGATGCCACTCCGAGTGGCATTTTCACCACTGTGTGAAATGACCATATTAAATTTCATTTTTATATTATTATATCTCCCCATTTTCCCTGTACTCTTTTTTGTGATGATATAAAATTCACCCTTTCACAGTGTATAATTCAGTGGTTTCTAGCATATGCTCAACGTTGTGAAATCGTTACCACTGTCTAATTCCAGAACATTTCCATCGCTGCAAAAAAACAAAACAAAACAAAACGCTGTACCCTTGAACAGCCACTTCCCATTTCTCCCTCCCTCCCTCTGTCTCCTGGTAACCGCAGATCTACTTTCTGCCTCCATGAATTTGCCTATTCTGCACATTTCTTATAGATGGAATCATATAGCATGTGGTGTTTGGGGCCTGGCTTCCTTCCCTTAGCACAATGCTTCATTTATTCTTTTTTTTTTTTTTAAGATTTTATTTATTTAGTTGAGAGGCAGAGTTACAGACAGAGAGAGGGAGAGACAGAAAGATCTTCCATCTGCTGGTTCACCCCCCAAATGGCCACAACGGGCTTGGACCATCTTCCACTGCTTTCCCAGGAGCATTGGCAGGGATCTGGATCTAAAGTGGAGCAGCCGGGACTTGAACTGGCACCCATATAGGATGCTGGCACTGCAGGCTGGGGCTTTAACCCACTGTGCCACAGTGCTGGCCCCTGCTTCATTTATTCTTATGGCTGAGTGGTAGACTCAGTTTTTGAGGCACCCGCTATGTGTTTAAAAACGAGCGGTCGCTGCACTGGTTGGCAAATGGCTTCTCCCTTGGGCATTAGTGGTGGAGAGTTGAAGCAGTCAGGGCAGGAAGTGGACAGGCCAGGGCTGGGGGCTAATACTACGGAGTGTCCCCAGGGAGCCACAAAGATGGGGGGCAGTTTACACACATCCACCCAGAGAGGTGAGCAGAATTGCCTTCCGTTTCTGCCTCCTCCCTCCCTCTCTCTCACCACCTCTGTCCCTGTTTGACCACCTTTGGGCTCTCGATTCCACAGGGCGGCCAGTTACCATGGTGATGCTGGTTCCACCCTGGGTGTGGTTCGACAAAGCAGGGCAGGAAGGGCCCCATTAAGACTGTACACCTTTTGCAGCTCACAGCCCTTTACGTCTGCTGCTGCATGAGTGCTGTGAGAACTGTGTGAAGTAGGGAAGATAACAGCATGCTCATTTTGCAGAAGTGGTTCATGAGGCCCACAGGGGTTAACCAACTTGTTCAAGGTTGTGATTCTGCCCCTCAGCAGATGGAGCCAGATTTCATTGTCTGGTGCCCGCTGTGCACTCAGGAAATGTTTGCTGAGCACCAGGCCCTGTGGACACTGCAGATGTGGCTCTGGACAAAACAGACCAAGCCCCTGCTCTCACGACCCCAGGGGTAATCATATGAGCATGTTGTATACAAGGGGTCTTTAAAAAGCTCATGAAAATCCACTTCATCCTTTTTTTTTCTTAAAGATTTATTTATTTATTTATTTGAAAAGCAGAGTTACAGAGAGAGAGGGAGAGACGAGGAGAGAGGGAGAGACGAGGAGAGAGAGAGAGAGAGAGAGAGAGAGAGAGAGAGAGAATGTCTTCCATCTGCTGGTTCATTCCCCAAATGCCTGCAATAGCTGGGGCTGGGCAAGGCTGAAATCAGGAGCCCAGAACTCTATCCAGGTCTCCCACATGGGTGGGAGGCACCCAGGTACTTGGGCCATTTCCACTGCTGGAGGATCCAGGGAGCCGGATCAAAAGTAGAAAATCCAGGACTCAACACCAGCACTTATACGGGATGCTGGCATCTCAGGCAGTAGGTTAACCTGCTGCACCACAACACTGGCCCCGGCATATATATCATCTTTTAATTTCAGTTGTCCTTGAACTTTTTGAAGTACCTTTGTATATACTTATATGTAGATTCATGACATATAATGCCATTTCGGTCAATGATCAAACACATATACAATGGTGCTCCCACAAGGTTAGCATGGCCTTGAAACGGGTCACCATGTGGAGGTGGAAGGCAGTGACACCGAGGATCCTAGCCCTGGGGAGGTTTAGGCTACTGTGTGCATTTGCATATTTGTTAAAAAAAAAAAAAAAACAATTGCTTAGGGGCCAACATTGTGGTGTAGTGGGTTAAGCCACTACCTGCATGCCATATGGGTGCCGGTTCGTATCCCGGCTGCTCCACTTCTGGTCTGGCTCCCTGATAATGGCCTAGGAAAAGCAGCAAAAAATGGTCCAAGTGTTTGGACCCCTGCCACCCAGCTGAGAGATCATGATGAAGCTTCTGGATACTAGCTTCAGCCTGGCCCAGCCCTGGCCATTGTGGCCATTTAGGAAGTAAACCAAGAAAAATCTTCAGAAAATACTTACAGGATAAAGATATAAAGAAAGCAAATATTTTGTACAGTTGTACCAATGTGTGTTTTAAATGGTCATTACCCAAAGCAATACAAATTTTTAAAGTTTATAAAGTAAAAATATTATATTAGGTTAAGCTTAATTTATTATTGAGGGAAGACAAAAATAGTTTAATGAGTTAAGTGTAGCCTGAGAAAGCAGTGTTTAAAAACTCCACTGTGGTGCACAGGAATACACCAGGCCTCACAGACACACACCCTCACTCACCAGCGTGCCCACTGCACCTATCAGGCCTGCAAGCTCCATTCATGGTAAGCACCCCACCCAACGTACCCTTTTAGATCTCTCTATACTGTATTTGTACTATACCGCCTCTTCTTTTTTTTTTTTTTTTTTAGATTTATTTTATGTATTTGAAAGACAGAGTCACAGAGAGAGGTAGAGACAGAGAGAGAGAGAGAGGGAGGTCTTCCATCTGCTGGTTCACTCTCCAAATGGCCACAATGGCCAGAGCTGAGCTCACCTGAAGCTAAGAGCTTCTCTTGGTTCTCCCACGTGGGTGCAGGGCCCCAAGGACTTGGGCCATCCTCTACTGTTTTCCCAGGCACATTAGCAGAGAGCTGGATTGGAACGGGAGCAGCCAGGATTCGAACCGGCGCTGCAGGCTGGGGCTTTAGCCCACTGCATCACAACACTGGCCCCACCTTTTCTTCTTTTTTAAAAAAATAAAGATTTATTTACTTATTTGAAAGTCCGAGTTACAGAGAGAGAGGGAGAGATACTTCCATCCACTAGTTCACACCCCAGATGTCCCCAGTAGCCAACACTGGGCCAGGCTGAAGCTAAGAGCCAGGAGCTTCATCTGGGTCTCCCACATGGGTACTGGGGTCCAAACACTTGGGCCATCTTCTGTTGCTTTCCCAGGCATAGTAGCAGGGAGCTGGATAGGAAATGGAGCAGCTGGGACTTGAACCAGCACCCATATGGGATGCCGGTGTCACAGGCAGTGGCTTTACCCACGATGCCACAGCTCCAGCCCCTTACTGTACATTTTTCTCTGTTTAAATACACAAAAATCTATCATTGCTGTATTCAGTACAGTGACATGACATACAGGCATGTAGCCTAACAACAGTAGGCTACACCAGCAGCCTAGGTGTGCAGTGGGCCACACCAGGTAGGTTGTTGTAAGCACTAAACACTTGAGGAGGGACGCATGACAACCAAATTGCCAGCAATGCATTTCCCCGACAACAAGTGACACGTGGCTGCAAATAGGCACCAGCCAGAAGGAAGCTTGAAAAGAAAGACATCAGGACCACAGTGGCAGATGCAAGGGGACAGGGAGGCAGGCCTGAGTTCGGGGGTCTCTGGGCCATGTGGCTCCTTTAATTCCCAGTCCCGGGAAGGAGTTGTGCGTGCAGTATCTCATTTAAATCCTTGGGGAGGTGTTGTGATGCCCATTTGTATACTGTGAAAACACACTCTGCAAGTCACCCAGATTGCAGGGGGTCATGCTGACAGTTCTGGGGCCCGCCTCTCCCCTCCAGCCTCACTGGAGCACCCCGAAACCCTGCAGAGGTGCGGCCGCTGTGTTCTCATCACCATCTGAACGCGGTGCAGCCCCTGGGCATGGAAGCAGGTCCCTGTGGGAATTTGCAAACTGCCCGGCAGAGTTTTGGTTCCTCTTCTGGGTCTGGTTCTTCCTCAGCACCGGCTGTCTGGTGAGAGGACCTCGCCTGGGAAGCGTAAGCTGCCCATTGACGGTGCGCCGTGACCTTTTGCCAGCCGCCCACACTTCTCCTCAGACAGCTGGACAAAAAGTCCTCAGGAGCCATCATGGAAATCAGATGGCTTCATTTTCAGTTGTGGTTGCTCTTGTGCTAAGTCACCACATGTCAAAAGTTGGTTCAAAATACTGCATCCTTCTTTTTGGGTGGGAACGGGGACTCGGGGCCCCAGCAGAGGGAGCTGCTCTCTGTCTTGGCATCCGTCTGGCCCCAGCAAGGCCAGAGTCCTGTACGTCTGGCAGGACGCCCGAGAAAGAGGAAGAAGCCAAGGGGCAGGGTTGGGGAAGGATAGAGGGAGAGAGAAAAATGGAACGCAGGCCTTTTCTGTTTATATCATTGGAATTTGAATCTGATTCTGCAAGTGGCCGAGCTGGGCCTGGAATGCAAGTCAGGAACACACAGTGTGCGCTGCCTCTTCATATCATTTTGCTTTCTTTGTGTCCCGAAGCGTGTCGGCACTGCAGCTGGATTCTCAGCGATCATAGCTTCGCTTGCCCTTCATTGCTTCCCCGATCACTTAACACTCCTGCAGCAGGGACTGGCCACGCTCGGCACAGTCGCCCAAAGCGGGGGGCCTAGGATCCTTCTGAGTTAGCTCGGGTTGCTGTGTAAATACTCGCCATGCCCAAACCACTTCCTAATTGCGGTGGCCGAGCCATCTCCAGGGTGACGGAGGTCTGAGATGCAAAGTGCTACAGCCCCTTGATCTTGCTTTCCAAGAACACAGAGGACCTCGAAATAAGTCACCCAAACACTGGCTTTCTTTGGGGGGGCTGGGGGGGCTCTGTGTGGCCCTGGGACATGGGGCAGGGAAGACAGAGCACGATGGCGCAGGCGGGAGTGAGGCCGGCTGTGAAGGGTGTGCTCCTGACTGCGATGCTGCATCAGGTCCTGCGCGGTACAGGAGGAGGGAGCACCCCTTGAGAAGCAGACACTCAGGAGGTCAAGTCCGCTAAGGGATCCTGCTGTGGATGTGTGGGTGCTAGGGGCTAACAAGGTGCTGGAGCGCACGTGCTGAAATGTTGGTGTTTCAGGACGTACTGATGAGGAATCCACTGCACTGCAGGTAGCCAAGGGAGATAAAGTCAGCACATAGGAATCACACGGGTTAGCTGAGAGGGCTGAAGCAGACCCAAGGTGCGACCGTGGTCCTGGGTGGACAGAGATGAGGGGCGTCACTGCAGCCTGGGCCCACGGGGTCAGCACAGGCGGGGGTGGGGGCCAAGCACTCTGCCTCTCAAAGCCAGCACTCACGGTGGGGCCGGGGTGGGCTGGGGCAGCCTTGGCTTATCTACCCCAGAGCTGGGAAACCGGCCAACATGAAGAGGGGCCTAAAAGCCTGGGCCAAGAAACACAGCGCAGAGTGAACCTGGAGCAGGTTCCTTCCCAGGGCGCACTTTCCCATCGCTGAAAGAGGCCAGCGACACCAGTGACCCCAAAGTCCCTTCGAGGCCTCAGCTTCCTTCCCCATGATGGGCACTGTCCTTGGGCTGAGTGCACTGTGTTACCCAGGTTGGTGCCTACATCCACGTCTCTTAGTGGGCCTCCTCCCTGCCTCACTGTGGGATCCTGTCCCTGGCCCTGACTCCTGGTCCGTGGTATCTGACTATACACAGGCGTGACACTAGCAGATGCCACTCCATGTTTCTTTCTTTAAAAAAAAAAAAATCAACTTATTTATTTAGAAGGCAGAGCTACAGACAGACAGTGAGACAGAAAGAGAGAGAGATCTTTCATCTGCTGATTCACTCCCCAGATGGCTGCAATGGCCGGAGCTGGGCCAACCTAAAGCCACGAGCCAAGAGCTTCTTCCAGGTCTCCCGCACGGGTGCAGGGGCCCAAGGACTTGGGCCATCCTCTTCTGCTTTCCCAGACATATCAGCAGGGAGCTGGATTGCAAGTGGAGCATCCAGGACTTGAACCCAGCACCCATATGGGATGCTGGCACCATAGGTGGCAGCTTTACCCACTGTGCCACAGAGCCAGCCCCCACTCCATGTTTCTTAACGCCCAAGGTGATCACCATATGGAGATGCAGGGAAAGGGAAGATTCTGGATGAATTTCTGTAGGTGGCATCCCTAAAAGAGATGGACCATCTGGTGGGCTGCCACGAGGAGGTCCCAGGCACTCGAGAATGGCCAAAATGCATGCCACACTTGTGAATTTTTAATGAAGACGTATGTAGGTGCAAAGCTGTGGGCGAGGCGTTCTGCACCGCAAGCGACTCAGGGAACATGGACATAGAAGACAGGAAAGGGAGAAGGCCCTGACTCCAGGGGCTGGGTCTACACGGTGGAATCTCTGTTCCTCTGGGCAGTGCTGGCCGAAAACCACCTGAGCAAGGGAGCAGGGGACAGAGCCAAGGAAGAGGCCTTTTTTTATTTTTAAATTTTTTTTAAGATTGTATTTCTTTATTTGAGAGGTAGAGTTACAGACGGTGAGAGGGAGAGACAGAGAGAAAGGTCTTCCTTCCACTGATTCATTCCCCAAATGGCCGCAACGGCCGGAGCTGCACCAATCCGAAGCCAGGAGCCAGGAGATTCTTCCAGGTCTCCCATGCAGGTGCAGGGACCCAAGCACTTGGGCCATCTTCCACTGCCTTCCCCGGCCATAGCAGAGAGCTGGACTGGAAGTGGAGCAGCTGGGACTAGAACCGGCGCCCATATGGGATGCTGGCACTATAGGAGAAGGATTAACCTACTGCGCCACAGCCCCGGCCCCGGAAGAGGCATTTTAGAAGTAGGCTGCCAGGGGCCGGCACTGTGGCGTAGTGGGCAAAGCCACTGCTAGAGGAAGACTTCTCCCTCTCTCTGCCTCTGCATCTTTGTAACTCTGCCTTTCAAATAAACCTTTTTTTCTTTTAAGTGCGCTTTCCTGGGGTATCTGTTTTCTGTCTCTTAAAAGAATTTCTAGGGAGCCAGTGGTGTGGCATACACTGCCTGTGACACTGGCATCTCCTGTGAGTGCCCCTTCGAGTCCCAGCTGCCTCACTTCTGATCCAGCACCCTGTTAATGCTTCTGGGAAAGCAGCAAAAGGTGGCCCAAGTGCTTGGGCCCCTGCACTCACATGTGAGACCTGGAAGAAGCTCCTGGCTCCTGGCTTCCACCTGGCACAGCAGATAGGCGACAGCTCACTCCCTCCCCCACCGCCCTACCTCTCTGTAACTCTGCCTTTCAAATAAGTAAAAAAAAAAAAAAAAAAAAAAAAAGGAATTTCTAAAGAAATGAGTTGCTACTTAACCTCCAAATGCATGTTCCTGACCCCTTTTTCCTAGAGGAGAGAAAGGGTCGTTACGCCCCCGTGAGCCTCTCATAACAACACTGTGGTGAGCTGGTGAGTGCATCACTTTGCTTTATATGTAGTTCTGTTGAAGGTCACCTTAATTAGCATCTAGTATTGATTCAGAAACATTGAGCTTGTATCCTACAGCTCTGTAACTCCAGCCTGCAGGAGGCTCATCCAACACAATGACGTCTCTGTAAGGCACAGCACAGCCTCCTGCTGCTTAGGGATGCCACACGGCGCTGCCCCAGGGCCATGTTCAATGTCAGAGTCAACAAGAAGAAGCACAGACATGTGAAGAGGGTGGCACCGGAGCTGCACACTGTGGGAGGACACTGCTCACAGTGCGAGGCCTAAGCGAATAGGGCGGAGCCTAGCCTCCCTCAGCATCCGTCTGCTGGGGACCGGTGTGTCAGCTGACTTGAGTTTTTGGCACTCTGCCTGTGCCTGTGAATGACCGCAAAAGTACAGTTTTACCTAACATCACTGCACCGTAGGCTCAGAAATGGTTACCATCTGAATGGATGGGCAATGTTGTGTAGCAGGTGTCACCACTGGCCAGTTTGAGTTTCAGCTCCTCTGCTTCGGATGCAGTTTCTTGCTGAAGCCCCTGAGAGTCAGCAAATGATGGCCCAAGTGTTTGGGTCCTGGCCACCCATGTGGGGACCCGGCTAGAGTTCCTGACTTCTGGCTTCAGCCTGGCTGAGTCCTGGCTGTTTTCAGCATTTGGGGAGTGAACTCATGGATGGACAATCTCTCTCTTTCTCTGTCACACTGCCTTTCAAATAAATAAATCAATCTTTTAAAAACTTGGTTAACATGATAAATTCTGTAATTTTTACCACAATACAAACACCCAACATCATTGAGACCAAAATAATCAAACAGAGTTCTCTCATCATGCTTGGTCATGGGATATAACACCCTGAGATGAGGCTGGCGCTGTGGTGTAGCGGGTTAAGTTGCCACCTGCAATGCCAACATCTCATGGGCGATGGGTCATGTTCCAGCTGCTCCACTTCCAATCCAGCTCCCTACTAATGGCTTTGGACAAGCAGCAGCAGATGGCCCAAGTGCTTGGGCCCCTGCTACCCACATGGGAAACCCAGATAAAGCTCCAGTTTCCTGGCTTTAGCTTGGCCCAACCCCAGCCTTTGAAGCCATCCGGGGAGTGAACCAGCAGATAGAAGATCAATATTTCTCCCTCCCTCCTTCTCTCTACCTCTCTCCCTGTAACTCTGCCTTTCCGAGAAATAAAAGATAAATCTTTTTTTTTTTTCTTTCTTTCTTTCTTTTCTTTTTTTCTTTCTTTCTTTCTTTTTTTTTTTTTTTTTTTTTCTTTTTTTTTTTGACAGGCAGAGTGGACAGTGAGAGAGAGAGACAGAGAGAAAGGTCTTCCTTTGCCGTTGGTTTACCTTCCAATGGCCACCGTGGCCAGTGTGCTGCGGCCAGCGTACCGCGCTGATCCGAAGCCAAGAGCCAGGTGCTTCTCCTGGTCTCCCATGGGGTGCAGGGCCCAAGTACTTGGGCCATCCTCCACTGCACTCCTGGGCCACAGCAGAGAGCTGGCCTGGAAGAGGGGCAACCGGGACAGAATCCGGTGCCCTGACCGGGACTAGAAAGAACCCGGTGTGCCGGCACCACAAGGCAGAGGATTAGCCTATTGAGCCGCGGCGCTGGCCTGATAAATCTTTTTTTAAAATAAAACTCATACAGTCTGAGTTTATTGCTGCCACCTCTGGATTTCTGCTCATGAGGGAATCTACAATTAATCCATAAGCAATCTTGTTCTGTTTGCCTCTCCGTAGGTATCAGCCAGGTCACCAAGTCGGTGAAAGAAATGGCAGCACTGTCCTGTGATTACAACATTTCTATCGATGAACTGGCGAGAATGCGCATATACTGGCAGAAGGACCAACAGATGGTGCTGAGCATCATCTCTGGGCAAGTGGAAGTGTGGCCTGAGTACAAGAACCGCACCTTCCCCGACATCATTAACAACCTCTCCCTTATGATCCTGGCACTGCGCCTGTCGGACAAGGGCACCTACACCTGCGTGGTTCAGAAGAATGAGAACGGGTCTTTCAGACGGGAGCACCTGACCTCCGTGACACTGTCCATCAGAGGTTGGTGGGATTTTCTGGTTTACTTTAGACTGGCGGATTCTTCGTGCCCTTAAAGCCAAATGTCTGTTGATTTTGGTGAAAATTTTACCAAAGTACGATATATTTTGTTTCATTCCTTAGGATTGATTCTTAGTTTACAAAATACTCTGATTTCTTAAGATGGCCTAGACGTACCTACTAAAGAATATTTCCTGTACATTGAAAATTCAAGCTCTTGACAATCATCCTGGGGCATTGTAATATCCTGAAGTGCCTTCTGAATCACAAGAAAATTTTTTTCTTTCATGTGTCTTCACTACTAACTGCACATGACCCAACAATATGTACATGTGCCTCTGCGAGTATGCTGGAAAGGTAAAGGAGCCGTGCAGGGAGAAATATTGCTCAAGTAGTTTTTAAATGTCTAGGACTACGGTTATTTGACTATTCTCATATTTTCAAAACATCACTTTTTTTTTGCAAATTTGAAACTCGCATCTCACAGTCACTCCTGCAAAGTTGAATGTCAGAATTGGATGCATGATTTATGACTGCCACTGGAAAGGATAAATTCCTGAATCAAAGCCCTGTGTATACACCTCCTGTGAAGGGCAAGCGTTCTCATCCTAGACAGGGAGGAGCCTCGCCTTCATCACACGTGCTAGGACGACAGGACACTGACGGAGCCTGAGCCCTTGTCGAGAAAGTGCAGCTCCGGGCCAGTCCCTCACACTTAAAATTCAAAGATTTCTTTTTCGTGGGCACCTGAGACTCTAGTGAAAAGCAAACCTCCTACTTAATCAAATGCAGTTGTTAACCTTGGTAACAGATAACTTCAGCAGATCCTTAGTGAATTCCATACTGTTGTTCCTGCTTTGCTCGTTCGTTAGCAGTGAAGCTATATCCATGGGTCACACCTGCAGCTTATAGAGTAGGCCAAAGTTCATGGAACTTCCTTAAATCTCACTCAGTGTATTCCCTACTCGTGGACAGGGCAAATGACTACATGCAGATGGGACTGGAGGGGTACTAAGAAGCCCACCCCTTCTAAAATGTTGACCTGTACTGATTTCAAATTCTCAGCATTATAGCCATTCCTGTTTGTTTCAACAGTTCCCTGTACAAGACGCTTGTTAGAAATGAAGATGTGTTGTCTGGGGAGATATTGCCATGCAGTAGCTTATTATTAAAAAGTCCATATCAGCCTGTATTAGTTAATTACATTTAGTACTTAGTTCCCTGACAAAATGCCCAGACAGAGAAGTAAGCCAAGGAGAGCCAAGTTTTGATAGAGAAGAAAATCTAATTTTACCCAGAACAAGGCTGAATTTTTCAATTAAGTCAATTAAGGCCCCTCTCCCATGGTAAGGGCACCTGTGAATCCCCTGGGGATTTGCAGGTTCAGCTGCAGCAGGCCTGGGGTTGGATCTCGGGAGTCTGCACAGCTAACAAGCTCCCAGGTGGTGCCTGGGCCACTGCTGAGACCCACAGTTTGAGAAGCAAGAAGTTAAGGTAGACTTGGCTAGAGTGGTGGTCTTAGTGCATTTTCTGATGCTAATAACATGGTATCACAGACTGGGCAGGTTACAAAGAGAAGGGGTTTATTTTGACTCACAGCTCTAGCCCAAGGTCAAGGGTTCACATCTGGTGATGGCCTTCTTGCTGGTGGCATGAGGTATAGCAAGGTAAGGGAGCCACTGGGTCAGACATGAATGGTTGTATGCCGGGGCTTAGGCCCACGACAAGCAGATCTAGATTCCAACAGGGCAGAGGACAACTCGGAGCCATTTGTGGGTTTCTTTCTCCTTTCCAAACAGTGGTGCGGTGAGAAATGCACAAGGAACAGACTGGTGGTGGAGCCACAGGAGATTTCCGCCTTTGTGTCCACAATGGCAGTCAGACATCTCCACACAGCCACAAGCAGCTGCACATGTGTCCACATCCATCCCCAGGCAACTGCATCCAGCCATGCCCCCCACTAGCTTATATGGGTTACAGATAAATGTGGCCCAGAGCCAAACCATTACATCACAGACTTGTGGGCAGCTAGCCCAGCAGGTGGACCTGTCCGTTACCATGACACCAGCTGCCAAACAGGCACAGAAATATGGAAGCACAGAGGTACCCCGGCAAGAGCAAAAGGCATGAGAATTTGGTAGTTTCACCTTCCCAAGTTCATCTTGGCAATGGCTTAATCCATTCACAAGGCAGAGCCCTTCAGGCCTAAAGGCCTCACCCCTAACACTTCTAAATAGGGTGAAACTTCAACCTGAGTTTCAGAGGGAACAAAACTTCTTCAAACCACAGCGGTAACCAGGTGTCCTCTTTTGCTTGGGGTGGAGGGGTTTCTTCGAGACGCCAAGTTTTTCAGTGCTAAAATAGAGACGTCTCGGGAAAATAGCAGAGGTTGATGATTCAACAGCAGCTAAGAGAGCAGAATGAGGGGCCGGGTGTTTGGCACAGTGATTAAGATGCCCACATCCCAAAGAGCCTGCTTTTGAGTCCCGGTTCAGCTCCCGCTGCCAGCTTCCTGTTGATGTGCAGCCCAGGAGGCCACAGGCTATGGTTTTAAGACTTGGTACTGTCTACCCACATGTGATAGGCTCCTGGCTTCAACCTGGCCCAACGCCTGGTGTCAGGGCATTTGAGGAATGAACCAGTAGATGAGAGTGCTCCCTCACTGTTTCTCTCTCTCTCTCTTTGTGTGTGTGTGTCTCTGCCTGTCAAACAAAATAAATAAATAAATGAATCTTTTTTAAAAAACATTACAAGATGGTAATAAAATATCAATATAGAAGTATACAAGGAGTCTTCAAAAAGTACATGTAAAATATGTATTAGAAAAAAAAAAACTATACATGAATTTCAAATTGGTTTTGCACCAAAATAAATTTTACTTCCGTTTTACATGAACTTTTTGAAGTATCCTCATATGAAAACCCCTATTAATCTGCATATTTGAAAACTTGCTATACTAGTTAACAAGTTAGGTTAAAGGATTTTTCCTTCCCTAAAACGTGCTTACCTCTTCCTTTCCTTGAAAGACAATCCTAGCCCTCCCCACTATGTGTGGTGGAAGCTAGAGCTAACTGGTTGAAAAGGAGATGCCGCGGAGTAATTCCCTGATGGTGCACAGTGTGGCAAGGCCTCCGGGGCAGTCACCCTCCACAAGTCAGGAGACAGAACTGAGGCTCTTCCAGGCCCGCACAGACCTTGAAAGGATGGCTTGTCAGGCGACCCGGCTGGCACTGGCATTCCTGAGAAGAGTACAGAGACGACTTAAAACATGACTCATTTGGACGTGCTAGTCCATGTTGCAACAGATGACAAACTGATGTTGTAAGAAACCAGGGGAATATTTTTGACGTCAGGTTTGAGTGTGATGATTTCATCTTAAGAATAAATTCATGAGGAAGAAATAATAACTCAACTAAAAAGGGCTCAGATACATGTCAAATTCCAGTTAGAAACAAAGTTCATTCCCCAAAAAGGTGACTTTACTTTCAACTACATCCAAGGCCAACTCTTCGCTTTCCTGGCAATTATAGTCACTTGTCATGATTTCTCCTTCCCCTCGTTTTTCCCCCATCACTGGGCAGTCCTGGAAGCCTTCAGTTGGCCGCGTGATTTAAATGAGGGGACACATCTAAGAGAAAACAAATGTATGACCCACTTAAGTCAAGCCATCATCTAACTTCCTGTGTGCCAGGTTCTGAGCCAAGTGATTGATGTGAATTACGTTACTTAATTCTTTAGAATCCTGGGAGATGGTATTATTATCCCCCATTTTATGGATGAGCAAGCTAAGACTAAAAGCAGTTACTTAGTTGGTGTAGGGTCAAAGGCAAAATTACTTTTCTAAAAATTTTTATTTATTTCACCATATTTGAAAGGCACAAATAAAGGGGGAGGGAGAGAGAATTTTCCATCATCTAGTTCACTCTCCAAATGCCTGCAACAGCTAGGGCCAAAGCCAGGAGCAAGAACTCCATCCAGGTCACCCACAGGGGTGACAGGAACCCAGGTACCTGAACCACCAAGTGCTGTCTCTCAGAATGCATTAGCAGGAAGCTGTATCAGAAGCATAACATGAGACAAGAAGCAGGCACTCCAGTATGGAATGCAGGCATCCCAAGGGCATCTTCACCACTGTGCCAAAAAAAAAAAAAAAAAAAAAGTCCTCAAAACTATTTTATCCAAGTCCTTGGGTCCCTGCACCTGCGTGGGAGACCCGGAAGAAGCTCCTGGCTCCTTACTTCAGATCTGTGCAGCTCCAGCCATTGCGGCCATCTGGGGGTGGAACCAGCCCACGGAAGACCTCTCTCTCCCTGTCTCTACCTCTCTCTGTCTTTCAAATAAATAAAATTAAATAAAAAAAAATGAGTAAAGAGGAAGAGAGCTGCCTGTGCACCTAAAGTACCGGGAAGGGCAGGAAAGGACAGGCTCTGGGGATAGAAAAGCATAAATTCAGATCCCTGCTCTGCCACTTATTTAAGATGGAGATTGTGGATGAATGTTGTGGCTCAGTGGGTTAAGCTGCTGCTTGGGATGATGACTCATGTATCAGAGTGCGCGTTTGAGTCCCAGCTACTCCACTTGTGATCCAGCTCCCTGCTAATGCGCCTGGGAAACAGGAGGTGATGGCCTAAGTACTTGGGTCTTTACCACGCACTTGGGAGACCAGGATGGAATTCCTGGCTCCTGCCTTTAACCTGGCCCAGCACTAGCTATTGCAGGCATTTAAGGAGTAACCAAAAGATGGAAGATTTCTCTCTCTCTCTTTTTCCCCACCCTCATCACTCACCCTTTCAAAAAATAAATCCTTTTCATAAAGATTTTATTAGGCCGGCGCCGCAGCTCACTAGGCTAATCCTCTGCCTGCGGCGCCGGCACACTGGGTTCTAGTCCTGATCGGGGCACCGGATTCTGTCCCGGTTGCCCCTCTTCCAGGCCAGCTCTCTGTTGTGGCCCGAGAGTGCAGTGGAGGATGGCCCAAGTTCTTGGTTTGGGCCCTGCACCCGCATGGGAGACGAGAAGCACCTGGCTCTTGGCTTCGGATCAGCGTGGTGCGCCGGCCGCAGTGCGCCGGCCGTGGCGGCCATTAGAGGGTGAACCAATGGCAAAGGAAGACCTTTCTCTCTGTCTCTCTCTCTCACTGTCCACTCTGCCTGTCAAAAATAAAATAAAATAAAATAAAAAGATTTTATTTATTTATTTGAGAGGTAGAGTTACAGTCAGTGAGAGGGAGAAACAGAGAAAGGTCTTCCACCTGCTGGTTCATTCCTGAAATGGCCACAACAACTGGAGCTGGGCTGATCCGAAGCCAGGAGCCAGGAGCCTCTTCCCCGTCTCCCATGCGAGTGCAGGGGGCCAAGCACTTGGGCCATCTTCTACTGCTTTCCCAGGCCATAACAGAGAGTTGGATTGGAAGAGGAGCCACCAGGACTAGAACTGGCGCCCTTATGGGATGCTGGCATAGCAGGTAGAGGATTAACCTGTGCTACAGTGCTGGTCCCAATAAATCCTTTAAAAAAAAAGATGGAAACTATATTAGGTTAAAAAAATGTATGAAATTACTAATATTTGACCTTTTTTGTTTTTGGTCTGCAACCTACCTCCCAGGATTGTTATGAAGAAAAGTAAGATAATGTCCAGATGTGACAGACATGAGTCCAGTGAATGTTACCTCTTAATTTCTCTTACCTCTCACAGTCGCGAGTGTTGTTCAGTCACATGAACCTACTTCTCCTTTCTCTAATAAGTGCCTTCCTATCACCATCAAAAGTGGCAAAGGGGACTGATATTGTGACATAGTGGGTTAAGCCTGTGATGCTAGCATCCCATATGGGTGCTGGTTCAAGTCCTGGCTGCTCCATTTCCAATCCTATTCCCTGCTAATGCACCTAGGAAATCAGAAGATAGCCCAAGTACTTGGGTTCCTGTACCCATGTGGAAGCCCTGGATGAAAATTTCTAGCTCCTGGAATTTGCCCCAGGCTAGCCCTGTCTGTTGCAGCCATTTGGGCAGCGAACCACTGGATGGAAGCGCGCGCTCTCTCTCTCTCTAATTCTGCTTTTCAAATAAATAAATAAATCTTTTTTAAAAGTCAATTAAAAGAACCAATTCAAAGCAAAGTTACTCCAAGGATTATACGTGATTATTAGCAGCTGATGGGAAGTTGCCTATCATATCCCACTCTATGATTCTTATTAAGGCTAGCTTATTTGGTAAAAGTATAAACTCACATACACAGACTATGCAACGGCGCCTAATTCCATCCTTGCTCTTTCTTTAGCTGACTTCCCTGTCCCTAGCATAACCGACATTGGACATCCCGCCCCTAATGTGAAAAGGATAAGATGCTCCGCCTCTGGAGGTTTTCCAGAGCCTCGCCTCGCCTGGATGGAAGATGGAGAAGAACTAAACGCCGTCAACACGACGGTTGACCAGGATTTGGACACGGAGCTCTACAGTGTCAGCAGTGAACTGGATTTCAATGTGACAAATAACCACAGCATCGTGTGTCTCATCAAATACGGGGAGCTGTCGGTGTCACAGATCTTCCCTTGGAGCAAACGTAAGCCTCCTCACCCTGGGGAGTTCAGACCGAGAAGAAAACAATCCAGCCCACAGGATTTTAAGAATTGGGCATCTGGAATTTTGATAGTATTTCAGATATGCAAATGAAATGGTTACTATGACTTGTTAAGGTCACTGAATGAGATTTGATCATGCTATTAGACTAATTTTAGTTGCTTTTAATGAAGATTCTGAAATTCAGAATCCTAGGAACTGCTATCCCTCTGGTAATCCTTGTGGGAAGTTACAATGGCTTACAGTGTGTCCTGATTTAAAACGCCCTCAGGGCTTTGGAAGTTTGTTTTAGGGCAACCCACTCCCATGGCCCACAGTTTCAAATCTTTGCCTATCATCAGTAAATGTGTGTGTGTGTGTGTGTGTGTGTGTGTGTGTGTTTTAAAGAACTACTAGTTCATTCAGAGCCAAGCCTGGTAAAGAAAGTAAACTACAAACTCCTTGAAGACAGGGCCTGAAAAAAAAGAGCAAATCCTTTGAGCAAATCCTTTACTTGCAGAATTGTCTTTCATCTGAAAATATAACATGAAAAAATTGGATTTATATAAACATATGCATGTTAAGCCCACACTGAGTTATTATAGAACTCGGATGCTTGAAACAGGAGCCTAATGTGTGTGACTAATTGTACAGAACTCTTGGCCCTACTCCCAAAATGGGCTTTGGGACTGCATAGTAAGAAATATTCCGCTGCATTTGATATCCCATGGCACATAAATATGTAGTTTAATATGTAATATACAGTAGCATCATGCATTACATCTACTTCTTGTTGTGACTTGTAATTGAGGAGATAGGGTATATGATTTACTCCCCATCTTTCAGTCTTTGGGAAAATTCTTTAACTATTTTCCTCAATGGGCAATGAGATGAAGTTTCCTGAGAAAATTAGCTCAGATATAAACCACATTTTGGCATGATTTCATAGATACGCCAACCTCATCTCTCTCGATCATCTTTTAGGAAATCTAAGATGCACATGAAAATGAGGTTTGAGTCATAAAGACAATTTATTAGCTCTGAGTTTATTTGTACTTCATAGATGTATCATTATTGAGCCAATTTTAGCTTATTCTGACTAAAAGTGGGGAGTAATAGGAGATAAATCAGTAATTGTAGCTTGAGTCATATTTTAGACATTCTTGATATCTGGAATATGGGGAAATGTGATAGTCTAGGACAGGGGTTGGTTAAATTTTTTATGAAAAAAGCCAGATGATAAATATTTTAGGCCTTGGAGTCAGTTTCTGCTGCAACAGCTGAGGTCTGCCATTGGAGAAAAAACAGTCACGGACAAGACATCAATGAATGACATGGCTGCGTCCCAACACGTTGTACTTATCAAAGCAGGTGGTAAGCCAGGTTTGGCCTGTGTGCAATGCATAGGTTTTTTTTTTTTTTTTTTTTTTTTTTTTTTTTTTTTTTTTTGTGGTTGAAGGGCTTTAGTGTACAAATACTTCAAATCTCACTCACTGGACTGAGGGCCTCATTTACAGCAAGCTTCATAAACAAATAATGTATTTGTGCAGTGAAGAGATGGCTGCACACACACACACACACCAGGTGTGTAACCTGTAGCTAAAAATGTAACAGGTCAATGTCACTAAATCAATATCAACACCCAACTTTGAAGAAAAAAAAACAAGAACACCTAAATTATGAGAGATTGGCTGTGTGATTCTTTTAGTCTGGGCCTGTCAAGTGGGTTATCCGTCAATAAACTGGAGGGCGGTAAATCAGGGAGAACCACTCATGACGTCTAGGGAGCTGTGTGCCCAGATGCCTTCCCATTCCTTGCACATGGGATTCTGTGGTGTGATACCAGGTTCTCAGCAGGCATCCAGACAGAGCCGATTTGCTGCCACTGGTCCCACCTCCTTGCCCTTACAGGCACACCATCCCCTCCCTCAGCTGATTTGAAGCTTGTGAATGGGTGTGGAGTAGCCTCATGGAGGAAGGAAGGAGTGAGCTAGACTGGTGATGCTTCCAGACTAAAGGACAACAGGACGGGCTTCTGTGTTATTTGTGTCATTCCGATCTGTACAGGCCAGCCCTGTAATCACTTGCCTCCATGCAATCTGGTATTTTAGGAAAAAGGAAGGAAAAAGGCAGGGGGAAGCCACTTTTTCTCTTCTTTAAGTGGTAGATGTGTTACCAGAGATGGGTGGTATAGGTTCTTGTCTTGGTGCAAGAAAGAATTCAGACGTGAGACAGAACAATGGCAAGCAAGGTTTAATGAGGGTAGGGCATCCATCAGACAGATGGAACAGAATCTGAGAGAGAGTGCCCAGTCACTCAGAAAGCACGGCTACATGCTGAATGGAGATAATGCACCTGGCAGGCCAGGCAGGCAGCTCAGGAGAGAGCTGAGGGCTGAGTGCACCGTCTGTATTTAGACTGGGGAAGAGGGTCCAGTTCTCCCCACCGTTTCTCCTTCCCCTCCTCCTCCCCTCCTCAGAACAAAGTTTGCTGAGTGTGAATTAGAAATTCCTCCCAAGATTTCATTACTCAGTGTTATCAGACTGGGGAGTCCACCTGGCATTGGGCGGAGGAGCCTCCCCCAGGGTGCCTGCTCAACGTTATCAGGCCAGACGGCCTATCTGGTGCTGAGCAGAGAGGATTCTCCTGGGGAGCTTCCCTTGGGAGGAGGCTAAGACCACCTGGAAAGTTATCAGGGTATGGGCAGGACTTTGTAGCGTAAAATCCTGGGCTGCTTCCAAGGTGAGCTTCTGCAGATGCTTTGTGTTCCTAAGGCCCCTCTCACACACATAGGCTAATTTCTAGCTTCCTACCTGACAGGTGTACCGTGATCAAAATGGCATTTTAGAATGATTGCTGTGGCAGCAGTATAGGAATTACTAGAGCCTATGACATCTGAGGCAAAGAGGCCAGTTTGGAGGCTAATAGGTGGGAGATGAGAAGAATCTGGACAGAGACAGCTGTTGTAAGAGATTTGGGAAAAAGCCATCAGCAGTAGAGATTTTTCTGAATGTAGAGTAGGAAGTTCATGAGAAATTAACTGAGCACACAGAAGACAAATCCCTCTTATTTGGATAATAACTGGTGTCACCAGTCATGAAAATGGGAGATGAGAGGTGGCAGAAATGCTTCGGAAAGAATCTATTGAGTTCCACTTTCATCAAGGGGGGAGGCACTGGCATCCAGCCACCTAGTCAGTAGCTAAAACTAAAATCAGGAGCTCAGAAATATGACTTCCAAGTGTAGAAAGCAGATGGCATTGCAGGCCTTGAATGTGGGAGGACTGGGGCTGGTGAGAGGAGAATGGGGCCTCAGACAGCCATGGGAACAACTGAAGGCCAACAAGAAGAGCCTACAAAAACCTGAGTGCAACAAGCAGAAACAGAAGGCTGTGCTGTCGTAGAGGTTGAGAAGGAGAAGGTTTCAGCTGGATCGCAAGCTGATAAATGTTTTGTGCTTATTTGTAAGCCACTCCAGAGAACTCAGAAGAGGAAGAGCTGCTAATATTCCTTTCAATCCCTGTCCCTGCCCTTTCTCCAGATGTTGTTGCTAACTGCTCCTCGAAAACCACTTGGTATACCTGCTGCTCCTGATAAGGAGGAATGGGGCAGTACCCTATAAGCTAACACCTTCCTCCTCCTCTCCCATATGCTTTTTTGCACGTCCCCCTTTTGTTCTTAGTGGGATTGGAACTGCAGCTCAGAGCTGGTCTGCAGAGCTCACTTCCAGGATGGTCCCACTTAATGCAAACCACAAACACTCTGCTCTTCACAGAGCCTTTTGTAATCCTTCCAGAAACTCTAGGCTGGAAGGTTAGGAAAAAAAAGTGTCTGAAAGTGAATGAAAAGTGGTCCTTCTAGTTTTTGGCAGCTACTGTGAGTGTGTGTGTGTGTGTGTGTGTGATAGCTAGACAAGGGAAAATAAGGTTCATTTAATCATGACACATCAACTAATCATTAGTAGTAATTCATAGTAATTTTAGTTGTAAGATATTAAGACAAGATCACTTTAAAAATATCTCCTTAAAATCTTCCATGTGCCATCTTAACTCAGTAAATGCACAAGTTCAAATTGTCTTTTTTGCATTCAGTACCTGACATCTGACTATAAGCATGTGTCTGACTGAAGAATTAGGCAAGCAAAAATGCTAGCAGCTGTGTAGCAGAGAGCTGACTTGGCAGAGAAGTGGGAAATACACCAGAGTTGCTTTTGGAAGAGGAATAGAATCATGCATCTGACTCTTTTCTTTTCCTTCCACAGCCAAGCAGGAGCCTCCAGTTGATCAGCTTCCATTCTGGGTCATTATCCCAGTAAGTGGTGCTTTGGTGCTCACTGCGGTAGTTCTCTACTGCCTGGCCTGCAGTAAGTACTCCATTTATCATCGTGACCTCTGTTCCATCAGCACCTCTCTGAGGTTTAAGCCTCTTCTCCTACTTGTAGCAACACTAAGTAAACTTTAGTGTCTTCATTAGTTGTCCCAGCAAATTGCATTCATTCACTGGACAAACAAACATTTCTCAGACACCTACTATGTGCCAATGGGTCTCTCCTAGGCCCTGGAGTTACAAAGACAAGAAGTCACTGTTCTTGAGACACATTCTAGTTTAGTTCCTTATTTTTTTCCCTAATTTTATATTTGCTTGGGGAAACTGAGGCTTGTTAGCTAGAAAACATCTCATGCTATAGGATTTCCTAATGTTTGAGTTGGAATAGGAGGAAAGGCAGAATGACAAGATTTAGGGGCAAGAAAAACTTTTTGGAGGAGAACAAGATGCATGAATAACGTCAAGCAAATACATGGCCAAGGGTGATTTTACCAACTGCAGTTCGTTTTTGGATAGAAGATAAAGAGTGGTTGGTGAAAGAAGAGATGTCTGGGATGGGATATTTTATCCTATGAATTTAAAATTTTGGTCCCAGACAAATGTTCCCTTCAATCTTTGTGAATAAATGGATCAGAATGGCTGGGTTAGAGCTATGGTCATAATCACCATGAAGGGGTATGAACCCTTCTTAGAAGACCAATATTGGTTGATTTTCCCAAAAAGTGTCAAAGCTAGGTGAAGTCGCTGGAGACTACAAGGAACAACTCACCCTAATGGTGGGATAGAGGCATCTGATGGGCTCAGGGCATTCTAGTACAACAATACCCAGCCTTACTGCCCTAGTTCATGGTTTCCCATCTTCAGCAATACTACCACTGCCATCTGGAGCCAGATAATTCTTTTAGAATGCTGTTCCGTGTATTGTAGGCTATTTGAAAGTTTCCTTGGTGTCCACTTACTATATGTCAGTAGCATCCTTTGCCCCATTTGTGACAACCAAAAGTGCTTCCAAACATTGCCAAATGTTCTGGGGGGAAGGAAGGCTTGGGGTTGGAAATTACCACTGGGTTGAGAACCACTGGATCTAAGGCCGTCTTGAAGGCCAGCTGAAATGTATGGCACAATTTGATGGGAATTCACCTATCATCTTTATTGCTTGTGCTTGTTTCCAAGGACATGTTGCGAGGTGGAAAAGAACAAGAAGGAATGAAGAGACAGTGGGAACTGAAAGGCTGTCCCCTATCTACTTAGGCTCTGCGCAATCCTCGGGCTGAGCGAACATCACAAGGTAGCCCTTTTAGTTCTCTACCAATGTGGATTAAATGGGGTCATGTGGCCATGAGGCACAGTCTGTCTTCTGCTCAGTACCAAATTCGAGGTCTTCCTACTAGCCCAGCTTCTCACCCTCTGGCACCCCTCTCCTTTCTCCCCCACACAATTTGATTACTCCTTTGCTGTGCATTCTGCCTTCTGAAATGTTTCCCTCTCATCAGCCAGCTCCATGCCTTTCCTTATTTGTAAAGCACTGCTGTGAGTTGATCTTGCAGTAGGACTCTGCCCACTTGTTCTCATCGTTCACCTCCCCTGTGTCTGCCAGGAGTGACGGACACAGATTGGGGTAGTTTGTGCTAGCACAGTAACACCCTCATTGGTTTCTCTGCCTGTTACTAACAGACTTATCCTACTGACCAGTGACTGAGCTGAATCTCCATCATTATTCAGTTACTCTGTCATGTAATTTTCCCAAACATTCTGAAGAGACCCCAGTGCCTGTAGCAAAGGCTTCAAAAACTTTTAACGCTGTACATTCCAGCTAATCTCTTCAGCCTAAACATCCTGTTTCTGTCCATTGTTCCTCACGTGGCATAGTTTTCAGATGCTTCATGTGAACACTGTAGATGCCAGTGAAGTCCAAAACTTTGGTCTTACTGGTTCTGCATACAATGGGATAGTTGTATCTGGGATCTGGATATAGCCTTAGCTTTTGTGACACTAATGCTGTTAACTCAAATCAGATTTGTGTTCTTCTAAAACCTCCAGGTCTTTTCATGTAAGAAAAACATTGGAACATTGGAATCTAAGGACTGATGTCAGGTCAAGGGTAGTTCTAGCCTTGTGAACAGTTCAGTTTTGACTTACAAAAGATCGGGATAACTCTGGCATAAGAAATTAGAGCCTGTAGAATTGCCTTTAAAAATAAAGGAAATGGGGCCAGAGTTGTAGTGTAGCAGGTAAAGCTGCTTTCTGTGAAGCCAGCATCCCCTACAGGGACTGGTTCGAGACCTGGCTGCTCCACTACTGATACAGCTCCCTGCTAATGGCCTGGAAAAAGCAGTGAAAAATAGCCCAGGTGTTTGAGCCCCTGCCGCCCACATGGGAAACCCAGATGGCTCCTGGTTTCAGCCTGGTCCAGCCCCAGCTGTTGTGGCCATCAAGGGAGTGAACCAGTGGATGGAAGATCTCTCTGTCTCTTCTCTTCTAATTCTTTCAGATAAATAAATAATTTTTAAAAAAAGTAAAAAATAATATCTGGGCTTTATATAACAGCTCATGTTTTGCAGAAGTACTATTTAATCTGAATCATAAAAAGCTCTTATGAGCAAGCTGCATCTTAGTTTAATGGCTGGACAACCTGAGGCTCCCAGTGGTTGAGTGACTTAAATTAGGTCATTTGTTTAAGGAGCAAAAGCGGGACTCAAACTGGCTATCAAGCTTAGGTTTTTTTCATCAATATGGCAGCTTAAATTTTTCCCAAAGCAGTCTCCCCGTTTCCTATCTTGTTTTCATTTTAGATTATTGTTTACTCTTCAGGGTGCCATTCCCCTGGTTCTGCAATTATCTAGGATGTCCCTGACTTTCCCCTCTATCTTAAAAAGTCTTTTGGTTATCTGCTCATACTTCACAATGAAGCCATGAATCCAAGATTTACACCAAGTCTTCTATAGCCATCTTGTGCATTTGCATCTCTGAACTTGTATATAGCACATCATATACCCGCTGGGTTTATTGTCACATGCCTTTACCAGACTGTAGGCTTACTGAGAAGAGCAATTCTCTTCTTTGTTTGCCTCACATATAGAAGAGTACAAAGATCAAGAGCAGTTGGTCTTTAGGTGTTAGCTGGTGTTCAAGAAACATTGGCCTGCTACACACCTCATGCAGAACTCATTAGACCATTTCTAAGTTCTCTACTAACTTAGATTTTCCTTCATATCCTTTAACTATCAAGATTAAGGTTTACTGTGTTATCTCAAGTTGGGAATATCTTTGACCTTGAGATAGAAAGTTTAAAAATGTCAAGTTTTTCTCCATTGATAATGCAGGGATAATTATTTTGTTTCCTCAGGTCTCACCTAAATTTGCAATTGACCTCTTCCAGGAACTTGACCAGATGGCCAGGAGGGTCTCACCTTCCCCTTCATGGATCTTTCCTTCAGTGACTCTGCAGAAAGCGTCTAGAGGAATATGGTGGAAACAGAAGTAGCTCTGGTGACCTTGCACAGGGCTTTAAAACAAAAGAATTCTTCAGGCCCAGAAGGGACTTTAGAGGATACTTAGTCTCATTAATGACAAGGACACTGCGGCCCAGGTTGGGGAACTGAATTGTCAAGGTCAGAGCCAGAACCCAGATCTCCTGGCTCTGGTGCTCTTTCCTTTCGCCTGTTTGACCCTGGGCTATTAAGAGTGTTATATATATATACACATGTCAGTCAAGTGCCTCTCAAAATAGAATCTGCCCACCATCAGGTCAACATCAGGGACTTGGTCTGATTTCCTGATGAATATTGGAAAGATTTAGTGTTGCTATTTTTAAAAAAAGTCTAATGCAATCTTTGGGAGCTACATTGGTATTTATCCCTGTATGAGGATAACGGAAATATTACTGGCGTTTAGTCAGTTGCATTCTCCACTGTGTTCTTCTTTGTTGCTCTCCCACTTCCCTCCTAGGTTCAGATCAAAGTAGAACTCTCCAAAATGTATTTTCCCTGAGATGTAAGAGGAAAGCCTTTCATACCTCAGAGTAACAGGCTGGAGAGAAATAGTTGGAAGATTTATAATCTACTGGTTCATATTGGACTGACACTCTCTTTAAATGGCTTTATGCTAGTTTGACCTCATTTGTAAAATATTTATGAAAAGTTCTCATTTAAAATGAGACAGTTTTTTTTTCCTAAACTGCATATGTACTAAGCAGTAAGCTATCTTCAGAGATAAATGATAGAGGTGATAATAACATACCATAGTGCTTCCTCAGATCCCCAAGTGGCTTTTCCTCCTTGGTACTTCTGGATCTTTCTGACATCAGCAGAGAACTGAAAAGAAGTAGTCAACTGTGGTTTCTGTTATTCCTGATTCCTTTCTCTGAAGCTGCCTTTCCCAACCCAATGGACCACAAGTGGACCCCTCTCAAGCTTGGGAGATCACACACTGTCATCTGAAAATCTGGAACTGGACAGCAAGAGATGACTGAGTTTCCCAGTTGCAGCTGGGTTGAAAATGGTGGATTTTGGTAGCTAAAAAGGGGCCAGATTCTCCTACAAAGAATGAGAAACATAGGAACACTTTAAAATGGGTGCTCTCAGAACTAAATTTCTTAAGAAAACAAAGGGAGTGGGCTGACAAGAATTTAAGAGCAAAGAAACAACAAAAACCAGAAACTGCTGCATTTAATTGTTTCATAATCTTTAGGCTTGGTAAAAGGAGACTTCAAAAAATAATTAACCACAAATTAGGATAAACCTAGGGGACAGGTTATTAATGTGAAATAAATTATATTAAATTATTACTTATTACCTTTGATAAATGTGTTTTTTCAAAAAGTTGTACTTTACTTTTATTATTGATATTGTTGTGACATGAATAAAATTATTTCTAAAAGCAGCACTCTAGTTGTATAATTTCTAGCTGAAAGATGGAATCTATTAGGTGAATATGAATTAAAAAATGAACAGATGGGACTAATTATTAATTTGTCAACAATTTATGAATGGGATAATAGAGAAAACATGCCTAGGAAGTGTGGTCGCAGCATGTAAATCACAGTGCCAGGATGCTAGTGCAGAGATTCTCAGACCCTTGTAACTGCTGCTCATTATTAAACAGTGCCCTGTGCTAAATGCCTTATATGGACTGTTTCACTTAATACACATTCTGAAACAGATGAAAAACCTGAGACTTCAGAGAAAACTAGCTTTGCTCTAGGCCACCTGGCTGTTGCAGTACATGGCTGAGAGGCACAACCAGTGGTCTGCTTCTGGAACCCTGCACTGCCTCCTGAGCCTTGTTCCTCTGAGCAGCAGAATTTTCAGAGAAGCAACAGACAGGTCCAACACCCAGATAAAATGCTAGAAGTTTTTCCCTCCCCTTCATCCACGGAGGATATATTCTGAGACAGCCAGTGGATGTCTGAAACCATGGATAGTACAGGATCTTACATACAAGGGTACTTCAGAAAGCTCATATAAAATATGTATTTATGAAAAACTATGTGAATTTTTTACACCAAAATAACTTTATCATTTAATTCCATTTTCCATGAACTTTCGGATGTACTCTTGTGTATTTTGAAAACTTGCACGTTTCCACTGAAAAGCGGCACTCACAGTTTCCCTTTGGCATACTATATTGTCAACATCACCACTCCTGTGGTTTGTGGTTGTTGTTAAATACAGTGCGGGCTATGTGAACAGAAGCACTGTTGTCACTGTGACAGTTTATCTGATAACCGAGATGCTACCGGGTGACTGGCAGGCACGGAGAGTGCGTGACAAGGATCCACGGGGGGAAAGGAGTGCTCCCTGGCCCGGGCAGGATGACATGGGATCTCACGATACTATTTACAACAGCACGCTACTTAACCCTTATGAACTGCTTATTTCTGGGATTTGCCATTTAATATTTTCAAACTACAGCTGACTATGGATAACAAACCATGGAAAGTGAAACCACTTTAATAGGGGACTACTGTACACTTAATTCAGTCATTTGCTTCCTTCTCACCTATTAATAGTTAAAATCTGCAGGCCCGCTTCCTTCTGGGTGGCTTTTCCATGTAATTCCTGCACACTACACAGCACACTCCGTCAGAAACATCGGGAGAGAAAACAAAGCTGGGCTGTTTCTTTCATTAACACTGACTAACTGCTTTTGTTAAAATTGTATTTTATTTCAAATGGCATAGGAAGCATCTTGGAGACTTACTAAAACAAAACTACACATGGGCTACACATTTGGGCCCATGCTGCTCCCAGAGCCCAAGGGCACAAGGGTTTCCCAGTCCATTTGCCTTACCTGGCTCTTTCCTCCCCTCCCAGGGGTTCCTAGGGTAGCTTTTGAAGGGATCACATGAACAAATATACAACCTGTAGGCTTCAACTTTAATCTTTTGAAAAATGTTTATTTACTTATGTAACAGGAAGGAAAAAGAAATTTTTGTATACAGATCAATCAATAGATCAATGTAGGTACCTGTATGTATTTAAATTTAAGGATAAGTGAAGGTACTGTTGTACCAAGAATTGGTAAAACATGTATAGCTAATAATGATATGAGTAGGTCTCTGCTATCACAGGTGTCAGCACTTACATTTGCCGGGAGGCTGACCAGAGAGTGGTCTGGCCATTGGCATTCAAGGGACGTGGCCACACAGCTCCTTCAACTCTGCAATGCATTTCAAGCCGAGGCCATTTTCAGTCCTTGTCTTGTTTATCTGTTGATGAAGGGTTCCTAGGAAGGTTTAGCAGAGCTTCGATTTTCTTAGCATCATCCTCAGCTTGATTTTTCTGTAAGCTACTTTCAATTTCCTCGGGGAGGAACTCAGTAACTTGTAGCCTGGCTTTCCTGTAATCAAAGAATAAAAAGGATGTAGCAAGATTTGCTCCATTGTTTTAGCTGTAAGAGATCTGAAACAAGCAAACAAAGATAGTATTTGTCTTATTCTCTCTGGTGTGGTGCAGCAGCTTATGAGCACACGGCATTTCCCTATACTTCAAATACAGTTACGTTTCTTCTCTCTCCTACCTTGTTCCACCCATAAGCTAACTATGATTCCCACATTACCAAAATAGACACTCCCATGGCAGCAGCTCTAATCCATAATATATTCCAGTATAGATAGTGTACATACACACAACAGAATATTACTCAGCCTTTAAAAAGTATGAAATCTTGTCATCTGCAACTACATGGATGGAACTGGGGATCATTATGGTAAATAAAATAAGCCAAACACAGAAAGACAAATATCACATGATCTCATTCATATGTGGAGTCTAAAAATTAGGTGATCGTATATAGATTAAAAATATAGGCCGGCGCTGCAGCTCACTAGGCTAATCCTCCACCTGCGGCGCCGGCACCCCGGGTTCTAGTCCCCAGTTCTGTCCTGGTTGCTCCTCTTCCAGTCCAGCTCTCTGCTGTGGCCCGGGAATGCAGTGGAGGATGGCCCAAGTGCTTGGGCCCTGCACCCGCATGGGAGATCAGGAGGAGGCACCTGGCTCCTGGCTTCGGATCGGCGCAGTATGCCGGCCATAGCAGCCATTTTGGGGGTGAACCAACAGAAGGAAGACCTTTCTCTCTGTCTCTCTCTTACTGTCTAACTCTGCCTGTCAAAAAAAATATATATATATATATAAAAATGATGTTTCAGAGGCTGAGGCGGGAAATGGGTTGGGAAGGATAGGGAAAGTTTGATTATCAGGTACTAGGTTACAGCTAGATATGAGTATGACTTTCTAGGGTCCTATTACAACAGTACAGTGATTATGGATAATGCACTGTACATCTATATATTGTATATAGAATACTGTACTATATAGAAGATACAATTTGGGATGTTTTTACAGTAAAGAAGTATTGCATGCTTAAAAGGATAAAAATATTTTCCCCAACTGGACATTATATAATGTATACATGTAATGAAATGTCACATAATACCCCATAAATATGTAAAATTTAGAAAGATATTCTAGGGGGCCGGCACTGTGGCATAGCAGGTAAAGCTGCCACCTGCAGTGTTGGCATTCCATATGGGCACCAGTTCCAGTCCCAGCTGCTCCTCTTCTGATCCAGCTCTCTGTTATGGCCTGGGAAAGCAATAGCAGATGGCTCAAGTACTTGGGCCCCTGCACCCATGTGGAAGACCCAGAAGAAGTTCCTGGCTCCCAGCTTTGGACCTACCCAGCTCTGGCTATTGTGGCCATCTGGGGAATGAACCAGTGGATGGAAGACCTCTCTCTCCGTCTCTCCCTCTCTGTCTGTAACTCTACCCCTCAAATAAATAAATTAAAAAAATAATAATTAAAAAAAGATATTCCAGGTTACCAGGTCCCAGAGTTCTCACAAGGGTGACGTGTGGGGGCTGAAACACCTATGCTAAGGTGGGAGTCTCAGGGCCTGGCTGTCCTCCTGTCCTCAGACTGAGGCTATGCGAGCACCCTGCCACTCTGTTCAACTCTGTCGCCAACCTTGTAGGAACTACACGAAGGCTACAATGGTAACGTGAAAGTCAGACTGGACAACATCTTAGATGTATATTTATGAAGAGCTAAGATCTAATTTCCAAATAACAGCTCAGTTTATTTTCTAAATCAAGTATTGGTGTCTTCCTTTCTTTATGTGATGTCCAAGGTCACTTATAACTTTCTGCTTAACTCAGTTCAAACAGATCTGACCATTTTTTCTTCCATATCTCTACAGCCAGCTTTCTACATTTTCTGCTAAGCCTATTTTTAAGACTCAGATAATTTGATTTCACTATGTTATTTTCAAGCAAAGAAACACATATATAGAAGGTACTTAAAATGCATTAATTCTTCTTAGAAATGTCACACATATAAAAATACATATCATATATATGTATATATGTACATTTCTAACATGGTCTTTCTGCCAAACTATTCTTCTAATATTATAATTCAAGTTATCATTTTCCCCATTCTTAAGGTTTTCCATCTAAATCATCTCTGTAGTTTTTCTCATTTCCCTTTTTTAAAGTATAATGCAGTTATCATTTATATTTATGAAAGAATAATTTTCATAATATCCTATGGCTAAACTCTCTTCCTTTTCAAAAAAGCCATCTTTTTTTTTTGACAGGCAGAGTGGACAGTGAGAGAGAGACAGAGACAAAGGTCTTCCTTTGCCATTGGTTCACCCTCCAATGGCCGGTGCGCTGTGGCCGGCGCACTGCGCTGATCCGATGGCAGGAGCCAGGTGCCTCTCCCGGTCTCCCATGGGGTACAGGGCCCAAATACTTGGGCCATCCTCCACTGCAGTCATTCTTATGTCATCTCTTATGACACCTAGAGAACCAGAAATAAGCTGATGCTTTCATGCTTTTAAGTCTCCATAAATCATGTAACTGGGATAAAAGCCCAGTCATGACAACAAGTCTGTAACATCAGATTTTACGCTGGCATTCAGAATTGTAAGTGCTTCATCCAAAACCTAGAAAACCGTATGCTCACATGATCTGCTACCATGAAAGAATAATGACATGAACATATATTGAGCACTGTGTTATGATTCCGTCCCTAGAACAAAAAAAATTGAGGGCTTGAAATCAAGAAAAAACAGCAAAGGTCACAGAACTATCCCATAGTGTAGGTGGGATTTCAGTTCACTTTTCAAGGTTTCATTGGCTCTAAAATCCATGCTTTTTCACCTGTAGCACCTAAGGCCTTGGACAACATCCCCACAGATATTATAAAATCTCTCTGTGTGTGATTTAGCACAAACAGAGGTTTCAAATAAAATCATCGGAAAAAATGATTGCTCTTCTATGCAATTACCAAAACAGCAGCAGCCACAGCAGGTGTCACCTCACGTACCCAGGAAACTGAACCGTGAGAATCATTTGTACTCAGGAGCACTAGACAGCAGCCTGTTATGTTGATCTGACACAGAAGCTGCAGTCTGCTATCAGTCTGACTACCCTACCCCAGAAATGACTTGATGGACTAGGCGAAAGTGTTTGTGCTCCTCTGTGACATGTAATTCACGAATAGTCACTGTGCCTACTTAATTCCTCTGCATCTATGGCAACTAGTAGATCCTTTGAATGTTTAGTTTATTTAAAAGGTGATATCCCTTTCTAAGCTCTGTACCATTTGTAGATGTACGCATAGAAGGGAATATCACCTTTTAAATAAACCAAATAAAACTCATTCCTTGATGTGCATTCCCCTTAGGTAGCTTCCTATGCAGTCAAGAACACAGTCAAAGAAAAGAAAAAAGAACACAGAAAAACAAAATATGCAACCAAGTGGCACTGATAAGCATTTTACCTTTTTAAAAAATGTATATAAAGAAAGACCCTCATCAAATTAAAAGTTAAGTTAATGTTTCATTTTCCCATTCTCCTTAATTAACTAGATCAGAAGACATGTCGAGTAGGAGTCGAAGCTCATCGTAGAAATAAACTCTCCTTTGACCGTACGTCTGTTTAGAGTACTGGGGCTAACTGAGCCCCGCTACACAGGGCCCGCAGCTGGGCAGGCTGCCTAGTCTAACGCGCTCCTTACCACTCTTCTAGTTTCTGGTCATGGAGTGCCTTTCGGTCCTTCTGTTTTCTCTCCTGAAGAGTCTCACCGTGGTACTTCTGAAGTACCATCAGCAGGCCTCCTACGGGAGTGCTAAGGTGAAGCAGAGGGAAAAGTCATCAGATCATGCAACACGTGAGCGTCCTGCTCAGGCTCGGGCAGCATCACCGAGCCCTGCCCACTGTCACTGATTTCATGAAATGTTCCTTCATACAGGATTTCATAATTAGAGATCTTACTGGGAAAAGGAAAAACATATTGAGATAATTTCCTTCCTCATCTGTACAACAGAGGAAGATAATTATCACAACTCCCTGAAGTTAAATGTTAAGTATACAAAACAATAAATTGATAAATTGGCTCTGTTTTTTAAATAGTAAATGAGAACTAAACCGAGGGAAGGTAAGTGCATATTTATGACAAGTTCTGGTAAGTAGCTCCCAACTGAAGTTTTCTCAGAAATGAAATTACTATTCAGACTGGTATTAGCCCCCACTGGGGATAGGAAATGTGAAAGGCATTTTTGGTTGGAGAAGGCATCCTACTGGCTTTTGGGGGTAAAGTCACCAAAACATCCTAAAATTCATGAATCGGGCATATCTGCTAACCCACATGCCAACAGTTATCCAGTGAGAGACTGATTAAGATCACAATGATTACAGTGATGAAGTGGGTTTGGATCTTGTGTTCTCAAAGAAGAGGTTTTTACTATGGTAAAACTTAAAATTCCCTTGGCTGCAACTTCAGTAACTGAATTTTGAAAACTACTTTTGGGGCCGGCAGTGTTGTGCCACTTGTGATGATGGCACCCCATAGCAGAGGACCAGTTCGTTCAACTACCAGCTACTCCACTTCCAATACAGTTTCCTGTTCACATGCCTGGGAAGACAGCAGGAAACGGCCCAAATACTTAGGCCCTACCACCCATGTAGGAGACCAGGATGGAATTCCTGGCTTCAGCCTGGCCCAGACCTGGCTGTTTCTATCATTTGGGGAGTGAAACAGTAGCTGAAAAGATCTCTCTCTAACTTTCTATCCCTCCCCACCTCTCTCTGTTGCTCTGCCTTTCAAATAAATAAACCTTAAAAACAAAAGTATAGGGGTGGGAATTGTGGTGTAGTGAGTAAAGCCGCCTCCTGTGTTGCTGGCATCCCATTTGGGTGCCAGTTTGAGTCCTGGCTGCTACAATTCTGTTCCAGCTCCCTACAAATGTGCCTGGGAAAGCAACGGAATTTGGGCCCCTGCACCTATGTGAGAGATCCGGAAGAAGCCCTTGGTTCCTGGCTTTGGTCTGGCCCAGCCCTGGCCGTTGCGGGGACTGGACCAGTAGACGAAAGGTCTCTCTTTCTCTCTCTGCCTCTCCCAATCTCTCTCTAACTGTGCCTTTCAAATAAATAAAACATTTGTTTTATTATTTTTTTAAAGCAAACAAAAAACCCACAAAAGTATATTTACTAAATGGAAGCAATCTAAATGTCCACTGAAAGATGGATAATGAAAATATAGTATACACATGTGACAGATAAGTAGCCTTAAAAAAATCCTGTCACATGCTACAACATGGATAAATCTCAAGGACATTACTATGCTGTATGAAATAAGCCAGTCATAAAAGGACAAATATTGTATGACTCCACTCACAAGAAGTATCTTAACTAGTCAAAACCCACAGAAACGACTAGTAGAAAGATGGCTGCCGAGAGCTGGCAGAGCATGGAGACGGAATTCATGTTTAACGTGAGTAGAGTTTCAGTTACAAAAGATGAAAAAGTTCTAGAGCTCTCTTGTACAATAACATGAATATATTTAATACTGCTGAACTGTATAGGTAAAAACAGTTATGATGCTAAATGTTCTACCATGCTTTTTATCGCAATAAAAATTTTGCTGCTAACTTTCATGATTTTCCCTTCAAACCAGCCTGGTATACTACAATAAAAATAATGTCAGCACAGTGGATTATGAAATGCTGATAACTTTTTTTTAATGTATCATAAATAACACACTTTAAAGTATTTTATTTTTATGTCATCCTCTTTGCACAATTTTACAAAATGTATAATGTACATTCTGATGTCTTTTAATTTAAAATAATTGTTAAAAAAACACATAAGTCTATAGTGTTATTCTCTCCTAAAAAGGTGGTGAGAGAGCTGGCACCGCGGCTCACTAGGCTAATCCTCCGCCTAGCGGCGCTGGCACACCAGGTTCTAGTCCCGGTTGGGGCGCCAGATTCTGTCCCGGTTGCCCCTCTTCCAGGCCAGCTCTCTGCTGTGGCCAGGGAGTGCAGTGGAGGATGGCCCAGGTGCTTGGGCCCTGCACCCCATGGGAGACCAGGAAAAGCACCTGGCTCCTGGCTCCTGCCATCAGATCAGCGCGGTGCGCCGGCCACGGCGGCCATTGGAGGGTGAACCAACGGCAAAGGAAGACCTTTCTCTCTGTCTCTCTCTCTCACTGTCCACTCTGCCTGTCAAAAAAAATTAAAAAAAAAAAAAGAAAAAAAAAAAAGGTGGTGAGAAAAGGGAGTGAATAAGTGGAGAGGAAGGCAGAACTCTTACTCAGATGAATGCCAATAAAAACAGGAGACTGCCAAAACTAGCATGTCAGCATTTTGCAACTAACTAACTAACTAACTAACTAACTAACTTCCTTCCTTCCTTCCTTCCTTCCTTCCTTCCTTCCTTCCCTCTCTCCCCCTCCCTCCCTCCCTCTTTTTTCTTTCTAGATTTTTTATTTATTTACTCGAAAGAGCTGGAGTGAGAAACAAGAGAGTAAGAGAGAAAAGTCCTCCGTCTGCTGGTTCACTCCCCAAATGACCAAAACTGCCCAAGCTAGGCCAGGCCAAAGCCAGGAGACAGAAGCCTCTTCTGAGTCTCCCATGTGGGTGCAGGGGCCCAAGCACTTGAGTCACTTTCCACTACTTTCCCAGGTGCACCAGCAGGGAGCTGGATCAGAAGTAGAGCAGCTAGGACACGAACCCGCACCCATACAGGATGCTGGCATTGCAGGCAGTGGCTTTAACCGCTATGCTACAGTGCTGACCTCTGCAACTACCTCTCTAATAACTAATTACAGCATGGATCATCAAGGGAGCATTAAAACCACTAGATCGAGGCACCATTTAGTGCAGTGGTTAAGTTGCTATTTGCTATGCCTGCAACCCATAATGGAGTGCCAGGTTCAAGTCCTGACTCCTCCCCTTCCTATCCAGCTTCCTGCTGATGCACATCCTGGAAGGCAACAGGTGATAGCTCAAGTACCTGGGTCTCTGCCACCCGTAGGGGAGTCCTGGAGGAATTCGGGGTTCTGACTTTGGTTTGGCATATCCAGGTTGTTGTGGGCATTTGGGGAATCAGTCGATGAAAGATGTCTTTCAAATAAAATTAAAAATAAGTGACTTTTTTTTTCAGAAAACACTAGTCCAAAGATAGCTGGAGAACAGGTTATTCACAGTCTCACTCTAAACTAAAGAGACCTAATAGATTATGCTTTAACCAAGTGTGGTCAGCAGCGTTCTAAGACAGTTCCCCTAAATTTCCTGCCCTAATCCTGTAACTGTGAATATGATGAGATACTACTTCTATGATCACATTATGTTACACAGCAAATTGGATTTCACAAATGTAATCAGGGCTACTGATTAGTCGAATTCAGTTCATCAAAAAGAAGATGATCTGAGTGAACCCTGAAGGCAGAGTTTTCTCTGGCTGACCATCTGGAGTATCAGCAGGATGCAAGGCACCGCGGTGGTTTGAGCGTGAAGAGCATCCTGTGAGAAGGAATGTGGGCAGCCTCTAGAAACTAACAAGCAGCAGGGAAACGTCCTGCAGCCGCCAGGAACTGGAATCTGGCAACAACCTGAATGGGCGTGGAAGCAGATTCTTCCCTGAACCCTCGAGACAATAGCCCAGGTTGGTTAACACCTTGCTTTTGGCCTTGTGAAATTCTGAGCAGATAATCCATCCAAATATACTCAGATTTCTGACCCACAGAACTGGAAGATAACATAAATGAGTACTGTTTTATGCCGCTAAGTTTGTGGTGATTTGTTATACAGCAATAGAAAACCAATACATCAAGTAAATAAGAGTTAATATTACTTAACGGAGGGTGATAGGTCCTTCTATACACTGAGGACACAACTTCATCTAAGCTCTAACCCTGATAAAAATATTTAACCCAAGTCTAATCATGAAGGAAAGACCAAACAAAACTGAGGAGCACTCTTGGTATTATTGTGACAGTTGAGGAATCTATTTAGTTAAGCAAACAAACCAGACCAATTTGTGTAAGAATGCACTTCTTGGGGCAGGCGTCTGATGCAGTGCTTAAGTCGCTGCTTGGGGTGCCTGCATCCTGCATCAGAGTGCGTGGTTTGAGTGCCAGCACCTCAGCTTCCACCCTGGTTTCCTGCTCACATGCACCCTGGGAGGCAACAGGTGAGGGATCAAGTACTTGAGAACCTGACACCCATACAGGAGGCCCAGATTGGGTTACAGGCTTCTGGTTTCAGCCTGGTCCAGTCCTGGCTGTTGTGGGCATTTGGGGAGTAAATGCATAGATGAATAGATCTCTCTTCGTCTTTCTCTGTTCATTTTCCTTTCAGTCTGTCTCTCTGCTTTTCAAATAAAATGAAAATAATTTTTTTAAATAAAGGAATGTACTTCTTAACTGAGCTGAATATGGATTATAATTTAGATATTACTGAATTGATGTTATTTACTGTGAAAACTGTAAGTAAAAAGTATGAGTAAAAATTGGGATGTAATTAAAACTGGATGAAGTTACCACCAATATAAGATTAGAGATATTTTATAGGTTCTAAGATTAAATCTGCTCTTCAGAAATGAATGACTTTTAACAGGCAAGACACTGGATGAAATTTGTACCAATTTAGACTCAAACCACATTAATGCTTACCCCAGCAAGGCTCCAATTATGCCACCAGCCACCAGGCCTCGCAGACCCAAGTTAACTCTGAAAATACTTCCTGTGACAGCTGTTTTAAAACAAAGAGGCAATATTAAGCCATCTTTAAGTACTAGAATAGCATTTAAAAACTCCCTGTCTTAAAAATGACACAAACCCTCAAGTGAGCCTTCTGAACCCATTCACACACGACAGCCTAGATTTCCTGAATCTAAACGCCACCATAGGTGGCTTCCAATCTGCTCTGCAGATCAAAGGAAGAAATGTCCCTTTTACAAAAATAAATCCTCAGCCTGTCTAAGGATCCAAACTCTTCTCATTCTGCTTCATTTTTGCCCACCTCCTCTGAAAACGTTGCATTTTCCCCCTTCTACCTCTTTCATTTCTTCTTTTTTCAAACAAAGCTTTCCCAAAACAAAGAACCTCACTCTCCCCTTCAGCTTACGCCTTTCCCAGCCTCACCCTTTCCTTGCAGCTATACTGCCGCGGTGAGGCAGTGCAGCAGTGCGGCAGGCAGCATTTGGCCTACAATGCCACCTGGTGGCCAGTACTGGGGATCGCTTGCTTTCCTTTCCACAGCAATTGTGCGTCTGCGGCTCTCAGCTTCCTTCTTAGGAATTGATGCCATCTCAATTGGTACTACTTTTAAAATAACATTTGAGGGATGAGCATTTGGCACAATTGTTAGGAGATACCTGCATCCCATATTGGAGTGCGTGGCTCACTTCCAGCTATTCCCTTCTGACCCAGCTTCCTGCTGATATACACACCCTTGAAGGCAGCAGATAATGGCCCAAGTACTGGGGTTCCTGTCACCCCTGTGGGAGACCTGGATTGAGTTTCAAGATCTGACCTTTGGCCTGGCCCAATCTTGGCTGTTACATTTGAAAAATAATCTGTGTGCGTGTGTGTGTGTGTCTCAAATAAAATGGGAAAAAAAGATCTGAGGTTTCTATTTTAATTTCAATCTTGTAATACTGAAAAACTTTCTTGATTAAAAAAACAAAAAGCCCACCTTTAATCCCATTACCCAGAAACAATGATGAGTCTTTTCTTCTAGTTTTCCCAACACATTTTTTTTTTTTTTAAATTTCAGAGGTAGAGGCAGTGAGACTGAGAGTGAGAGTACACCCTCCCATCCATAGGCTAACTCTTCAAATGCCTGCAATGGAGAGGAGTCAGAGCCTTCTTGAAGGCAGGCAAATGGTGCAGAAGTTAGGCCACTACTTAGGATGCCCATCTCCCAAAAAGGAATGTCCGGGCTCAAGTTCAGGGCTCTGCCTCAGCTTCCTGCTACTGTGTACCCTGGGAGTTAGCAGGTGCTCGCCCAAGTACTTGGAGGCATCAGAGCTGAATTCCTGACTCCTGGCTTTGACCTAGCCCAGACCCAGCTGTTGTAGACATTTGGGGTGTGAACCAGCAGATGAAGATTCTTTATTTCCTTTCCTTTCCTTTCCTTTCCTTTCCTTTCCTTTCCTTTCCTTTCCTTTCCTTTCCTTTCCTTTCCTTTCCTTTCCTCTTCTTTCCTTCTTTCCTTCTTTCCTTCCTTCCTTCCTTCCTTCCTTCCTTCCTTTTTTTTTTTTTTGTCTATGCTTTTCAAATACAATGAAAAAAAATGTAAAGTTTTAAAAAGGTTCATACCCTTTGATCCAGGAATTCCACTTCCATGAGTGCATCCTAAAGAATCAATTAAATGTAACCCCTCACCAGGGCAGGCACCATGGCATAGTGGGTAAATCTGCTGCCTATGATGCCAGCATCCCAAACGGGCAACTGCTCCACTTCCAATCCAGCCCCCTACTAATGTGCCTGGGAAAAGCAGAAGATAGCCCAAGTGTTTGGGCCCCTGCCACTCATGTGGGAGACCCAGAAGAAGCTCCTGGCTCCTGATTTTGGTATGGCCCAGCCCAGGCCGTTGAGGCCATCTGGGAAATGAACCAGCAGATGAAAATTATCTCTCCATTTCTCTCTGTAACTCTTTCAAACAAAAAGTCACCTAAATGTACAACTCAATAAATTTGGTTGCATTTAGTGTGCAACCATTATCACAATCTAGTTTCATAACATTTCCATCATTACAAGATCCCTCATACCCATTTGAAGTTATTATTCCTTCACCGCCCTATCTTTGACAATCACTAATTTACTTTATAGCTTAACAGATTTACTTATTTTGGTTACTTTCTATAAATAGAATGATACATTATGAAGTCTTATTCCTGGTATTTTAAGTTGCTTAAAACATTCAATTGAATAGGCCACCATTGGTTTACTCAACCACTACTTGATGAACATAAAGGTTGTTTTCAGTTTGGGGCTGCCAGGAATAATGCTGCTATAAAAATTCATGAGGGGCAGGCATTATGCACAGTTGGTATAAGCTGCCACCTGGGACACTCTCAACTCACACTGGAATGCCAGTTTCAGTCCTGGTTACTCTGACTCCAATCTAGCTTCTTCCTACAAATGCATCCTAGGAGGTAGCAAATGATGGCTCAAGTCCCCTGCCACCCATGTGGGTGACTCAGATGAAGTTCCTGGCTTACAGCTTTGACCTGGCCTAGTCCTGCTTGCAGACATCTGGAAGAGTGAACCAGCAGACAGAAGACCTTTATCTTTCCATTGCTCAGCCTTTCAAACAAATAACTTTTTTTAAAAAAAGAAAAAAAACCCCATGCATGACTCAAAAATTTTTGTGTGAAAATAACTCATATTCACTTGTAACATGTCTAAACAAGATCTAGTTTGAGGCATTAAGAGATTATAAGACATCAGCTTGAAGGGTGCCTAGTTGTGGCATAGTGGGTAAAGCTGCTGCCTGTAGGCCAGCATCCCGTTTGGGTGTCAGTTCTATTCCCGGCTGCCCCACTTCCAATCCAGCTCCCTACTAATGGCCTGGGAAAGCAGCAGAGGATGGCCCAAGTGTTTGGGCACCTGTATCCATGTGGGAAGCCAGGAAGAAGCACCTGGCTTCAGCTCAGCCGAGCTCTGGCTGTTGCAGCCATCTAGGGAGTGAAATAGCACGTGGAAAACCTCTCTGGCTCTTTCAAATAAAAAAAACTCTTAAAAAAAGAAAAGGGTGCCTATCAGACCAACAAGAATTTTGCCAAAATTAAAGTAAGAACATACAATTTATGGTGAAGCTCAGGTGAAAGAGAGAGATGAAGCATGGCTTTCCCAGTAAGATCCTGAAGACGAAGCACAATCATGGCTACCAAGAGGTGGAAGTGGTCCAGTGAAAGCAAAAGTGGACTGATCACGACCAAAGGAAACAAGTTTTCTTGTTTGTCTATTTTTATGTGTCCAAGACATTTTACTTTTGACTTTTTAGAGGGCCAAAGAACAGTAACGTCTGTTTACTATGAAAGTGTTCTGAGAAAGCCAGCCAAAACTTTAGCAGAAAAATGGCCAGGAAAGCTTTGCCAGGTTATTCTTAATGACTACAACAGTGAACCTGCTTATTTCTTTCAAGACACAAGAGCAATTTGGAGAAACCAATGGGCATCCATCTTACAATCCTGAATTGGTTCCTGCTAACCTTTTGTTTCCTAATCTTTACTAAAATGTATTTAAGATTTATTTATTTATTTGAAAGACACAGTTACAGAGAGAGGCAGAGGAAAGAGAGAGAGAGGGAGAAAGAGAGAGAGAGATCTTCCATCGACTGCTTCACTCCCTAAATGGCCACAATAGCCAGGGCTGGAGCAGGTGGAAGCCAGGAAGCGAGACCCTCTTCCGGGTGTCCCGTGTCAGTGCAGAGGCCCAAGCACCTAGCCATCATCTATTTCCCAGGTACATCAACAGCTGGATTGGAAGTAGAGCAGCTGGGACTTGAACTGGTGCCCATATAGGAAGCTGGCATCACAGGCAGCTTGACCTGCCATGCCATGGTGGCGGCCCCTTGTTTCCTAATCTTAAAAAAAAAATTCTTCAGGCCGGCACCATGGCTCAATAGGCTAATCCTCTGCCTGCGGCGCTGGCACACCGAGTTTTAGTCCCGGTCGGGGCGCTGGATTCTGTCTTGGTTGCCCCTCTTCCAGGCCAGCTCTCTGCTGTGGCCCAGGAATGCAGTGGAGGATGGCCCAAGTACTTGGGCCCTGCACCCACATGGGAGACCAGGAGAAGCACCTGGCTCCTGGCTTCAGATCAGCGCGATGCGCAGGCCACAGTGTGCCAGCCATTGGAGAGTGAACCAACGGCAAAAGGAAGACCTTTCTCTCTGTCTCTCTCTCACTGTCCACTCTGTCAAAAAAAAAAAAAAAAAAAAAAAAAAAAAAAAAAAAAAAACTCAAAAAAAATTCTTCAAAAGGGACCCACTTTTCTTCAGTCAATAATGTAAAAAAAAAAAAAAAAAACAACACTGCATTGATACGAAAAAATTCCCAGGACCCTCAGTTCTTCAGGGATAGATAGAAAGCCTGAGTTCTTTTTTGGAGAATCTTTTCATAGTCTTTATTTTCTAGTATTTTGAGAGTGTGTACATTCAGAAACCTAGCACAGCCACTATGAATTTCATGTTCAGGAAAACAATATGATAAATCTGCTTAACATTAGAAGGTTATGATTTAACCAAACTCTGGAGAACTATTTACTCATTAGCTCTCCCCTGGAGACTCTATTAAGTCTACTCTGGATAACAAAATCCCGTGAGGCAGGACTTAACCAAGGAAATTTATTTTCTCACAGCCCTGGAGGCTGAAACTCTAAGATCAGGGTACCAGGTGAGGCCTGTGTCTTGGCTGGGCCTATCTTCTCTGCATGTGTGTGTCAGGGGAGAACTCTCAGTTCTAAATGGCAAGGATCATCACTTACAATCATGTCTTGAACTTGATGGAGCTTCTGTTGAGGAATAGAATTTATATATTTTACTTTTAATTTCTTTTTTCCCATGAACCTTTTGAAGTCCCCTTCTATCTTTGTTGAAAGGTCTATTTAAATCTTTAATTAGGTTATTTGTGTTCCTGTAATTGAGTTCTAAGAGTCCCACTTTCTGGAAACTAGTCCTTTATCAGATATACAATTTGTAAATACTTTCTTACAGTCTATGATTTGCCTTTACATTTTATTAATAAAATATTTCTGGGACACTGTGGTGGATCAGTGGGTTAAGTTACTGCCTGCAATGCCAGCTTCCCATATGGGCATCAGTTCAAGTCCCGGCTGCTCCACTTCCAATCCAGCTCCCTGCTAGTTTGGGAAAGCAGTAGAAGACAGCACAACTATTTGGGCCCCTGCACCTACGAGGAGGCTTGGACAGATGTCCCAGGTTCCTGGCTTCATCCTGGACTGGCCCAGGCAGTGGGCTGTGGCAGGCATTTGGGAACCAGTGGATGGAAGATCCGTCTCTCTGCATCTCCCTCTCTCTGTAACTCTGCCTTTCAAATAAATAAATACATCTTTAAAATATATCTATATCTTATATATGTATCTATATATTTATATATAGATATATACACATATATCTATATAAAAATATATGTATTTATATACATATCATAGATATATATCTATCCGTTCTCCCTAATGAAGTATATATGTATTTATATATTTTATATAAATATGTATCTATTTATATACATACATATATATTTATATATATAAATATAGATACATATATATTTATATTGACAGGCAAAGTTTTAATGAAGTCCATGGGGTTGGCACTATGGTATAGCAGGTTAAGCTGCCACTTACAATGCTGGCATATGCCATGTGAGTGCTGGCTCAAGCCCCAGCTACTCTGTTTTCAATACAGCTTCCTGCTAATGTACCTGAGAAACCATCAGAAGATGGCCCAAGTGCTTGGGCACCTGACATTCATGTGAGAGATCAGGAAGGAGTTCCTGGCTCCTGGCTGTTGCAGCCATTTGGGTAGTGAATCAGAGGACAAAAGATATCTCTCTCTCTCTCTCTCTCTCTCTTTCTCTCTCTCTCCCCCCACCCCGCTGCCCTCTCTGCTGCCCTTACTTTAAATAAATGAATACATAAATCTAAAAAAATTTTAAATGAAGTCCAATTTATCAACTTTTCCTTAATTGTGCTCTGTCATATTTAATAAATCTTTGCCTTATCAAAGGTTACAAAGATTTACTCCTCTATTTTCTTTCTTATTTAAGTCTTTGCTTCGCTTTGAGTTAATTTTCACGTGTATTAGATAATGGCCAAAATTAACTCCATTTTGCAAGTAGACATCTGATTTTGTCAACAATTTGTGATGAAAAATCTATCCGTTCTCCCTAATGAAGTACTTTGGCATTTTTGTGGAAAACCAACAACCATGAATGGAAGGGAAAGTTTCTGATCTCTCCATTCTGTTTCATTCATTTATATCAGAGACTAACTGACCTGAATAACTAACTTCAATTTGCTCTAGCCTTCTGAGGGGACCCAACTGCAGCCCTCTCCAGCTGTCCTGTCCTACCTAAGAGGAAGATAAAAACCTGAAGGAGGAAAATCCTGAGAAGCACTTGTGCAGTTGACAGTTCAGGGTCACAGGCTCACTCCAAGACTGAGACCTAATCACAGGACTACAACATGCCTTCTCTCTCCCATAGCTTACTACCACCGAATTAAAGACCTATTTATTTATTCCTTTTAGTCAGGTACATCATGTCTGACATCATGTCACCACAACTGAAATAGTAAGAACACAGTTTAAAGAGACAGAGCAAGTGTCACAACCAGACACAGGTTTGGCAGGGATGTTGGAATTATCAGATCAAGAGTTCAAAATGACCATGATTAACATTGTAAGAGCCCTGAGAGATAAAGCAGATGGAATGCAAGAACATATGGGCAATGTAAGCAAAGAGATGAAAATTCAAAGAAAGAACTGAGAAGAAATCTAAGAAATCAAAAATAGTAACAGAAATGAAGAATGCCTTTGATATACTCATCAGTAGGCACGATACAGCCAAGGAAAAAACCTTCCAAAAGAGAACAGCAAAGACAAAAAAGATGGGAAAAAAACCAGAACAGAATATCCAAGAGCTGTGGATTAAATACAAAAGGTACAAGTAAGTATAATTGGGGTACCAGAAGAAAGAAAGAAAGGGGAATAGGAAAAAAATGTTACTTGAGAATTTCCCCCAAATTGACGTGAGACAACAAAGCACAGATCCAGGAAGCTTGGGAAACACCAAGCAGAATAAATGTCCCCCCAGATTACACGTAGGCAAATCATTTCCAAACTGCAGAAAAGATAAAAGAAAAAAATCTTGAAAAAAAGCCAGAAGTAAAAACTTTACTCACAAAACAGCAAAGAATTAACATCAGACTTATCCAAGGAAACAACACAAACAAAAAGAGTATAGAGTGAAATACTTATAGTGTTGAGAGAAAAATATAGCAACAAGGCTTAATCCATTCATATTTAATTTACTGTTGATATGGCTGGGTTTAGGTTTGCCACTTGTTATTTGCTTTCTATATATCTTAATTCCTTTTTTATTTTTCTAATATTTTTAAAAGTTATTCTTTGTATTTGCTTAAGGGGCTATAAAATATATCTTAAGTCACCATAATTTACTTCAGATCAGTACTGATTTGACTAATGAAAAGGAAGAAACTTTGTTCTAATATGGTTCTACTCTTCTCTCACCTCTTTGCTATTACCATCATATATGTGATATCTGCATGTTAAAATCCAACAATACAATGGTATAATTATTGTCTTCTAAAACTTTATGTATTTTAAATGGGGAAAAGACAAGAAAGGAAAAACAAACAATTCCACATATTTACCATTTCTTGTATTTTTCATTTCTTCCTAGTTCCTACTTAATATCATTTCTTCCAATATACTTCTACTTCTTTCTGCTCTTTTGTGCTACTGCTGTCACATATATATCATTAAATGCTATAAGCCCAACACTTCATTTTCAGTACTGCTTTATCTAACTTTTAGATAACTTAAGAGAAATACATTTACATTGCTTTTTAAAATTACTTACATAACTTCCTTTATTAACGCTTTTTAACTCTTCATACAGATTCTAGTTTACATCAGGTATCACCTCCTTCATTCTGCAGAACTTTAAGTACTTTGGTAAAGCAGGTCTGCAAATAACAAACTTTCTTTGTCAATCTGGCAATGTCTTTCTCTTCATTTTGAAGAACAGTTAGATAGATACAGAATTTTTGGTTGACAGCTTCTTTTCTGAATAAGTACCCTGAATATCAATCACTCCACTGCCTTCTGCCTTTCTTTATTCCTAATGAGAAGCCAGCTGTTAATCTTGTTGGGTGTTCCCAACAAGAAAATATGATAAACTGTTTTTTTCTTGCAGCTTTCCAGATTTTCCCTTTGTCTTTTAACAGTTTAACTATAATAGATCTAGGTGGGACACTCCCTGCTTTTTCCTCTTGGACTTCAGACCTTCTTAGATGTGTGGATTAATGTTTTGCATCAAATTTGGAAAACTGCGGCTATTTATTATATTTCTTCAAATACTTTTTCTGTCTTTCTCCCTAATATTCCCATTATAGACCCATTGGTCTGCTTGATGATATCCCATAGATCTCTGAAGCTCTGTTTATTCCTCTTTGTTTTTAAAATTTTGTCCTTCAGGAAAGATAACCTATATTATTCTTTCTTCAAGTCTATTGATTCTTTCTTCTGTTATCTAAAATCTTATATTGAGCTCCTTATCCACAGTGCATTTGTAATTTCCACTGATAGGCTTATCAACTCCAGAATTTCCATTTGATTATTTTCAAATTTCAGTCTTCATTGATCTTCTCTATTTGATGAGTCACTGTCATATTTTTACTTAGTTCTTTATATATCATTTGAAGTCTTTTGCTGGCTATGTCCAAAAGACAGGCCTCAAAAGAGACAATTTCCATTGATTTTCTCCCCCAGTTTTTCAATGTTTTGTAATGTTGTTGTTTTTGATGAAAACTGGACATTTAAGTAGTATATGGTAGCAACACTGGATTTGCGACATCCCCCCACTTAGAGGCATGGTTATGGTTCTGTATGTAGTGACTTGTCTGAACCAATTCTGTAGCATCAACTACTCTGTAGAGCATAGACACAGATGTGTGCTTTCAGTTTTTATTCTCATATCTGGTTTCTGAGAAATTGTATTGGCTTAGCAGTCAGCCAATGATTTGTCAGAGCTGTGCTTCAATAGCCTGTAGCTTAGGGAATCCACTTAAAGTTCAGGCAGTTGACAAATCTTTTATTTTATGAGTTCTCAAGGAACTCATATTCAATAAGAGACAAGCAGCTTGCTAGGGCCTTCATCAGTCTCTCCTGAATATGCTTTTATCCTTACCTTTGTGCATGATCTTCCACAGAACCAAGGATAATTAGGATCTTATTAAGGTCTTCTTTGTCTTGTTCTCAAAATATCCCTATTAAAATTCTGGCTGGCCTACCAGTCTATTGCTCACCAGAAACAGTATCAAAACCTCAGGCTTTACATAATGTTCTCATCTCTTACTCATTTGAAATTGTTTTTGTGACATCCCTAGACATGGAATTTTCTGTTATGCTTCAAAACAACAAAGAAGTCAGCCTCCTTTAGCTGCAGAACCGCTAGTCCTTCCAGCCTGCCCTGCTTCTGTGGAACAAAGCACCAAGGAGCTGGGAATTAAGTGATGGGTGTAGCTCAGGCTGAAATACCACAGACTCCCACTGTTCTTACAGAGTTTCAGTAGATTTTCTTAAATAATGTTTCTCAATTTGTTGTATGCCTTGGTCAATTGCCAGCATCTTCAAATGATTGCTTTTGATAATTCTGTCCAGTTTTATTAGTGCTTTCTGGGGACAACATTTGCCATTCTGGGTGTTGAATATGCTTTTATGTACGTCCAGACCAATGTCAAATAAGCAGGGTGAGAGGAGGCATCCTTGATATTGTTCTGCCTTCATGAGAAATTACTCTAGTGTCACATCACTAAATATGGTGTTGGTTGCTGGTTTTAGATAAAAATTTATATTGTATCTGAAATATTTTTCTATTCTTATTCTACTCATAATTTTGACAATAAATGATGAAACATATATTCTACTCTATGTGTCAAGTGATTGTAATATGACAGCCACTTTCTTTGAATTCAAATAACCCCGTTTAGTGAGAAAGTAAAACAAGTAAACAGCTATAAGATAGTATATTGTAAATACTTTGATAAAACTGTAGTAAATATGAGACTTACAGGAAAAAGACACTTAGGTAGAACTAAAGATAGAAAAATGGAGGCTAGGGTGGACTTCCTAGGGTAGCACAGGATGACAAACGATCTGGACTCTGAAAGATTAACAAAATCAGTTGCAGGAGTGGGAAGGTGTTATCTACCAAGAAGAGGGACCAAACCACACAAAGCAAAACTATGCTGGGCTTGGGAATCCCAAGGAGATTTGTAAGGCTGAAGCAAAAGAGTGGTGCTTAGAGGTCAGATCAAGAATTGACATTAAAGTGAGGCGGGCATTGTGGCACAGCAGTTAAGTCACCGCTTGGGTACCTGCATCCTATAATGGGGTGTGGTTCAAGTCCTAACTACCCTGCTTCTGATCCAGCTTCCTGTCAATGTGCACTCTGGGAGACAGAATATGATGGCTCAAGTGCTTAGGCCTCTGCCACCCATGTGTGAGATCCAGATGGAGTTCCAAGCTCCTGTCTTCAGCCTGGTCCAATCTTGATTGTTGTGGGAATTTAAGGAGTGAACCACTGGATGGAAAATACCTCTCTCTCTCTCTCTCTTATTGTCACTCTGCCTTTCAAGTATAGATGAAAATAAAAAAAAAATACATATTAAAATGAGAGAACTACTATTATTATTTTATTTGAAAGGCAAAGTTACAGAGAGAGGGAGAGATAGAGATACAGATAGAGAGAGAGAGAGAGAGAGAGATCTCTCATCTGCTGGTTCACTCCCCAAATGGCCACAATGATTGGGGCTGGGCCAAGCCAAAACCAGGAGCTTCTTCTGGGTCTCCCATGTGGGTGCAGGGACCCAAGGACTTGGGCCATCCCCCACTGCTTTCCCAGATGCAGCAGCAGGGAGCTGGGTCGGTAGTGGAGCAGACAAGTCTTGAATTGGCACCCATATGTGATGCTGGCATCACAGGTAGAGGCCTAACCTGATATGCCACAACAGCAACCCCAAGGATTGACTTCAGTTTAATGGCAAGCTATAGAAAATTTTCAAATCACAAAGTGCTAAATCATATTTATAAATCAAAGATACAGCTAAGGTTAAGAGTGGAGGTGGAATACAGCAAGATTAGAAATGGAGCAGATGTGACAACGGCAGTGGGAATAAGAGGTGAGATTCTGCATATATTTAAGGAGAACAACTGAAAAGATTGGAAGTTTAGAAAGATGGGAATAAAGAAGAGTATCATTCCTTAGTTTCTTGGTTTGACATTTAACAGGGTAGGTGACACAGAACACAAAAAAGAGGTGCAAGAAAGGAAAGTAGGAAGGAAAATTTGGTTTGGATATGCGCATTTGAGTCTTTAAAATATCCAAGTAAAAATGTTTGTAAATTTAAAAATGGCAAATCCTATTCGCTCTAGAGCTAATTTTTATATAATTTTAAAAATGTGTTTATTTTAATTTTATTTGAAAGATAGAATAAGAGTGATAGACAGACACAGAGAGATATTTCATCTACTGGGTCACTCCCTAATTGCTTGCAAACAGCCAAGGCTGGACAAGGCCAAAACAAGGAGCCTGGAACTCCATCCTGGTTTCCCATGTGGGTGGCAGTGACCCCACTACTTGAGCCATCACCTGCTGCCTCCCACGATGCACATTAGCAGGAATCTGCAGTGGAAGAAGAGGACGAAGGACTTAAACCAGGCACTCTAATATGGATGCAGACATCATAGGCAGTGACTTAACTGCTGTGCCAAACCCCTACTCCTACTCCAGTACTATTAATGCCTCTTCTCAGTTTTATATTTTAAAATGTTTCCATTAGATGCAAGTTCAAATTTTAGTGCAATTAAAAATTTTTGAATCTAGGCATACAAGTCTTCAAACAGTTCTTGAAAATGTATAGTGAAATGAGTATGCAGGGATAAAAATTTTGTTTGCATCAAAATAAGTTTGTCTTTTGTTTTGTTTTGTTTTGTTTTTGTTTTTGACAGGCAGAGTGGACAGTGAGAGAGAGAGAGACAGAGAGAAAGGTCTTCCTTTGCCATTGGTTCACCCTCCAATGGCCGCTGCGGCCGGCGCGCTGCAGCAGGTGCATCGCGCTGATCCGAAGCCAGGAGCCAGGTGCCTCTCCTGGTCTCCCATGCGGGTGCAGGACCCAAGGACTTGGGCCATCCTCCACTGCATTCCCGGGCCATAGCAGAGAGCTGGCCTGGAAGAGGGGCAACCGGGACAGAATCCGGCGCCCCGACCGGGACTAGAACCCGGTGTGCCGGCGCCACAGGCAGAGGATTAGCCTATTGAGCTGCGGCACCAGCAATTTGTCTTTTAATTCCAATTTTTCAGAAACTTTTTAAAGTACCCTGGCATACACATGAGAAGAGCACACTCCGAAGCAAGATAAAGCACCTGGGGTAAAACGCTAACAATGGCTCATTCTCCGTATCTATGGGTATACAGTGATCCTTGTATTATTTTTATCTTGCAATTTTTTTGTGAGCTTGAAATTCTTTCCAAATAAAACAAATTTTTAAGGTTATGTTCAGCATGTGTGAGTTTTTGTGAGAGAACATACTGGAGTTAGTGACTAAATGTGACAGTTGACTTTATTTACTTTTCTGTAAATACTCTAATGCTTCTTTTTTCTAATGCTTATTGTAAAAGTTAATTTTTAAATCAAAAATACAAATTGTATTTACTTATTGCATACAACAAAATGTTTGATAGTATACATCCACTATGGAATGACTAAATCAAGCTAATTAACTATAATCACTATATTGTACCAGTTTAGCTGAAATTTTGTACCCTTTGGCCAAAATCTTTCCAATCCCTATCCCCTGCTCTAGGTCCTGTCCTCACCATATATTCTTATTTTTATGTTCATTTAATAGAGATATATCTATTACAGGCAGAGAACTTGAAACGAAAACCCAGTTTCGGCCCTTGCACACAGGGGAACAAGGTCGTGAAAGGAGCGAGGCTTGGTGTGGTGCCGCCATTTCTTCCTTCCTCGGTCTCTGTGCCTCCCACAGAGCTTCCAGTAGCACCATGTTGGAACACAGCATCTGGAGGTTCACAACCTCTGAGGTCCGTAGGAGCCACTGTGAGGAGGGCCCAGGGAAGAATTTGCCATTTTCAGTGGGAAACAAGTGGAGGTTGCTAGCTATGATGACTTTGTATCTTGGATCTAGATTTACTGTACCTTTCTTCATAGTACAACACTAACTGCTTAAGAAATAAGCATGTTTTAGGTCCTCCATTTAACAGATAACAGCATTTCAAGAGGTGCAGTCTCTGAAAAATGGATCAGACTCTTGAACTCATAGCATACTAGATAAGTTTGTAAATAAAATTTCAACTTGAATGCTTAATGCCTCTTCTCATATATAGGGAATGTGATAATTGAGTGTGTGCCTACTTTATTATTTGGATAATATTCTAGTATTAGTTTCTTAATCAAGATGTGTATGATTTAGCTTGTTATATGACCTATTTATTTAATTTTTTATTTTTTGGATTAAGACATTGTTGAAATGTATGATATAACAGAAATGCAAAGTCAACTACTGTCTATAACTTTCTTTTAAACTTAAAGGGAGAGAAAAGATTTAAGAGCTTATATTTTTTCCAGGCCTATAACATTAAGCTGAAATTTTGGGTCTGATAATTGTACTGCTGATCAGTATTAGTCTTGTTCAGGCTGAATAAAAGAATATTTAAAATGGAAGCATATAGTGTAGGAAGTATTCCAAACAAATTTACTCTGGAGTTTAATTAGTAGCAAGGAGATAAAAGATAACAATTACATTATGCTTTAAAATCTTAAGGGCCTAGTTTGTAGGAGAAAGTATTTAGCAATTGAATATTTTAATGGTTTGGTTGCTACTGGAATATGAATAGACAAATAATATAAAGTAGATTGTAAACTGGTAGTCTCTCTGGCCTCCAGACTTTGGTGAGAAGATGCTGTATTGTTTTTAAATAACATATATATTTCTAGATTCTTGAACAAAAAAAAAAAGAAAAGAAAATCCAAACTCTTACTATGAAAAAAATCTGGCTTTTTTCTACCTCACCTAATAAATCTCATCCCAAACTAGGGTTCCTTGCCTACTATTTGAGCAGATTATCCTGCTTCGAGGAAATTTCTTGCCTTAGAGCCTTGCCCCTTGAGGTTTCTCCTGCTGAGGCCACTTTTCTTGGCAAAGCTTGCCCCTTCTCACTTCACTTCCTCAGAGAGGCCTTCTCTGAGCCCCTGTCCACGCCAGATCCCATTTCCCACCTATCTGTTACATTCTACCATAGAGACCTGCTTTTTCCCATTCACATTAGAGTTTAAAATTCAATGAAAGCAAGGATCTTTTCAGTTTTGTTCAGAAGTATACCAAAGGCCAAGCGTAATGCTTTTTCTTAAGTATATTTTCAAGAACACTGAATGAAATGGTAGGGAAGCCAATCAATGAATTCAGCAGTTCCGATTTATAATCCTTACATATTTTCTAAACCACATGTGGGACTGAAAAATGTAAGCAAGAACAAAGATGTCTTACCTCCTGCAATGACAAAATGGCTTAGGGCATTTTTATTTCGGTACACATTTAGACTAGTGTTCACTGTGCTGAAAAGGAGGAGGGAAAAAGAAAACATAAGATTTAAAGCATAGCCCATTTACCTTCTCAACTGCTATTTTCACTAAATGATAGCTTTAGAGGTTCCTGCTCTAACAGGTCCTAGGTCTAGGCCCCTTCAATGTGCTCCAGACAGCCAGTACAGCTCTGGGCTCACTAGGTGGCTCTCCTGCTGAAGAATGAACCAAACAACAATCGCATTTCAGGAACAAAGAATCACTTAGAAACAGAAACATAAAGAAGAGTTTGCAGATTTTCTCTTTCTTAGAAATATTATATCTATTTGATCTAATTGGCAGACCTGCAACGCAGAGGCAAAATTCTGACTGGGTCGTTTTCACAAGACCATCCTGGAGCACACAGATGGACAAAAGTCTTGAAAAAAAGGCATCATGTGGCTTTCCAGTTTTTATACTGCCTGCTGCTACTTCCTAACAACACCAAGACGCCTGACAGTCCAGGGAAAACTTACTTGAATATGGTCACGAACACCGCGGTTCTCCAGCTCCAGCGCCAGCCGTACCGTATGAAACCTCGCGTGGCAGCGCGGTGAGCACTTTGCTGAAGTTAACAAAGAAAAGCTGTCAGATGCCAAGAAACCTGACTACTTTCCTGTTTCAAAAACTACATTGGAGGGGGCTGGCGCTGTAGCACAGTGGGTTAAAGCTGAGGCCTGCGGCGCTGGCATCCCATATGGGCGTTGGTTCGAGTCCCGGCTATGTCGCTTCCAAGCTGTTATGGCCTGGGAAAGCAATAGAAGATGGCCTGAGTCCCTGGGCCCCTGCACCCACGTGGGAGACCCAGAAGAAGCTCCTGGCTCCAGATCGGTGCATCTCTGGCCATTGCGGTCATTTGAGAAGTGAACCAGCACATAGAAGACCTCTCTCTCTGTCTCTGGCTCTACCTCTCTGTAACTTTTTCAAATAAATAAATTCAAAAAAAAAAAAAAAAAAAAAAAGACAAACCCTACAGTGGAGGAAAGTCTAGGGACATCATTCTTTAGATACTGACACTTAAGGCAAAATCCAATGTGCATGCTACTCTATCAGGAGATGGAAAAGGAACTAAGGAGTATCAGTGTCAACCATGTAATTCGTCAATTAAGTATCTGCTAAGAATCTGTGGCAACCACCATGGGCAGATGCAAAATCAGTATCAGACATTTTCTTTACATGCAGGAAATATTAGGGAAAAAGTAAAGAACAACTACTAAGTAAATGCTAAATTAAAGGGCAGGAATTAAAGGATACAGATATGCAGGAAAAAAAGAACTAATATTTACTGACCACCTGCTATATGTTAATATATTATTTTCACTTAATCTTTACAACATGCTTTCCAGAAAGGGGATTTAGTATTAACTAAAGTTTAGGAAAAAGAATTTATATCTTTCCTAATTTTTTAAAGATTTATTTTATTTATTTGAAGGAGCTACAGAGAGAGGTAGAGACAGAGAGAGAGGTATTCCATCCACTGGTTCACTCCCCAGATGGCCACAGCGGCCAGAGCTGCCGCCGATCCAAAGCCAGGAGCCAGGAGTTTCTTCCAGGTCTTCCATGTGGGTGCAGGGGCCCAAGGACTTGGGCCATCTTGTACTGCTTTCCCAGGCTATAGCAGAGAGCTGGATTGGAAGAGGAGCAGCCGAGACTAGAATGGGATGCCAGAGCTTCAGGCCAGGGCTTTAACCCTCTGCTCCACAGCGCCAGCTCCTTCTTAATTTTTTTTTTTTTTTTTTTTTTAGGATTTATTTACTTATTTGAAAGGCAGAAGACAGAGAGAAAGGAAGACACAGAAAGAAAGAGATCTTCCATTTGATAGCTCACTCCTCAAATGTCTCCATGACTTTGGCTGGATCAAGCCAAAGCCAGAAGCCTAGAACTGCATCCAAGTCTCCCACATGGGTGGCAGGGACCCAACTATTTGGACTGTCATCTGTAGCCTTGCTAGGCACACTGGCAGGGAGCTGGTTCAGAAGAGATGCAGGAGTCAAGTAGTGGCTTAACCTGCTGTGCCACAATGCCTGTCTCTTGGGAGGAAGTTTATAATCAAACCCAGATTGTGAGGAATAAAGGCAGAATCTGAAGATACATTGTCTGTGTCCACAGTCCATTTTCACTAGACTTCAATAGAGCAAGTTTGGTATAATACCATGGGTAAAGTCTGGGTCTATAATGAATCTAAGAGAATCCCTGAGCAGATCCTTAAAACTAGTTATATGATCGTGGGTAATCTTCTCTAAGGTTATCAGTATGAACTCATGGATCTTAGTAAATAGGCAGATAAACAAAACATAACATAGATGTACAGTGAAAAAGATGGATGTATCAACGTGTTTCTATAAAACACACAAACACATACATACACACAATTTCCTGTCTGTCTAGAATCTAGAAGCAATGATACCCCAGTACCAGTGCGCATAAGTAAGACCAAGATCATGCTTCCTAATCTCATTCTCCGGTAAAAGCAGTTTTAGTTCCACGGAGAAATGCTAATTCCAGATCTGGCATTGGAAAAGTAAAAGATTAGCCATGGACATTTTGCTGTGCCAGAAGTAAAGATACGTTGAAAAAATGATGGAGACATATCAAAAGGACACAGAAGCTAGTTTGAAGGGCTCCAACTGTCCAAACCTAGATCAACCTAAGTATCAAAATAAGTGATAATAATACACCTACAAAAACAAAAAACCTAAAAGTCTGTACTGATATGTTAAAAATAAGTAAATAAATAAATGGTGGGAGAAAGAAAAAACTTCCTTAAAGCAGAATACTAACCAATAAATGTAGAAAGAATGAAGGGAAGTTGAAAATGGCCATCTGGCAACCACCTCAGAACTGTTTCAGTCAAAAATTATCATTTAGGGGCGGACGCTGTGGGGTAGCGGGTAAAGCCGCCGCCGCCTGCAGTGCCGGCATCCCATATAGGCACCAGTTCGATATCTGGCTGCTCCACTTCCAATCCAGCTCTCTGCTATGGCCTGGGAAAGCAGTAGAAGACAGCCCAAGTCCTTGGGCTCCTGCACCTGCATGGGAGACCTGGAAGAAGCTCCAGGCTCCCGCCTTCGGATCGGCCCGGCTCTGGCCATTGCGGCCATTTGGGGAGTGAACTAGCAGGTGGAAAACCTCTGGAAGACCTCTCTCTCTCTCTCTCTCTGCCTCTGGCCTCTCTGGAGCTCTGACTTTCAAGTAAAATAAATAAACCTTTAAAAAAATTATCACTTAAAGCTAAAACTACAGAGTAAAAATCTAATGAAAAACAGGATATTTACAGTCTCAAAGGAATAACAAGTACTCATAAAATATTTATTAATTACAAAGAAAATAATAATTTTACAAGGGATAAACCTGGCATATGCCATTTGAGTGACTAAAGTATACATCATCAGTGACAGGAAAAATAAATATCATGTGCTTCCAATATAATGTAATAAGGATACAATATTCTTTAAAATTTTTTATTTATTTGACAGATAGACAGTGAGAGAGAGAGACAGAGAGAAAGGTCTTCCTTCCATTGGTTCACCCCCCAAATGGCCACTACGGCCAGAGCTACACAGATCTGAAGCCAGGAGCCAGGTGCTTCTTCCTGGTCTCCCATGTGGGTGCAGGGCCCAAGTACTTGGGCCATCCTCCACTGCACACCCGGGCCACAGCAGAGAGCTGGACTGGAAGAGGAGAAACTGGGACAGAATCCGGCACCCCAACTGGGACTAGAACACGGGGGTGCCGGCGCTGCAGGCGGAGGATTAACCAAGTGAGCCATGGCGCAGGCCCCAAGGATACAATATTAATACTAGGGCATTCCTGCGAAAAAAAAAAAACAGTCTGAATCTAATCATCAGAAGTCATCATAAAAATACACATGGAGGGACATTCTACAAATAGCCCATAGTCTTCAAAGCTGTTAATGTAGTGAAAAAGGACACAGAGAAACTTCCAGAACAATGTAGACTAAAGAGGTATGAGAGGCAAACTCAGCATGTTATCCAGTATTAGATCCTAGACCAGAAAAAATATATACATATAAATTTTCCAAATAAACTATATAAGTGAAACAACTAGATAATAGTACCATGTCAGTGTTAATTTCCTGATCTTGATCATTATAATTATAGTTAAATAAAAGAATGCCTTTGTTTTTAGAAAATCTATACTTCAAAAAAGGGAAGAAAAGTACTTCAGCATTTACCATGTCTGTAACTTACTCTCAGGCAAATACACACAAAAATACTATCTATTATACAAAAGAAGAATAATAAAACAAACATGGTAAAATATTAAACCTTCAGAAAATCTGGGTGAAAGGTATATAAAAAATATGTGTACTATTTTTGCAATTTTTCTTTAAGTCATTGAGCTTTCATTTTTTATTGATGTAACAGAACTGATGTACAGAGCTAACAAGGTAGCAAATGAATTAACACCATAAACTGTAAAGATAGAAGGGCTAACTACTCTATTGGCATGAGCCAGTACACCCTTGGAGGCTCTGTGGTCCAGCTGAGCTTTGATGATTTGGCCGGGGATTAGAAACGCATTTCAGAAAGAAGAGTCTAACACGGAGATCCCAAACATTCCCATTTTGAAAACAAGCAAAGCAGTCTGATGAGCCACTTGTAGGCACTCAAACGTTAGGGTTTCCATCATTCCACTGACTTTGTTTACTCTGCCAAACCCATGATCTAACTGAATTATTATGTGTAAAGTGAACTGCTCAACTGGTATGCCCCCGATACTATTAAACCTCCAGTACTTACCACAGCATCAAACCGGTTGTGATAAATTTGTGCCTGGCTCTGCTCAATGTAGCTTTTTTTAGCATGAATAAAAGCTGGTATTCCACCATAAGCCCAGCCAATGATGCCTGCTGAAATCGCCGCCCTATAGATATTCTCAAGCTCCTTTGACGTCCTCTGCTGTTCACTGTAACAAAAAGAGGATGTTGTTTGGCATTAGCCTACGGATATTACTTTCCGAAAGACACCATGATCAGAATTACCCCAAAGCTAGCAATACGGTTTTCATGATGGGCAGAACTGCTTACACCTTCTGCTGAATTAAACAGAGCAGTTATGTTACAAGTAGCACAAATCCAAGACAAAACTAATCTACGTTGTTAGAAACTAGGGCAGTGACTGGAGGGGACACGGGGGGAGCACCTGGGAACACCTGGGATGCTGCCAACAATCTCTTTCTGGGTGTTGGTCACAGAGATATGTCCCATCTGTGAAAATGTATGAATCAGCATAATCATATGTGTTATTCTAAATGTATATTACACCGCAACAAAAAAAATTTAGGGTGCTTTTATTTGCTGATGGTTACAATTATAACATACTCCTGGAAACATGAAGAATTTGTGAGCTGAATTTAGAGATCACACAAACTCCAGACTTTAGGGCAATGTTTAAGGAATTAAACCATGAATGTCAAAAAATCAAAGTCTTATCTTTCATTGATTTTATATGACATACTAAGATAGGCCTGTACTATAAAAAGCATTTGGAAAGCTTATGATGCAATGGGCAGCACGGGCCAATCTAGAACAAGGGAAAAACCACTGTTTGACTCAACATACTACTCTGTTTGTTTTTGTCTTGCTTAGTAGGAATTAAACATATTACTGTTAAGAGTATATGCCTAAGAACTAGAATGGAGCTTCCCAGATGTCCTGAAATTGCTCCAACAAACAGCTACATTGGTGAGGATTAAGTTACTCTAAGTAATGGCCCTAAGTAAGTAAACTACCAAATGTTTCTTTATTTACATTACTAACTTGCTTTCTTCAGAAATGGTACAAGTATTTATCTAATTCTAGTTGTCAATAACCATATTTCTAAAATCAGAATCTGTGAGGCAGTGCCTACATCTATAGACAAATATCTCAGAAAACTATATTCTTAGACTCATATTAATAGGAAAAGTCCCATAATTTGAACTTTATCCTTTAAGATATTAACACCATAAAAATTGGTCTATGATAGAACCCAGAAAAGAGAAAATGTAAAAGAATTTAACATTTAAAAAGCCAGAAGCAGGTCCACTTGGGACTCCTCTGCCCCAGCCAGGAGTGCCTGGGTTCAAGTTCCTGCTCTACTCCAGATTCCAGCTTCCTACTACTGTGCATCTGGGAGGCAGTGGAGGATGGCACAAGTACTGGGGTCCCTGCCACCCATGTGGGAGACCTGGGACTGAGTTCCTGGTTCCTGGCTTTGCCCTGGCCTAGCCCTGACTAGTGCTGGCATTTGAGGAGTGAACCAACAAATGAGAGATCTGTTTCTGTCTCTCTCTCTCCCTGCCTTTTTTTTTTTAATTTATTATTTTTAATTTATTTGAAAGGCAGAGTTACAGAGAGAGGAGGAGAGGCAGAGTGAGAGAGATCTTCCATCTGCTGGTTCACTCCCCAGGTGGCATAACAGCCAAGGCTGTGCCAGGCTGAAGCCAGGAAAGTCTGGAACTTCTTCCGGGTCTCTCATGTGGATGCAGCGGCCCGAGGACTTGGGTCATCTTCTGCTGCTTTCCCAGGGGCATTAGCAGGGAGCCAGATTGGAAGTGGAGTAGCCAGGACACAAACCAGTGCCCATATGGGATGCCAGCACTGCAGTCACAGCACCAGCCCCTCTTTGTGCCTTTCAAATAAAATACACAAATAATTTCTAAAACATTTAATAAGCCAGGAGACATATACATTTTGTCTCTTCTTTATCCTATGAATAATTCTATGATATAGGTGACATCTATGTCCATGTTATCAATATGAAACTGGAGGTTCTAATAAGTTATGTGGTTGGTCCAAACAGCTCATGAATGGTGGAGAAGAAAGTAACCGTGGACAGTGGTAGAATGGATGGAGACTGTAAGTACCAGTGAGGTTGTGTCCTGGCTCTGGCCACTCATGCTAACCATCCATAGCCAGATCACAATCTCCCTGAACTCTGGTGTCCTCACCCAGGATGCAGAAAGGATCACGAAAGTGAAAGTCTTTTAGCTCCAACCTTCTGTTTATAAAGCTGACCAAACTAACTCTTCTCTTACATACTCCATAAAAGAATCTTTCACAGGTATCTCAAATTTTGGAAGGGCCAGAGAAAAGTCAACTCTATTTTTAAAATGAAGGCAATGAAACCTACATAATACCAGGCAGTCTGCTTCCTTATCCCAACTACCTCAGCAACATAATAAAGTTTCAACTCTTACTTAACCCCTTGATAACACCACGGCATGATAAATTCCTTCATACATGGGCAAACTTTCCTGCAGTAATGAATAAATGCAGAAATGAATGAATGAAATATCCTGTTTTTAACTAGATAAAATTAATCCAAAGGGTGTGCCTTTATTCCAAAATATTTAGTTTAAAATGTAATCTCTTTTCGTCTATAAAATGAGGAGGCAATAGCTGCTACTGTTTTTAATTTCTTATTTGGCCCCAGAAGAGAACTTTCTTGGCTCCTCCATCTTTTTGGGGGGGTGAGGGCACACAACTGGTTACAAAATACCAAAGGTCTGGGATTAACTGAAACCCAAAAAAGAATACTGGGGTGGGTTTCTTCAAATAGGGATTCCAGGGCCAATGCGGACACTAACATGGTCCAATTTTTCTGATCTGTAAAATCAGGCTGCACTAAGACTATAGTCCCTAAATATCCCCAAGACCTCTCAGTTTTCAGTCAGTCTGACCTTTAGCATTAAAAAAAAAAAAAAAATCTGTCAACAAATAGAACTACCAAATGGCAACGTCAAGATACAAGGCTTGGGGGAGAAATCGAGGATCCTCAAATCTCATTTAAAAATGAACCACCCCGCCCCTGGGGTCCTTCGCCCTAGACGACCCAGGCTGGAGGACGCCTCGGCCCCTCCCGCACACCCGAGGCACTTTTACTCTTTGACAAACAGCTCCCGGAGACGGTCCCATCCGGATTCCGGGTAATAGCGTTCGGGGACGTAGGAAGGCAGCTTCCGATTCTCTGCCAGAGCTTCCGAATCGGCAGCCACATTCTCAGCCGCAAAGACTCGGGGAAAAGGACCCAGGGCTCGGTAAAGGAAGCTCCGAGGAGCCGGCGGCGGCACCTCCATTGCCCTCTCCCGATCTTGAGGCAGACACACTTGGGCGCTCAAGGCCCCAGGGCCGCCAGCAGGTGACATGCGACGGGCTGAGGATAACTGCACGAGTGAGTGAGTGACTCATGCACGAAACCCGGGCTAATCCGCTGCCACAACCGCCTCAACAGTAATGCACATCGTTGTCCTCATGACAGGTTCTCACTTTGGAAGCCCTGGGAAACACAATAGGAAGTCCCGCCTCCAAGAGGGCAAAGGCCACGGGGCGGAGCCCAGAGGTAAACACTTCCGGCTGAGACAGGAAGAACAATGACCTCCGAGGCCCGCTTCCGGAAGTGAGTTGGCAGCCAGTAGCGATGCTCAGTGCCCTCAGGCCACGCCTTCGCTGGGTTTGTGCCGGCTTGAGCCGAAGTGAACGGGTTCTGGGCTAGTTCCAGTTACTTTGAGGTGTTACACGCTGAAGTAATTTAGCATGTTTAAAATGATAGAAACCTCCTGTAAATGAGTAGGTATTCGAGGCAAGCTGTGCTTGGAAAAAGGAAAAGGCGACCGGCGACAAAGCAAGCCCAACCCTCCCTAGCGCGGCTCTGGAAGCCTCCCATCTGGGCGGGTCCGGTGGTAGCCTGTCAGTTCTGGTTTCCGGAGAGAAGCTGGGCGCTGGGATGGGCCTGGGAGCCAAAGACAGCAGGATTTCGAGAATCCGCTTTTGAGGTGCAGTAGCTGGTGATGGCACTCCCTTAGTTACTATGCCTGCTGCTCAAAAGGCAGGAGCGTTCCTGCAATTTCCATGAAGTGTGTTAGACAGTCAGCCAATTATTCCTACAGCCTCTGCTCACTTAAACTTTGCCGTGCAGTTTCCGTTCATTTGCATTCATATAAAATATACTCTGGCTTATGTAATTTCATTTAATCCTTGGTAGTCACCAGACATATGCCCTTATTCCCTTTGCCAGTGTTTTCATACCTTTCCTTTCTAGTTGTAATTTAAAACTGCTACCCTCTTGAGTAAAATACAGTAAACAGAACTCTGGAATTTTGATTCTAGATAAGGCCCACAAGTGTCCTTGACTACAGTGACTATCAGAACGTGCCATGAAGATATCTGTCTTGTCTGGGAGCCACGATTAGATTAAGCGGCCATCAAGGCACTTGCCACGTTGCATCATAGTTCTTTATTTGCTGAGGTGTCTAAGTAGACCAACTTGAAGGTCAGAGACCACGTGCATACAATCATCTCTGCAGCTCCAGCACCTAGCTCAGCATCTAGCACGTGGTAGGTGTTCACTAAAGGTTTTTTTGAAATTAATGCAGATCTCGAGTTCTGGCTGTAGGTTGCTGCTTATCACATACTAGGTAGAGAGTACTAGGTAGACATATGGTCAGAAGACCTGAAAGCTAAAGAAAATGGCTGTGCAACCTAATCTACATGTAGAAAAACCCAAATGTTTAAGAGGACCCCAGATCGGCCGGCGCCGTAGCTCACTAGGCTAATCCTCCGCCTTGTGGCGCCAGCACACCAGGTTCTAGTCCCGGTCGGGGCGCCGGATTCTGTCCCGGTTGCCCCTCTTCCAGGCCAGCTCTCTGCTGTGGCCAGGGAGTGCAGTGGAGGATGGCCCAAGTCCTTGGGCCCTGCACCCCATGGGAGACCAGGATAAGCACCTGGCTCCTGCCATCGGATCAGCGTGGTGCGCCGGCCGCGGCGGCCATTGGAGGGTAAACCAACGGCAAAGGAAGACCTTTCTCTCTGTCTCTCTCTCTCTCTCACTGTCCACTCTGCCTGTCAAAAAAAAAAAAAAAAAGAGGACCCCAGAATCACTCGAGGCTGGGGAGGATTTGGAATGGGGAGGGTGTTGAGGGAATGTTGGACAGATGTCACGAAAACATTATAAATGGCTGCAGGACTCACCAGCCTATGGATACAAGTGAGGTCATCTTAACAGGCAAATCTAAAGCCAACGCTGCCTTCCCCTTTGCGTAACTAGAGATTCACTGTAAGGTTCCCTTTGCCACAGAGCACCACAGGAAAGTGTCCATTGCCGTGGCCACCGCTGACATGGTTGCCCATCTCAGCTCCCACTGTCCTTAGTCACTTCCCACTTTCCCAGGCCCCTGGAGCCCACTTTCTTCTGCCACTAGGGAAATACTCTTCCTCTGTGATCTGCTCTTACCGAAGGTCCAACGGGTGTGGGGTTTAGTGGGACCACTCTGTTTCACATAGTTTTGTTCCCAGGAGGTAGATTTCCCCCTGCAGTAGCTGGGAAGGGTTTCAACAGTCACCACACAGTGCCTGAAATCACCTTCAGCTGTCATTACCAAGTTCTCACAGAACCCAATAGCTTCTTCCCCTACAGGGAATTTTCTTTCTCCGCCAGGTTCACCAGGTACTGACTGCCCTTGCTACATCTATTACATTTTGTTCTATCAGTAGTGAGAATGAATTTTGAGAACTCCAAGGACCACTTCCCATTGACTCTTCCTTCAAGGTCTAACTCAATTGTTATCTCGTTTCCTATCTGCTCTAGATGGAAATTTTATCTTCCTCTGACCTCCAAATCCACATCACCTTTATGAACAGTTGTTGCTTTAATCACCTTCCACCTAAGCCACCTCTCAAGTTACTCACTTTATCATCTTAACTGCAGAGCCCCATGAGGTTAGAAGCTTTTCATCTTCCACTGTTTGGTGAACAGTAGATGCTTAAGAAATACTTGAAAATTCTGAGTAATTTGTAGTCTGGTTCCAGTAAGATTACCCCAAGGGAAGGCATCTCTAGATCTATGTGAAGATAGGCTTTTTCTTTCTTTTTTTTTGGTGAGTATATGTGTGCTCTTATTTATATGGTCAGTCTCAAGGTTCAGTGTAGGGAACTCTTTGGAGTTGATCCAAATGAGGCTACCCACTAAATTATTTTTTCTTGGAAATTTTAATATGAATGAGCCTGGCAGCCTTTAAAACTGCAGTATAGCAGTGCTGTGAAAAAAGTCTGAAATTCTGGCTTTAGGTAACCTCTAAAGTTACCCTTGTTTCTATACTTCCACCCGCTGCAACATTATTCAGATTTCTGTGAGTGCTCTCATATCCTTCTAACAAGTTTTAGAAGCAATTTCTGTTCTTGAAAACTAAGAGAATCTGACCTGATATGGTAGAATAAGGTGGAAACCTGACATCACACAGCTGATAGTCTGAAAACAAAAAAAGAAAGAGCATACCATTTGTCACCCGTGTACCTCACTTCATTCAAATAAACCAAAGTACTCTCTTTGAAGAAGAGCATAGTCTTTAGCTATTAAAGAAGAAAGATAGGTTTGAGACTTAGCTGTTATTAATGACAATAACAAAAGCCTTCAAAAGTTGTGGGGATACAAATTATTTTCAAAAATATACATTGTTACCATTGTATACATTGTTACCATTCTCAGACCAAGTACACTGAGGTAAATGGATAAACAAGTGGAAAATCTGAATGTGCTGCAAAGAAAAATGATGCCCTTATAGACTCTTCAAAGGGCAAGTGAGGCTTTGCATTGATATTCAATCGCCCCTGGAACCCACGGCTGGGTGATCTGTAAATAGAGTGTACTTAAACCAACTGTCTCCATCCATCCATCCATCCATCCATCCATCTATCCATCCAACAATTCTTTAGTATTTACTCTTAGAGAGGCACTGTACTAGAAAACAGATATTAAGATGAGTAGGCAGGCACCACGGCTCACTAGGCTAATCCTCCACCTGCAGTGTCAGCACCCGGGTTCTAGTCCTGGTAGGGGCGCTGGATTCTAGTCCCGGTTGCTCCTCTTCCAGTCCAGCTCTCTGCTGTGGCCTGGGAAGGCAGTGGAGGATGGCCCAAGTGCTTGGGCCCTGCACCTGCATGGGAGACCAGGAGGAAGCACCTGGCTCCTGGCTTCAGATTGGCGCAGTGCGCCGGCCATGGTCACCATTGTGGGGAGAACCAACGGAAGGAAGATCTTTCTCTCTGTTTCTCACTGTCTAACTCTGCCATTTGGAGGGGTGAACCAACGGAAGGAACACCTTTCTCTCGGTCTCTCTCTCTAACTGCCTGTCCAAAAAAAAAAAAAAGATGAGCAAAACATGATTCCCACCCCCCAGTAAGAACACAAAAGAGTAGGAGAAACAGTTAACTACAGTGCCAAGTGATATCATATAATACAGGCATGAGCAAAATGTTACTGTAGCATTTAAATGCCTAGAAAAATGAAAGAATTCAGAGAGGTGATGTTTGAACTGCAACTTGAAGCAAAATGGGAAGCATTTCCAGGGAAATTAAGCTCTACTAGAAAGGGCAGCAAATTTTCCTATTTAACTGAGAAGAAAATTAAATTACAGAGAGAATTACATCTAACAGGGCCTCACGGGGACAAAGCAACTCAGACATCTGGACTGCCTATTGCTAGACCTACAGCACCCAAGGACCTGTCCTTGGGAATTGTTAGTACTCAAAAACACAAACAAAATGGGTGGATGTTTGACTTAGCAGTAGACTCTGCTTGAAACACCCACATTCTACACTGGAATGTTTGGGTTCAAATCTTTGCTCTGCTTCAGATTCCAGTTTTCTGCTAAAGTGCACTCTGAGAGGTGGCAGATGATGGCTCAAGAACTTTGGTCCCTGCCATTCACAAGGGAGACCAGGATTAAACTCCTGGCTTCAGCTTGACCGCCCCAGTGTGCACACATTGGGGGAGCAAATCAGTAGATGGACAATCTTCCTCTGTATCTCCCTTTCAAATATAATGAAAATAGGAGCCAGCACTGTGGCATAGTAGGGGGGACCTCCTGCAATGGCAGCATCCCATATGGGTGTTGGTTCGAGTCCCAGCTGCTCGCCTTCAGATCCAGCTCTCCCCTATGGCCTGGGAAAGCAGAAGATGGCCCAAGCCCTTGGGCCCCTGTACCCACTTGGGAGACCCAAAAGAAGCTCCTGGCTCCTGGCTTCAGATGGGCCCACCACCAGCCGTTGTGGCTATCTGGGGAGCGAACCAGCAAATGGAAGACCTTTTCCTCTCTCTCTGCATGTCTGCCTCTCTGTAATTCTTTCAAATAAATAAATAAATCTTTAAAAAAATGAAAATTAAAAAAAATTAGAACCTGAGAACAAAATCTTAAACACCTGCATTATTCCATGCAAACATCTTACCAGGATGTTTAAGACCTCTAAGAATGTCCTTAGACTGAAGAATCTGTAGAGTTAAAAAATGACAAATATATTCTGACAAATGAAATAAAATCTGTTTTATGTGGCTGAATCTCACATTTGCTAATTTTGAAATCAGCTAATATCAAGTACTTCTAAAGAGGCAAAGAAAGAGTTGGATTCACCTGTGGAAACACTGGGCTGAAAGGACAAGAGTGGCCCTAGGGCATCAGACTATAGAGTTTAAAATTAAGTTTTTATCATTTTTTAAAAAAAATCAGGGAGAGCACCTTGAGATTTAAACTGTTAACCAAATGTCTCATTCAAAACTGTAAAAAAGGAAAAGGGAGGCACCCCAACATGGACTTGCAGTAAAACAAACACCTCCTATATAAGTTGAATGCTCTAAACTACCGACTTAATGCCATGCTTGCATATGAAGACTTCTTGTGGTCCCTGCACAGCACTTAAAGGTGACCTTTGCTGCTGCTGTTTTATTTATTTTTTTATTTTTTATTTATTTATTTATTTTTTTGACAGGCAGAGTGGACAGTGAGAGAGAGAGAGACAGAGAGAAAGGTCTTCCTTTGCCGTTGGTTCACCCTCCAACGGCCGCCGCGGCCAGCGCGCTGCGGCCAGCGCACCGTGCTGATCCGATGGCAGGAGCCAGGAGCCAGGTGCTTTTCCTGGTCTCCCATGGGGTGCAGGGCCCAAGCACCTGGGCCATCCTCCACTGCACTGCACTCCCTGGCCACAGCAGAGAGCTGGCCTGGAAGAGGGGCAACCGGGACAGAATCCGGCGCCCCGACCGGGTCTAGAACCCGGTGTGCCGGCGCCGCTAGGCGGAGGATTAGCCTAGTGAGCCGCGGCGCCGGCCTTGTTTTATTTCTTAAAGGTTTATTTATTTGAAAGGCAGAGCAACAGAAGAATGGAAGGAGGGAAGGAGAAGATAGGGAGAGAGAGTGAGAATGAGAGATCATCTATCTGCTGGGTCACTTCCAAGTGGCCGTAACAATCAGGTCTGGGCCAGCCCAAAGTCAGGAACCAGGAACTCCATCCTGATCTCTCACATGGGTGGCATGGGTCATCTGCTGCTGCCTTCCCAGACACGTTATCAGGAAATTGGATTGGAAGTGGGGCAGCTGAGACTCAAACCAGCACCCTGACATGGGATGCCAGGTTGCAAGCAGTGCCTTAACTGACTGCACCACAATGTTGGCCCCTGACACTGCCAATTTAAGAAGGAAAAATATGGGTGTGCAAAGGTTAAGAGGTGGTGTTCTTATCGCAGTTCTTTACAAAGTGAGAACTACTTCCTAAATTTATTAAGAAGTTGTCTTGTCTTTTTCTTTGTAAATAAGAAGGGCATGAAGGCACAAAGAGGAAACTTGAAATCCAATTGCAATTACTCATGCAATCAGTCCCTTTGTATGTGTCATTGTAGAAACCTCCTGAGTACCACGGAGTTTATGCCTTTATAAACAATAACTCCTACATCATTACATGGCACAACAACAGCTTCCTTAGGCCTTTAAGGAAATGATCCCCAAGTATTTTTCACAGTTTCCACTAAAGTAACAGAGGTCAGTTCTAGAATAACTTGAGAACTGTGAAGATGAGTTGCACTAGTTCCAAATGAATCTTCTGCTTCAGATGATGGCACACGAGGCATCTTCATAATGGACAGAGTCAATTTCACGGTGATGAACACACACAAGTAGATGACCTGAGGCACACACTGTGATTGGTTGTAAGACAATGAACGGTAGAATCAGGTTCAAAATACACATCTCATGATTTCTCTTCCTTCAGTGTAAGGGTGGAGCTGCTTCATATCTGTGTATTATACACATTTTGAATCTTTCTTAAGAGTTGCACTGGGTGCAGCATGATAAGGAAAAAGAGATATTTGGCTTGATAAATGGTATTCAAGGTACAGGTGCCACACTCATGGTAAGCTTCTCACCATAGGACATCTGCAATCTGCAGGCATAGAGACGATATGGTACCACAACCACTAGAGTTCAGTTTTCAAAATTCTGGGACTAATCTGATCATAGCCTTTCCTTCTTGTTACATTATAGGACAGGAATTTAGAGTATTCAGTCAAGAGGTTCTCCCAGTAACAGGTGATGTCATCCATCTGCAAGTGGTTCATAATAAACTGGCTTCCCCTAGAGAAGAGAACAACAAGAATATTTTATAGTAAAGAATTTCATCATAGTCTACATTTGCGTAGGCTACCTAGTGCCAAGGACCATTCAGAGTACTTTATGCGAACTAACTCACTTGATCTTCAGGCCCAATCTTGGCAGTCATTCTATCCATATACATGGAGTTAGCAATAGAATATAACATTTTTTTCCTTTAAAAAACAGAAATGCCAATGCTCATAAAAAGAATTTGTTAATTACCTCAAAGATTTTGGTCTATTTCTATAAAGCTTAGGGCATATGTGAATATGTGTGTAGGTTTTTCCCCTCAGGACAGTTTTCACTCTGAGTTATTTCTGTATCATGAGAGGATCAGTATATCATCATGGCAACAATGTATTAAGATATCTTTAGTTAGGGAAGAATGGGGATCATAAAGTATAAAAGGGAAAATGAACAGAACTTACCTTTCAGCAATTTCTTGAGCTATATCATCATTTGCTTTCACAAATTGCAACAGCTCTCTGAAATGAAAAGCATTATTAGACTGCAACATGTAGACTAAGTTCGTAAGTATGATGTCAGAAAGACTACAGACTGAGGTCTAATATTAATCTCTAGATATGAGGATGGAGAATGAGTTCCTTAAAGCAAATACACTGGGGTCCTTGCAGGAATAAAATAACAAATAAAGCTCACTTCCAGGTTAAAAGCAGTCTTTTGTAGATCTGAGACATATTTGAGAAAATAAAACTTCAATGATAAATATCAAAACTCAAAAGCAAAAAAAAATTTCCATCTTGTCTTCAAAATCTCACTTTGGCACCAGAAGAGGGAATGGCTTGTATTTCAGGCCTTTCTCTATTCCTCTTCTAAGATCCTCCCATTACGAGAGCAGACCTTCCCAAACTTCACCCAAATCAATTCTCATGCTGTCTGCAAGTCCCTTTGATAATACGAGATCAAATACCCCTACATTTAATCTTCAAGAGTTGGAAGCTTTGTTACTCCATACTGTCTGTCAGGTTTGGAACTAGCATCAGAGTACTGTTTCAAATTAAATATCTCTTACAGCCTACTTGAATAATAATCTAAGAGTATAGGAGGGGTTAAAAGGTTCATGGAAAAATATAAATGTGTATTATTAAAAAACGATACATGGATTTCAAAATTTTCATGCAATAAAATAACTTATTTGCAGCAGAGAGAAAAAGCCCATCCTTGCGTTCACTCTCCAACTGCCCACAATGGGAAGGGCTGGGCTGGGGCTAAAGGTGGGAGGTAGGAATTCAATCCAAGTCTCCCACATAGACAGAAAGAATCCAATTATTTAAGCCATCACCACTGCCTCCTAGGGTCTATACTGTCAGGAGCCAGAAGCCACAATCAGGAATCAAATCCAGTTACTCCAATATGGGAGACAGGCATTTTAACTGCTAAGCAAGCACTTCCTTCAATAAACTTATCTTTCAGCTCCACTTTTCCATGAACTTTTGGAAGTGTCCTCATAGATGCAATCAATAGAAGAGAAATAAAGCTTTCAATAGAGAAACTCATCTGGACTAAAAGCCTGAAATCACTGGAAAGTGGGGGTGGGTTGCAGGGTCATTAGGAGTTCTGTCTTAGGGATAGCAGCTTACTGGACATTGGAGAGGTCTGTTTTCACTGGGATATAGTGCACCCATGGCTTCAGTTGTGGATAGAAGAATTCGAGCCACTCTTCACCAACATGGAAAACAAGTGAACCACACAGGAAGAGGTGTTTGAATCGAAAACTTGCAGCTACCCCCCGAAAATTAAACAGATACCTGGGGAAAAGAAAGAGCAAAATAAATTTGATATTCTGTGCCTGCTGTCAGAAATATGGCCTTTTTTCATATTCCTTCCTCCCATTCTCTCCTTTTACCATTCCTCTCCCTTCCCTTTCCATTTTCAGTTTTCAAGGACAAGCAGTATGTCCCTGTGGGGCTTCCATAAACCCCTTGCTTTTCTAGGGCTGGGGCTGCAGGTTGTTCTGGGAATGATGGGTGAAGATAAAACAAGGGTACTTTCTGTAAACAGCTCGTTGGGTGGTGGGATACAAGGAGACAAGGGAATATGACGGTCAGAAGGAATGACAGATTTGGGACATATTTGAGAAAATATAGCAATGTTCAGTGATATACATCAAAATCAAGAGCGAATAAAATTCCAAAAGCTTCTCTAGGCCAAATGTCTGCAACCAGTCATAGCCCCCAAAGCCTGGTTTCCCTCTAGTGTACTCCATGTGCTCAGAGGTGCCCCTGGTTTCCTGGACATTACCCTCTTCTACAGTCTGTAGAGAATGAGCTGATCTGGTCAATCATCAAAGAAATGCCCCATGGAAAAAGCTATCTTCAGAAACAACATTTTCTTTGCAGCATTACTCAAGCATGTTCCGCTGTCTCCCACCAGCGTTGCTTTTATCCTATAGTTCCCACTGGGTGTGCAATTGGCATTCATACCTCTGAACCTCCTCGCTACCCTCCTCCAGACCTGGCTTAACCTCTTCATCCAAAATTTTCAGTCTTGGCATTTAATTATAATATTTATTAATCTGAGATAGGACTTCAACTACCAGTTGGTAGGACGTGGGGAGAAGTAATCCCATCACTTTAATGACTGGAAGGCTTCTAGAAGCAGAGACCAACCACGTTTCATTCCTCTCAGTCCCTACAGTACTCAGGTCGGTGCACAGTAGGCCTTCAATAAAAGGCAACTAAATAGAGCACCAGCGCTGTGGCATAGTGGGTAAAGCTGCTCCCTGCAGTGCCGACATCCCATATAGGTGCCGGTTTGAGTCTCAGCTGCTCCACTTCTGATCCGGCTCCCCGCTAATGAGCCTGGAAAAGCAGCAGAAAATGGACAAAGTATTTGGGTCCCTGCACCCATATGAGAGACTCAGAAGAAGCTCCTGCCTCCTGGCTTCCACCTGGCCCAGCCCTGGCCATTGAGGCCAGTTGGGGAGTGAACCAGTGGATGGAAGCTAGATCGCTCTCTCTCTGTCTCTCTGCCTTTGCCTCTCTCTAACTTTGCCTTTCAAATAAAAATAAATAAGTCTTTTAAAAAAGCCAGCTAAATAAATTAATACAACTTTCATATACCCCAAATAGGCCTTGATATGAAAATCTTCCCCCAAAGTGAAGCTATTTCAAAGGCAATACAGAAACTAGAAGTCTTACTTGTATTTGCAGTGATCTACAAGATGAACATCCTTAGCAGCTGGCTTCCCCAAGGTATCCTGTAATAGAAAATAAATACTTAATATTGATATTTACTGGCAATCACTGGGCAGCAAGCACTGAGGAACACTTCATCTAAGTACCTCACTCAGCCTCATAGTAAACACACTCGGGACGCATTATTATACCCATTATATAAACGAAGAACCCAAAACTTCAAGAAGTTGAGAGGGTTGCTTAAGGTCATATGGCCCTAAGCAGAAGAAGCAGAGATTTTAACCTAGGTCTATTTGGTTCTAGAGTTTAAGTTCACCTGACGCCATGCTGCCCTCCTTTGAACTAAGAGGTCACAGCCTGTAGCACATTTCACTCTAAATCACACCCAGAAGGGCACGAGTCTGGCTGGTGGGTTGAGAAGAGGCCACGCACAAATTTTGCTGGGCATGCAAAGTAGTTAAAAATTATTCAGACCATTACTAACATTTATAGGTGGCAAGCTATTTCTTGCAAAAATTCACATTTCCAACTTTTCCTGGATGAAAAAAGCCAAGAAAGGTCTGGCAAACGGGGCTCCTACTCCCACCCAGCAGCAAGCGCCTGGAGTTGTTTGTGCTGTCTCCTGCTCATACCTTTCTTTTCTTTTCTTTTTTTTTTTTAAAGATAATTTATTTCAAAGTCAGAAGTACAGACAGAAAGGGAGAGACAGAGAGCTTCCATCTGCTGGTTACTTCACAGCAGCAGGGGCCAGGGCTGGGCCAGGCTGAAGCCGGGAATGTTTCCAGGTCTCCTATGTGGATAGCAGGGATCCAAGAAACTAGGGCCATCTTCCGCTGCTTTTCTCAGGCTTTTTAGCAGGGAGCTGGATTGGAAGTAGGGCAGCTGGGACACGAACCAGTGCCCATGTGGGGCACCAGCTTTACCTGCTATGCCACAATGGTGGCCCCTCGCTCATATTTTTCTATCACCTGCTGCCCTAGAGTATTTGAATGTGAGACCCCCAGGTACATTCCATCCACTTTAGCAGGGGAGGAAGTCTGGTTGCTTCTGGTAGATGCTAACAACTTGTGTGCGGAATGAATACATCTTTTTGGGGGGAGCCGGCGCCTCCAGTGCCAGCATCCCATATGGGCGCCGGTTCGAGTCCCAGCTGCTCCACTTCTGATCCAGCTCTCTGCTATGGCCTGGGAAAGCAGTGGAGAATGGCCCAAGCCCTTGGGCCTCTGTACCCATGTGGGAGACCCAGAGGAAGCTCCTGGCTCCTGGCTTCGGATCGACGCAGCTCTGGCCGTTGTGGCCAACTGGGGAGTGAACCATCGGATGGAAGACCTTTCTTTCTTTGCCTCTCCTTCTCTGTGTAACTCTGATTTTCAAATAAACAAATTAATAAAAAAATACTTTTTTTACTTGTATTATTCAATAAAGTTTCTTAAATTCATTTGCTCCAGTTTGATTAAAGCCATACCAAATAATAACATACCTCCAGTTTTCCCCCAGGAAATTTAGAGCTTTTTTTCAAAGCCTACTCATATGGTGGATGGAAATTCCAGATGAGGAAATTTAGGGCTTTAAGGGTTTTTTTTCCTCTTAAAGTTTTATTTATTTGAAAGGCGGGGCAACAAAGGAGGAGGGAAGAAGAGAGGGAAGCAGGGGCAGAGGACAGGGATGGACAGAAGGAACAGAGGGGCACAGAGGAAGAGGGAGACACAGAGAGATGTTCCATCCACTGGTTAACTCCCTAAATGGCCACAAAAGCAGAGGTAAGGCCAGGCTGAAGCCAGAAGCCAGGAACTCCATACAATTCTCCTGCATGGGTGGCAGGAACCCAAGTACTTTGGCCATCATCTGCTGCCTCCCAGGCACATTAGCAGGAAGCTGGATCAGCAGAACTGGGACTCAATCCTAGGCACTCTAAGACAGGATACCAGTGTCCCAAGCAGTGGCTTAAACCTCTGCACCACAAGCCCACTAATAGGGTTTCAGGTTTTCTGATTAAGAAGTCAGAGTCCAGAGGACAGACATACTAGACCTAAGGTCCCAGTTTCTGGCTTTAACTTAGAATCATTTTTTAAAGATTTATTTACTTATTGGCAATGCAGAGTGACAAAGAGAATTTCCATTCACTGGTTCACTCCCACCATACGCCTATGACACCTGGGGGTAGGCCAGACCGAAACAAGTACCCAGGAATTCCATTCAGTCTCCACTGGGCAGGAACCCAAGAATGCTTGGGCCACCATCTGCTGCCTTCCAAGCACATTAGATGGAACCAGGCACTCCAAAATGGGAAGTAGAAGTCCTAAGCAGCGGCTTAAGCAACTGTGCCATAATGCCCACCCCAATTTGGGGAATTTTAAACAAATGAAGTGGCCTTGGCTCTATCCCCAGAGATTCTGACTCTTTTTTTTTTTTAAGATTTATTTTATTTATTTGAAAGGCAGAGTTACAGAGAAAGGTAGAGACAAAGAGAGAGAGAGGTCTTCAAACTGCTGGTTCACTCCCAAATTGGTACAACAACCAGGGCTGGGCCAGGCTGAAGCCAGGAGCCAGGAGCCTCCTCTGGATCTCCTACAAGGGTGCAGGGGCCCCAAGGGCTTGGGTCATCTTCTGCTGCTTTCCCAGGTGCATTAGCTAGGAGGTGGACTGGAAGAGGAGCAGCCAGACTCAAACCAGCACCCATATGGGATGCTAGCACTGCAGGCTGGAGATTTAACCCACTGTGCCACAGCATCGGCCCCTGATTCCTTGTTTAAGCTCTCTGGTTGTACTTTTAGCCAAGGTAGAGAACCACTGGATGAAACCATGGGTTGGAGTCCATTGGCCAAATCAAACCCACTGCTTGTTTTGTATAATCAATAGATGAATAAGGATATTATTTTCAAGTGGTTGGAAAAAAGCAAAAGACTATTTTACAACATGTGAAAATCACATGAGTTTCAAATTTCCACAGCAATAAGCAAAGTTTTATTAGAATATACCACGTTGGGGCCAGTGTTATGGTGCAGTGGCTTAAGTTCCTCCCTGTGATGCTGGCATCCCATATGAGTGCCGGTTTGAGTCTGGATGCTCCACTTACCATCCAGCTCCTTGCTAATGTGCCTGGGAAAGCAGTGGAAGATGGCACAGGTGATTGGCCCCTGCCACCCTTGTGGGAGACCTGAATGGAGCTCTAGCCTTCTGACTTCTGCTGCCTGGCCCAGCCCCAGCCATTGTGGCCATTTGGGCAATGAACCGTAGTTGGAAAATTTCTCTTTTGTATCTCTCTCCCTCTCTCTATAACTCTGCTTTTCAGATAAATAAGTTTAAAAGAAAAAAAAAAAACCATACAACCACCCATATCAAGTATACAGCCAAATTCATTTGGTCACAGATTGCTGCTTTGATACTTAAACGGCAGAGTTGAATAATTACAACAGAGACCAGATTCTAAATTTACTATCTGGCCTTTACAGAAAAAGTTGGGACCTCTGGTCGAAAGCATCAGAGCATAATATATTAGTCATAACATGATGAGAAAAAGCAATGTGAGTTTAAAAGAGAATTTACATATACGCTAACACTGGTTCATGGAACTTTCTCTCTACTCATCTCACCACTGAGACGAAACCTAGTCTCAAATTCTACCCAGGTGGCAATGTCCTTTGAGTGAGAATGTTCACTGTTGTAGTTCTATTCAGATGATTGTTGATTACTTTCATAGATTTCCAGGCCTGGTTTTTGGTATACTCTGCATCAACAAGTTTTGGATTTTTCCGAGACAGAAGAATGAGAGGATCTCGTTCTGGACTTGTCCTATAAGAGAAACACATGACAAAACTATGTGGCTTATGCCGTAACACGGTTCCCAACCTTGGAAAGGTAAGCAATCCTAGGACCCAACCCACTGCAGTGGCTGCCTGTGTAGAAGGCCATTCACTGGTTACTGTGACAGCAGAGGAGCAGCAAGTGGTGCAGCAGCACTGAGGGGATCCGAGAGTGTTCCCCACTTTACCCTTCAGGAGTGGGAGGGTTTCACACTTTGTTTGCACTTGAGCTTTAAGAGTATGCTGTTCTTGGCCGGCGCCGCGGCTCACTAGGCTAATCCTCCGCCTTGCGGCGCCGGCACACCGGGTTCTAGTCCCGGTCGGGGCGCCGGATTCTGTCCCGGTTGCCCCTCTTCCAGGCCAGCCCTCTGCTGTGGCCAGGGAGTGCAGTGGAGGATGGCCCAGGTGCTTGGGCCCTGCACCCCATGGGAGACCAGGAAAAGCACCTGGCTCCTGGCTCCTGCCATCGGATCAGCGCGGTGCGCCGGCCGCAGCGCGCCGGCCGCGGCGGCCATTGGAGGGTGAACCAACGGCAAAAGGAAGACCTTTCTCTCTGTCTCTCTCTCTCTCACTGTCCACTCTGCCTGTCAAAAAAAAAAAAAAAAAAAAAAGAGTATGCTGTTCTCGATCCAAAATGGGAATGAGGCCACACAGCAGACTCACAGAGTGACAAATGCCCTAAACAGCACTCTGCCCTCAGAATCAGCCCTTAAAAGCATTCAGATCTGGCTAAAAAGCCCATGAGAGCATTTCAGGCATGGAAAGCCAAGACACTGTGGCAAAAAATAACATACAGGAAAGATCTCTGTGAATGAGATCCTCGTGGAAAGAAGGGACCATCAAAGAATGAAGTATCTTTCTCTGAAGGGAGGAGAGAACCTCCACTTTGATTATGGCCTTGTCTAAATATTGTCAGAGTTTGTGAACTCAAGAGGCTTCCATAGCCTTGGCAGCTCATGACAAGAGCCTCGGGTGATCACTGACATCATAAATAAAAGTGTCAATTGTTAAATCAACAACAGGAGTCACTGTGCACTTACTCCCCATGTAGGACCTCTGTCCTTAATGTGTTGTACTACAACTAATCTTCAAACAGTACTTTATACTTTGTGTGTCCATGTGGGTGCAAACTGTTGAAATCTTTACTTAGTATATAAAGATAATTAAAAATGAATCTTAATGAAGAATGGGATGGGAGAGAGAGTAGGAGGTGGGATGGTTTGGGCAAAGGAGGATGGGTATGGGGGGGAAGAACCGCTGTAATCCAAAAGTTGTACTTATGAAATTTATATTTATTAAATAAAAGCTTTCTATTAAAAAAAAAGGAGTATGCTGTTCTGGTCACTGTAGCCATTTCCCAAGGAATGACTTCCTTTTTAGGAAGGTTCATGTCACCTCTGTAATCACTGGCACTCACAGCTGCAACACTAGGCAGTCAGCACTTACTGAAATAAGCTATATGACCTCTGTGGCAAATGCTCCATGAAATGCAGAATAATATTTAAATTTAAAAACAAAGCAAAAAAACTAACCGGCTTAAAAACCTAAAGACTATATAGGGACGAAAAACCTAGCAATGGTCCAAGTAATGGAGGGTCTTGACACGTGAGGGCTCCAAGACCCCCAGAGAATCCCTTAAGAACTGTGAATGCATGCCCTTCCCACATCCTGAGAAGAAAGCACATATTCTCACGTAGTTTCAAGGAGGTCCTAAGACTCTTAAAGTCAGACACGGGCCCCAAGTGAACGATCTATGAGCTCAAGAGAAGAACCACAGAAGTCGGTAAGGAACAGTAGTGATTCAGCAGCCATTTGCACCCTGAACTCCACTGGCCATGCGAGGAGGATGGGAGACAGAGGTATGATCCCTGACCACGACTCGCCACAAAACTTCAAAAGCCTTCTTTTCTGGTCTTTCTCTATTCATCTGTTCCCAATACAAGGACACTTCAAAGAATTCTGGGGAAAACGGAACTAAAAGATAAATTCATTTTGGTGCAAAATAGTTTGAAATCCACAGACAGCTTTTTCATAACAGACATTTTGCATAAACTTTTTGAAGGTCCCTCTTAGACATGATGATCTCAAATATTTTTCTGGCAAAACAAACTTATCTGTTAATTTCATTTTTCATGAACTTCTTGAAGTACCCTAAATTTGTAGCCTGTCTACATGCCACGTCCTGCTCCTGGCATTGGGGATGCACGGCTGAACAACGCAGACAGGGTCCTTCTGCTACTTTCCTATTTCTCTCTCTCTTCCCTGCTTCCCTGTCCATTTCCATCAGCCTCGGTCTGTGCTCTTAGTCACTGTTTTGCAGCAATAGGGCCTGATGAAAACCTCAGAAGCTCTGGTGAGGCTGACCATGGCAGGATCACCAGCTGCCGGAGGACTCCGTAAACAAGCAGGAGCTCACTTGTTCTGTTCAGCGTCGTGTGATCAACGTCCACTACTCTCGTGGCACTCTGCAAACATCTAGATGGATGAACTTCACCTCTTTTAATTTCAGTTAAGAGTGAAGTGGGAAAATAATCTGAATTCTTCTCTAGTCTGATTCTGTCATTCTACATGTATTTCTTAGTCTTAGCTTTCTGTCTGAGCTACAGTTCTTCATACACTCAAGATTATATATATTTTACACATTATTTGGAAGAGAATCTTTGTAAAATGTCAAAATAATATAATCACCTTGATCCTCGGAAATATGCTGTAGAATTTTTCTTTTTCCATGGCCACTGTGCTGCTGACCTAAAAAAGATAGATTTTCATTTTTTATTTTTATTTATTTGAAAGTCAGAGTTACAGAGAGAGGTAGAGACAATGCCCATGTGGGATGCCGGCGCTTTAGGTCAGGGCTTTAACCCGCTGTGCTACAGTGCCGGCCCCAAAAGACAGATTTTCTTTAGTTTTCTTTTTCTTCTTAACTATATAAGGAGTGTTTTAACTGGTCTAAAGATTAGTTTGGGGCTTTGTATGTTCAAATAAGCCTGATCGCAGCTACTGAAAGAAGATGCCTGCCCAGAATGGGCATTGCACAGTGACTGGCATGCTGCTTAGGAGGCTCGCATCCCATACTGGAGTTCCTGGTTTGAATCCCAGCTCCTCCACTTCCAATCTAGCTTCCTGATAATGTGCACCCTGGGAGGCAGCAAGTGATGGCTCAAGTTCTGGGCCTTTAGAAAAGCCAGGAGCTTCTTCCAGGTCTCCCGTGTGGGTGCAGGGGCCCAAGCTCTTGGGCCATCTTCTACTCCTTTCCTAGGGCAATTACCAGGGAGCTGGATCAGAAGTGGAGAAGCTCAGACTCAGACCAGAACCCATATAGGAAGCTGGTATTACACATGGTAGCTTAATCTGCTATGCCACAATGCCAGCACCTCTCTATCACTTTTGTCTTTTTTTTCTTTCTTTCTTTTTTTTTTTGACAGGCAGAGTGGATAGTGAGAGAGAGACAGAAAGGTCTTCCCTTTGCCGTTGGTTCACCCTCCAATAGCCGCCATGGCTGGCGCACTGCGGCCAGCGCACCGCGCTGATCTGAGGGCAGGAGCCAGGTGCTTCTCCTGGTCTCCCATGGGGTGCAGGGCCCAAGCACCTGGGCCATCCTCCACTGCACTCCCGGCCACAGCAGAGAGCTGGCCTGGAAGAGGGGTAACCGGGAAAGAATCCGGTGCCCCGACCAAGACTAGAACCCAGTGTGCCGGCGCCGCTAGGTGGAGGATTAGCCTATTGAGCTGCGGCGCCAGCCACTTTTGTCTTTCAAATATAAAAGTAGGGACTAGAATTGTGGCATAGAGGGTAAAGCCACTGGCTGTGACGCTGGCATGCCATATGGGCATAGGTTCAAGTCCCAGCAGCTCCACTTCTGATCCAGTTCCTTGCTAATATGCCTGGGAAAGCATGACCCAGGTGCTTGGACCCCTGCATCCACGTGAGAGACCGAGATGAAGCTCCTGGCTCCTGGCTTTGGTCTGGCCCTATCCTGGCCATTGTGGCCATCTGGGGAGTGAAAGAGTAGATGGAAGACCCCTCTCTGTGACTCTTCCTCTCTCTCTAACTCTGCCTTTCAAATAAACAAACCTTAAAAAAAAAATTCATTGATGCTGGCACTGAGGCAGAGAAGGTTAAGCCTCTGTCTGCCATGCTGGCATTCTGTATGGGTGCCAGTCTGAGTTCCAGAAGCTCCACTTCAGATCCAGATCCCTGCTAATGCACCTAGGAAAACAGTGGAAAATGGCCCAAATTCTTGGGCCTCTGCACCCACATGGGAACCTGGAAGAAGTTCCTGGCTTCTGGCTTCAGCTGGCCCAGCTCCGGCAGTTGTGGCCATTTGGGGAGTGAACCAGCAGATAGAAGATATCTCTTTTCTCTCTCTCTCCTTCTCTCTCTATTTTTGCCTTTCAAATAAATAAAATAAATCTAAAAAAAAAAAAGAATTCCAAATATAAAAGTAAAACAAAAAGAAAAGATAAACAAAATTGATAAGCCTTAAGCTAGAATAAGAAAAAAGAAAACAAAACAAAACAAAGAGAGGACTCAAATATAATAATAAAAAATATTACAACTGATACCACAGAAACAGGATCATTAGTGATTGTCTAATGATCACTTTATTTTGTTCAGGGTTTTTGAAATCATGAATAGATGCTGAATTTTATCAAATGCATCTATTTCTGTATCTGTTGAGATGATCATTTTTATTCTTTATTCTATTAATATGATATATTTATTGATTGAAATATCCCTGCATCCCTGGAATAAATCCTGAATCCATACATACCAATACACTGGCACACAGAATAAATTGATGAATTTCTGGATTACATATGATTTACCAGAATTGAACCATGAAAACAGAAAATGCAAACAGAACAACGGTGAATGAGATTGAATCAATAAAAGAAAAGGCCAGGATGAAACAGCTTCACTGTTGAATTCTACCGAACTTTTAAGGAAGAACTAACACCAATTATTCTCAAGCTATTTCAAAAAACTGAAAGTGAGGAAAATCTTTCAAATTCATTTTAAGAGGCCAGACTTACCTTGATACCAAAATCAGATAAAGACATGAAAGAAAAAGAAAACTATAGACCAATATTCCTGATGAACACAGATAAATATTTCTCAACAAATTACTTGCAAATCAAATCCAACAATACATCACAAAGTCCATTCATCAAGATCAAGCGGGATTTATTCTAGGGATGCAGGGATATTTCAATCAATAAATATACCATATTAATAGAATGAAGAATAAAAATGATCATCTCAACAGATACAGAAATAGATGCATTTAATAAAATTCAGCATCTATTCATGATTTCAAAAACCCTGAACAAATTAGGTATAGAAGAAACATACCTCAATATAATAAACATCATATACAACAAATCCACAGTTAACATCATAATGAATGGAGGTAAAGATGAAATTATTTTCTCCAAGATCTGGAACCAGGCAAGGAGTCTACTTTCACTGCTCTTATTCAATATAGCACTGGAAGTTTTAGTGAAAGCCATTAGGCAAGAGAAGATATAAAAGGCATACAATGAAGAAAGGAAGAAGTTAAATTATCCCTCTTTGCAGACAACATGATTCCATATGTACAGAAATCTAAAGACTAACCAAGAGATTATTACAACTGACAAAAAGTTTTTAAAATTGCAGGAATAAAAACCAACTCATGGGCCAGCATTATGGCATATTGGGTAAAGCTGCCACCTGTCCCATATGGGCACTGGTTCAGGTCCTGGCTGCTTCATTTCTGATCCAGCTCTCTGCTGTGGCCTGGGAAAGCAGAGGAAGCCAAATCCTTGGGCCCCTGCACCTGCATAGGAAGACGGAGGAAGCTCCTGGCTCTTGGCTCCTGGATTCAGATCGGCACAGCTCCAGCTGTTGTGGCCAACTGGGGAGTGAACCAGCAGATGGAAGACCTCTCTCTCTCTCTGCCTATCCTTCTCTCTTGTGTAACTCTGACTTTCCAATAAATGAATAAATCTTAAAAAAAAAAAAAATCAACTCACATGGGGCTGGCACTGTGGCTTAGTGGGCTTAGCCTCTGCCTGCAGTGTTTGCATCTCACATGGGCGCCAGTTCAATTTCTGGCTTCTCCTCTTGCAAGCAAGCTCTCTGCTATGGCCTGGAAAAGCAGTAGAAGATGGCCCAAATGCTTGGGCCCCTGCACCCACGTGGGAGACCCAGAAGAAGCTCCTGGTCCTGGCTTCAGATCAGCCCAGCTCTGGCCATTGGGGCCATTTGGGGAGTGAACCAGCGCATGGAAGACCTTTCTTTCGTCTCTCCCTCTGTCTGTATATAACTCTACCTCTCAAATAAATAAATAAATTTTTAAAAATCAACTCACAGAAGTCAGTAACATTTTTATATTCACTAGGAAAGAAATTTTAAGAGCAACTGCCTTCCCACTAGCTGTAAAAGAGACATTTGGAATCAACATAACCAAGGATATGCAAACTTATCCAAGGATGTGAAAAAAAAATAATAACAATTATAACACTGATCAAAGAAATTAAGACCTGGAAAAAGCTCCTGGCTCCCAGTTTCATCTGGCATGGTCATGGCCATTGTGGCCATCTGAGGTGTGAACCAGCAGATAGCAGACTTCTCTCCCATATTTATGAATTGGAATAATTAACATTACTAAAATGTCCATATTACCCAAAAGTAATTAATCGATTCAACACAATTCCTGTCAAAATACCAATGACATTCTTTATAGAACTAGAAAGAAACAACTCTAGAATTCATATGAGAACATAAATGACTCTGAATAGGCAAAACAATCTTGAACAAAAAGTAGAAAACATCACAATACCAGATTTCAAGTCAGACTACAGAGCTACCGTAACCAATACTGCATATTACTGGCATAAAAACAGATATGGGCCATGTAATCAATGTACCGAAGACCCTAAAACAAATCCAGCCACCCATTTATAGCCAGCTGGATCTTTTTTTTTCTTTTTTTTAAGATTTATTTATTTATTTTAAAGTCAGAGTTACACAGAGAGAGGAGAGGCAGAGAGAGAGAGAGAAAGAGAGAGAGAGAGAGAGGTCTTCCATCTGATAATTCACTCCCCAATTGGCCGCAACGACCGGAGCTGCGCCGATCCGAAGCCAGGAGCCAGGAGCCAGGAGCTTCTTCCGGGTCTCCCACTCAGGTACAGGGGCCCAAGGACTTGGGCCATTTTCTACTGCTTTTCCAGGCCATAGCAGAGAGCTGGATCGGAAGAGGAGCAACTGGGACTAGAACCAGCGCCCATATGGGATGCCGGCACTTCAGGCCAGAGTGTTAACCCGCTGCGCCACAGCGCTGGCCCCCAGCTGGATCTTTAACAAAGCAATCAAAAAAGATACAATGGAGAAAGGACAGACTCTTCAATAAATGGTACTGGGAAAACTGGATATCATATGCACAAGATTGAAAGTTGATCTCTACACCTCATCCTATACCCAAACCAATTCAAAATCAATCTGAGTTGTAAATGTAACACCTGAAGTCATGAAAATACTAAAAGAAAACGTAAGGGAAACACTTCAAGACTTTGGCATGGGCAAAGATTTTTGGACAGGACCCCAAAAGCATAGGCAAAGCAAGCAAAAATAGACAAATGGGATTATACCAAAGTATGGAGCTTCTGCAGGCAAAAGAAGCCATCAATAGAGCAAAGAGACAACCAACAGAATGCAAGAAAACATTTAAAAACTATTCACCTGACAAAAGACTAATGCCCAGAATATATAAGAAACTCAGAAAACAAAGAATCCAGTTAAGAAACAGGCAAAGGATTCGAATAGGCAAAGGATTTCTCAGAAGAAATACAGGGGCCAGCGCCATGTCATAGTAGGCTAGGCATCCGCCTGGGACACTGGCACCCCGAATGGGTGTTTGTTCAAGTTCCAGCTGCCCCACTTCCGATCTAGCTCCCTGCTGATGGCCTGGGAAGGCAGTACAAGACGGCCCTGAACCTGTGTTGGCAACCTGGAAGAGGTTCCTGGCTCCTGGCTTTGGCCTGGCTCAGCTCCAGCCGTTGAGGCCATTTGGGGAGTGAACCAGTGGATGGAAGACTTCTCTCTCTGTCTCTCCCCCTATCTCCCCCTGTCTGTAACTATGCCTCTCAAGTAAATGAATAAATCTTTAAAAGAAAAAAAAAGCAGAAGAAATAAAAATGCTCAACACAGGAAAAAACACCCAGTTTCAGTAGCCATCAAGGAAATGTAAATCAAAAGCAAAATGAGGTGTCTCTCCCACTCCAGCAGAATAGATATTATAAAAAATACAAATTATGAAAAAAAAACAAACAGTAGCAAGGATTTGGAGAAAAGAGAACCATTATAAGGTATTAGTGGGGATGCAAATTAGTGCAGCTATTATGAAGAACAGTATGGAGGTTCCTCAAAAAAACCCAAATAGATCTACCATTATTACTCAGCTATCCCACTTCTGAGTATGTATCTGAAGGAAATGAAATCAGTATTTCAAAAGAGATAGCTGCACTTTCATGTTTACTGCAGCATTATCCACAATAGCCATGATATGGAATCAACCTAGATATCCGTTAATAGAGGAACAGATAAAGAAAATGAGGGTATATATACAAAATGGAATATTATTCAGCCATAAAGATGAATGAAATTCTGACATCTGCAGCAAAATCGATAGGATCAGAGATCATTAAGTGAAACTGGCCAATCATTAAGTGAAGTTGGCCAGACACAGAAAGACAAACACTGTATGTTCTCTTTCATTTGTGGAAGTTAAAAAAGAAATAGTTGCTATGAATTTAGAATAGTGAGTATTAAGAAGCAGGAAGAGTTAAGGGGCAGGGCGGGGAGTCAGGGAAAAGAGGGTTAGACAACAAGTACCAAAATACAGTCAGATAGTGTCTAGTTCCAGGAGTGGGTGTTTGGCGCAGCGTAAGACACTGCTTGGGAAGCCTGAATCCCATTTTGGAGTGCTTGGGTTCAAGCTCCAGCTCTGCTTCCAATTCCAGCTTCCTGCTAATGTGCATGCTAGGAGGCAACAGATGATATACAGCTCACGTACTTGGGTCCCCGCCACCCATTTGGGAGAGTCCAGGCTCCTAGCTTCAAGAGGCCTAGCCCCGGCTATTGCAGGCACTTGGAGAATGAACCAGTGGTTGGAAGATCTTGCTCTAGATCTCTGTCTGTCTCTTTGTCTTTCAAATTAAAAAAAAAAAAGTAAAGTCCTAGTGATCATAGCAACATGGGATGACTATAGTTCACAGTAATTGTATTATATGTATATAAAGAACATAAACCACTGGAAGAAAGGAGCTGGTAGGCCCTAAACACAAAGAAAAGATAAGCAAATAGACAGCCTAATTGCCTGGTTTGATTGGTTCACACTGCATGTTTGTAGAAACACTGCACTGTGCTATATAAAAATATACAAGTATTACATGTTAATCAAAAATTTAAAAAAATATATTTTAAGGAAAAATAATTATTGCTTCCCTAAAAGCTAAGAAAAGACCTTTGAAGATTGTGTTTCTAGAAGTTCCCTAATTAAGCACCAAAACTGTTTAACTCATTAATGTAGTATGTAGCTAAGATAAACAAAACCTACAGCATGGCTGACCCAGACTATCTAAATTCTGAAATGGCAATATGGAGTCAACAAGCCAAGGTATGTCTCAGCCACGAATCAGAGAGGACCTGGAATAAGCTTAAACTTGAGATACCTCAGGAGAGTTACACCCCCTCACCACTGTCTATAGGACACGGCTCTAAATTATCAAGTACAAATAGGTTCTTCCAAGGGATTTCCTCTCCTTCACAATATGGTCATTCATTTTTATTCTTATTTTGAAAGTAATTTACCCTTATTTAAAGAATATTAAGGAAAAGTTGAATGAAGAAAACAAAAGGCCAACACATTCCCTCCCACAGAGACACTGCTGATAGTTTTAGGTTCTTTGCCCTTTTCTATGGATATGTAAACATTTTCACACAGTCACAAAATTGCTTATGATATAAACAGTTTTATTTTTAATTTAAAAGCTAGCCATCTTAAAGAAAATAATTGGTTACATCCTACTGCTTATTTCAAAAAAACACACGAAGAGGGGGAAAAGAAAATCTCTCCAAAGGACTTACTTTACCAGCTCTTCTCTGAAGAGGTCCCACCGTCCAAGACCTGTGGGATAAATTGGCCAAACAGCAGGTCCCCCTTCCCAGAATGTCCAAGCAGGGTACATGATATCATAGTACTCTGATGTCTTCAACAGAAACAGAAAGGTCGTTCTAAATCAGTCTCGGAACAGAGTGAGGAACAAACAGCATTTATTTCACAGGATCTGGACAAAGGCCTTGTTCTACTGTCACACTGCCAGAGACACATTTTCCCTGGTCCACAGTCTGGACTCTAATAGACATGAAAAGGCAAGAGAGATCATGGGTTAAAATTCAGAGGATCACTGTGTCTCAGAATTTAGAATCATATTAAAGGTCAACTTTTTCAGTTCCCCAAAACTCTGTTTTGACCAAAGGATACACCTGTTAATGCTTCTGGTTTAAGGAAATACACCCATTTGTGAATAATCCCATAGCACTGTCATATTTTACTGTCATTCCATTTGGAGTGTACACTGTCTCATCAGGTCCTGGTGATTTCCCAGAGGGTCTTTTGAGAGCAAGGACCAGGAAACACAGTGCAGTGGTTAAGGGCCTGGGCTCCTGAGACAGATCCCGTGAGTCTGAATGTGAATCTATCTCTTACAACTCTAGGTACATGATTCTCTCTTTCCATGCCTCAGTTTCCTTATCATTTTCATGAAGGAAGTAATAACAGTATCAGTAATGCTGTGTATCTAACAGGTTTATTTTGAATATTAAATTAGTTAATACATGTGAAAAGCTTAGAACAGTGTCTGGGACATAGCAAGAATTCATTTCATGTTAGCCTATGTCACCTAATGCTGTGGCACTGTCAGGCTCATACTGGTTGGTCAATAAATTCTTGGTTATTCATTGACCAGGGTTAGAAGTGCCGAAGGGCAAAATGGGGAAACCGCTATTATCACACATCGTTTGAGGAAAGTTTGAACCCAATTATTTCCCTTTTATGGCTACTTCTATTAAACATATGGCCACTGACATGCCTCCAGCTTTACTATTTCTTCCACTGAAATTACATGTGCAATATACTCTTTGTCTTCTCTCAAATACTTGAAGAACACGTACGATTCATCAGCACCTCTAACACAACAGCTGTTCAACATAAGCTGTACAGTTAACTGACAGACTAAATCCCTTGCTTGGTTACAAGCAGTTGCTGATTTAACAAAAACCTGAGGGAAGTAAAGATGAAAGGAAAACTAGTGTACTGGTGGTCATATTTTATTACTCACAGAAATGACAGGTAAATAACAAACACAAAGTCCTTACTGTTGATGTGGGTGCTTATCTGCTATCCTGGGAGAGCTTCAGGACAAACAACCAGACCAAGCACCTCTGAGAAATGAGGGCAATGCAACACCAATGTGGCCTCAGCCCACTTGCAACACAGGAAATAACTAAGTCTAGAGAGAAAGCAAACTGCCAACGAGAAAAAGTGGAGGCTAAAAAGTCCCTCTGCCTTGGAAAAACCAGTTCACGCATGCTGTTCCTTTTCTCAAAGTCCACGGGGTTTTCTTAAATCCACTCTGCTCCACAGAGTCTTCCATCCACAGTGTTCTGGCCTCCTCACCCTGCTCCCAAATGCTGTCCTATCTGGTCTCTAGGGAACCGAGGCCTGTTTCTGTCAATACACTCTCTGTGCAAAGCTGATTGCTGACAAGATCTGTACTGTCCCATATTCTCCCAACCACAAGTGTGTGCTTCACAGTGACACCCAGAGATCACCCCCTGACACGTCTCTCTTGGCCATCCCAGGGCTTTCTCCTAGATGCAGTGCTTGAACCCAAACCATGTGGAGCTTGCTGGCACCTTCCTGGTCACTTTTAGTCACACTGGCCCCTGGGACACAGTGACAGACCTGGAAGATGATACCCGGCGCTATGACTGACACATACACTGCAGGAGCTCAACAAGCAGTTTTGAATGAAGGTGTTTCCTAACTCCAAGACCAGGAGCTCTGTAAGATCCTGGAGCCCCACCTCCAGGGTCTTGTAGGTTCCTCAGGCCTCTCACTTCCCAGCTTCCGCCCCTGTCCCTACAGACACATCACTTATGGGTCTTCCCCTCTGTATCTTCATTCTTACTGCTCAAACATTATGAAGGTAAGCAGGACACAGGACCCATTCTGAACCTTACCTGTCTGCCCATCAGATTTTCATGGGACAATGACCTCCTGCTCACAGCAGAGGTGGGGAGCTCTGGCCGGCAAAATCATTTTGTCTGGTCCCACCAAGGCAACCACAGTTGGCACTCAAAATTCAATGTATCTATAGCAGACTAACTTTTAAGTTGATGATTTTGTATGGACTGCAAATGATGTTATAAATATCCAAATGGCCCTTGTCAGAAAAAAGGCTCCCCACCCCTGCCCTCCATTCTTCTATGTGGTTCTTCTTCTACTCACCTTACTGAAGGAGAAGACTGGAATAGCAGGTTCCATCCATTTAGGAACCTGAGGATAATCTCGTACATTGATCACCATCTCCATGTCAGGGAGGCGCCCAATAACTTCCAAAATAAAGTGTTCAACACCACTACACCTGCCAATCAGAAAGACCACAAATTTACCAGCACAGTGCCGGCAGGCTCCAGGACAAGGCGGGGTCCCATTCACACTTTAAAGTAAAACAAGGCAGTATTTACATTATCGGCCTAATGGAAAACCTCCTGAAAGTAATGCTTCTAAAAGGACTGTTTCACTTTTTTATTTTGTGCGAGTTATTATTCCTAGCTAAACTGCTCCAGCCTACAACATTTAACAAAGTCTTCTAAATAAATCCTCATAGCTTTGGCAGGAATACTATTGCTACTCCTACCATCTATCTTTTATTCAATTCCCATTTTTTTCTTTATTTCCCTAATGTGGAATAGTTTAATTAGTAGGCAAGATACTAATTTTGATAGGAATTGGAAAAGCTAATTTGCTAATGGTACTCCTTTGGCTTTGCCTCTCACAAAGGCATTTTGTTTCTATTATAATTCTCAATTTTTTTTCATTTTAAATTTATTTGAGAGGCAAGGAGACAGACAGAGAAAGAGAATTCTCATCTGTTGGTTTATTTCCCAAATATTCATAATGGCTGAGACAGGGTCAGGCTGAAGCTAGGAGCCAGGAACTCAATGAAGATCTCCCACATGGGTGGTAATAACCTAATTACTTGAGCCATCACTGCTGCTTCCCAGGGTTTGCATTAGCAGGAGGCTGGAGTCACAAGCCAAAGCCAAGAAGTGGACCCAGTTATTCCAATATGGGATATGGGTATCTTAAATGCTTGCCCTAACTAAATTTCAGATTTGAAGAGGAAAGACAAAAACCTTTCATTACCTTCGACCTGAACACAGAACACTATTAAAATCAGTTCCACAAACCACAGAAAGTACTGTGCACACGATTACGAAGATTATGAACACAACTTTCTGAACAGACTCCCTAGGAATCCTGAGATTTCTTGAAAGAAACATAAGATGCAAGAGTTTACCTTGTTTCTGCCTCACTCCTCAAGTCCTGACCAGCACTGACAGTAGAGGCAGCATTCCACGGCTTAATCAAAAACTTCGGGCAGCACAGAAATGATGGATTTTAAATATTGTTTTAGATGGGGAGATAACTGCAAAAAGTATCAATGGTTCAGAAATGTAGGAAAAGATGCTCAACTGTATTATTAATAATGAAACGTCAAGGAAGCTTGATGCCAATTTTACCACTTGGATGGGCAAAGACTGAAGAGTCCGATTATACACAGGATTGATTAGGGTGTGAGGTATACTTAGGGCATCTGATACAAGGAGGGCAGAAGTATAAATACTGCACAATTTAAAGGACAATTTGCTCCTATTTTAGAAGGAATTAATTGACCTAGTTATTCCACTTCTGGGAATTTAGCCTTCATATTTAGATACGTAAAGTGCTCGAAGGTATATGTAGAAGGTTATTCACTGCAGCATGGTTTGTACAGGCCAAAAATCAGAGACATGGTGAGGTGGTGAGGAATAATTTACAAGTCCATGGATGGATCTGAATAAAGAAATCTATCCAGTGGGTTATGATGCAGCCATGAAAGAGTGAGCTGCTCTCCTAGTACTCGTAGGAAACAAGATCAAATTCTACTGTTATATAGAAAAGAAAAGTAGCAGTAGAGTGTATTTGAATTTCTTGATGAGCCTAGATTCCTATAATGCATAGAGTATTTCAAGGATATAGAAGAAATTTGCAATACTTGTTGTCTTCTGAGAAGAGGTCTCAGGGACTATGATTAGGAATCTAAGGCAGAAGAGAAGCTTCTTTTCCATTGACCATCCTTTTGCATTATCCAAATATTTTACTATGTCCATGCAATAGTATTTTGACACCTTGAAAAGTGCTAAAAATTTAACAATGTTGCTGCATATAATTTATACATTAAAGCCAAAAGATGTATTTTCTGGGGCAGGTGCTGTAGTGTAATGGGTTCAGCTGATGCCTGCAACACCAGCATCACACAGGGATACTGGTTCAGGTGCCGGCTGCTCCACTTCCAATCCAGCTCCCTGCTAATGTGCCTGGGAAAGCAGCAGAAAATGGCCCAAGTGCTTGGGCTCCTGCCACCCATGTGGCAGACACAGAAAAAGCTCCTGACTCCTGGCTTCCATTTGGCCCAGCCCTGACCATGGCAACCATTTGGGGAGTGAACCAGAGGATGGAAGCTCTCTTTCTTTCTCTGTCTCTCACTCTCCCCATCCCTTGTAACTGCCTTTCAAATAAATACATCTTTGAAAACATTTTTATTTTCTTTCACATTCAGCCTTTAAAACAGCACTCTCACATGCTGTGAGTCCATTTATATAAACTCTAGAAAATAATCTCTAATTAAAGAAAGTACATCATTGGATGCCTGAGAGAACAGAGTTGGGGAGAAGTCACAACAGGCAGGGGCAGCAGAGAGGGACTGTAAGAGGCACAAGGAAATATCTGGTTGTTATGGGTATGTCCAATATCTGTGTACATGCACAAAGTTATCAGAGTCCACTTTATTGTTTTTGCATTGACAAACAGTAGTTGTACCATTTATTGGGTACATTGTGATGTTTTGTTACATGTTTACATCACAGAATGATTAAATCAAGCTAAGTAACATATCCTTCACCTCACATGCTTACCATTATTTTTGTTGTAAGAACTTTTAAATTATATACTTTAAATACATGCAGTTTATGCCAACATACCTTACTAAAGCTATTATTAAAAATATATCACTTAGGTCACCACACCTCAACAAAGCTGTTATTAAAAAAGAATCACTACTCTTCATCTTTGAAATGACTCATCTCTAGTATTAATCAGTCCTCTGGTTACTCAGCAAAATCTTTCAGCTTACTCTTTTTAAAAATGTGAAATAAACCAGACACAGAAAGAAAAATACCACATGTTCTCCCTCACACATGAGAGCTAAATTAAAAAAAAAAGAAAAAACAAGACAGACCTGGGTATATCAGCTTTGCTACAAATACATGTTTTGCCAAACTTTATTTTATATCTTTGTGAAACAATTTGATAGGAATGATATACTAGTATATGTGTGTGTATATATATATATATATATTTTTTTTTTACAGGCAGAGTGGACAGTGAGAGAGACAGAGAGACAGAGAGACAGAGAGAAAGGTCTTCCCTTGCCAGTTGGTTTACCCTCCAACGGCCGCCGTGGCCGGCGCGCTGTGGCTGGCGCACCGCGCTGATCCGATGGCAGGAGCCAGGTACTTATCCTGGTCTCCCATGGGGTGCAGGGCCCAAGCACTCGGGCCATCCTCCACTGCACTCCCTGGCCACAGCAGAGAGCTGGCCTGGAAGAGGGGCAACCGGGACAGAATCCGGCGCCCTGACCGGGACTAGAACCCGGTGTGCCGGTGCCGCAAGGTGGAGGATTAGCCTAGTGAGCCACGGCGCCAGCTTACTAGTATAATTTTTAAAAAAATTATTTATTTTTGTTTATTTGAAAGGTACAGAATAGGAAAGATAGACAAAGAGCTTTTCTGGCTGCTGGTTCACTTCCCAAACACCCACAACAGCTGGGGCTGGGCCATTCTGAACACAGAAGCCAGGAACTCAATCATGTGGGTGGCAGGGATGTAACTACTTTAGTCATCACTTGCTACTTCCCAGGGCCCACATTAGCAGGAAGCTGGAATCAGAAGCAGAGTTGGGACTTGAATCCAGGTACTCCAATATGGGATGCTAGCATCACAAGAGGAATCTTAACCATTGTGCCAAATGTTTATACCTCAGCTTATTCTTGGAATGCTGAGTCTACAACTTATTTTGTTCAAAACTGAGTTTTTAAATGTCATACAGGTTTCCGAAATTGGATGAATTTAAAATATCTAGGCCTCAGAAGTTCGCGTTTGTAGTTAGAACTCTGAGATATTTTACAACTGTGTTCATTTCATAAGGACAGTGGTTTGGAATATTTCTATTTGTGTTTTGTCTATCTTTGCTTTCCCTAGTTGAGTATGTAGCTGGGACAGGGACTTTCAGCGTCATTGGAAATGCAGACTATTTTATTGCCAAGGAAAATTCCATGCTTCCTTAAGAACATTTCTAAGAGCTCTTGATTCTGACTAAAATGTTCTGAGAATAAAAGTAAGAAATTTATGCTGCCTTTCAGAAATTTGAAAGTATATAATTTTGGGGCTGGTGCTATGGCATAGTACATTAAGCCTCTGCCTATGGTGTTGGCATCCCGTTTGGGTGCCAGTTCAATTCCCAGCTGCTTCTCTTCCGATCCAGCTCCCTGCTCATGGCCTGGGAAAGCAGTGGACGATGGCCCACGTCTTTGGGTCCCTGTACCTATACATGGGAGACCCAGAAGAAGCTCCTGGCTCCTGGCTTCAGATCCACCCAGCTCTGGCCTTTGCGGCCATTTGGGGAATAAACCAGCGGATGGAAGACCTTGCTCTCTGTCTCTCCCTCTCTCTGTAACTCTGCCTGTTAAATAAATTAATTAAAATAAATAAATAAAAATAAAAAAGAAAGTATATAATTTCACCTGGAATTGTTCAGCACACTATTAAACACTAGATAAGCTTTCACAGTCCAACAATGTCTAGATTCATATCTTCTTATTTGTAGAAATTAAAAATTCTCCTATGCTCATATTTTATATTTAAAGTCCCTATTATTATCCCAAATAATAAAGCAAATACTTGTTTAAAATTCCTCAATGATTTTCTCCAACACAACTTATTTCCCCTTGAGAGATGATAACCAAAATATAACTGGTTTTCTTAGGGTTGTTTAATATTAAGTGATTTTCATGTTATTTTCACATATTTTGATGGTAATTATGAATTATTTTGAAGTAAAATGGTCATTAAAGACAAATAGGGTCAGTATTGCAGCACAGTGGGTCAAGCTACAACTTGCAACACTGGCATCCCACATCAGAGTGCTGGTTCAAGTCCTGGCTGCTCCATTTCTGATCTAGCTTCCTTCTACCCATATGGGAGACCCAGATGAAGTCCTGGCCATTGCAGGTATTTGGAGAATGAACCAGTAGATGGAAGACCTTTCTCTCTCTGTCTCTCTCTCTCTCTCTATCATTCTGCCTTTCAAATAAATAAATCTTGTGAATAAATAAATAAAGACAAATAATAGGGGTACATGACTTATTAGCTTAGTGATTAAGATACCAGTTAGGATACTCATGTCCCACATTAGAATACCTGGCTTTAATACCTGGCTCTGGCTCCAAATTCCAGCTTCCTGCTCATGAAGACCCTGGGAGGTAGCAGTGATGGCTCAAGTCATTGACTGGATTCCTACCAGTCACTCTACTTCCAGGATATCTCGCTTGAGTTCTTGGCTCCTGGCTTTGGCCCCAGTCCAGCCCCAGCCTTTGCAGGCATTTGGGGGTTGGGGCAGGTTTGAGAGCTTTCTTTTATCTCTCTCTCTTTTCCTTTCAAACAAAAACAATATTAAAAATTATAGAAATAACAACACGGGGTAAGAATTGTGATACAGTGGGTTAAGCTGCCACTCGGGATGTCCGCATCCCATATCTGAGTACTGGTCGAAGACTGGCTAACCCATGCTTCTGATTCAGCTTCCAAATAATGTGCCTGGGAGGCCGCAGATAAAGGCTCAAGTACTTGGATTCTGGTTATTCACGTGGGAGACCCAGATGGAGTTCCGTCTGGGGAATAAACCAGTGGATAGAAGATCTCTCTCTCTCTCTCTGTCACTCTGCCTTTCACATAAATAAATATTAAAAAAAAAAAAAAAGACAACATAGATCTTTATGGCAAATGGATGCTCTCCACTCACCTCCATACTTCACATTTATTTCACTTTTAATGACAGAATGTGGAATGTTTAGCAGCAGGATCTTAGATAAGGGGATACCAGGCCTTCTGGATTTTATGCCTTCTAATTTTACAAAGATTTGAGATTTCAGAAAAAAGACTCTAAAAAGAGAGCTGATCATTTGTGTATGTAATGCTGCCTAAATCCAATCTCCAGTTCAGTCTATGATTCTTCTGCTCCCCCTGGCGTCCCATCCACTGGTGGGGGACCTCAATTCTCATACCTGAAGTTCTTGCTAGTGTAATCTACAGTTCCAATGATGCCTTGTAAGGGTTCTGGCCCAGTGGATCCAGCTGCTTCTCAGGATATCCAAGATCACAGTGCCTGGTTCAAGTCCCAGCTACCTGGCTTCCAATTCAACCTCCTGCTGAGGTGCTTCCTGGAAGGCAGCAGGTTATAGCACAGGTACCTAGACCCCTGCCACCCAAGTGAGAGCCCTGTACTGAGTTTCAAGCCCAGGATTTGGGCTGGCCCAGCCGTGGTTTTTGGGGTCATTTGAGGATTGAACTAATAGATGTAAAAATATTTTTTCTCACTCTCTTTTTCTCTGTTGCTTTGCCTTTCAAATAAAAAATAAATAAGCATTAAAAAAAATGCCTAGCCTGTGACAGACACTCAAACAATACTCACATTTCTCATCCTCCTTCCGCTCAGCTCAGTCTGACTCGGTCTCACCTGCCTGTGCCTGCAGCTACCATATCCAGAGAAAGACAGGAAGGGGCAGAGCCACAGCCTATACAGCCAGTGATGTGCCCCAGCCTCACAGAGAAGGAAGTGACAGGCTTTGATAGAGCACCTGGAAGAGAAACCCCTAGGCTACTCTTCTGTAGCGCCCTGAGACATGAGGAAGGCTTCCCTTTTCGGTTCTCTGAAGTCCTCTGTCTGAGCCTGTGTGAGCACGCAATAAGGTCCGATCTATCCACCTCGTAACTCTTACCTGGAGGGGAACATGCAGTCATTTTCCCGGTATAACCTGTTCTTAATGATCTGATAGTGGGTCCCGAGCTTCCGCTGGACTACCTCTGCCATCATTTTCCTGGAAATACCTCCTCGGAAAGGAGTCAGGTCCTCTTCTATGATGCTGGGAAAGAATGGGAATCACCAAGGAGGGCTCAGTATTGGTGAACATGGTAAGCTGAGAGAACGAGTACAGGCTAGGGATGAGCACCCTGGGTTTCTAAAACTTCAAAGACAGGAAGTCCACAAAAAATCGGAGTTGATGTCTTGCCTTCCTCCCTCGCTCTGATGCCTGTTCCTGTTCTGATTCCTATGCGTCCTTGCTACTCAGCCAGTTTCCACGGTCCTGCTGCCATCCCCTTCTCGGCACCCGACACAGGGAATGGCGGATGCCTTACAGTCCAACACTGTCTGATCACCTTGTTCTTGTCTACCTGGTACACCCTCCCACCCCCGCCCCAGGCTCCAGCAGCCTGACGACATCAATCAGAGATGATACTACTTTGTAGCCCTTTTAAAGTCTAGTACATAGTAAGATTTCAGTTAAGTATCATAGTATCAGATGGAGTTAGGACATTGTTAGGAGCTACTAAAAGCCTGTTACTTCGCTGATGAGGAGTCTGTGGGAGAACCCAAGTCTGCTTTCAAAGTTATCTCTACCAGATCATCACCCATACCTAATTTGCATCCTTTAAAGATAACCAATAAGAAAACTATGATTAGATTCATTGATCAATATGTTCATTCAATATTAAGAATACTCACTGAGGACCAGCACCAGGGATATCATCACAAAGAAGACACAGACCCTGACCTCAAGAACCTTTGGTTTAAGTTTAAGTGCATGAGCTAAATCCCACTGGAGTTTCATGCTGGGCCTCCCCTATCCTGGGGGCACTTGTTTTTCCTAGAAGTAGGGAAACCACCTCAGGCACCTTTCTGCTCTTACAACAGGAGTGCTTGGCCCCTCCGACCACTGCAGCCAAGGGCTCCTGTGGGTCTTAGGCTACCTCCTGGCGATGAGAATTAAACTCTCAGAGACACATCAGAGAACTCACCCATGGTAGCAGCTGCAGTTTTCGCTTGAACATGGTTCATAATTCTCCAAAGACCTGTTAATTTGATCAATAAATACTTTCCATTTCGAACCTTCAAAAAGAGAAGTAAAATGAGAGTTATCAAAACATCCTTGGGCATTGTTACTGGCCGGCTGCAGGCAGCACCAACAGAAAGCTAAAACTTTCAAAAATTCCCTTTGCATCCCTTTGGTGGAAACGAAAGGCTAAGAAGGCTTCTCCGCGTAATTCCCTAACACGGGGTCTCACCTTCTACTACTGAGCCCCATCAAGGCTTTCAGGAAAAAGCCATAGACGTTACCCCTCGGCTCACGTCGTCCTCCAGCATCACACGCACGATAAATGCACAGGCACGTTCCGCCCCCTCCCGCCGTGTATTTCACGGAGGCGCAGGTAGCCACGGGCGGTCAACAGAGGGATCCCTCTCCTCCCTCTTTTTCCAAATTCAGGAGGCTGGGCTACTCTGCAGGGCAGGAGCTGAGACCCACACACCCACAGAGCTCTGTACTGCAGAGGCCACAGCATCTTCCAGGGCACCGGCGGCGCCCCGCAGCGCCTCGGGACCGCGGCCAGACCCCGAGCCCCAGCGGCAGCCTCGGCCCTGCCGGGAGCCCACCTGACTCCTTTTGGCGGCCCTGCACCGGGGACAGGAGTAGCAACAGCAGCCACAGGCGAAGGCGCTCCATCGCCAGCGGCCCGACTGCGGATTCCCCGCGGCGCCGCGGGCGGAAGCGCCCCGCACAAGGATGGCCGTGGGCACGGGGCGCACGCGGGCGCCGGCCGCCCCGCACAAAGATGGCCGTCGCGCTCTCCGGCGGTCTGAGGCGGGCTTGCCCCGGGGAGTGCGGCGCCGGGAAGCTGGGCGGAATGGAGTCGTCTGGGGGCCGGCTCACGAGCCTCCCTGCCGGCATTCCCCGGGAAAACACGGCCCACAGTGGTATTTCCTTCCATTCCGTGGTATACTGAAAACATCTTTTTCTTCACCTTAAGAAAGCTGAAGGTTGAGAGGAGATAGGCACAACCAAGGCTTGTCATGGAGCCTAGACGCTTCTTTCTGCATCAAGCTATTTCTTATCGAATAGCACACATTTGTTGAGCAAGTCAATGTGTACAGTACTGTTGGACGTGCAAGGGGTTAGAAATGAAATATAGCACGGGCCCCTTTCTAATACGAATTTATGACAGTGGGGGTGACTTAGTTATGGGACATACACACAAAAATCGGTGGTGTGAAATAAAACTTACAGGAGTCCATTGTTTAGGACTGAGTTCTTGCACTAGGCCCCAACAGACCACACCAGTGTGGAGTCACTGGTCCTAGGTGCCCTGTAACCAAACTTTAAGAGGAGACTGACAGCGACCTATCAGAAAGGCTCAGTCTGAGACAGCACGATAAAAAGTCCCCTATTTTAACCCTCGAAAGTGACTTCGGTACGACTAATCCACTTTTTGTTCCTTATTTCTGCTCTCTCTATCCCTTTTCTGCCTGTGTAGCCAACTCCTCTGCTCAGTTCATGAGAATGCCTTTCTGTTTCACAGATAGGATGTTGTCCAACTCATGAACTGCTAATAAACTTGTCAACGTTTTGGCTTCTGTCAGTGGTGATGTAATATTGGACAGTATGGGTACATATAATATAGTTATATAAAAGTAAAGAAGTATCTATGTATATACACAGTCACCTAAGAGTGTAGAAGTGTAGGTATAAATTCATATAGTGATCATACAAGTATTTACCCATCGTTTAAATGTGGAAAGTAGCAGCCTAGGTTTTGTGTAAATACACGGGAGTACAGGTTCAAAGCTGTGTCTCCAAGGAGTTTAGATTTAGTATGGAAAACAAATATGCTTCTCTAGAGATAACTTACAATTTAAGGTAAGTGCTACTGGTTTCAGTGGAGAAAAAATCTATATGAAATCAAATATGGAGAAAGGGATAGGTGTTGTGTATTCCAGGCTGAAGAAAAGGGAATGTTACTTAAGGAATATTGTACAAGACACTAAAAATCTTGGGAGCCACAGGTGCAGAAGCTGGGGGTTGGACTCTAGATTGACAGTAATGGAAGGTTTAGGATGTGTGTTGAGGAATGGTGGAAGATAAAATCATGTTGATTAGGGAGGAATTGGCCTCATCTCAGTCAGAAGGACTATATTCCATGAGGATAGAAGCACTGTTTTGGTCAGTGAGGCTCACTTTAGGTGATTAGGAGGAGGGGAAAAAAGGACTACCAACATATATGATTTCTTTGGGAATCCAAATGAAACTTTTTAAAAAAGATTTATTTGTTTATTTGAAAGAGTTACACAAAGAGGGAAGGAGAGGCAGATCCAAAGCCAGGGGTCAGGCGCTTCTTCTGGGTCTCCCACACAGGTACAGGGGCCCAAGGACTTGGGCCATCTTCTACTGTTTTCCCAGGCCATAGCAGAGAGCTGGATCGGAAGTGGAGCAGCCGGGACTTGAACTGGCGCCCATATGGGATGCCAGCACTACAGGCAGCAGCTTTATCTGTAGGCAACAACGCTGGCCCAAACAAAACTTTTTTAAAAAATATTTATTTATTTATATGAATGAGAGAGAGAGAGAGAGAGAGCGAGCTTCCAGCCTCTGGTTCACTCCCCAGATGGTCCCAAGGGCCATCGCTGGGCCAGGCCAAAGCCAGGAGCCAGGAGCCAGGAGCCAAGAGTTTCCTCTGGGTCCCCCATATGGATGGGGCAGGGGCCCAAACACTTGGACCATCTTCCACTGCTTTTCTCAGCACATTAGCAGGGAGTTGGATCCAAAGTGGAGCAGCAGGGACAGGAACCGGCATCCCTGGTGTTACAGGCAGCAGCTTTACCTGCTCTACCACAACGCGCCAGCCCCCCACATGAAACTTGAGTCAAACTTTCCTCCGCTTCTAGGACATGTGCTGTAGGTCAGGATGAATGGCTTATCAAAACACATAACTAAGAGAGTATACTCGTAGTTGAACATCTCAATAATCTTTACTTTTTTATTTTTAAATTTTTATGTATTTGAAAGGTGGAGAATTTTTAAAACTTTAATGAAAAGTTCTACTTCTATAATCATAACTTTCTGTGATCAGAAGAAACTAGAAATCTTGTGTTATAATATTTTCAACATGAAAATAGTGTCTTTTGCAATTTTACAATATTTATGTAGAAGAAAAGCAGACCCCATACACGGAAAGAATAAGCTGCATCTGAATCCAAATGGAAATTGTTTCAATTCCTTATTTGGTGAGGCAGTGTTTGCTGTATCTGAATAAGCACCAGAATCCTCCTGGAGTTATGAAGGCCATGGACTTCTGGGTCCTAAATTAGCCACTAATTTTAAAAGAAAGCTGGAGTAAAATGGGCTCTTCTCTTTAAAAGAGTAAGCAATGCAAATCTCCTGGGATTGTTGGTAAAGTGGTTTTATTAAATTAAAATTACCTTGAATAAAGTACAATTTCTACTTTTATAAATAACATCAAGGCGTGAAATTACTGAATCTCCCAGTGCCATTCCCTACCCTAGTCTTCCACACCTCCAGAAAATGGCACCATGGTCCCTGCAATTACTCACTCTTCTGTTTCCTTCCTCTCCGATCAGTGAGTAAAATCTTAAATTTGTCCTCTTATCTTCATCTCCACTACTGCCATCTCATTGGTCTCCCTGAATGTTCCCACTTCAATGGGTTCAAATGTTGGCTCTGTCAATTACTGGCTGAGTCACTTTGGCCAAGTACTTAACCTGGTGTCAGTTTTGCTGTGTAAAAACAGGGATGATAATAACCATATTTCCATGGACGTATTATGAGGATTAAATGACTTAATATTTGGAAAGCATTTAGAACAGAACCTGGCAGAGTACAGGTCCTCATTAAATAAAAATACTATCTTCTCCCCCAAACACATCAATACAAAGCAGTAAGATGATAAAACTTAAATTGTGTCATTTCCTTTAAGTCCTCATTTTCCCACTGCAGGTAAAAATGTATACATCAAGGTTTAACAGGCCATCATGGGGCAGGCAATGCGGTGCAGCCCATTAGGTCAGTCACATGGGACACCTGCTTCCCCTATCAAAATTTCTGGGATGGAGGCCATTTTTGCTTCCCACCCAGCTTCCTGCTAATGTACCTAGGAGGCAGCAGATGATGGCTCAAGTACTTGGGCTCCTGCCACCATGTGAGAGACCTGGATGGAAGTCCAGGCTCCTGCCTTCAGCCTGGCCCAGCCCCAGCTATTGCGGGCATTTGGGGCATGAAAGAGTGATTAGAAGCTCTCGATCTCTCTCCTTCTGCCTTTTGAATACATAAATAAATAAAACTTAAAAGACCCTCCACATTCAAGCTCCTGCCTAAGTCTTTCAGTTTATTGCATGCCACATTTCCTGTGCTCACCATGATCATTATATAGGTTTCCGTTAAGTTTCTCACACATGGCAAAGTCCAAACTATGTTTTAATTTCTGGGTAAATTTTTTTTCTCTCTGGGCTGCTTTTCTCTCTCATCTTTGCATCACTGGTTCCTTCTTGACCTTGAGGTTTCTGCTGAAATGCCATTGCTTCAGAGATATCACCCCAAAATAGTACCCTCCTCTTCTATCCCAGTCACTGGCCTCTCTGCAAAATACCTGTAGGTTGTATTGATTTACATATCAAATGTTTCCCTCACTGCAGTGCAAGCTCTACAGGCAGGATAAATTTGTCTTATTCATTCAGAGTGCCCCAGAAAAAGCAACAAAGATGTTTCAATGTAGCAAACCGCTAGCTGAGTAAATATGAAAATGAATGTGCAAAATTCCTTACCCCAAGATGAACACATTTGAAAATATGTAATTATGTAGGTTGAACTTTATATATTTATGCATGAAATCTCCAGTAATACATTAGAATGCTAGGAATATTTGGGAATATTCCTAACTAGTGGTTTTGGTTATCAGTCATTAAACTGTGGCACTTCATAGCAGGGTTATTTTCAACAAGTTACTTCCTTAACCTCGGCTACTTTTATGAAATACAAACCATACACTGTGAGATTTACATGTAATCTAGTCCAGTATCTGCACAATAATAAAATACTCAATAAATGTTAACATATAATTAATACAAAAATCTTTCTTTTAAGGGGCTTAAACTCTCTGGAGTGAAAGATCTCAGACAAATGCTCTTTTTGACACTTCTCTCTTAATATGAAACTAAATTCACCATGAGGTTACCCACACTTCCTTGTCTTTTATTTGCCACAAGGCGCAAAGCCGTGCTGCGAACAACTAGCTATTCACTCCTGGAATCCTGCCTTGAACCCCAAGCTCTCTTGTGAAGCTTTTCTTGGTATTGCCACCACCATCCTACAGAGTTCATGCCACTGCCTTGCAGGCTATCTCTGGACCTTGGCTAAACACATTTTTAATGCTGCATTGATCGTAATGAATTGCGATTACTGTGTTTTCCTCGTGCCTTGTCTCTTCCTCTGGATTCTGAACTTGTGTGGTTTCCACTTTCGAGCTCCAGCATTTGGCAAGTCTTTTATGTACTTAACATACAGGGAGCACAGGGCTGGATGCTGAAGGCTTGGGCTTCCTTACCTAGTAATGACCTTAGGTGATGTCTCCCATGTGTAAAATGTGGGCGATGACTTGGACATATTTGTCACACGGAGTCCACCAGACAAGACGACTGCTGGCATGGGGCTTGCACCCCGGAGGCGTAGGCTGACTGAGGAGGCCCGGGGAGGAAGCACGTTAGCCAGAGCTGGCTGGGAAGGCTGGGAAGGCCGGGAAGGCCGAGAAGGCAGGCTGGATCGCGAGCCGCAGGACCAGGCGTGTCCCATTGCGCAGGTGCGCTAGAGAGGGGTTGGCGGGCCAGTTCCAGCCGCTGGCTCCTTTCGGAAGGCCGGCTGGAGGCGGAGGCGGCCGTCGCCGAGCTGACGTCATCGCCGTGCGCTGCCACGTCTCCCCAGCTCCGCGGTAATGGAGGCTGAGGATGGGTGCTGACGGGGCTGGCCTCTAGTTGTAGCTTTTGCTTTGGCTCTGGTATTGACTCGGGGTCTCAGTCTGGCATCCTGAATCCTGGACACCTTTCTTGACTTTCCAGGAAGGGACAGCCTGCAGACAAGCAGCTCGTTTGGGGCACTCAACGCGGGGTGTGAGTTTTATTACTTGGGGTCCAGCCTGTAAAGCCGCCGCCTCCTCCCAGGGATCCCGCCCCACTGGCCGGGACCTCCTCCATGCGTGAGTATTACCGAGCTGCCGCGCTGTCCGACTGTCGCGGGCCTACTTGGGCCCTCCGCGGAAGCGGCGGGGACCGCTTTGTCGTCCTCTCTTAAGGGCCAGTTTGTGGTCCCTCGCCATCCGCCTCCCCCTACCCCATCCTCTCGCCTCTTCCGTTCCCTCACTTTTCTTTGCCTGTGCTCGTTAGTTGAGCAAGCACCGGCAGCCCCGAACCCACTGGCTTGACTGCTTTGTCTCACCTGGCATTTGTTAGTCTGCAGCTGAAAGCTGTTAGGAATAGGGAATATCGGATCAGTCTACAGGAACGTTTTCAAAACCAAAGTTTGGCTAGCCCGTCATTCCTAAGTTTTCACTTGTATTGTTTAGGAAACACTTGGTATCCATATTGTCGGAGCCATGCTTTTTTGCCACAGATTCTTTTCAGTGAGGGACTTTATCTCTACTTGCCTCTTAATCTTGCAGTTTTAGTAATTTCTTAATAATATGACGTCATTCTTTGGACTGAGCCACTTGAGTTCCTTTTGGTATTTTCAACCTCCCACATAGAGATGCCCCTTGAACAGTTTTAAAGAGCTGCAAGGCCTACCGTTGCCGTCTCATCCATCCTCGTTAGTCCTGAGAGGGACTTTTATAGAAGACAGTGGTTTCTTGGTTTGTTTGTTTTCTGGTGAAGAAACAAGCTCAAACTCAGTTTAAATGACTCAGTCAAGGTCAGATAATATTTGACACATCTGATCTTAGAACCCAGATCCCTTGGTAACAAAACCTGACATTTTGGAGAGTGCTGATTGTCCTGTATTTCAAGTGCCGTAAGTGTGAAATACTTAATTGGAAATGTACGAATATAAGCTGTGTTTCTCAGAAACTTCATCTGATTGTACTATCTTTCCTGAGATAAAAATCAGCTGATAAAAAGTGCAAATTGTGTTTTGCCTAATGCTGAACAGAGGACTTCTGTCGGAACTTAGGCTTCTGACCCATTAGAACTTGAACAGTCCATTCCTTAGAATGAAGTAGGTAACAGACACGGGAAGCATTTGTTTGAAAATCTGGTTTTACAAGTCCCGCTCTTTAAGTTTTTCTGGTTGTTTTGTTACATTGCTTGTTTAAAAAAATAGTCAACTGATATTTAAATGTGTTATTTTTGTTTTTGTTTTTGTTTTGGTTCAGAGTTGAAAGATTGACAACCATTAACTTGGGTTGCAACCACAGGTGACACTGGAAGCACACTGGTTCCCGGACATGCCCGGTGGAAGGAGGGGCCCCAGTCGGCAGCAGCTAAGACGTTCAGCTTTGCCATCTTTACAGACGTTGGTTGGTGGAGGCTGTGGCAATGGAACAGGCTTGAGAAACAGGTAAAGAACGAATAAAGCTATGCACGATCTGTAATGTCCTATGATCAGTAAAACTCACCTAAAAGTCATGCTACTCAGGTATTTGCTCATCAGAATTTTTGACCGTGAGAAGGAAATCCAGCCCCTGAAGACTGAAAACTCAGAATTTCAGAATACTTTAGAGGTAGAAAGATGTAATGTGAGGCTCACAAAGTGAAAGCAGTTTTTCTACTTATGGCTGATAATCCAAGTTCTAGTCATCACCTTTTTAGCAGTTTAAAAGGGAAAAGTAAATGAAAGTACCAGGCAAATGTGATAGTTTATTGACTTACTGACATTCTGTGTTTTTTGGAGGCAAATTAAAACTGATAGCCAACACGAGTTTCCAAAATTATGTCAGATTCCATCAAGTGTTTTAAATTTTTTTTTTACCAAAATTTATTTGATATATAGCTGTAGCCTAAACATCTTAAGGTTTTTGTCTTATATGAGAATAAAGAGCTTGGTCTTTTTAATAGAAATTTCTCTCTGTTCCAAAGTTTTGAAAGTTAGAGTGAGATATTTCTAATCTTATCTAGGGTAACTTAAGTCATCAGGAACTTGATCATGTACCAGTGCAAAGAGATACTTTTTCCGGATCAGATGTTTGATCAAGACAATATTTGCCAGCTCATTTCTGCTTCTTTCCTGAATAGAGCTCTTCTTGTGCCTTCATTTTAATTTTCAAAACTAGCAGTCATTACCATTCGTTTCAGGCTCACCTGATGGTATTTGTGCATGTCTTTGTTTTTACCCCACTTCCCACTCTCTGATTTTCCAAGCCAAGTTCCATCTTATTTTCAAAGTTAGTTCTGATTTTGTTATTTCAGTGGGGACTCTCCCTGAAATTCCAGTTTGAAGGGATTTTTCTGATCTCTAACTCTCATTGTACTAATTTTCAATCAGGGTTTTTTGTTTGTGTATGTAAATAGGATAACTATAGTTTACAGTATTTTTTATTTTGCTATTCTTTGGGTTTTCTCATTTTAAAAATGGTGATAATCTTTGCTTCATGGCAGGATTTGAAATCAGTGAAGTAGTACATTTTAGTAACTTTTAAAAAACTTTACTAAATTTTCCAAAATTCCTACAAATAATGTGTTATTTTACATATAGAAAAATAAGATTGCTGGCATTGTGGCACAGTGGGTTAAATTGCTGTTATTCCAGCATCTGATACTGGAGTACCAGTATCCTGGCTGCTCTGCTTCCAATTCAGCTGCCTGTTACATGCTTGGGAAGTCAGCAGATGAAGGCCAAAGTCTTTGGATCCCTGCTGCTCACATGGGAGACCTTGATGGAATTCCTAGCTCCTGGGTTCGGTCTGACCAGCCCTGATCGTTGTGGCCATTTTTAATCCTTACATGTGCTTCGTAAACTGAATATGTTCAGATGGCCATTGTTTTGTCTGTGTTTTCTAATTTCTCCCTTTGAATCATCTGTACTTTATTTTCTTACCTAAATTCTGCTGCCTACTGGCTCTTTCCTGAACCCAAGCTTTATATGCAAGGGCACAACCCTTGTTTGGCATCAACCACATTGTTTATGCACTTTAGGCACAGTGAATTAGTCTTATGTTTTAGGGAAGGTTTTCTATTAGTGGAGGGCATTGTGTACCAGTCAAGTTCCCAGATGTGGGACTTGTAAGCATGCCTTTATAAGGATAACTGTGCTGCACACCTGCTTTGCTTTTGGGAATCTAGAATTTTGGTATTGCTAGGAAGAGGCACTTTGATAGAAATCTTGGGCATTGAGTCTAATGAGCTTTCTTGCTGGACAGCAGTTCACAGGTAATGGTACAACTCATTGCTGAAGAAATTTAATGTGTCCTGAATTGATTCTTGAATCTATTTTTATATCCTGTTAGAGAAATATTTATTTTTCCTAAAAACACCTCTGTGACTAATTTTTTGAGATATATTGACCAAGTCTATTTATTTTAATTATATATATTTTTGGTTTTAAGAACTTCGATCATATCTTCTCTTAAGCTTTCAACTTTATAGATTAAACAAAAATTAACTCTCATAGATTATATAGGAATGCTTTGCTTTTTTCCTTGCTGATGCTCTGGATCAATTTATTTGACTTTTTTGTTTTTTTTTGCTTAAAGTTTAATAGCCAACCCTGTGAGGAGTATTACAAATGTAGGTTTTGGTTTTTGTTTTTTAAGATTTATTTCTTTTGAAAGGTAGAGTTACAGAGAGAGAGAGAGATCTTCCATCTGCTGGTTCATTCCCCAGGTGGCCACAGTGGTTGGAGCTGGCCTGATCCAAAGCCAGGAGCCAGAAGCTTCTGGGTCTCCCATGTGGGTACAGAGGCCCATGCACTTGGGCCATCCTCTGCTACTTTCCCAGGTACATTAGCATGGATCTTGATTGGAAGTGGAGCAGCCAGGACTTGAACCAGCACCCATATAAGATGCTGGCACTGCAGGTGGCGGCTTTACCCGCTATGCCACAGTGCCAGCCCCAAGTGTAGGTCTTTTGTACTTTGTTTTGAATGTTTTTTTCGAAGTCTAGCATTTTATTGACCTTGTTAATAGCAAAAGTGTATTGGTCTGTTGTACTTGGGACAACTTCTGTAGGAACCTTTTTAACCTTTAAACTACAACAAATAGTTTAGTATGCTTTCCCCCTGGTGTGTTATTTGACTGCCAGAGTTTGTTCTAAAAGAGAAGCTCCTGGTCTTGTAATTTATCATTAGAATTTTTAATTTAAATATATTATGATCAATTGGAGTAAGGGAATAGATTTGCTGCTGGTATTTTTTTTTTTTTTTTTTTTTTTTTGACAGGCAGAGTTAGACAGTGAGAGAGAGAGACAGAGAGAAAGGTCTTCCTTCTTTTGGTTCACCCGCCAAATGGCTGTCACGGCCGGCGCGCTGCGCCGATCCAAAGCCAGGAGCCAGGTGCTTCCTCCTGGTCTCCCATGTGGGTGCAGGGCCCAAGCACTTGGGCCATCTTCCATTGTCTTCCCGGGCCACAGCAGAGAGCTGGACTGGAAGAGGAGCAACCGGGACAGAACCGGCGCCCCAGCCAGGACTAGTACCCGGGATGCCAGCGCCGCAGGCGGAGGATTAGTCAAGTGAGCCGTGGTGCCGGCCTGCTGCTGGTATTAATCCTCTCCATTCAGCTTACCAACTCGTACAACTCCAAATGCCATCGTTCCATGGTATATTCTATGGAATGATGCTTCCTAGACTTGTATAGCACTATGGCCCACCTCCCAAAACAGAATAGAAGGCTGAAGTGTTTTAAGGGTCGGTTTATGATTGAGGAGGTACAGTTCTGAGACCTATTGGTAGATCACTTTCTACTGCTTAGTAAGCTTGCTGTATTGGATGGAATATGTTCTGGGAATGAGAGGAAAAAATTTTTGATAGTTTTCTCCAACTCTTCCCTTTTCCACATCCTCTTTTTCCCTTCTAGCTCTTCTGAGTTTCTGCAACAATATTCTTAAATGTTCAGAATGCAGAGTTCATGTTCCCATGAGTCACTTAAAGTTCTGTAAATGCCACATACCAGTGCTAGAATTCTATATTTGGAAATTTTAGAATAGAATGGTAACACTAATACTGTTCCTTCTCTAGTCGTCTTTGAAAGTATCCAAACCAAGCCTTTTTTCCTAGTTTTGTAAACAATAATAGACTCTTAGAGCTCTGTAACTATTCCCAAGAATATAAACAATAGGAAGTTTTATTCCCTACCTGTATCTTACCATTTTAGATATCCTAGCTATTTCTGACCTTTAAGAAGTACATGGAAGAAATAGCATTAAGAAGATAGAGATTAAAAATCTATGTTAGTTTGTATTTAAGAGATATCTCTGTGACACTGTTGATTTGCTGCCTTTTTAACCTAAAGTGTGTATTTGCAGTGAACTAAAAAAAAGTACATTCTCTGACCTTGAAGTTACAGGCTGATAGGACATAGTTGTATTTAAAAATTTATGTAGTAATATGAAAAGTACAATAATAAAAGCATAGTTTAGGTATAATGGTGGCACGGGGAAAGATGTATCAATTTTGATTGAGTTAAACAGAATAAGTTTCACTAAGCATCTTTAAAGGCTTGACGACTGAGTAAAAATGTCTTAAAAGATTTTGTCAGTAAATGTTATGTGAGAAGTTAAGGAAGGTGATGGTGGGGGTCATTATATTTGCTGTAGATAGAGATAACATAGGTGGCATACAGGGTCCATGTGGAAGAGTGATGAGAGGTGAGGCTAGTCTGCAGAGGGCCTCATAAGGCCTAAAAATTTTTAGATATTATCCCATAGGCAGTGGAAAGCCATTAAAAGATTTTAGGTAAGAGAGTAACACTATCAGAGTTTGCTATAGAACAATCTCTGAGGGAGCTTGTGGGGTTTGGTGAAAGTTAGTCAAATTTAGAAGGATTACTGTAATAATTTAGGGGAAAGAAATGAACTAAAGCAATGGATTTAGAAGGGAAGGTACAGTTTGGAAAAAGCTTTGCAAAGTGAGAGCTACCAAATTTAGAGAGGGATTGGATATGGAGAAGCAGAAGAAAAGTTCTGGTGTGACTCAGGTGTTTGATTGGAACAGCTAACTGGATGTTACCAGGAACTAGGGTCAGAACTAGAAGGTAGCCATGTCAACAACTGTGTCCTGACTACCAGCCTGTAACTTCAAGGACAGAGAATGTCCTTTTTTAGTTCACTGCAAATACACACTTTAGGTTAAAAAGGCAGCAAATCAACAGAGTCACAGAGATATCTCTTAAATACAAACTAACATAGATTTTTAATCTCTATCTTCTTAATGCTGTTTCTTCTCTTCCATGTACTTCTTAAAGGTCAGAAATAGCTAGTTGGAGGAACACAGGGATTTCTGTAAGCGGTTGGATAACATAGGTCTAAAACTTAGCAGTGAGCTCTGTGGAAGGAAATTTTAGTCTTCAGGACATGGGAAATAATAGAAGCCATGGCTACTTTCTAGATCACTAAGAGAGTATGTAGAGGAAAAAGAGAAGAGAAGCCCAGGTTGGAGTCTTGAGGAAGGCCAACAGTTAAGGGGTAGGTGAAGGAAGCAGCAGGCGCTTTTTATGCCCTGTGAAACTGAAGGATATCATCATTTGATTAACCATAGTTTTTTCTTTCAGGAATGGTAGTGCAATTGGCCTTCCGGTCCCACCTATCACAGCATCAATCACACCAGGTCCTGTTCGTCATTGCCAAATTCCTGACTTGCCTGTCGATGGGAGTCTGCTCTTTGAATTTCTTTTTTTTATCTACCTGTTGGTTGCTCTGTTCATTCAGTACATCAACATTTATAAAACGGTGTGGTGGTATCCTTACAACCATCCTGCTTCTTGTACTTCACTGGTAAGTCCTAAAAGGCCTTTACATTCTTTCTAGCTAGCCAAGAAACTAGCTGGAAAGTCTTGCTGAAGAAATTACCTTCCTCAAAAATCTTTCTTTTAATGAAATGTTTTTCTATTAAGCCATAGATTACTTCCAGAAACAAAATTACATAACATTATTAAAATATAAATACCACCAGAAGAAGTAAAAATATAGGTGAAAATACAGAAAATAAATTATTATAATATCACAGGAAGGTTTTTGATCCTTAGCTTTCTCCATACCATGTTCAACTTTTAAGTGTAAGATGTCAGTATAATTAAATTCCATTAAACTCTTTTTCATGGCTAAATTAGGATAATGGTAACGTCTACAACAAAAAAAGCCTAAAATTGCATGTTGCTTCAAACACGTAACAGTTTGAGGCAGTTGCTTGGGTGGTAGTTTCCTCATATGGTCAATGAAAGGACCCAGCTTTGTGGACACTGCCTTATTCCAGGTTGACTGTGGTCCATCGTTGTCAGCCAGAAAGGGAAATGAGCGTAGGGAAATACAAAGGGGAATTTGTAATGGGCAAGGCTCATATCATTTCCGCACATGTCCACTCCTAACTGTAAGGGAGGGTAGAAAATGTAGTCCTTTATCTGGGGACATTGTTTACCTGAGTAAAATTGGGTTCTATTACAAAGATTAAATTGAGTCAGGAATTAACTGTCTCTGCTGGAGTACATACAAATATATTGTAGATTTTTGCTACTCTTTCCAGTTATTTAGGAGTACCATAATACTGTTGATGCAGAGAAGGTTCTCCATAGATAGGTATATAAAATAATGATGGGCTGGTCATGTGGCTTGACAGGCATATGGTTGGCAGTGGTATACTTCTATGAGTGATAGAGATATGCTGTAGGGAAAGGAAAACTGATTCTGTGTCATTGTGTGTGGGCTTGTTTCTTGTTTTCGTTTTTGTTGTGAGCCATATTTTTTAGTTGTTTTTTCTTGGCTTTGAAGTACTCTTCCATGACTTTTTGGCCTGAGATTCTTTACCATGGTCTTTAACTAGTACACAACTACAACCAACAACTCTACAGGATTTTCCCTTTTGTTCACTTTTACAGAGGCCTACCTATTCCCCTAGTTTCTTGACATCAACCTTTGTTAGGTTGATGGTGTTTGGCACAAAAGAACCCCCACCAGCTTGAAATAGTGTAGGCTTATCACAATTGTATGCAGGCACACAAGCTGGGCCTAAGACTTTGTCAGCTTCACAAATTCCACGTGCTAGATCACTGTGGATGAAGATGGTTCAGCACCTCTTGTAGAGCAGTATTGTCCTATACCTCCCAGTATTAGTGCCTGCCTTGGTCACGGTGGTAGATTATAGGGGAAACAGAATCTTGAATGTACCTGGACCTCTGCCTCCATGTGACTTGGTAGCAGCAGGGAAGGATTGCCCTGTGTAGTTGTGTAGTTTATATATGTGTCTGGGACTTGCAAAAGATTAGAAAACCTCCCTAGCCTGGTGAACATAGAAAGAAAATAAGATTTTGCCAAATTCCTCAAGATAGTATGGGAAGGGACTAAAAAAAAAATTGTTTAAATATTTGTATCACTTGATTGTTCCTGGAATTATTTTCCATCCTACGTGCATACTTACTGTCATGTGATAAGAATTTCAGTGTAAGAATCATGATGTAGGTTGTCAGTTCTTTCCTGAGATGCCTACCTGATCTGTCAGGTATATCCTCTTCATTAAACTTGGCTAGCATGCCTACTGCTAAAACAAACAAACAAACAAACAAACAAAAAAGATTTGGTGCCAAATTGTGTGCTTTTTATCTCCCAAAAGTTATTTTTTCCCACCTGGATTATGAGTTTATTGTTTGTTGGAACTATATACTTTATCCATCCTTCCATGGTTGTGTTGTAAAATGAAGAAATTGGATTAGATGATCTTTAAGCTTTCAACCAATCTATGCCTTACTTCCTATATTTATTTTATATTTAATTTGTAAGAGCTTGTTGTGTAGTCCACTGTGGAGTTTCTGCTTTGTTTGACATCCCACTGGAAACTTCTCATTTGTTGAATTTTCAGATTAATCAAAGTGCTATTCTCTCAGTCTACCATTTCTGACGAAAGCTATTTAAGAAGCTGTCTACAGATGCTGCCTTGAAGCAAAGGGAGCCAGCTCTAGCTGTACTTGATCTTCTGAATCTGGAATTATGTTTCCTTTGCTCTAATCCATATTACCAAAAACAGGTGCCTTTACTGCACATCATCCCCCACACTCAGTCCTGAATTTTAAAGTTTTATATGATGGCTATGGTTGGCAGAAGCTAAATCATATCTAGAACCATAGTTTCAAGAAAATCTAAAAATGTGTGTTTAGCTTCCCAGTCTACAGTAAGGAAGGACTACTTGAAGGATGCTATAGAGTAAACTGGCTCACTGAAGTGATGCACATGTTTTTGGCTAACACAGGCTTACAATTGACTTGTGAAGCCAGCAGTAATATGCATAAAATAGTAAGTTAAGTAAGATTTTAGCTTCTGGATCTGAAAGGGGACTGAGTGAACTGTTCAGGAATGGACTGCCAGAGACATAGCTACTTCCCATCCCTGAGAGTATTGAAGCATGCAAGATAATTCCTTGACTGGGACTGTCCAGATGGGCCCCAGGACCCAGATAGGTGGTCTTTTCCTTATCTTCTGTTGTGAAAATCTAACCCAGGAATTTGTCATATTAAGGCTTTTTTTTCCATTTCCAGATCTGAATGATTGTCACAAAAAAAATGTGAGCACCTAAATGTGTGAAGCATCATTCTGGCTGTCAGATAAAGAGCCAAATGAATCTTAACTCTGAGAAGCGTAAAAACTAGGAGTGGAGGGTTCTGGGTCATTAAATATTCTGGTTTATAAAAAGATAGTTATAAGCAGATGAACTGTTTTCAGTTGATTTAGAATATCATGAAATTTTCTTAATAAGAAGATAGATTAGACACAAAATTTTTTTATTTAAAAAATGTCCTAAGTGGACTGCTGATGCATTATTAATAAGATCCAGAGTCTCCAGTTAATCTACATGCAGTATTTTGGAAGAGTGGGATAAGCAAGGAAGAATATCAAAACTAAGGGAGATAAATATTGTTAGAATTGAAAATATGTAGAGAAGAGGAAATGATCTGCAGAGTGATAAGCCATTCTCTTGGCAGTCTGGCTACTGCATCTCTAATAATATTTTTTTGAAATTTGCCACTTCATTCATCTCCATTGCTACTGACCTTTTCAATCCATCATCATTACTCACCTGAATTAAAAGCAATAGCTTCTTAACTGATCTTGCCCCACTACAGTATGTGCAGCAGCGAGAGCGATCTTTTAAACATACAAGCAGAACTGTGACACTCTTTGCCTAAAATGCTCCTGTGATTTCCCAGTAGGGAAAAAAAAAATCAATAAATTCATTTATCACTCATCACCTCATCACCTCATGCCAGTATTCTTGTTACCTTTTTTTTTTTTTTTTTAAGATTTATTTGTAAGACAGGGTGACAGAGAGTGAAATCTTCTAACTGCTAATTTACTCCCCAAATGCCTGCAACAACAAGCAATCCTTTTTGGGATACATAGCATCTCATGTCTTTAAAAATTCTTTTTTTGAGGATTTGTTTTATTTATTTGAAATAGTTACAGAGAGAGAAAAAGATATCTTCCATCTGTTGGTTCACTCCCCAAATGGCCACAATGGCTGGGGCTGGGTCTTCATCCAGGTCTCCTATGTGAGTCTCAGGGGCCTAACTTGGGCTGTTCCATGTTAACTCCCAGGCACATTAGAAGGAAGCTGGATCAGAACTGGAGTGGGACTTGATCCAGAATTCTGAAATGGGATGCTTATCATCATATACCTGCCCTTTTGTTGCTTTTAAATTTTAAAAATTTTAAATGAATCTTTATTTATTTGAGAGGTGGTGTGACAGAAAGAAGAGACAGAGAGGGAGGTAACTTCCATCTGCTGGTTTATTCCCCAAATGACCACAACAGCAAGGTCTGGGCCAGGATAAAACCAGAACCAGGAACTCAACCTTGGTCTCTCACATGTGTGACCCTTCAAAAGATCTTTTTTTTTTTTGACAGGCAGAGTGGACAGTGAGAGAGAGACAGAGAGAAAGGTCTTCCTTTTGCTGTTGGTTCACCCTCCAATGGCCGCCGTGGCTGGCGCGCTATAGCCGGTGCATCGCGCTGATCCGAAGCCAGGAGCTAGGTGCTTCTCCTGGTCTCCCATGGGGTGCAGGGCCCAAGGACTTGGGCCATCCTCCACTGCACTCCCGGGCCATAGCAGAGAGCTGGCCTGGAAGAGGGGCAACCGGGACAGAATCCGGCGCCCTGACCGGGACTAGAACCAGGTGTGCCGGTGCCGCAAGGTGGAGGATTAGCCTAGTGAGCCGCGGCGCCAGCCTCAAAAGATCTTCAAAAGGGCCCACACATTTTGGACTATCACCTGCCTTCTTCCCAGGTGCATTAACACAAAGCTGGATTGGAAACAGAGAAGCCATGTTCCAATTGGAAATCCTGTGTGGGATGCCAGCAGGCTAAGCAGTGTTCAACTCTTTTTGTTGGCCCTTTCTGCTGCATTTTAGACATACCAGGCATATATTTTCTTATCTTAGAGCCTTTTTGATTGCCATTTCCTCTGCTTGGGGCCCACTGCTCCCAAAGCTTGTCATGCTAGGTGCCTTTTTGTCATTCATCTTTCAGCTCAAAAATCACCCCCTCCGAAATATCCTCCCTAGCCATTGATTTAAATTGGCTCTGCACCTCCTTTCATTATTTATTGCTTTTATTACTTACAAGGAGATCCAACTATTTGAAATGTTTTTCTTGTTAGCTAATTTATTTTCATTGCCTACTTATTATCACAGTTATATATAACTGGCAACATCTAGGCAATGCTATTATTACTTTACAAAAGAAATCAAATATAGGACATACTTCTAAACCAAGTTAGAAAAATTTAATGAGTATAATTAAGGTACCAACTAGTAGAGAGTTTAGTAGATATCCAGTTAATAAGCTGAATAAAGGAACCAAAACAGTAACCTAAAAACTGAGAATCCCAACTGATCCATTAAATTTGACACATTGTAAATGTGGCATTTTAGATGAATTATTCTTGCCCTAATTCCCTAGGTTATTACTTATTAACTCAAAGCTATAATCTTTTCCTTTTAATACAGTAAACTTTCCGTAAAGGAGAGGAATACATTCCAGATAGTTTTAAATCGTGTTTGGAAAGTGAAAGCAATTTGTCATGAAAGGAGAAGTAGAAGGTAGGTAGTCTCTCAAGATCTCTCAAATTCCCATCATCTGTAAGGGTAAGGTGATCTAAGGAAGATCTTTTGAAGGGGCAAACTTCTGTAGTTCCAGCTGAATACAACATCATATTTCTTTCTAATGCAGTTGTTTCTCTTATAGAACTTCCATCTCATTGATTATCACCTGGCTGCATTCATCACAGTGATGCTTGCAAGGAGGCTTGTATGGGCCCTTATCTCAGAGGTAATACCTCATTCACTGTATTTTATCACATGTAGCTAGAGTTACTAGAATGGATTGAGACCGAAAACATGAAATGTCCAAGTAGAATTTGAATACAAGTATAAATTTCTCTACTCCAACATGAGTTACAGTTATACTTTTAAAAAAATTTCCTGCAATATATTTAAAGCGTCAGAACCCTTGGGAATTAATTTGTTGAATATGATATTCCTTTTGACTTCTGAGTTTTTCAGTACGATCTTTTTAATAGTGCAGGTGCAAATAGGATAAATTTTAGGTAACTATTAATATGAAGAATTATCTATATGCCTATAGTTGCATCTAAAACAGTAAGTTTCAGGTAACATTCACTCCAAATTAGTGATATACCATTTGTGGAGTTTGCTGACAAGAGACATTTGTGTGGGTATATTGAAACTTAGAGTTTTTAAAATAAAATGTCAAAAGTTACCGATTATTCTAAAGATTAAAATCTAATTGGTAGAGGTGGAAAGAATTAGAACATGAAAATGATCTTTTTAAAATAAAATCTTTTGACAGAGTTCGCATGATTTTCTTTCTTTCTTTTTTTTTTTTTTTTTTTTTAAGGATGTATTTATTTATTTGAGAGCCAGAGTTACAGAGAAAGAGAGGGGTCTTCCAACTGCTGGTTCACTCCCCAAATGGCTATTAATGGCCAGAGCTGGGCCCATCCAAAGCCAGGAGGCAGGAACTTCTGGGTCTCCCACACATGGGTGCAGAGATCCAAGCACCCATCTTCCACTGCTTTCTCAGGCCATAACACAGAGCAGGATCAGAAGTGGAGCAGCCAGGACTCAAACCAGTGCTCATATGGGATGCTGGTGCCGCCGGTGGAGGCTTAACCTACTATGCCACAATGCTGGCCTCATAATTTTCATGTATTTGTAATCACTAGTGAGGGAGGGAAATGTTTTTTCTTAATATTATGTTGTTTTCTGCCATGTGAATGACGACAAAACCAAAAAATTTTAGTTTAGCTCAAATGACTAATAATTTTAATCTTGGAATGTCTATTTTATTATTTATGTGGTTAGTTATAAACATAGGTAATGAGAGTCAATTTTTTTCTTTCAAAATGTACATGGACAGTCTTTGTATGTGTAAACTCTAATTTTCATGAACCTTTTTCTATGAACACAATGTAATCGGAGACTAAGTTATGATCTGAAAGCCATTTGAAGTTAACTGGAAAACATTGGTGATAGGATTGTCTATTTCTTCAAGTGGGAAAGGCTGTAACCTTTTCTCCAGGTTCCCTATTGAGGTGATGAAAATAAATACTTAATTTTGCATATATTGAAAACATGTTCTTTGTATAGAGGAACTCAGTGGCACTTTTAGTTTACATCTGCAGAAACAGGCAATGGGTGATTTTGTTTCATCCCTTCAGTTGCTTAGGAATAGTACTTGTGCATATCACATAAATATGTCCAGTGAGTGTGTAAAGGCTGTAACTTGGAATGCTTGTTTCTTTCACTGCTGGCCTAAAAATAGCTTAGCAGCTTTGGCACACAGCCTTAGTTAGAGAATATATTAGTTGTTTTGTAAATAAGTTTGCAAAGCTTACTGGAAACAGAATACTTAAGCTAAACCTCAGTGGATTTTTAATCAGTCCCTTAATGTGCATCAGTAAAGGGATGTTTAAATAATTATAGTATAACTATATAATGAAATAGCATACAGCCATTAAAAAGATGAAAACAGTGACACTGTGGCTCAGAGTAAAGGCACTGCTTGGGATGTTCACATTCCGTATCAGAGTGCTTGTTTGAGATTTGGCTCCTCTGCTTCCTATCCAGCTTCCTGCTAATGCATCCTGGGAGGCAGTGTGTAGTGGCTCATGTGCTTGGCCATTGTAACTCATGTGGGATACCCTGATGATAAGAGTTATGGGTTCCTGGTTTTGGCCTTGGCCCAGTGCTAGTTGTTGGAGGCATTCTGGGAGTGAACAAGTGGATGCAAGATCTCTCTCTATTCCCTTCTACCTTTCAAGTAGATGAAAATAAATTAAAAGAATAAATGTTAAAAAGTTGAAGAAGTGTTTATGTATTGACCTCTAAGATGTTCAGTAAGAAAAACAAAGTGCAAGTCAGTTTTTAAGGCAGATGGAAGGAACAAAATATATTGGCTTATATATGAATAAATTGTGTCTAGATTGATGTACAGACTAATAGTCAGCTGCTTTGCTGGTAGGGGATCCAGAACCAATGGGAGAGAAGCTTTCACTACAAACATTGTTACATGTTTTATTTTGAGTAATATAAATATATTTGTTCAAAAATTTAAAATAAGAACTGTATAATTATTCTCTTCCTAAAATAATCTAAGTCATAAATCATCTTTCCCTCCTATTAAAATATGTTGACCTTTTTTTGCTTATGGGACAGAATGGACCCTTATCCTGAGAAAGACCAGGTAATTCAGAAAGCTAAATACCATTTAGAGAGAATTACCTCTCTACCCAGATAGACTTTTTTTTTTTTTTTTTTTTTTAAAGATTCATTCAGTTATTTGAAAGATAGAGTTACAGAAAGGCAAAAGCAAAGGCAAAGAGAGAGAGGTCTTTCATGCCCTGGTCTATTCCCCAGAGATGGGCCAATCCGGAGCCAGGAGTTTCCTCCGGATCTCCTACATGGGCTCAGGGGCCCAAGGACATGGGCCATCTTCCACTGCTTTCCCAGACCACAGCAAAGAGCTGGTTCAGAAGTGGAGCAGCTGAGACTTGAACTGATGCCCATATGGGACACTGGCACTGCAGATGGCGGCTTTACCCGCTACACCACAGCTCCAGGCCCCAGATAGGCTTTTTATTCACCTCCCAGCCAACTCTGCTTCTGTATTTGCTCCACCAGACCAAAAGTAAATTTCAGCCATTTTTTCATCAACCTGAAGCAACTCTAAGAGAGAGAGACAGAGAGAAAGGTCTTCCTTTGGTTAGTTCACCCCCCAAATGGCCACCACGGCCGGAACTACACCGATCCGAAGCCAGGAGCCAGGTGCTTCCTCTTGGTCTCCCATGCGAGTGCAGGGGCCCAAGCACTTGGGCCATCCTCCGCTGCCTTCCCAGGCCACAGCAGAGAGCTGGATTTGAAGACAAGCAACTGGGACTAGAACCTGGCACCCATGTGGGATGCCGGCACCGCAGGCGGAGAATTAACCAAGTGAGCCACAGCGCTGGCCTGCAACTCTTTTAAAAATTGTTTTTTCAAATAGAAAGTAGTACGTTTTATTGGAAAACACTATAAAGCAGAAAATTTAAGAATTATAGAGCCATTTTGGTATATTTCCTTCTAATCTTCATGTGGACATAAAAATTTTATAGCCATATATTCAAGAACATTATCCATATACTATTTTATAGCATTTTCACTTAACAGTGTTATTATTGTTATGTTCCTCCCCTGGCTAACTGGTGCTTATCCTTTATGTCTCAACTTAAATATCACTTCTCAAAGGAAGCTTCTCCTAGGTTAGGGTCTCCTGTTACTTGTTTTCCATAACAGCCTACACTTTCCCTGTAACGTTCATCATAATTGTGAACATAGTTGTCTAAAATTAAAATTAATAATTCTTTTTCTGGGCTGGATAGCTTCTTAAAGAAGGGTTCTGTTTGTCTTGGTTACCACTTTGTCCGCAGGATCTGGTTTAGGGACTGTCACATACAAACAGGTTAAGAGCTTCGGCTCTGGAGTTAGGATAATGAACACTTTCAAAGTCTGCTGTTCTGGTGACATTGAGTAAAACAATCTTTTTTATGTTTAACCCTGAACTTCTGAGAATGGAGGTAACAGAGTAACTCTAGTGGTTTAAAAAACTTTCCTTGGTTTTGAATATGAGGTACATTGGCATGAGGCATGCATCAGGAGTAATATGGAACTATTTACTCTGCTATAGCTGAGAACAAATTGAGCCTTACCTACAGTTTGAGACATAAGCAGTTCATTATGGTCTTTCTTAATTTAATTTTTTTCAACTTTATCTGTTTGAAAGACAGAAAGTAAGTGAGAAGGTGAGATCTTCCATCTCCTGGTACATTCCCCAAATATCATCAATGTCTAGGGCTTGGCCAGGCTGAAACCAGGAGTCCAGAACTCCATCTGGGTTTCCCATGGAGGTGTCAGGGACCCAAGTACTTGAGTCATCATCTGCTGCCTCCCAGTGTGCATGTTAACAGGAAGCTGGATTGGAAGCTCAGGTGGGATTAGAATCCAGGCACTCCAATATGGCATGTGGGTATTTCAAGTGATGGCTTAACCTATCGTGTCACAATGCGCACCCTCTTCAAATTTCTAAGAAAACATACATATATATATACACACACACACACACTATATACATATAGTTATGGGTCAGTTAACAGTAGGAATACATTTTGAGAAGTGAATCGTCAGGCAGTTTGTGCAAACATCATGTGGTATGCTTACACAAACCTGGGTATAAGCCAATCACTTGACACAGTCTCTGATGTAGTCAAAAGATGTGATAAATGTGAGATGTATAAGGCTTAACCAGGCCTACAGATTTATGGTAAACTTTTTAAGAAAGGTTTATTTATTTGAAAGGCAGAGTTACAGAGACAGTGAAATCTTACATCCACTAGTTCATTCCGCAAATGGCTGCAATGGCTGAGGCTAGGCCAGGCAGAAGCTAGGACCCTGGAACTTCTTCTGGGTCTCTCATGTGGCACTTGGGCCATCTTCCGCTGCTTTCCCAGGGACAGTAACAGGAAGCTGAATTGGAAGTGGAGCAGCCAGGTTTCAAACTGGCACTCGTATGGGATGCTGGCGTCACAGGTGGAGGCTTAACCTGCTACACCGCAACACCAGCCCCTAAACTTTTTTTTTTAGTAAGCAGAAAGTGTACACTATAAAATAATGACAAAAAATATAGTACGGTAGATATATAAGCCAGTAATAGACATTTATTATCAATAAATACAATGTATAGTACATAATTGTAAGTATTATTCTTTTAGACGACTGGCAGTGCAATAGTTTTACTTACACCAGTATCATTATAAGCATGTAATACATTGAGCTGTGATGTTAGGACAACTGTGACATAACTAAGTGATAGAAAATTTTAAGCTCCATTACAGCCTTAATGGCCCCACTGTCATAAATGTGATCCATTGTTGCCTGACATGTCATTATGTAGTACATGATTATGGTGTGATCTGTAAACAGAAGCAGTTACATAGGAGGGATCAGAAAAGCTCCAGATGATTTGTTCTCCCTTGTCATTTCTGACTCTGCAGCTTTTTAGAGGTTAGAGAGATCTACCATTTTCTCCTGCCTTTTTGTTCATTCTCTTTCCTATTTCATTTTGAAAGAAAATGGTATTACAAAGCTTCATGTTTTGACAAGTGCATTTTCTTAGAATAGTCAGTTTTAAGATTTGGGATCAAAGAATAATATTTGAACAGCTGTGATGTAAGACTTGGAAGTGATTTTGCATTATATCTTTCTAAAAGTTAAAAAAACTTGTTTATATAGGAATCTGATAAAGAAGATCTGATTATCTTTTGGAAATTCAGTGATTTATTAAACATTCAGCAGATTTTGGGTGAGGGTTCAAAGAAAAGCAAATACTGTTGGTGCTGTTGAGGCCCTTTCAGTATAATGGGAAGTAAGACAGATAAGCTGGTAGCTCTCCACTTTTGTATGTAAAGATCACCTGCTTCTTGGAGGCAGGCATTTGGCACAGCAGTTGAGATGCCATTTGGGAAACTCATGTCCTGCATTGGAATGCCTGGGATCAAGTTCCTGCTCTGTTTCTGAGTCTATCTTCCTGCTAATGTGCACCCTAGGAGGCAGCAGGTAATGGCTCAAGTACTTGGGTCCCTGCCATCCATGTAAGAGACTTGAATTGAGTTCCAGCCTCATGGCTTCAGCTTGGTCCAGCAACAGCTGTTGCAAGCATTTGGGGAGTAAGCTAGCAGATGCTCTCTCTCTTTTTCTGTCTCTCACTGATGACAGTTCCATGGACCTTTTTTTCAGAAACCTCAGTGTTAACAAATTAGATAATATTGTAAGAACTTAAAGGAAGTCTGTATGAAGGGACTCATGGGGTTACAAGGAGGAGATAACTGGCTGCCTGGAGAAGTCTGAATTTTCAAGAATTAGGAAGAAGAGGTGGGATGGAACAGTTTTGTAAAAAAATTTTTAGGCACAGTTTAACTTCCACTAAACTTGCTAAGTCCTTACTTGAGTCACATTGCTTTTGAGTAAAAAAAAAAAAAATAATAATAAAACATTTGAATTTATAAAATGTTCCTTTTGGTGCTTTCCAACTTTTAGGCCACTAAGGTGGGTGCAGCATCTATGATTCACTACATGGTCCTGATATCAGCTCGCTTGGTGCTACTCACATTGTGTGGATGGGTGCTCTGTTGGACCCTTGTCAGTCTCTTTCGCAGCCATTCAGTCCTCAATCTCCTTTTCCTTGGCTACCCGTGAGTACTTCCGTTTTACCATTTTCTTAGTAAATCTTTAGACATTATCTGAGTCATTCAAACAATACTGTAAAAGACTAGGAAATGAAATTCTTCAAATATAAATCAAGAATTCAGGGAGTTGGAAAATCAGTGGGGTATGGTGACCATATAGTTTGTTTTCTATTCTGGGGTATAGTTGAGACAAGAAGCATGAGCCAGGAGGACTGTTCCAGGGGACCTACCAATGACAAACATTTTAATTAGCTTTGTTCTATCAAGTAGAGGCTTCTGTTACTACCTATGTTGGGGCAAATGGTAGTCAGTTTTAGTTGAATGAACTGATTCAGCCAGTCTTACCCTTGGTTTGTAATTTGGTTGATCAGATTATTTTCACCTTTGGGTGATGTAACAGTTATACCATACTCAGGTCCGTCAAAGTGTTTATGGAAAATAAAAATTATTTATTTATTTTTTAAAAGGTTTACTTTATTTAGTTGAAAGTCAGAATTACACAGAGAGAGAAAGAGAGGAGAGGCAGAGAGAGGTCTTCCATCTACTGGTTCACTCCCCAATTGGCCACAATAGCTGGAGCTGCGCCAATCCAAAGCCAGGAGGAGCCAGGAGCTTCTTCCAGGTCTTCCATGCGGGTGCAGGGGTCCAAGGACTTGGGCCATCTTCTACTGCTTTCCCAGGCTATAGCAGAGAGCTGGATTGAAAGAGGAGCAGCTGAGACTAGAACCAGCAACCATATGAGATGCCGGCGCTTCAGGCCAGGGCGTTAACCTGCTGCACCGCAGTGCTGGCCCCGGAAAATAAAATTTAAAATATGAATTTGTTTTTGTGCAAAAAATTTTTGAGAACCATGCATATGAAGAAGTCTTCAAAAGTTCATGAAAAATGGAGTAGGTGTCGTGGTACAGCAGATGTAGCAGCTGCTCATGTTACCAGCATCCTATATCATGCCAGTGTGAGTCCTGGTTGATGCATTTCTGTTGCAGCTCCCTGCTAATATGCCTGGAAAGGCAACAGAAGATGGCCCTAGTCATTCTGGGAGAATAGAATAGAATGGAGTTTCTGTTTGGTTTGTTTGGCCCAAACCTGGCTGTTGCAGGCATTTGGAGAGAGAGAGTGAACAAGCAGATGTAAGGTTTCTCTGTGTCTCTGTCTCTCCCTCTCTTCTGTTTCTCTTACAAGCAAATAAATAAATAAATTTTTTAAAAAGTTCATGAAAAATGCATATTATGAATAAACTATGTATGGGCGTCATGTCTTTTTTTTTTTTTTTTTACCAAAATAAGCATATTTTAATTCCATTTTTCCCCATGAACTTTTTGAAGTACTTTATATGTGGATATATGTATCAATACTTTATTATAGAAACTAAATAACATTCAACAAGATTGAAAGAGTTTTATTATGAATACCAGTGTAATCCCTACCTATAATCTGCCTATTAATATTTTACTAGATTGAATAGTACATATTCTATTCATCCATATCTTTATCCATCAATTCATGTTATTTTTGGTGTATTTTGAATTTAAATTTTAGACCTTAATTCCCTTCCCCTGAAATATTTCATCATTTACGTATCACTAGCTAGATTTCAACATTTGCTTACAGTTTTTTCTTTTGAGGTTAAATCTGTATACAATAGGGGCCAGCGCTGTGGTGCAGTAGGCTAAAGTCTTGGCCTGAAGTGCCGGCATCCCATATGGGCGCTGGTTCTAGTCCCGGCTGCTCCTCTTCCGATTCAGCTCTCTGCTATGGCCTGGGAAAGCAGTAGAAGATGGCCCAAGTCCTTGGACCCCTGTACCCATGTGGGAGATCTGGAATAAGCTCCTGGCTCCTGGCTTTGGATCGGCACAGCTCCGGCTGTTGCAGCCATCTGGGGAGTGAACCAGCGGTTAGAAGAACTTTCTTTCTGTCTCTACCTCTCTCTGTAACTCTGTCTTAAAAAAACAAAACTGTATACAATAATATTCACAAATCTTGTGTACATCTTGCTGAGATTTTCTGTCTGATTCTTCCTCTATCCCTCTATCCACTCCCAAGACATATTCACAGTGGATCCTGGAACTAGGCTAACTATCCTTTTTTTTTTTTTTTAAGATTATTTATTTATTTGCAAGCCAGAAATAGAGAGAGAGATCTTCCATCTGCTGGTTCACTCCCCAAATGGCTGCAATGGCCAGGGTTGGGCCAAGCTGAAGCCAGGAGCCAGCAACTTCTTCAAGGTCTCCCACATGGGTACAGGGGCCCAAGGACTTGGGCATATTCCACTGTTTTCCCACACACATTAGCAGAGAGCTGGATTGGAAGTGGAGCAGCTAGGACTTGAACCAGTGCCTGTATACAGTGCCTGCACTGCAGGCAGAGACTTAATCACCTACATCACAGTGCCAGCCCTAACCATCCTCTTAAACTAATACATGTTCATCCTTTCTCCCTTTGTAGAAAACTATGAACACATGTCTGTTTTTAATTTTTTATAAAATGCATAGCTAAGTAAGATCTTTTTATTTCCCATTCTTCATATCTGAATTTATGTCAGTGAAATAACTTTTATTTATAATACCTAGGTTACAGTTTGGAAATTAGTTAATGAGAACTCAGGGAATTATTTAAAAAAAATTTTTAAGGGATGGTTGGAGTAACTATAGAAGCTATTAAAAGTCTCAGAAATACTCAGTTCTTTAAGTAATTCTACTTCTAGAAATTTATTTATTGTACTTCTAGAATTGTTTCATTAATTCATCAAATATTTATTGAGTGCATATTATGTTTTTTTATTTTTTATTTATTTATTTTTTTTTATTTTTTGACAGGCAGAGTGGACAGTGAGAGAGAGAGACAGAGAGAAAGGTCTTCCTTTGCCGTTGGTTCACCCTCCAATGGCCGCCACGGCTGGCACGCTGCGGCCGGCGCACCGCGCTGATCTGATGGCAGGAGCCAGGTGGTTCTCCTGGTCTCCCATGGGGTGCAGGGCCCAAGCACTTGGGCCATCCTCCACTGCACTCCCTGGCCACAGCAGAGAGCTGGCCTGGAAGAGGGGCAACCGGTACAGAATCCGGCACCCCGACCGGGACTAGAACCAGGTGTGCCGGCGCCGCAAGGCGGAGGATTAGCCTAGTGAGCCGCGGCGCCGGCCCTGTTTTTTTAAAGATTTATTTATTTACCTGAAAAGCAGAGTTACACAGACGCAGAGGCACAGAGAGAGAGAGAGAGAGAGAGAGAGAATGAATCTTCCACCCACTGTTCATTCTTCCATCCGCTAGTGCACTCCCCACATGTCTGCAACAGCTGGAGCTAGGCCAATTCGAAGCCAGGAGCCAGTAGCTTATTCCAGGTCTCCCATGTGGGTGCAGGGGCACAAGCATTTGGGCCATCTACTGCTTTCCCAGGCCATAGCAGAGAGCTGGATCGGAAATGGAGTGGCCAGGACTTGAACTGCCGTTCATATGGTATGCTGGCACTGCAGGAGGCAGTTTTATCTGCTATGCCATAGTTCCAGCCCCATGTATTCTGTGTTTCAACCAGTATTCAAGTTACAGCATTGAATTAAGCAAAATGAAATCTCTGCTTTATAGAGCTTCAGGTGTGGGGAGCCTTTATCCTACCAAAGGATATTTGGATATTTATATAATAATTTTTGAGCTATACAAGATTATCAATTTAAAAATTGGCCTGCTATACGCATATTGAATTTTGAGTCCTGCATTTGTGTTGCCTTGGCAGGGCCAGACCAAATGATTTTGCAGGCCTTTATGACCCATGGGCTAGACATTCCCCACTGTTGGCTTAAATTGTAGTGAGGGAAAAAATAGATCAAGAAATTAAAAAAAACCCAAAGTCAAAAACCCAATAAGTATGTAAACTATATGGAGGGGCAAATCTGTGGAGAAAAATAACTTGGAAAGAGGAACTAGGAGTACTTGTGCAGTGGGGTGAATGGTATAATAGCAGGCAGCGGAGCCCCTCAGTAGAGGGAATGTTTAAGGTAAAGGCAGGCAATATGAAATTATCAGATGTACATAAAGATGTGATTAGGAAAAATCCTTGTCTCATGTATGGTGGGGGAAAATAAACAGCCTACATTTCTAAAAAGAGAAATGGGTAAATGATGGTACAATATATGAGAATCATCTAGTATCTTGAAAGTTTGTGCAGAAGGATATTCAGACATAAGGAAATACTCTGCATGCACACATCACCCAGCTAACAGTGGGATTTAAAACAGCTTCTACCAGATGGGGCCAAACATAAAACTGTATATAAAGTGTATACATTGGGGAAATGTATGCCCAATTATAAGCACGATTATTTCTGGGTAATTTATATTTTGTCATTGTGACTTTTCTGTAGTTTCCTATGATTCCAGAAAGAAATGAGAAGTCTTCCCAAACAGGGCAGGGAATTTTACCACCAGCAAAGCCCCCCATGTATACTGTGTGCTCTGGTAGATTTTGACTGTTTTAGTGCCATCGTTATAAGACTCTGTGGTCTCATGTTCATATTCACGTTGTTTTACAGGTTTGGTGTTTATGTTCCTCTTTGCTGTTTCCACCAAGATAGTAGAGCTCATCTTCTTCTCACGGACTATAACTATGTGGTTCAGCACCAGGCGGTAGAGGAAAGTGCCTCGAGTGTGGGTGGCTTACCGAAATCCAAAGACTTCCTCCTCTTACTGCTGGAGACCCTAAAAGAACAATTTAATAATGCCACGCCCATCCCCACCCACAGCTGTCCGCTCTCTCCAGACCTCATTCGCAATGAAGTAGAATGTCTGAAAGCAGATTTCAATCACAGAATCAAGGAAGTTCTCTTCAACTCTCTCTTCAGTGCCTACTATGTTGCGTTTCTTCCCCTGTGTTTCGTGAAGGTAAGTGGGTATCTTGCTTTCATGTGCTTCCTGGATTTGTGTGTGAATTGGGTAAACTGGCTATTTCTTGTTTAATCCCCCTTTTCTCTGTCTCCCCTTTGGCAGCCTGGATGGTGGAGTTCGGCTGCATCTGAAGTGCACTAATACCGCTCCTGGTTGGCGGATAGGTATTTCCGTATATGTGATGCACCCCGTGGTGGTCCTCTCTTTTTTTCCGTTCTTTCCTTCTTTCTTTCTCGTTATTTTTAGTTCCTGGGGAGAGTAAACTGTACCTAAAATAGAATCAGTATGTTGTAGCTTCAGAGAACCAGAGTGGCTGTAAAATCCAGCCTGCCGTGTACTTGATCCTAATGTGGTCACCAGGAATTTCCTTGACTCTAATCTTTATTTAATAAACTTCAGTTTACTTCAATAGAAAAGAAAAATGGTCTGGATTTCACCTGGGCCCAGAATCTTTTGGGACATTTTAGCACCCTTCCTTCACCCATTTAGAAGCACTTCTGCAGCCGGAGTGGTCCTTCAGAAACAGTTCTTCTAGGAAGAAAGCACTTGAAATATAATTGCCTCTCCCTCCCAGCCCTAACTCATACAGCCAGAAAGTCAGGTTGGAGGAACTTGGAGGACTCTGCTCTTGAACTTCCTGCACGGACAGCAGGACAACCAGTGCATGTGTGACCCAGTGTGGCATTTATCTGCAGGGCATGTGTCCATGCACCCATCCCTGCCTCAGTTTGCCAGTGCGTGGATCATTTCTCTCTTATGATCTTTTCCAGAGTACCCAGTACTACGACATGCGCTGGTCATGTGAGCACCTCATTATGGTGTGGATCAATGCCTTCGTGATGCTTACCACACAGCTGCTGCCATCCAAATACTGTGATTTGCTGCATAAATCAGCTGCTCACCTGGGCAAGTGGCAGAAGCTCAAACATGGGTCCTACAGCAATGCTCCACAGCACATGTGAGTAGGCCAGAGGGTAAGACCATGGAACACTTTTTCTACATGTTGCTGGTCATGTTTTTTCGCTCTGTATGTCATTCTTGTTTTTGGCTTTGAACATTATAGTTTTTGTCTACATAGATGCTTGTCATCACGCTGAACTGATCACGGGGTATATTAACTCATTTCCACCACCATCTTCAGCCCCTCCTTAAATGCACCTTAACTTTGAGCTGCCCAGTTACTGTAGAGTGTGTAATTTGTCTCGCAAGCTGTACTCACAGAATTCTCTTTCAGTTTTAACCCTTTGCCCAAATTCAGTCATGATGTATTTTTAATTCTTTTTAGAGTTTTAAGGCTTCATTTTCTCATTTTAATTGCCACAGCTGAGTAGATGCTGGCTACTCATTTCACAGCTGGAGTTTGCTTCTCTTCCTTCTAATACATGCAGATTTGTTGTAGCTGTTTACTGTGCCTGTACTTTTTATGTTTTTTTCTTTTCTTCCTAAACTGTCCTCAGTGTTTCTTTCCCTGCTTCTCTCGTATATACTGAAAGCTGCCTCTGTGAGTTCTCTTTAAATATTCCTCATTGTGTCCCCTGGCCATTCATTTTCTGCATGGCCCCCTGACCCAAAATGGCTGATTTTAGAACCTTCTGTTCTGTCACTTATGAGCCCATCATCAGACGTTTCTCAGACTAGGACCATCTGCATCTTCCTTTCTTTTATGATTTGAACATTTCACAATTCCATGCCCTAGAATTTTTTTCCCTAATTCAGTGGGACAGATTGAGGTGACCCTCCTTTCCCTCTGCCCCCCGGTTCTCCCCTCAATTATCTGCCTTGATGTCTGATACAGATTAGCGCAGGCCTTCAAGCCCAGGAACTGAAAGAGATTGGGCCAGGCTGAAAAGACACCCGACTGTGGGCAAAGGACAGATTTCAATAAAAATTGAAAATACAGTCCACAGTGCTAGTACTGTGCATCTTCAGGCTCCTGATGGCACATGGCCATGAGGTGTATCATCACGTTAATGCTGGTAAGTGTGAGCAAGCCGGCGGAGCGTTCTGTCAACGGGAAAGCTTCAGGCTGCTAGATTTTTTTTTTTAACATATCTAAACTGCTGCCCCAGTTCTTATCTTAGGAAACTAACCCTTCCAAAATCAGGAAGAGATTAATTAACTTAATTAAAAAAAAAAAAAGCTTAACCAAAAGATCCTCATCGCCATCCCCACCCCAACTCCATTACATAGATGCTAGAAAGAATGAAACTGCTTCTTCCCTAACTTCCTTTCCCTCGAGAAACTTCTATAAAAATAAACCAAGAAAGCTGAAAAAGTCAGTGTGTCAGTACCGTGTGTATGTCTGTGTCCTACTGTATAGCTTCTATCTGTGAAGTATTTGGATTTGTGATAGGTAAATTATTTTGCTAGCTTTGGGGATATACTTCTGCAGTAAATGTCCTCCTAGGTTGACAGGGTGTTGATTTTCCCAGTGCTGTTATTGCCATCAGTTCTCTCTTTGTTCCCTCTGGCATTCCTACCAGTAGACTGCTTACTTGGGCTGGAGATGATAGTCCACCTGCTTACACTGTTTTCTGACTCATAGATACCTTACTTATACAATTATATCTCCTCATTCTCAACCTCTTCAGTCCTTTGACAGAGTTAACTGTATAATTTTGTAACCTCTGTACTGTATAGAAATGAACTAAGTAACAAATCCTAACTCCTTCCAGTTTGACCATGGATGGAATTACTGTATTTTCAGAATTCAGACAGATGAAGTCTTTTTAAATCCCTTCCATAGAACTCTAGCTGGCTTTGCCAGACACTGTCATGTCTGTAATTGCCAATATCCTAACATTTGCATTTCTTTCTCCCTTAGTTGGTCAGAAAATACAATATGGCCTCAGGGGGTGTTGGTGCGGCACAGCAGATGTTTATACAGAGCCATGGGACCTTACAACGTGGCAGTGCCTTCAGATGTCTCCCATGCCCGTTTTTATGTAAGTACCACTTATTTATTTTTTAAAAAGATTTATTTATTTATTTGAAAGGCGGGGGGGGGGGGGTCTTCCATCTACTGGTTCACTCCCTAGATGGCCGCAACAGCCTGAGCTGCACTGATCTAAAGTCAGGAGACAGGAACTTCCTCCAGGTCTCCCATGTCGGGGCCGGGGCCCAAGCACTTGGGCCATCTTCTGCTGCTTTCCCAGACCATAGCAGAGAGCTGGATCAGAAGTGGAGCAGCCAGGACTTGAACTGGCGCCCATTTGGGATGCTGGCACTGCAGGTGGCGGCTTTACCTGTTAACGCCACACCGCTGGTGCCACTTACTTATTTTTAAAGGAGACAGAGGATAGGTGCTGCTGCAGCAGCTGCTGCTGCTTTTTTAAGGTTTATTTATTTGATAGGCAAAGAGACAAAAAAGGGAGAGACTGAGAGAGATCATCTTCTGTTGGTTTATTTCCCAAATGGCAGCGACAACCAGATGTGGGCCAGGCCAAAGCCAGGGCCAGGAACTCTATCCTGGTCTCCCCTCTGGGTGATGAGGTCCCATTACTTAGGCCATCATCCATTGCCTACCCAGGACCATTAGCAGGAAGCTGGTCAGCAGCAGGGTAACCAATACTTAAACTAGTACTCTGATAAGGGCTGTACGCATCACAAGTAATAGCTTAACCTGCACCACAACACTGGCCCCATAAGTGCTGCTTATTTATTTATTGTTTTTAGAATTATTTTATTTATTTGAAAGACAGTTACAGAGAGAGGTAGAGCCAGAGAGAGAGAGAGAGGTCTTCCATTCCAAAATGACCACAATGGCCAGAGCTGAGCTGATCCAAAGCCAGGAGCCAGGAGCTTCTTCTGGGTCTCCCATGCAGGTGCAGGGGTCCAAGGACTTGGGCCATCTTCTGCTTTCCCAGGCCATAGCAGAGAGCTGGATTGAAAGAGGAGCAGCTGGGACTCGAACCGACGCTCAAAGGGGATGCCAGCACCTCAGGCTGCGGCTTTAACCCTCTGTGCCACAGCGCCAGCCCCTGGTTCTCCTTATTTAGTTTCACACATAGGCTTAGGGGTGTTAGGAGACTGTTCTATGTGTTAGCACCTAGCACAGTGTAGAGCACGTACTAAGAAATTAATACATGGTAATGACTGCTATTACTATAACAGTAGCCCCTGTCCTTTGAAAATGTCTTCTGAAATGCAATTTAAAGGTCATACACTGTTATTCTAGTTTCAGTACCTGGGCTGTTAGAATAGAATTTGTTGAATCTAGTATTATTTGAAATAAGTAGGCAATCATCTAAGACTTTTTCATTAAAATTTTTTTTTGCAATAGTTTGGTTTGATGGTATCCTTAAGTGATACTGAGTATAGTAATAATATGATTTTCATGTTTTTGGTTTTTTTTTTTTTTTTTTTTTTTTTGTCATATAGATTGTCTCCTTGAGTTACTTTAACTTCCCCTTTGAAAGTCAGACAACTGCTAAGACTGGTGACCTATTTTGCCTTTACCTGGACTAGAAGAAAAAAAATATAAAAGAAGGAAGTAACAAGCAATAGACACCCACTAAATCCAACCTCTGTCCTGTTTGAATGTATGCTTTGTTTCATATTCTTTTTGATCTTTCGGTTTTCCGGAAATAATGGCTTTAGGAGGCAGAAGTATTTTCTTATCAAGAGCCAGCCTGCCAATGAGAGTGGGGAGAAGAGATGAATGTGGAGAACTGTTCTTAGTAACGGTGTCCATAGTGCAGTACATTGCCTTTGAACGGAGATCATCTTAAACTAACTGAAGTGCCAGGAGCTTCTTCCAGGTCTCCCATGCAGGTCAGGGGCCCAAGCACTTGGGCCATCTTCCACGGCTTTCCCAGGCCATAGCAGAGAGCTGGATTGGAAGTGGAGCAGCTGGGACTCGAACTGGCACCCATGTGTGATACCAGCACTGCAGTGAGCAGCTTTACCCACTACGCCACAGCCTGGCTTACTCTTCTATAATAAAATTTTTAAAATAATATTTGTTTATTTGA